>NC_079189.1:82937690-83537690 GCF_029499605.1 Hyla sarda
TGTAAAACCTGGCTTAGTCAGGCAACTACAGGCAATGCTACATATGTGCAATTCTTATATAAGAGACTTGAAAGTTGCCCTAGACAAAGTGCCTGAGACTTCTGACACATTCAAAGTAGTCATCAATGCCGAGAACAAGCCGCAAGAAGGCCACAGAGGTTTCAATGCTCCTACTTTAAACGAAATGGCCTTAGTAATAGTTTGCCAACAATTCGAGAAACGTGACATTGTCCTTGAGAGCCACGATAACAAAATGCAGCGCATTAGCGAGATCCACCGTTCGTACAATGCCCTACAGTATCCGCTTTTGTTTAGTCGTGGCCAAGATGTATACCCCATTTCTTTACCTCAACGTGATCCCGAGACCAAAACAATACTCACAAAGACAGTCTCCGCAGCGAGTTTCTATTCTTATCGTATCATGATTAGACTCGGCGAAGATAATCACCTGGTGTATTTCCGTTCACTCTTTAGTCAGTTCTTGGTTGATATGTACGTCAAAATAGAATCGGAAAGGTTGGCCTACATCAGGAACAACCAGGCGCAACTAAGAGCTGACAGCTACATACACTTACAGGATTCTATAGGGAGACAAGATGTTGATGGTGAGCAGCTGGGTCAAAAGGTGGTGCTTCCATCATCTTTTACTGGCGGACCCCGCTATATGCATGAGCATACTCAAGACGTTATGACGTACGTGCGTCAATATGGCTGCCCTGACCTCTTTATCATGTTTATGTGTAATCCGCTTTGGCAAAACATTACAAATGTACTTTTACCTGGCCAAAAGCCACACGATCGACATGACATCACAGCCAGGGTATTCTACCTAAAGGGGAAAAAGATGATGGCTCTTATAAATAAAGGCTGTCTGTTTGGGGAAATGCGTTGCTTTATATACTCAGTGGAGTGGCAAAAACTAGGTCTTCCTCACATTCCCATCTTGCTACGGTTTGAGCAACATATTACCCCAGACAAAATCGACAATGTAATCTGTGCAGAAATACCTAACCCTGAGCAAGACCCTCTTCTCTACGATATTGTGAAGGCCAACATGATACATGGCCCTTGCGGTAGCTTAAACTACAAATCTCCCTGTATGAAAGCTGCAGTAAGAAATATCCATCACCACTTCTTAAGGACACCCAAACAGGAGACAATATAGGAGAAGATCGCCAGATGACAGGGGGGTCACACAATAAAAAAAAAATTAGGATATTGAGTTGGATAACTGCTGGGTAGTGCCTTACAATCCTACTACAACTCTGTTAAATCTATTAAATATATTTGCAAGCACGTAAATAAGGGTAGTGATCAAGCAGCGCTTGCTCTGGAGAATGAGAAAGATAAGGTGAAAATCTATGAAACTGGCCGATATATATAAGTAGTTCCGAAGCAGTTTGGAGGATCTTAAGCTTTCCTACACATAAAAGATTCCCTCCTATCATACATCTCGCTGTTCATCTTGAAAATAGTCAACGTGTTTACTTTACCTCCACTAATCTGTCCGACAAAGTGAACAATCCACCTCAGACAACACTACTAGCTTTTTTTGAAATCTGTAAAACGGATAATTTTGCAAAAACGCTGCTGTACTCTGAAGTCCCTTCTTACTTTGTATTTAATAACAAAAAAATTTCTAGGAGGAAAAGGGGGAAAGTCGTAGAGGGTTGGCCCGGAGAAAAAAAAAAGCATGCTCTGGGTAGAGTTTACATGATTCATCCCAACAATACCGAGTGCTACCACGTGTGCTCCATGAGGTTAGAGGGCCTACATCCTTTGAGGACTCTGTGAATGGTATCAGTCTGCATGTAAGGCCCTAGGATTGCTGGAAGATGACAAACATTGGGAGACAACTTTAGAGGAAGCTGCATTGTGTGAGGCTCCTTTCAAGCTCCGAGGGCTGTTTATAATACTGTTAGTTTTTTGTCAGCTCTCTGATCCTTTAAGTCTTTGGGAGGAATACAAAGACAATCCCTCAGAGGACATCAAATGACAACTGGAGAGAGAGTTGCAAGGTGGTGCGCAGCTGCTTATAAACAAGATCTACAATAGATGCTTGATACTAATCGAAGATGCAGTGTTTGCTCAAGCAGGACAACATTTGACACAATATGGGTTACCTCAACCAAAAACATCTGCAACAAATTTGGATAATCACGAATATCTGAGGGAGACCAATTATGATTCTTGCGCCCTGTCTGAGGTAGTGTTGAATAATGAAAAGCGACTTACGAGTGAACAGCTTTATGTTTACCAGCAGATCCTTGGCAGTATCGCGGAAGGAATTGGGCAAATATTTTTCTTGGATGCTCCTGGCGGCAGCGGTAAGACATTCCTTATTAATTTGCTGTTGGCTAAAGTAAGGAGTAACCGTGGCATCGCCCTAGCTGTCGCATCGTCAGGGATAGCAGCAACACTGTTGGATGGAGGGAAAACAGCTCACGCCACTGTCAGGATCCGGGTACTGTGAGGATACTGGTGGTGGATCCTCTGTGTCAGTGGGGTGATGGCGTGGGCCGTACCATTGGAACAGAGTCTAAGGGGTTACCGCAAAGCGGGATGGACTTGCTGTGGCAGGTAACCCCCAGGTCGTTCCACCCGATAGCGACTCAACCCCGACTGACTGCTGAGATAGGCGCGGTACAAGGGATTAGGCAAGGTCGGACGTAGCAGAAGGTCAGGGCAGGCAGCAAGGATCGTAGTCAGGGGCAACGGCAGGAGGTCTGGAACACTAGCTTGGGACATACAAGGAAAGCTTTCACTGGCACAATGGCAACAAGATCCGGCAAGGAAGGGAAGGGGAAGTGAGGTTATATAGAGAGGTGCACAGGTGATTACACTAATTTGAACCAGGCGCCAATCAGCGGCGCACTGGCCCTTTAAAAACCTGCCGCAGCAAGTCCATCCCGCTTTGCGGCGGGCTCTGGTGAATACCAGTAACCTCTTAGACTCTGTTCCCCTGGTACGGCCCACGTCATCACCCCACTGACACAGAGGATCCACCACCAGTATCCTCACAGTACCCGGATCCTGACAGTAGATCCAGCCATGGATCCCGCTGAGGTCCCGCTGCCAGTTGTCGCTGACCTTACCACGGTGGTCGCCCAGCATTCGCAACAGATAGCGCAACAAGGCCATCAGCTGTCTCAACTGACTGTTATGCTACAACAGCTTCTACCACAGCTACAGCAACCATCTCCTCCGCCAGCTCCTTTCACCTCCTCCGCAGCGAGTGGCCGCTTCCAGCCTCCGCTTTTCCTTGCCGGATTTGACAGCCGCCTTCAAGCTACCGCTAAATCTCCCCCATGCCGAAATGCCACTTTGTAACATATCAAAGCAGAGTAATGCGGCCCAAGTACTTCGCAATTGTAAACTTATAGTTTGGGACGAAAGCACAATGGCACATAAAGGAGGTTTTGAAACACTTAACAGAACTTTAAAGGACATCAGAGGAAACGATGACATGATGGGGGCGTGGCCGTATTATTAGCTGGAGACTTCCGTCAGACTCTGCCAGAAGTGCCAAGAGGATCTGAAGCCGACAAAGTTAAGACTTGCATTAAAGCGTCAAATCTTTGGCCCTTATTAAAAAAAACTCCACCTTAACAAAAACATGCGGGTGCATTTGAATGGCAATGTTTGTGCTTGACAATTCTCTGATATTCTCCTTAAAATAGGAAATGGAGAATATCCAGAATCAGAAGGCAAGCTTGTGATCCCGTCAGACCTTGCTACAGTTGTTGTTACGCCGAGCTCTCCGGGTCCCCGCTCCTCCCCGGAGCGCTCGCTACACTCTCGTTACTGCAGCACCCCGGTCAGATCCACTGACCGGGTGCGCTGCGATACCGCCTCCAGCCGGGATGCGATTCGCGATGCGGGTGGCGCCCGCTCGCGATGCGCACCCCGGCTCCCGTACCTGACTCGCTCTCCGTCGGTCCTGTCCCGGCGCGCGCGGCCCCGCTCCCTAGGGCGCGCGCGCGCCGGGTCTCTGCGATTTAAAGGGCCACTGCGCCGCTGATTGGCGCAGTGGTTCTAATTAGTGTGTTCACCTGTGCACTCCATATATATACCTCACTTCCCCTGCACTCCCTCGCCGGATCTTGTTGCCCTTGTGCCTAGTGAAAGCGTTCCCTTGTGTGTTCTTAGCCTGTGTTCCAGACCTCCTGCCGTTGCCCCTGACTACGATCCTTGCTGCCTGCCCCGACCTTCTGCTACGTCCGACCTTGCTTCTGTCTACTCCCTTGTACCGCGCCTATCTTCAGCAGTCAGAGAGGTTGAGCCGTTGCTAGTGGATACGACCTGGTCACTACCGCCGCAGCAAGACCATCCCGCTTTGCGGCGGGCTCTGGTAAATACCAGTAGTGACTTAGAACCGATCCACTAGCACGGTCCACGCCAATCCCTCTCTGGCACAGAGGATCCACCTCCTGCCAGCCGGCATCGTGACAGTAGATCCGGCCATGGATCCCGCTGAAGTACCTCTGCCAGTTGTCGCTGACCTCACCACGGTGGTCGCCCAGCAGTCGCAACAGATAGCGCAACAAGGCCACCAGCTGTCTCAACTGACCGTGATGCTACAGCAGCTACTACCACAGCTTCAGCAATCATCTCCTCCGCCAGCTCCTGCACCTCCTCCGCAGCGAGTGGCCGCTTCAGGCCTACGACTATCCTTGCCGGACAAATTTGATGGGGACTCTAAGTTTTGCCGTGGCTTTCTTTCACAATGTTCCCTGCACTTGGAGATGATGTCGGACCAGTTTCCTACTGAAAGGTCTAAGGTGGCTTTCGTAGTCAGCCTTCTGTCTGGAAAAGCTCTGTCATGGGCCACACCGCTCTGGGACCGCAATGACCCCGTCACTGCCTCTGTACACTCCTTCTTCTCGGAAATTCGTAGTGTCTTTGAGGAACCTGCCCGAGCCTCCTCTGCTGAGACTGCCCTGCTGAACCTGGTCCAGGGTAATTCTTCCGTTGGCGAGTACGCCATACAATTCCGTACTCTTGCTTCTGAACTATCCTGGAATAATGAGGCCATCTGCGCGACCTTTAAAAAAGGCCTATCCAGCAACATTAAAGATGTTCTGGCCGCACGAGAAATTCCTGCTAATCTACATGAACTCATTCATCTTGCCACTCGCATTGACATGCGTTTTTCCGAAAGGCGTCAGGAGCTCCGCCAGGATATGGACTTTGTTCGCACGAGGCGTTTTTTCTCCCCGGCTCCTATCTCCTCTGGTCCTCTGCAATCCGTTCCTGTGCCTCCCGCCGTGGAGGCTATGCAAGTTGACCGGTCTCGCCTGACACCTCAAGAGAGGACACGACGCCGCATGGAGAATCTCTGCCTGTACTGTGCCGGTACCGAACACTTCCTGAAGGATTGTCCTATCCGTCCTCCCCGCCTGGAAAGACGCACGCTGACTCCGCACAAAGGTGAGACAGTTCTTGATGTCTACTCTGCTTCTCCACGCCTTACTGTGCCTGTGCGGATATCTGCATCTACCTTCTCCTTCTCTACTATGGCCTTCTTGGATTCCGGATCTGCAGGAAACTTTATTTTGGCCTCTCTCATCAACAGGTTCAACATCCCGGTAACCAGTCTCGCCAGGCCCCTCTACATCAATTGTGTTAATAATGAAAGATTGGACTGCACCATACGTTACCGCACGGAGCCCCTTCTAATGTGCATCGGACCTCATCAAGAAAAAATTGAGTTCTTGGTCCTCCCCAATTGCACTTCCGAATTTCTCCTTGGACTACCGTGGCTCCAACGCCATTCCCCAACCCTGGATTGGTCCACGGGGGAGATCAAGAGCTGGGGTATCTCTTGTTTCAAGGACTGCCTTAAACCGGTTCCCAGTACTCCCTGCCGTGACCCTGTGGTTCCCCCTGTAACCGGCCTCCCTAAGGCCTATATGGACTTTGCTGATGTGTTTTGCAAAAAACAAGCTGAGACTCTACCCCCTCACAGGCCTTATGACTGTCCTATTGACCTCCTTCCGGGCACTACTCCACCCCGGGGCAGAATTTATCCTCTGTCCGCCCCAGAGACTCTTGCTATGTCTGAGTACATCCAGGAAAATTTAGAAAAGGGGTTTATCCGCAAATCCTCCTCTCCTGCCGGAGCTGGATTTTTCTTTGTGTCCAAAAAAGATGGCTCCTTACGTCCTTGCATTGACTACCGCGGTCTTAATAAAATCACGGTAAAGAACCGCTACCCTCTACCTCTTATCTCAGAACTCTTTGATCGCCTCCAAGGTGCCCACATCTTTACCAAACTGGACTTAAGAGGTGCTTATAATCTCATCCGCATCAGGGAGGGGGATGAATGGAAAACGGCATTTAACACTAGAGATGGACACTTTGAGTATCTGGTCATGCCCTTTGGCCTGTGCAACGCCCCTGCCGTCTTCCAAGACTTTGTTAATGAAATTTTTCGTGATCTCTTATATTCCTGTGTTGTTGTGTATCTGGACGATATTCTGATTTTTTCTGCCAACCTAGAAGAACACCGCCAGCATGTCCGCATGGTTCTTCAGAGACTTCGTGACAATCAACTTTATGCCAAAATGGAGAAATGTCTGTTTGAATGTCAATCTCTTCCTTTCCTAGGATACTTGGTCTCTGGCCAGGGACTACAAATGGATCCAGACAAACTCTCTGCCGTCTTAGATTGGCCACGCCCCTCCGGACTCCGTGCTATCCAACGTTTCTTGGGGTTCGCCAATTATTACAGACAATTTATTCCACATTTTTCCACCATTGTGGCTCCTATCGTGGCTTTAACCAAAAAGAATGCCAATCCTAAGTCCTGGCCTCCTCAAGCGGAAGACGCCTTTAAACGGCTCAAGTCGGCCTTTTCTTCTGCTCCCGTGCTCTCCAGACCTGACCCATCTAAACCCTTCCTATTGGAGGTTGATGCCTCCTCTGTAGGAGCTGGAGCGGTTCTTCTACAAAAAAATTCTTCCGGGCATGCTGTTACCTGTGGGTTTTTTTCTAGGACCTTCTCTCCGGCGGAGAGGAACTACTCCATCGGGGATCGAGAGCTACTGGCCATTAAATTAGCACTTGAGGAATGGAGGCATCTGCTGGAGGGATCTAAATTTCCAGTTATTATTTACACCGATCACAAGAATCTCTCTTATCTCCAGTCTGCCCAACGGCTGAATCCTCGCCAGGCCAGGTGGTCTCTGTTCTTTGCCCGGTTTAATTTTGAAATTCACTTTCGCCCTGCCGATAAGAACATCAGGGCCGATGCTCTCTCTCGTTCCTCGGATGCCTCGGAAGTAGAGCTCTCTCCGCAACACATCATTCCTCCTGACTGCCTGATCTCCACTTCTCCAGCCTCCATCAGGCAAACTCCTCCAGGGAAGACCTTCGTCCCTCCACGCCAACGCCTCGGAATCCTCAAATGGGGTCACTCCTCCCATCTCGCAGGCCATGCGGGCATCAAGAAATCCGTGCAACTCATCTCTCGTTTCTATTGGTGGCCGACTCTGGAGACGGATGTTGTTGATTTTGTGCGGGCCTGCACTGTCTGTGCCCGGGACAAGACTCCTCGCCAGAAGCCTGCTGGTCTCCTTCACCCTCTGCCTGTCCCCGAACAGCCTTGGTCTCTGATTGGTATGGACTTTATTACTGACTTACCCCCATCCCGTGGCAACACTGTTGTTTGGGTGGTCGTTGATCGATTTTCCAAGATGGCACATTTTATTCCTCTTCCTGGTCTTCCTTCTGCGCCTCAGTTGGCAAAACAATTTTTTGTACACATTTTTCGTCTTCACGGGTTGCCCACGCAGATCGTCTCGGATAGAGGCGTCCAATTCGTGTCAAAATTCTGGAGGGCTCTCTGTAAACAACTCAAGATTAAATTACATTTTTCTTCTGCTTATCATCCTCAATCCAATGGGCAAGTAGAAAGAATTAACCAGGTCCTGGGTGATTATTTACGGCATTTTGTTTCCTCCCGCCAGGATGACTGGGCAGATCTTCTACCATGGGCCGAATTCTCGTATAACTTCAGAGTCTCTGAATCTTCTTCCAAATCCCCATTTTTCGTGGTGTACGGCCGTCACCCTCTTCCCCCCCTCCCTACTCCCTTGCCCTCTGGTTTGCCCGCTGTGGATGAAATAACTCGTGATCTTTCCACCATATGGAAAGAGACCCAAAATTCTCTCTTACAGGCTTCATCACGCATGAAGAAGTTTGCTGATAAGAAAAGAAGAGCTCCCCCCATTTTTTCTCCCGGAGACAAGGTATGGCTCTCCGCTAAATATGTCCGCTTCCGTGTTCCCAGCTACAAATTGGGACCACGCTATCTTGGTCCTTTCAAAGTTTTGTGCCAGATTAATCCTGTCTCTTACAAACTTCTTCTTCCTCCTTCTCTTCGTATTCCTAATGCCTTTCATGTCTCTCTTCTTAAACCACTCATCCTCAACCGTTTCTCTCCTAAACTTATTTCTCCCACTCCTGTCTCCGGTTCTTCGGACGTCTTTCCTGTGAAGGAGATACTGGCCTCCAAAAAGGTCAGAGGGAAAACCTTTTTTTTGGTTGACTGGGAGGGCTGTGGTCCTGAAGAGAGATCCTGGGAACCTGAGGACAATATCCTGGATAAAAGTCTGGTCCTCAGGTTCTCAGGCTCAAAGAAGAGGGGGAGACCCAAGGGGGGGGGGTACTGTTACGCCGAGCGCTCCGGGTCCCCGCTCCTCCCCGGAGCGCTCGCTACACTCTCGTTACTGCAGCGCCCCGGTCAGATCCACTGACCGGGTGCGCTGCGATACCGCCTCCAGCCGGGATGCGATTCGCGATGCGGGTGGCGCCCGCTCGCGATGCGCACCCCGGCTCCCGTACCTGACTCGCTCTCCGTCGGTCCTGTCCCGGCGCGCGCGGCCCCGCTCCCTAGGGCGCGCGCGCGCCGGGTCTCTGCGATTTAAAGGGCCACTGCGCCGCTGATTGGCGCAGTGGTTCTAATTAGTGTGTTCACCTGTGCACTCCATATATATACCTCACTTCCCCTGCACTCCCTCGCCGGATCTTGTTGCCCTTGTGCCTAGTGAAAGCGTTCCCTTGTGTGTTCTTAGCCTGTGTTCCAGACCTCCTGCCGTTGCCCCTGACTACGATCCTTGCTGCCTGCCCCGACCTTCTGCTACGTCCGACCTTGCTTCTGTCTACTCCCTTGTACCGCGCCTATCTTCAGCAGTCAGAGAGGTTGAGCCGTTGCTAGTGGATACGACCTGGTCACTACCGCCGCAGCAAGACCATCCCGCTTTGCGGCGGGCTCTGGTGAATACCAGTAGTGACTTAGAACCGATCCACTAGCACGGTCCACGCCAATCCCTCTCTGGCACAGAGGATCCACCTCCTGCCAGCCGGCATCGTGACAGTTGTGTCTACTGTAGACGATCTCATAGCCCGAATATACCCGGATGTCCAAAATATACACAGTAAATCGTGCGATTTTGACACCTAAAAATGATCAGGCTTCTCTGATCAATGACACTTTGTTGAAATCGTTCGAGGTGCAGAATACCAGTACAAGTCTGTGGACATTGTAGTCAATACTGATGATGCTGTATACTATCCTGTGGAGTTTCCACATTCTCTAAACCCACTTGGTATGCCGCCCCACACACTTATCCTCAAAGTGGGTGCTCCAGTAAGGCTACTGCGAAATCTCAATCCACCCAAGTTGTGCAATGGGACCAGGTTGCGTGTGAAAGCCTTACATATAAACGTGCTAGAGGCCACTATATTTACTGGCTGTGCTCGAGGGGAATCTGTGTTTATACCGCGAATACCACTTATACCGTCAAATTATCCATTCGAGTTCAAAAGGCTGCAGTTTCCTCTTAAGGTCTGTTTCGCAATGACAATTAATAAGTCACAGGGTCAGTCACTGAAAACTGCAGGAATTGATCTTAGGAGGGACTGTTTCTCACACGGCCAGTTTTATGTGGCCTGCTCAAGAGTTAGTTTATCTAACAGCCGGGTCTTATTAGCACCTGAGGGCACAACATTGAATGTAGTATACAAATAGGTACAATAAATATTTTGGCTGCGTAAGTAAACTGAAATGTTGGATGACTTCAAGAATCAGAGAACTAACAAAAAACCAACATTGTAGTAAGTAATTCTTGAAGTTAGAAAGGAGAATCGTACAATGCAGGTTCCTCTAAAGGCGTTTCCTAATTTTTGTCCTCTTTCATCCAAAGGCCTTGGTAGAAGTCCTCAAAGGATGTCGATCTTCAATTCTATGGAACAGCAGATGTAATGTTTGTTAGAATTCGGGTTGTTTGGATGCCCGTAGACTTTACCCAGAGTGGCCTCATTACTATAGGATCGTAAAAAGTAGATCTATGTTACCCCAAATTTAACGTGAGCGAAGCCTTGGGCAAAAGCCAGTATACATATAATTTTACTATCTACATACAAAAGTTTTTTCAAATGGATGTGCCCATTTAAAAGGGGATAATGCTGCAACAATTTTCCTCCATCTTTCAATATTCCATAATGACATAAAGTAAAATCAGAATGTTAGAAATTTTTGATAATTTAATGAAAAAGAAAAAAGAAGATATTGCATAGACATAATTATTCAGATCCTTTACTAAGTTGAAACTATTTTGGCAGTGCTTGCAGCCTCCAGTCATCTTAGTATGATGCCACAAGATTTACTCACCTGAATTTGAGGATTTCCTGTCATTTTTTTCTGCAGATACTTTCAAGCTCTGTCAGGTTTGATGGGGACTCAAGGACATTAAGCAACCCCTGTGTTGTCTTGGCTTTGTTTTTAAGGCTCGTTGTCCTGTTGGAAGTTAAACCTTTGGCCAAGTCCAAGGTCCAGATCAGGTTTTCATTAAGAATATTTTTGTACTTTGCTTGGACCTTTCCCATAACCCTGGCAAGTCTCCCTGCCCCAGCTGCTGAAAAAAAAAAAAAAAAAACACAGCATGATGATGTTTTGTAAACTCAGTGAACTTTAATGTGACTTTTACTGAGGAAAGACTTCATTTTGGCCACTCTGCCATATAGCTCAGATTGTAGAGTGCTGAAGTGATGGGTGACCTTCTGGAGGTTTCTCGGATCTGCACAGAGGATCTTCTGGGCTCAGACAGAGTGACCATTGGACTATTGGTCATCTCTCTTACCAAGGCACTTCTCCCCTAATTAGTTTTGTGGGAAAGCCAGGTCTATGAAGAGTTCTAGTTGTTCTAACTTTGTTCCATTTAAGAGTGCATGTACTGTTTTTTCTCCCGTCACTAAATATTTTTCGTTTAACGGACAGTTTTAAGGTTTCCTTAATGGAACATTATAACGGGTCTTTAAAACGGAGAAATTATATAGTGTGAAAGCAGCCTATGTTCTTTTTTTTCTGTTTTTGGTTTTATTATTTATGCGAAAATTCGTAATGAAATTCGCCTAGTGTGCATGCGTGATTATATCTTTCACCAAAAAGAAGGAAGGGATCAGTGTCCTCTGGAAGTGCCGATATTCGCGAATATTTGCATATTCCCAAATATTTGCATATTCGAGAATATATGCAGGTTTACATATATTTGCATATTCGCATATATTCGTATGTTTGCAAAAAAACAAGAAAAAAAGGAATATTCGTCACTACAAATATATATCACTATATTCTAAATATTCGTGAAATCGCAAAGTAGCGATATTCGTGGTAAAAAATTGTATTTTAATTATTTGCGCTCAACACTAGTCGAGTGCAAAATGATGGGAAACAGATTTTTATTTTAGAAAAAGTCTCAATGTGTATAAAGTAAAAAGAGTCTGAAAACTTTCTGAATGCACAGTATATACTAATGAGAACCCAGATTGTTAACCAGTTAGATTGATCGTTTTTTAACCGAGAGGTTCTTCTCTGAGCAAAGGTGACAGGCCATAGCCTATCAAGGGGCCACCACTGCTCAGTTTGTTTTCAAACCAATTTTAACTTCAGATTTATGAAAATTGTTACCATGGAGCATTGCTTATAAAGTTGGTTATACACATTAGTGTATGGTGGCCTCCTAAGAGTCTATTCACATGGCAGAATTTCCGCTTGCGGAGTTCCGCCTCAAATTAAAGCCCATAGTCTTCTATGGGATTCAGCAATCCCATTCACACTTCTGAATTTCCGTTTGTGGAATTACGCAAGCGGAAATTCACAAGTGTGAATGGGAGTGAGAAAACCCATAGAAGTCTATAGGCTCTAATTTAAGGTGGAACTCCGCAAGCGGAAATTCTGCCGTGTGAATAGACCCTTACTCTCACTGATGGCAAGTGTTGGGGAAGAGAAGGATTTGAAATGTTAAGGTTCCCATACACTTTAGACTAAAGTCGGCCAAACCTGCTTACGTTGGATCTAAAGGGTATGGCAACCTTCCGACTTCTCCACAACAGATTATGTCAGAGGAGTGAAGGGGTGAGCATGCTGGAGTTCAACTGCCTGACACTATTGCTTTGGAGGAGATAAACCACTCCATAGAGGACACATTAATGTTTGGCTGTGCTAAACATTCATGTGTATGAGGAGGTCAGGATAGTTTGCTTCGACCCACAGCTATCTCATTCAAAAAGTCTTCATACATTGCTGAATCTCTCCCAAGAGACATATTAACACCCCGAACCAACTTCAGAGTTATCATCGTATAGCATAACATTATTGGGACATAATTGTAAAAGATTTTGAGGGAAACAATGTACTTGAATAGCCTTGTAGTAAATGTTGGTTTCAGACAGTGCGTGTGTAACCTGTCTACTACACTGACTGCGAGCTGATGTGGTATGTGATAGTGTAGAGCGATAGCTATCACACCCTACCTGCCTCCCCGCAGTTGGTGAGCCTTTCAGTGAATCTATATAAACCATGACTCCATGTACTGCACTGTATTCAGCACTGTGTCTTTGTTTTTAGATCATATAGTACACCTTGCTTTCTGCATTGTCCGTTTTATTCATTTGATAGCCTTGATGTGTTTTCTCTATGTGTTGTAGACTAAGTACTGTAATGTCATGATTAGGCATATGTAAATTCCGAAGAAGTGCCTGTCATAAAAGGAACTGGAAAAACTGGCAGCACTCCAGGAGGCATACACCCAGTATAATGTGTTCTACTGAAGGCTCGGTAGCCTCTTGGTGAACCTGCCGGCTTACTGCTTGCTTGAACAAGATTTTTCACTACAAAAGACAGAATTATAGATAATTTTGCCTTCTGTTTATTTGCAGAAGTCACGCTAACATTTCACATTTAATTAAATGAAATGCTCCACGACTTCAGCCTATCATCCTTCTATAAATCATGTCAGTCACTGAATCCATGCCGATCCTTCCATTGCTGGTCCTCAGTTCATCTGGAAGGAATTGGTTCTAATGAGGAGAGGATTATTTAAGAATGCATAAAGAAGTGCAGCTGAACAACCATTTGTCTTCTGCTTGGTGACATCATCTTCTTGTTCCAGTACTTGTCTAAACAGAGGTGCTAAGGAATTATGTTGATATAGGGTGGACTGAAGGAGAATATTAGAGTGAAGAAGGATTTTTTTACTTTTCATGGGTGGGGCAAGAGTAGATCTTTGGCATCAAAAAAATTGTATATGACAAATGTGGTAATGCACCAAATCCTGAACAAAGCTAAGACTTTAAGATGACTGCAAATGTTTGCAGGTAAAATTTGAGACAGTTTTGGCCTGCATCCATGAGGACTATCCTTGAGGTATATCCGATGAGGTTTTGCAATTTTTTATACTTTTATAATATATGCTTTGTAATGCAGATTTTCTTCAATGGTAAAAATGCCACATCAGAAACTGACACTTAAAAATATATAATTTTCTAACAAAACTAAAGTGATGTGGATGTCATGCAGAGGTGTCCTTTAGTTTACAGAGATGTGAAAAGTGTTGTCTACTTTGGAAAAATAATTTTAAAATACAGTATTAGGGAAGTCTTAGCTAAAATATAGGTATCCCATCATGATCCACAGACTTAACTTGCCTAGCACTTGGGGGGTCCTCTACTGTCCACAACTTATTTTCCATTCTGTGCAAATTTGCCAGGTGTCACATGTTTGTGAGAACTTCAGGTTCTTAAAGGACAAGTGGCACCAAATACTGTTGGTCACAGCCTATGTGCTTTTGACATGGCCATGTAGTTCCTGTGCTCTGCTAAGGTCCTATATTCTTGCTACTTTAATATCAACCAGCTACCTTATTTACCAATGGTTGTCTGCTGCCTGCCCTGACCTTCTAGTCTGTCTTCTGTTGATGATTGAATGTTACCTAACACAACCCTTATTCTGCATGACTATAATAACATTTACCTGTCCACTTTGTACCATGACTTGGTGTCATCTGCTTAGTTTCCCACCAGTTGTTGCTACTGGGGGCTACTACTGCGGAGAGACTTGGAGATTCCTTGTGGGAAAATCCAGGGAAGTCAAAAGTCAGTGAGGAGAAGTCAAAAGCCAGAAACCATGCATTTACAATTACCTCACAGCACAGGTCCAGCCTGGAAGTCTCGGATAGCAGGCGATAGAAAGCCTCGGGCAACTCTTGGTCCCATAGTCTCCAGTCCAAGTCTGGAGGCAAGCTAGAGCTCCAGGGGAAACTACAACAGTCAGTCTCAAATCAGAATGGGTGGTCTCAAGTAACATAGTAACATAGTCCATAAGGTTGAAAAAAGACCAGGGGTCGTCGAGTTCAACCTGTATCCCTATTGTGTAATTACTGAGATGATCCAGAGAAATGCAAAAAAAAACTTATACTAAAGATACAAATTCTGTATTGTGGGGAACCTGCCTACTATTGTGGGGGAGCTGCCAATATTGTGGGGGAACTACCTACTATTGTGGGGAACCTGCCTACTATTGTGGTGGAAATGCTGACCTAATGTGGGGGAGCTGCCTACTATTGTGGGGGAGCTGCCTACTATTGTGGGGGAACTGCCTACTATTGTGGGGGAGCTGCCTACTATTGTGGGGGAGCTGCCTACTACTGTGGGGGAGCTGCCTATTAATGTGGGGGAACTCCCGACCTAATGTGGGGGAGCTGGCAATCTAATGTGGGGGAATCTAATCTAATATAATGAGCAGAGCGCTGCATTTTACCAGAAGACGGGGAGAAGTCATTTTCGGTTTCGGTATCGGTTTCGGCCGGACATTTTTTTTTTTTTTCGGTTTCGTTTCGGTTTTGAAATTTCCATTTCGGTGCACCTCTAGTTATACTCTAAAGTCTACAGTAACTAAAATTCGGTCAAGTGAAAAGCACTACAAGTCCTAGCAAAGCAAAAGGTTCCCAAGGGTTACTCTGCATATTCCCTGCTCTGATCTATACTGTAAAGGATTACAACATGTATCCTAACCTCAATAAAAGGCATTTTTCTGTTACCCCGCTTCTGTGGTCATTATTGTCCCCATCGCTTGGCCCTTTGTCCGGGCGTGCTAGAAGTTGAAGTTTTGCAACAGCTTAAACACTTGGAAACACTGGCCTAAAAAGTTAAAAATGAATTGACTGCTAGATATTAACTGTTGGGTAGAGAATGTCTACATCATCTGATACTTACTGTCCCATCATCACTGCCGGATGATTCAGGGAATCGTAACACCCAGTTTTGAATTTATTCATACATTTCCAGGAGAAGTAGCAGAGAGGTGGCACGGTGCAAAGATCAAAGAAAAGATGCCCAGTATAGTTATTTTATGAGAAATAAAAGAATTTATTAAACCTAGTAGGCTATAGATAAATGAGTATAAACATGACACCACTCACTCTTCGGTGTCTAGCTGTAAAAACAATTTAGGGAATTGCAAATATTTGCTCTTCAGATAAAATGTTATCTTTCTAAGTAAGCTGAGTGTATTGGTACATTGCTCAAAACACACTTCTTTTGACCTGTAGCTGCAGACAGCGCAGCCTCCTGCATTTTCAAAGAAAAGGGAGATCATACTGTACATAGCGAATTCCTACTCAAGCAGAACTAGTATGATGCACTGTTTACTGCGGGAGCAGGGGCAGAACTATAAGGCGATGCAGAGATAGCAGTTGCATTGTAGCCCTGGGGCCTAAACCCCTATAAGAAAACACCAGTATCATAAATGACACACAATAGATATGGGGCCCTGTTAGGCTGGGTTTGCATATGTCCATCATTGGGCATAGGTGAACTCTAAATCTCGACGCAACTGATGCCACAACTGAAGACACAACTGTGTAGCATCAAGCATCCAGTGTTTCTGGACGCTGGACAGGGGAATGCAGCAAGCTGTGTTCCCCTGTCTGGTGCCATCCAGTGTGTCCAACCATTGAGATGCTGGATGATTGTGAACTGTCCCATTCAAATGAATGGGATCAGTTCTACCATCAGTGTTTACTAAGGAATCTTGCACCAAACTGTGGAACAGTGCGCTACACCATGGTGCATTTCATTACAAATTCTGACTGGGCAAGAGTTTGTGGTGCGATTCGCTAAAATAAATTTACAAAACCAACAAACCTGAAAAAGAGGCATGTCGAACATAAAGAGGGTGCAGTCAACCAAAAAAGGAGCATGTTCTCACAACCTATCTACTATAGAATTTAAACAAAATCCTGTGAATAAATTGCAGGAAACTCCCACCAATAAAAAGCTACTCAGAACTTTCTAGACCTGTAAATCCCAATAGTAACATCAAGCCGATATGCCTATAAGAAAATTCCCCCGTAAAAAAAAAATGCTTAATCATACTACATATGTACTTACCTCCTCGAGATATTTAAGATACAGGAAAATGACGAGAGGGCTCAGACTGTTCATTCACGTGGTCAATGATTTACTAGGACTTCATCCAGAGTAACAACACTCTGCCGTATCTTGCGTGCTAAATCCCCAAAATCAGAGTTCCTGCGTAGCAGTAGGATCCTCCTCGTGGGATAACCCCTAGTCAACTCTTCCTTCTTTCATTTTATGTGTTTGATGTATATAATTTGTACAATATATATATATATATATATATATATATATATATATATATATATATATGGGGGAATATGCAAAGCAGCTCATTACACCACCTTTTCAGGTAGTGTTCCCTGGTATCAGCTTGGCTCCTGTTAAGGAATATGAAAAGCTGATCGGGATTTATGCCAAGCCAGACTACTCCCCAAAAGTGAAGTTTCTACCCATCTGCAGACAGCTGTTTCGCGGTGTTTGCAACTCGTCAGTACAGAGCAGGGTGATCTGGCTTGGCTGGAGTTATATATATATATATGTATAGTACTTCCAGGACCTTAGGTCACATGACTACTAAGCCTACTGTTAGGTTAAGCTGAAGGACCTTCCAGGTCACGTGAGTGGGTCACATTATGTACCACAATGCTTTGTGAAAGGACTGACAGTTGGTGGGAACCAATAAGCTATGATCCTGCCCCCTTGCCATATAAGGGCGCTGTATCCAATCCTCGATCTCTTGGGTTCCGGACTATCAGAGAGAGAGGAGTTCCATGTATACCTGTAAGACAAATCTAGGCCTGAAGCCTGCTAACTTCAGCCAAATACAAAACCGTGAGTTCAACTAAACTCAATCCTAAATCTACGTGACTACTGAACCTAAAACCAAACCCTAAATTCAATGGAACAGCGTAAAGCAAGCCTCAGAGCTTATTTTCCTACGAGGCCCCAACCAACTGTGAGGAACTTAAGTCGGTCCTCTGTATAGACTGTTACTACTGTTATTCTGCATAAATGTTGTAGTAAAGTTAATTCCAGTTTACTAAACCTCCGGTTGTGGACAATCCTTTATTCCCCCCTATCGTTCCTGGGACGGGTGGCGGTAGGATATATAGAGGAAGAACCCCCACCCTGGCATCACGACAGTTAAGGGTTAATCAAACACCCTTTCATCACTGCAAAGCTACACCCTACCTACCCTACATCCCCACAAGCTCACCACATAGCTTTTTGGCGTCTTACGAACAGGATACGGGTGTGTGCCTACAGCTGTTGCCACCATTAACAGAGTACTCCCCCTATGTAAAGAACTGTATTAATGTACTGTGAATCACATTCAAGTGTACGGGACTGTGCTTATGGTACGGTGTGCAGGAAGTGCGCAAAAAAAAGTAAGAGGGGGAGCCGAAATTTTTTTTGCTGCGAAGATGTGTAAAGTGCGTAGTGAAGCCATGCTACAATCCTCTGGGCCATACAATACTGAAGGGGTTAACTGCTTGCCAGAAAAGCGCGCAAAGAAATCCTGCACCGTGCCATGACCCACCTCTGGGCATGGTTACCAAGTACATGTGTCGTTGCCAAAAGGGAACTGCTGTTGTTTGCTGGGGGACCGGAAGTTGGGGCTGCGCCGATGACGCCCTTTGGGTCGGCAGCCATTTTGGAGAAGCCCATGATAAAAGGAGCGCTGCACAGCCACCTCTTCAGTCTGCACGAGGAAGAGAAGGAGAGTACAGACATGGCGGAGAGCAGTGTTCCACGTGGCAAAGGTACCAAGATGGCGCCGGAGCAGCGGAAAGTTGTGGCGGTTGCAGCCCAACTGTTCCAAGAACTAGCCGACTGTCTGCTGCATTTGTCGCTGAACACGGAGGGGGCCTGCGACCTGCCCCCGCTGCCCGATGATGACGACTGGCCGGCAACCCCTCCAGGGGAATTCCAGGAACAACCGGAGCGGCATCAGTGGTGAGACTGTGCCTTCACCACCAGACATGGGGGTCCTGGGCTGAGGAGTCGTCCGTGAGTACCCCGGCGGAAGCCGCATTTTCATCCTCCTCCAGCCCAGAGCCAGAAGTATCCCTGCCGAGTGCACGACCGCGCTCACCCCCTCTGCCTAAGTGGGTATTTGGGGATGAACCGGAACTGATCAAGTTCATGCAAAAGACTGTCCTCCCTGAGGCGGAAAGCCACTCCCACCTACAGCACAAAGAGAGAGGGCCCATAGGGAGGCCATAATGGCTAAGCTTATGGAACAGCTCCAAGCTTGACATAGGGCACTCTATGCTCCTAAATCCGTCCATCTGCCTTATGAAGAGAGGGTCCATCAACAGCAAAACACCAAGGACCTGAAGGCCCTCTACATTCATATGTGGGACTACCCCCGAGAAGGGGAAGCACTGTTAGAGCGCCGCCGCCCTACTGTGGCCAAATTTGACAAGGCCAGGGGATAGGGTACTCTTCTTGATTGCATAAGGGGGAGTACCATCCTGGTGAACAGAAGGGCTGTCCAAAGGGAGTATCTTCCAAAGAAATGATGTTGTAGTAGCTGTATCAAGGTGACTCTCTCAGCTCCACTGAGAGTAGCTTTAATGTCACTCATTGCTAACACCTACTCAGAGTAATCTACCCCTCAGATATCAAGACTGACTTCCAAGTAATTTCATGTTCACTTATTTAGTGTACCTACCTCATGCTCATTGCAGTACACCAAACTAATATCTCACACTCTAAACAACTTAAAAAGAAAAAAAAAAACTTTAGGGACTGTCACATGTCATTGCCCAGTCCATACCACTGTTTATACACTAATTTGTTCTCTGTTCTCTCTACGTGTTCGGGATGCTCTTCATGGCCAGAAGGCGCTCCTGTAAGCCTAAGTGTACACACTTATTCAATAAAGGTAACCTAGGTAAGGTTTATCTGAAAAGAGTTCTAGGGATAGGTGCGTGTAGCCAATGGACCCTAGTAGCTAGGTATTGGTCAGACAGCTTCAGGCAAGCCAGTACATTATCAGTGTACGTCACAGGTAACTCATGGGGTATAATAAAAAATGTAATGTGAGATTTCTAATGTCTTAGTATGTAATAACTCTCAGTCTGTCATACATACTTATAACTGTTATAGTCAGTCAGAGAAAGAAAGAAAAATAAAGTAAATAGATGCCAGGATGTATTTCTTGCATAAAAATGTCCTCCTGTTCCTACATTCATGGACAATACATTTTTGTTCGTGAGCTTATCAGTACCTATGTTTATAAATTAAGGTTAAGTAATCTTGTTGGTATAAAAATGAAAAAATAACAATTAAAAGTTTATTCAGAGCTTGCAAGGACATTTTCATGCGCAAAGACTCTCTTATTGTGTATTAATACAGCCTGACAAAAGGCCATTTTGAAATTATGCCCAGGACTGTTTCAGACTGTTTCATTTCCCCCGCTCTGGCTACCGATCGAAGTCAGGGCAGAGCAGGGGGGAACACGGGCGGCGAGGTGGGGACATGGCCCGACTTACCCAGACCGGCGGAGGCGGTATCCCGGAGCAGCGGCGGCAGCAGGAGGAGCGGCGGCCGGAAAGTGCGGTGGAGAAGGCTGCAGTGAAGATTGCGGTAAGTGATCTTCTCTGTGGCCTTCTAAAAGCTGCAAAACTACAACTCCCAGCATGCCCACACAGCCAAAGGCTGTGTGGGCATGCTGGGAGTTGTAGTTTTGCAACATCTGGAGGGTCACAGTTTGGAGATCACTGTGTAGTGGTCTCTAAACTGTGGTCCTCCAGATGTTGCAAAACTACAACTTTCAGCATGCACTGACTGTCTGGGCATGCTGGGAGTTGTAGTTTTGCAACATCTGAAGTGGCACAGTTTGGAGACCACTATACGATGGTCTCTAAACTGTAGCCCTCCAGATGTTGCAAAACTACAATTCCCAGCATGGCCAGACAGTCAGGGATGCTGGGCATGTAATTCTGCAATATCAGGCCCTTCATATGTTGCAGAACTACAACTCCCAGCATGCCTGAACAGTCTGGGTGTTTGTACTGACGAGGGGCAAACACCCCGAAACAGCTGTCTGCAGATGGGTCCTCTTTCCTTCTGGAGAGAGTTCTGGCTGGGCATAAATCCCAATCAGTTCTGAGACTTCTTAAATGGAGCCTGAGCTGTTTTGCAGAACGCACTACCTGTGAAGGTGGTGTGGTGAGCTAATTTAAATATTTTTTTACCCAGAAGCCCGCGGAGTGCTAAATGGCCTAACTTGAATCTCCGTTACACCTGAAGAGGTGTCCTCTCCCTGAGGAAAGTAATGACCCCCTATATATATATATATATATAGAGAGAGAGAGAGAGAGAGATAGAGAGGAAGAACCCGCTCCCTGGCGTCATGACAGTTAAGGGTTAATCCAACACCCTTTCATCACTGCACAGCTACACCCTACCTACCCTACATCCCCACAAGCTCACCACAACACCAAATGAGGATCCAAATGCACGCTTAAAAGAAAACTTTTCATAGCTAACCATCACCTCTGCAAACATTTTTGCAAATAAATCTAAGGGCTCGTTCATATCTTCTTTCAGAGCTCCATCCACTGAATCCGTTTAAATGACTGGACCTGAGCAGAGAAAAAAAACTACTGCAGATCAGTTTTTTTTCTCCACTCAACTTCTGCAAAATTACAGACACCAGACAGAAACCAGGACCCCATCCAAAGTCAATGGGACTCGTTGATATCCATTGTGCAATGGACCGTTCAGCTCTGTTGTTCGTGTCTGGAGAGGACTATATGACGGCTCCAATGCAGATGTGAACTTAGCCGTAGTCTGATTCAAGGAGGCTGCATAGGCTTCAGACATTGGTGCACAGGCAGCATCAAGTGCTGTATGTATAGAGTTTAATGGAAAAAGCTATAAACCCTATGTATGTCTCATGCATGAGACCTCATGTACTGTATCTATGACACCTATGGCAGCCCTACTGTTTCATTGTACAGAAGGAAGCAGTAATATGGTCATGTATATGAGGCTAAAATTGAAAAAAGAACTTTGCAAAAAGCCTTTGTTCAAGATATCCAATTATTGTATCTCTGAAGCTTCAATGTAGAGCTATATGTTTCCACGGTATCAGACTACAAACAGATTTGATGTAGTCTGATCCTGCAATTATACTCTCATTTATGTGTTTCTTAATACCTAGCAAAAAAGTATGGTAATCCTAATAGCTTAACAAGAAGTAGGGGTGCACAGATTTGATAGCATCTGTAATATTAATTAATGGTGGGAATGGTACAATGTCTTAGCATTATTAGGGAGTTTCATACCATATTAAGCCATGTTAGAAATATCCATTGGGGGACTCTCTGATGTCAACTATCATACGACTGGGTGGTAATCCTATCATACCACTGGGTGGCATCCATCATTTAAAGGGTCCTATGTAAGGAAAAAACATATACCTCACTGTATATGTTGTTTTTATTGGCTCCAGCTCAATAAAATGTGGCAAAGCCAGTATTATTCCATTCAGCAATCCATAATAGATACCACCCAAATGAAGGCCATGCTGACATGCTTTTGACCTCCGTCAGGTGCTTGGAAGGGTTATTTGGCCAATGTATGGCACCGTTATTTGGGCAGCTTACTGATAGCCAGTGAGCCCATAATTAGTTAATGCACCTGTCACCATGTTATAAGTTTTAGCACCTCCCACGCCCCCCTGCCAGATCTTCAGTGCTCATTGCCTAAGAGAAAGTGTTCCCATTGCCTGTTTTGCCTACCCGTGTTTCTAGACCTTCTTGCTACGTTTTTTTACTCCGAACCTTTGCGGCCTGCCTAGACCTTCTGCTTCGTTGACTACGCCTCTGCCTCATTCTCCGGTACTTCGCTTTGGCCAGTTACCTGTATGGTCGAGCCGTATTGGGGGTAGCGACCTGAGTGTCACCTGCCGCAGCAAATCCATCCTGCCTTGCGGCAGGCTCTGGTGAAGACCAGCAGCACTTTATACTCCGCTCCCCGATACGGTCCGAGTCATCAGCCACACAGTTAGAAGATCCACATCCAGTTCCATGACAGCCCGCATTCAGGTGCGTGACACTTAACTTCCTCTGCCCAGCTCCTGTTTCCCTGCGCGCATGCCCCCGCCTCCTAGGGCGCGCGTGCATGCCAGCATGCTAAGATTTAAAGGGCCAGTGCACCGCTGATTGGTGCCTGGTCCTTCTGCTATGTTATTTAAGCCTGCTCCTCCCCCTCTTCCCTGACAGATCTTCAGTGCCATTTGCCTGAGAGCGTACCCTTTTGTCTTTTTGCCTAGCCCGTGTTCTGACCCCTCTGCTACATTACTTAGACTATGAACCTTTGCCGCCTGTCTTGACCTTCTGCTTAGTACAACTTTGTCTTTGCTTCATCCTACTGTACTTTGCCTCACCCAGTTACCTGTGTGGTCAAGTCATATCGGAGGTAGCGACCTGGGTGTCGCCTGCCACAGTAAGCCCATCCTGCCTTGCGGCGGGCTCTGGTGAAGACCAGCGGCACCTTAGATTCCACTCCCTGAAAGGGCCCGTGTCAACAGCCACACAGGTCAGACGATCCACATCCAGCTCCGTAACAAGCATGATGATAAGTTGAGTGGTTAATGATGAATACCTGGTTAATGGTAAAAGAGTGACATATGGCTTTGTGTAACAATATGAACATTTGGATTATGCAATATGAACATTTGGATTGGTCTGTTCAAGCACCTTTCATCAGGCCTACTAAAAGATGCATAAATGTTCCAGAGACTAATACCCATGGTAGTAACATAGTAACATAGTTTGTAAGGTTGGAAAAAAAAGACGAGAGTCCATCAAGTTCAACCTAAGACCCTACTGTGTTGATCCAGAGGAAGGCAAAAAAAAACATGAGGCTGATGCCAATTGCCCCTTAAGGGTATGTTCACATGTACGCAGATTTGCTGCGCAGGATTTGATGCGCAGGATTTTCTGCTGAAGATTTCAATGTAAACTAAATGACTGAGCACAGCTTCTAATCTGCAGTTACAAATCCTGCGCATCAAATCTGTGCAGGATCCTGTACATGTGAACGTACCCTAACAGAGGAAAAATTCCTTCCCATGCCATCAGAATAATCCCTAGATCAACATTCTAATGATCATCCGTTCAGGGAAGGATTGACAAGCTGCAGACTGGGGAGCTGGGTTTTTTCTTTATTCACTGACACATTTAGTCTACATTTTGAACCATCCCCTACTTGTCAGAAGGGGCTATAAAATAAGATGATCACTACCTGTGCCCTCACTGAGCCCCTTAGCTATCAGCTGTAATCTGCAGGAAATCCCACCAAAAGTTACACAGAAACCATTGATAAATTCCTCCCTAAAGCTCGAACTTTGGAATGACTCTAATCCAAGGAAATGCCAAAATGTTAGCCAATTTTAATAAAATTTTCTAACAAAGAACCAATATTAGTATTGTTTTATGCCAAAGGAATTAAAAACAAATATAGATTAAGACACTATCTCTCATTTTCAAATAAATCTTCTCTTATCGATAAGGTTAGCAGTAATGTTGTGTCTGTTTCCTAAGTGCAATGTCCAAACAGATGTGGACCCACTGTACCACCTACTGGTTTGACTTTGGGCTAAACTTGGGAGCAAAATCTAAGTACAGTGGTCCCTCGACATACAATAGCCCCGACATATGATACTTTCAACATACAATAAACTCTCAAAGCCCATTGTATGTTGAAGGCAGTATCAACATACAATGCTTCTGTATGTCGACGCCACAGCAAAAACGGCCATCCAGCAGTGTTGACTGCTTCAGCAGTCGCCGGATAGCCGTTTAACCAGTAGCCGGAGGGCTTACATTTTTCCCTCCTGTCCATGGTTCTGCATTTGATTAAGCCTGGCTGGAACAGGCTCAACCAAATGAGCACAGATAACAGAGTTCTATGGAATTCCATTGATCTTTATGAGGAATCTAATGATTCCTCCTAATAGTTCCCTAAGGGATCAATAAAGTGTAAAAAAAAGTTTAATAAAAGTTTTAAAAAACACACATTAACCCCTTCAAGTTTTAATTACTCCCCCCCCCTTTTCCCAAATTACACATAAAAAATATGTAAACATAATAAACATATGTGGTATCGCCGTGTACACAAATGTCCAAACTTTAAAGATACAATGTTAATTAAAACGCACGGTCAGTGATGAATACATAAAAAATACCAAGTCCAAAATTGCACATTTTTGTTCACTTTGTGTACCCTAATTTTTTTTAATAAAAAGCAATTAAAAAGTCACATCAAAATAAAAAAGGTACCGATAACCCTATACAAAAAAATTTAAAAGTTATAGGGGTCAGAAGAGGACATTTTTAAACATACTAATTTTCATGCAAACAGTTATAATTTTTTAACAGAAGTAAAACAAAATCAAACCTATATAAGTTGTAATTATTTTATTCCTAAAGACCCACACACACTCAACATACAATGGTTGTCTCGTAGGCAGGAGGGGCAGGCTAATACTGTAGTTAGTAGTAACTCAGCACAGCAGAGTACAGAGTTGCAGAGCTGAAATGGTGGTGCAGGTTTGATGAGAGCACAGGCGTAGTTGACAGCTCGGATCATGCACTGGAGAATCAACAAAGAGATAAGAGAGAGGCAGAGTCAGGAACACAGATCAACAGGACAATATTCAGACACCTTTGCTAGTAGTAAACTACACAGTTTTTCAGGCAACAGGAGATGGGTGGAACATAATTTCTGTATATATGTGGTAAGGGCCGGCGTTAGGACGAGGCAAACCAGGCAATTGCCTAGGGCCCTCATCCCCCAGGGGGCCCCTGCCGGCTGCTCAGCATAGGCATGCGCACCCAGGGGGGGGGATTCATGGCTGCCACTGAGCAGCCCGCAGGGGGCCCCCATCACATTTTAGACATCCCTGTGTCCCGGAAGATCTTTTTGGGACACAAGGATGTCTCGGTCACCTTTCTTCGGCAGCCCCCCGCATTAACTTTGAAAAACACAGGGGCCGCCGGGAGGTAGCGCACGCAGGGACGTCACTGATGTCCCGTGGATGCACCCATAGCAAGGGAGGAGCGAAGCATCGACGAGGAGGACATGCGCCGGACGGCATGGTAAGTCACCATCACCAGCTGGCAGCACGTCATCTTTGGTGTTCCGACCACCGCTCCTTCTGTCCCGGGAGTTACTGCTATGGTCTATAGGCAATAGCAGTAGATCGTGACCCCATAGGACTGGTGATCAGAACACTGAAGTGAAGCAGTACACAGAAATACACCCTCCAGCCATACACTATATATGGCTGAAGGCTGTATGTCTATGGGAGAACTATACTGCACCTAATGTGGAGAACTATACTGCACCTAATGTGGAGAACTATACTGCACATAATGTGGGGGAACTATACTGCACCTAATGTGGGGGAACTATATTGCACCTAATGTGGGGGAACTATACTGCACCTAATGAGGGGGAACTGTACTGCACCTAATATGGGGAGAACTATACTGCACCTAATGTGGGGAACTATACTGCACCTAATGTGGGGGGAACTATACTGCACCTAATGTGGGGGAACTATATTGCTCCTAATGTGGGGGAACTATATTGCACCTAATGTGGGGGAACTATACTGCACCTAATGTGGGGGAACTATATTGCACCTAATGTGGGGGAACTATACTGCACCTAATGTGGGGAGAACTATACTGCACCTAATGTGTTGGCCAATTTTAATAACATTTTCTAACAAAGAACCAATATTAGTATTCTTTGATGCCAAAGGAAGAGAAAACCAATACAGTGGTCCCTCAACATACGATGGTAATTCGTTCCAAACGAGCCATCGTTTGTCGAATCCATCATATGTTGAGGGATTCGTGCAATGTAAAGTATAGGAAGCTGTACTCACCTGTCCCCGCCGCCCCGGACCGTGTCCCGCCGCTCCCGATGGTGTCCCCGCCACTCCGGATGGTGTCCCCGGGCCTCCGCTGGGCTCTCCTGGTCTTCTCCGGTCCTCTGCTGGGCTCTCCTGGTCTTCTCCGGTCCTCCACTGTCTTCTCCGGTCCTCCGCTGTCTTCCGCAAGGCCTTACTGGGCTTACGTAGCGACGTCATTACGCCGCTGCATACGCCGTTCCTATTGGATGACGGGACGGTGTGCGCAGCAGCGTATTGACGTCACCGAAGAGGGCCGAGAAGACACCGGAGGACCAGCGCTGGACCCGAAGGGCACTCCGGAGCATCGTGGAGGGGTAAGTAATACTCACCGCACCACACGGGGAACATTTAGCTGCTATCCTGCAGCAGCTTAAGCATTTTGCGCTGCCGGATAGCAGTTAATGCGATGGCCCTGACATAAAAAAGCATCGTATGTCGATGCTGACATCGACATGCGATGGCCTCTGAGAGGCCATCGTATGTCGATTTGATCATATGTCGGGGCCATCGTATGTCGGGGGACACCATCTCTCATTTTCAACTAAATTTTCCTTTATCGATAAGGTTAGCAGTAATGTGTCTGTTTCCTAAGTGCAACGTCCAAACAGGTGTGGACCCATATGTACTGCACCTAATGTGGGGGAACAATACTGCACGTAATGTGGGTGAACTGTACTGCACGTAATGTGGTGGGAACTGTACGTCACCTAATGTGGGGGGAACTATACTGCACCTAATGTGGGGGGAACTGTACTGCACCTAATGTGGGGGGAACTGTACTGCACCTAATGTGGGGGGAACTGTACTGCCAACTTAATGTGGGGGAACTGTACTGCCAACCTAATGCCAACCTGTGTCCCGGAAGATCTTTTTGGGACACAAGGATGTCTCGGTCACCTTTCTTCGGCAGCCCCCCGCATTAACTTTGAAAAACACAGGGGCCGCCGGGAGGTAGCGCACGCAGGGACGTCACTGATGTCCCGTGGATGCACCCATAGCAAGGGAGGAGCGAAGCATCGACGAGGAGGACATGCGCCGGACGGCATGGTAAGTCACCATCACCAGCTGGCAGCACGTCATCTTTGGTGTTCCGACCACCGCTCCTTCTGTCCCGGGAGTTACTGCTATGGTCTATAGGCAATAGCAGTAGATCGTGACCCCATAGGACTGGTGATCAGAACACTGAAGTGAAGCAGTACACAGAAATACACCCTCCAGCCATACACTATATATGGCTGAAGGCTGTATGTCTATGGGAGAACTATACTGCACCTAATGTGGAGAACTATACTGCACCTAATGTGGAGAACTATACTGCACATAATGTGGGGGAACTATACTGCACCTAATGTGGGGGAACTATATTGCACCTAAAGTGGGGGAACTATACTGCACCTAATGAGGGGGAACTGTACTGCACCTAATATGGGGAGAACTATACTGCACCTAATGTGGGGAACTATACTGCACCTAATGTGGGGGGAACTATACTGCACCTAATGTGGGGGAACTATATTGCTCCTAATGTGGGGGAACTATATTGCACCTAATGTGGGGGAACTATACTGCACCTAATGTGGGGGAACTATATTGCACCTAATGTGGGGGAACTATACTGCACCTAATGTGGGGAGAACTATACTGCACCTAATGTGTTGGCCAATTTTAATAACATTTTCTAACAAAGAACCAATATTAGTATTCTTTGATGCCAAAGGAAGAGAAAACCAATACAGTGGTCCCTCAACATACGATGGTAATTCGTTCCAAACGAGCCATCGTTTGTCGAATCCATCATATGTTGAGGGATTCGTGCAATGTAAAGTATAGGAAGCTGTACTCACCTGTCCCCGCCGCCCCGGACCGTGTCCCGCCGCTCCCGATGGTGTCCCCGCCACTCCGGATGGTGTCCCCGGGCCTCCGCTGGGCTCTCCTGGTCTTCTCCGGTCCTCTGCTGGGCTCTCCTGGTCTTCTCCGGTCCTCCACTGTCTTCTCCGGTCCTCCGCTGTCTTCCGCAAGGCCTTACTGGGCTTACGTAGCGACGTCATTACGCCGCTGCATACGCCGTTCCTATTGGATGACGGGACGGTGTGCGCAGCAGCGTATTGACGTCACCGAAGAGGGCCGAGAAGACACCGGAGGACCAGCGCTGGACCCGAAGGGCACTCCGGAGCATCGTGGAGGGGTAAGTAATACTCACCGCACCACACGGGGAACATTTAGCTGCTATCCTGCAGCAGCTTAAGCATTTTGCGCTGCCGGATAGCAGTTAATGCGATGGCCCTGACATAAAAAAGCATCGTATGTCGATGCTGACATCGACATGCGATGGCCTCTGAGAGGCCATCGTATGTCGATTTGATCATATGTCGGGGCCATCGTATGTCGGGGGACACCATCTCTCATTTTCAACTAAATTTTCCTTTATCGATAAGGTTAGCAGTAATGTGTCTGTTTCCTAAGTGCAACGTCCAAACAGGTGTGGACCCATATGTACTGCACCTAATGTGGGGGAACAATACTGCACGTAATGTGGGTGAACTGTACTGCACGTAATGTGGTGGGAACTGTACGTCACCTAATGTGGGGGGAACTATACTGCACCTAATGTGGGGGGAACTGTACTGCACCTAATGTGGGGGGAACTGTACTGCACCTAATGTGGGGGGAACTGTACTGCCAACTTAATGTGGGGGAACTGTACTGCCAACCTAATGTGGGGGAACTATACTGCACCTAATGTGGGGGGAACTATACTGCCAACCTAATGTGGGAGGAACTGTACTGCACCTAATGTGGGGGGAACTGTACTGCACCTAATGTGGGGGAACTATACTGCCAACCTAATGTGGGGGGGGGGACTGTACTGCACCTAATGTGGGGGGAACTGTACTGCACCTGATGTGGGGGAACTATACTGCCAACCTAATGTGGGGGAACTATGCAAAAATATAAAATTGTACTATTCTGATCCATATAACTCTTTCATTTTTCTGTATATGGGGATGTATGAGGGTACATTTTTGCGCTTTGATTTGTAGTTTTTATCGGTTCCATTTTTGTTTTGATGGGACTTTTCAATTGCTCTTTAGATGTTTTTATGGTATATGAAGTGACCAAAAATGTGCAAATCTGGTTAGTGCACTATTACGACTTTTGGGGCCCCACTTTTGATTTTGCCTAGGGCCACGCTAAGCCTAAAACCGGCCCTGTATGTGGTGTTTGACAGGGATTGGTGAAGGAAACTTTAGAGAAGAGCACACTGACCCATTAAGTTACAGCCAGTGCTCACACACAGCCCCTAGAGAGCAGAGCAGGTACTACATAAGTGGGAGAAGCAGCAGCAGTGAGTCCAGAGGAGAAGGTCCAGCACCTACAGTAGAGTGTTAGTGTTGGTGAGTGCCAGGGCACATAGTATGTCCACAGATGCCAACCACTGGGATTATACTTGGTTTCTTTTAACACCTATCAATCAGCTCATATAAGATTTGTAACAACCAAGAAGATTGTGCCTCCGTACAAGAGAAAAATAAAATAAACTTTGGTTTCTAATCCATTTTGGTCTGTGACTGTTTCTTTAAAAGGGTATTAAAACAATACCTCTTAGTCAGTAACACCAACACCTAATCTCTGTCACTGCTTCAATATACATGTATCTTGAAATATTTTCAGCCATTTGGAAGTTAGGCTGGAACATACGTACACAAAGATTTACACATGTTAAGTTTTATACATAGATATATATATATATATATATATATATATATAGAGAGAGAGAGAGAGAGAGAGAGAGAGATTGAGTCCACAGAAACAGAACCACTCTTTGCAGCAGCTTTCTATTGTTTCAAACAGAAGGAGATAAAGTACAAGCGACTCTCACTCTACTTTGTCCAAAATAACCAGAAGGAAATATCCTAATGGGAAAATTCTTCCCAGTTTAAGCCTTCAAGGGCCAACAAAAAGTAGGCTCATTTATACTCCAATAGTTAACAATGGGTCAACTTTATTAAGCTTTTTATAATGTTGTGTCTGTATCCATTTGGTCCTCAATCTATGATGTTGTGCTATACGGATGTGTGAATTAGTATACACATACATGACCATTGTACGGTTCTCGGCGGACGATATGAGCACTGAATAGTCATTATAAAGTGGAATTGCTCTTTATGCTGGCGATAACTATCACTATAAACCCTGAAATGTTGGAAGTTACTCTTCTGAGGACCGCATCCCTTAGGGCCAGGGCCGTTTGAAGGAATTTGGGGGCCCCAAGCAAAATAGACATGAAGCATTATATGTGAGGGGCACAGGACAGGGGTTATTATAAGTGAGGGGTACATGTCAGGGGGCATTATAAGTCAAGGGCATATGTCATGGGGGCATTATATGGGCACATGACAGTGGGGGCCCTGTCATGTGCCCCTTACATATAATGCCCCATGTCATGTTCCCCTCATATATAATGCCCCCTGTCCTGTGCCCCCCACATATAATGGCCCATGCCCTGTGCCCCTCACATATAATGCCCCCCCCCCCTGTTTTAATAATTCCACTGTACCATAGCACCCGAGCAGCTCACACCTTTCTCACACGCTGCTCCGTTATTGCAGTGTGAGCCGCGGGGACGTGATCTCCGGGCGCCGGTGCGATGGTGTGACGTCATCCCGCTGGCCTGCCGTTGGATGGCGTCCCCGCGGCTCACACTGCGTGAGAACAGAGCAGCGTGTGAGAAAGGTGAGGGGATGGTGGAGCGGGACAGCTGACAGCTCCCGCTCCACCATGCTATAGGACAGGATGGGCTTTAGTCTCTGCCTCCCGTCCCACTCCAGGCTCTCGCTCTGCTGGCCCGGGCGAGCTGCCGAACTGGAATAGGGGCAGAAGGATGGCCCGGGGACCCGAGCAGAGCCGGTGCTTGTCCTGCCGGGCCATCCTTCTGCCCCTATTCCAGCTCGAGGCCCCAAGCAATTGCTTGGTTTGCCTGTCCTGTAGTGACGGGCCTGCTTAGGGCATTTCCCTACACTCATGTAGATTGCTTGAGCATCTTATACAAGAAAGTGAATTGTTTCATTGTAAAACAAAAATTGAGAAACAGAAACATAGCCGCACATCCACAATTTGTATTTTGATCTACTTACTTGCCCCCGACTCCGGCCCAAACCACCCCACAGACAAAGCATCACAGTAACAATGGCCTCCCCCGAGCACTACACCAATGTTAACACCTACCATGTGCTCCCTGCCAGAAGGCTGGGAGAATGCTAGGAGGAAATCCTTATGCAGTCTCCTGCTACTTAAAAATGCCTGGGCCGAATGGGTGGAGTGGACTGCTGGCTATGAAAAAGGGGACAGACTACAAATGTAAAACAAAAGTAGAGAAACAGAAACATAGCTACACATCCACAATTTCTATTTTAATCTACTTGCTTCTCAGCATAATTTTTTTTTTTAAGTAGGGGTCAAGTCCTGGAAAAAAAAGTGTGGGAACGCACCCAAGATTTTTGATACACCCCCCAAGTTTGCGCAAAAAAAAACAAAAAAAACCTCCAAGCTTAAACTTGACAACCTGCACGGTTCCAGGCTTCTAAAAGGCTGCAGGCACACAGCTGCCTAAGAGTTTAGTAACAGGGCAAGATTAATTGCTCAGTCACAGATTTTAACTGTATACACATTTTCTTTATAACACGTCAACTGGTGCCAGAAAGTTAAACAGACTTGTAAATTACTTCTATTAAATAATCTTAATCCTTCCAGTACATATTAGCTGCTGAATACTACAGAGGAAATTCTTTTATTTTTGGAAAAAAGTGCTCTCTGGACAGTTCTTAAAATGGACAAAGATGTCAGCAGAGAGCACTGTGTTCCAAAAAGAAAAGAATTTCCTCTGTAGTATCCAGCAGCTAATAAGTACTGGAAGGATTACATTTTTTATAGAAGTAATTTACAAATCTGTTTAACTTTCGGACACCAGTTGATTTAAAAAAAAAAGTTTTCTACTGGAGTACCCCTTTAATCCTCTGTGTTATCCTACTAGGGATCAGTTCACATCACCATTTAAACTTACACTTAGAATATACAAAAAGGGTTGCCAACACATACTGTGGTGTACTGGCAGTGGTCTATTTCACTTTAAAGGGGTGCTCCGTTACTAGGTCTAATAACCCTCACATATTTGGAGCGTGTAAGGATATTTTATGTTACATGGACTCTTGTGTTCCTCTGTTCATCTACATCAGACCTGGAAATGGACGTTGTTTGAAATGCCCCAAGAACTGGCTGTGGCCCCTGTGGTCATTCCGGTCCTCCTCCCTTCAGGACATAAAGGAGGACTCTTTTAAAGAGGGGGAATTTGTGGTGGCCCAGTACAGGATGGTGTATCCCCATACTTCTTCTGCCCTGTCAGGCAGAGTCTCTCCATGTCCCCAGGGTCCCCTTTATGTGTTATCTCCTATGAATATAAGTTGTATAATAAAATGTACTGTTTCTTTAATAGCTGTTACCATGTGATTGTTACCCAGGAGGCACTAGTGACCAGGTGACCCCCCCGCCCCCCAAGTGACCTATGGGCTCCTTACACAGCCCCCCTACAAAACCAGGGGAGGGTCTGCATTCTTTCTCTTAGCTCATTGCTATTCCTGCTTAGGTCCAGTGCAGTCATCTCAGAGTGTGTCCAGAGCATTGGAGGCCTCAATCCTAAAGTCTGCATCCAAAAGTCAGCTCAAGTAAGCTCAAAGTCATCTTCTTGTCAATTGTCAAGTCAGTCAAGTCAATTGTCTAGTCACTGTGGCCTGCACTAAAGTGTCTCTATATACTGCAAGTCCCAGCAAGCCTGCGAGGTCCTCCTGTGTCACTGGTCACCTCCTTATATTGGCTGTACTGCATAGACTGTGTCATCTGTCTAACCTCAGTAAAGCTACTGTTTGTCTGTAACTTGGCATCGGTGTCTTCATTTCCCCAGTGCCTAGCCCAGGACTAGCGGTATTACCTTTGGGTGGTTAAGGCTACACCACACCCTGGCTCCACGACAAGAAGGGGTTAATTACATCTGCCCTTAGGGTTGCAACATCTGCTCTACTGTAACATCAGACCTCTGGCCAGACACGCTGGCCGTGAGCGCTCTCTTGACATGTCCCCGCTGCTGGTACCCAGAGAAGGAGAGAACAGAGGTAACTACTGCCCCCTACCCCCGCTTCTACAAATATTTCCACATACGGTGACCATATAATGGTAGATATCAGCTTCACACAGGCTCTGCAGACCATATAAGGCATTACATACAGTTACATCAAGTGACTTGCACGTGACGTCTTCTCTGATCAGAGTCGGTTACTTTTCTTTTTCTTCTCCATCTGGCCCAGACTGTCATGATGATTAATTTCAGCCACAAACCGTCTCCGCAGAACCTGCAAGACAAACATTTTAGGCTCTGCACTTTTCCAGCAACTATAGTGCCCCAAACAGTAATAATGCCCCCCTGTAGAGATTACCAGCCCTCCTGTATAGTAGGCCCAGTCCGAAATTAATTACCCACAGTAGAGGCTGTTCTGCTCCTCATTGGTGGGCAGTGGAGGGCCTGGTGTATTCTAGCAGACTTGACTTTCTCAGTACCTCTACTCCCAGCAGCCATTGCCCTGTTAAAGTGGTAGAGTACGGCTGCCTTCCTAATGTGGAGGTGGCGGCCCTGGATGACTGTCACTCAAGAGCACTCACTGTATCAAATTACCTTTCTGATAACAAACTGTAGCAAACCCTTCATAGAATCAAGGACACGGCCCATCTTCGCCTTGAAGACACAGAAAGTTTCCTTTTTTATGCATTTTGATTTTTCCTCCTCACTTTCTAAAAGCCATAACTCATTTTGCCATCCACAGACCCATATGAGGATTGTTTTTGCATGACCAATTGTACTTGTAATGACATCACTTATTTTGCTACAAAATATATGGCACAACCCTAAAAAATATAATTTGTGAGAGAAATTGAAAAGAAAAACATGGCGGCGATGTGCGGTATTAACCCTTTAGAAGCGGCGGTCAAAGCTGACCGCCGCTTCGAAAGTGAAAGTGAAAGTGACCTGGCTGCTCAGTCGGGCTGTTCGGGACCGCCGCGGTAAAATCGCGGCCTCCCGAACAGCTTACGGGACACCGGGAGGGCCCTTACCTGCCTCCTCGGTGTCCGATCGGCGAATGACTGCTCTGTGCCTGAGATCCAGGCAGGAGCAGTCAAGCGCCGATAACACTGATCACAGGCGTGTTAATACACGCCTGTGATCAGGATGAGAGATCAGTGTGCGCAGTGTTATAGGTCCCTATGGGACCTATAACACTGCAAAAAAAGTTTTAAAAAAGTGTTAATAAAGGTCATTTCACCCCTTCCCTCATAAAAGTTTGAATCAGCCCCCTTTTCCCATACAAAAAATAAAACAGTGTAAAAATAAATAAAAATAAACATATGTGGTATCGCCGCATGCGTAAATGTCCGAACTATAAAAATATATAATTAATTAAACCGCACGGTCAATGGCGTACGCACAAAAAAATTCCAAAGTCAAAAAAGCGCATTTTTGGTCACTTTTTATACCATTAAAAAATTAATAAAAAATTATCAAAAAGTCCGATCAAAACAAAAATCATACCGATAAAAAAACTTCAGATCATGGCGCAAAAAATGAGTCCTCAAACCGCCCTGTATGTGGAAAAATAAAAAAGTTATAGGGGTCAGAAGATGACATTTTTAAACGTATAAATTTTCCTGCATGTAGTTATGATTTTTTCCAGAAGTGCGACAAAATCAAACCTATATAAATAGGGTATCATTTTAACCGTATGGACCTACAGAATAATGATAAGGTGTAATTTTACCAAAATATGCACTGCGTAGAAACGGAAGTCCCCAAAAGTTACAGAATGGCATTTTTTCTTCGATTTTGTCGCACAATAATTTTTTTTTCCGTTTCGCCGTGCATTTTTGGGTAAAATGACTAATGTCACTACAAAATAGAATTGGCGACGCAAAAAATAAGCCATAATATGGATTTTCAGGTGGAAAATTTAAAGGGTTATGATTTTTAAAAGGTAAGGAGGAAAAAACTGAAAAACCCTGAGTCCTTAAGGGGTTAAAATGATACCCATGCTTATATGCTTTTCTATTATTGTACGGCTTTTAAAAAGAGTCAAGCATTTCTTGTTTTTTTATTGAATTCTGACCCCTATAACTTTTTTAATTTTCCCTATATGGGGCTGTATGATGGCTCATTTTTTGCGCCATGATCTGTAGTGCTCACCATAAAAAACTTTTTGATCACTTTTATATTCAATTTATTCTGAGTTGTGATGTAGACATTGGCATTATTTTACATTTACGCCGTTTACCATATGGGATCATAAACATTATATTTTAATCATTTGGATATTTTAACATACCAAATATGCAGTTTTTTTTTATTTCTTTTTATATAAAAAATAGAAAAGAGGAATGATTTAAAACTTTCTTAGGGGAGGGGCGTATTCATGCTTTAACCCCTTAAAGGGGTTCTCCCTTGTTTATACTGTTTTTTGTTATTATGTTTGTGTGTTATGTGTGTATAAGTATGTGTTTTTTTATGTGTGTTGTGATTATGTATATATGTATTTTCTTACCATTTGTGAAGATCCGGAAGCTTGCCCCTTTTTCTTCCACTGGCTTGCTGTGTAACCTCGGCCTCCGCCATGTTGTGTTCGGTAAGTGGGATGTCGGGGGGTGTGTTCTTGCTTCTGTCCTTCTTATCTTCTGATGTCCGAGGCGAATCTTTTCTTCCTGTTTCTTCCGTGGCTCAGTGACTAATCTGCAGCCTCTTCCGGTGCATGCGCAGGTAGTTTATTTTTTTTTTCACCACTAAAGTTTTTTTTGTCTAATTGACAAACTGTCTGCACATGCGCGAGTATGCAAGTGCTACGCTAACAGCGTAGCGTACGTTAGGTTTACGCTAATAGCGTAGCTTCGCGCAAGGGCAGACAGTTTGTCAATTAGAAAAAAAAAACTTTATTGGTAAAAAAAACAAACAAACTACCTGTGCATGCGCCGGAAGAGGCCACAGATTCGTCGCTGAGCCACGGAAGAAACAGAAAGAAAAGATTTGCCTCGGACGTCAGAAGATAGGAAGGACAGAAGCAAGAACACACCCCCGACATCCCACTTACCGAACACAACATGGTGGAGGCCGAGGTTACACAGCAAGCCGCTGGAAGAAAAAGGGGCCAGCTTCAGGATCTTCACAAAAGGTAAGAAAATACATATATACATAATCACAACACACATAAAAAAACACATACTTATACACACATAACACACAAACATAATAACAAAAAACAGTATAAACAAGGGAGAACCCCTTTAAAGGGGTACTCTGGTGAAAACCTTTTTTCTTTTAAATCAACTGGTGGCAGAAAGTTAAACATATTTGTAAATTATTTCTATTAAAAAATCTTAATTCTTCCTGTACTTATTAGCTGCTGAATACTACAGAGGAAATTCTTTTCTTTTTGGAATGCTCTCTGATGACATCACGAGCACAGTTCTCTCTGCTGACATTATTATAATAATAATAATGCTTTATGTATTGTTGTCCTTAGTGGGATTTGAACCCAAGTTCCCAGCACTGCAAGGCAGTAGTGCTAACCACTGAGCCACCGTGCTGCCCTTAGCATACATCTGCTATGCATGGTTGCTAAAATGGAAAGAGATGTCAGCAGAGAGCACTGTGCTCGTGATGTCATCAGTGTTCCAAAAAGAAAAGAATTTCCTCTGTAGCATTCAGCAGCTAATAAGTACTGGAAGGATTAAGATTTTTTAATGGAAGTAATTTACAAATATGTTTAACTTTCTGCCACCAGTTAATTTAAAATAAAAAAGGTTTTCACCGAAATACCCCTTTAAGGATGCCAGGCATATCAATACGCCCCCGTTTCAAAGTCCTTAAAGGGGTACTCCGCCCCTAGACATCTTATCCCCTACCCAAAGGATAGGGGATAAGATGTCAGATTGCCGCGGTCCCACTGCTATGGAGCCCCGGGATCGCCGCTGCGGCACTGCGCTATCATTACTGCACAGAGCGAGTTTGCTCTGTGCGTAATGACGGGCGATACAGGGGACGGAGCAGCGTGACATCATGGCTCCGCCCCTCGTGACATCACGACCTGTCCCCTTAATGCAAGTCTATGGCAGGGGGCGTAACGATGTCACGAGGGGTGGAGCCGTGATGTAACGATGCTCCGGCCCCAGTATTGCCCGTCATTACGTGCAGAGCAAACTCGCTCTGTGCAGTAATGATAACGCAGTGCCGCAGCGGCGGGGCTCCCCAGCAGCGGGACTTCAGCGATCTGACATCTTATCCCCTATCCTTTGGATAGGGGATAAGATGACTAGGGGTGGAGTACCCCTTTAAGGACTGAGGGTGTATGGGTACGCCTGTGGGAATTCCAATCTCTGTCGCTCGCCAGGCGGGGACCGGATCGGGGTGACTGCTGATATCTACAGGCACCCCGTGCAAACCCCTGGGGGGGTCCTGAGACATTTCAGACCGGCGATTTGCGGCTATTCCGGGTCAATTGGGTCTCTGGTGACCAAGAAAAAAAAGGTGATTGGGGCTGTCCGAGACAGCCCCATTCACCCTTACCCAGCAGGAGTGAGGTGGCACGGGTTCCGCCTCACGATCATGTGATCGATCGGTCGGAACGACCGACCGATCACGACCCTGCTGGGTGGTGGTCGGGATGGCGATCATGGCGGCGATCGGGGCTGGTGGGGGTCTCCTACCTTGTCCTGGTCCGGCGGGGGTACCCTCTGGTGCAGTGGCAGCGACAGGAGCAGCCGGATCGGTGCCAGCACCGGCAGCGGTCCCGGCATCAGGATACAGCAGTAGGTGAGGCCTGTTCACCTCCTGCTGTTGCTTAGCAACAACCGTCTGCATGCAAAGCCAAAGGGCATGCTGGGAGTTGTAGATATGAAACAGCTGGAGTTCCAACTACAACTGCCAACATGCCTCTTGATAGTCTGTGCATGCTGGGGGTTGTAAGTATGTTTTCTATGAAAAAGTGTGCATCCAGCTGTTGCATAACTACAACTCCCAACATGCACAAACTACCAAAGGGCATGCTGGAAGTTGTACTGAGAGACTGTACATGCTGAGAGTTCTAGTTTTGCAACAGTTGGAGTCACAATGGTTGTGAAACACTGAGTTTAGTAACAAACTCTCAGTGTTTCGCAACCAATGTGCCTCCAGCTGTTGCATAACTACAACTCCCAGCATGTATGGTCTGTCAGTGCATGCTGGGAGTTGTAGTTTTGCAACAGCTGGAGGTTTGTCCCCCCCCCATGTGAATGTACAGGGTAAATTCACACGGGTGGTTTACAGCGAGTTTTCATCTGCAAGTTTGAGATGCAGCAAATTTTCCGCCGCAGCTCAAACTTTCAGCGAGAAACTCACTGTAAACCCGCCCGTGTGAATGTACCCTAAACACCACACTACACTACACTACACTACACAAAATAAAGTAAAACACTACATATACATATACCCCTACACAGTCCCCCCAATCCCCCCCCCCACCACCACCACCACCCAATAAAAAAAAATAAAGTCTTGTATGGCACTGTTTCCAAAACGGAGCCTCCAGCAGTTGAAAAAAAACAACTCACATTATTACAGGACAGTTTAGCAAAAGCTGGAGATACCCTGTTTGGGAAACACTGCCGTAGGGTATTTTTGTGGCAGATTCAAACCCATTCTGGGGTGATAAACTGTACAAACCTCCTCCTCATGTAATCACCTTACTACTGGGATGACACACTGTAAAAAACCTCCTCCTCATGTAATCTACTTACTACTGGGGTGACACACTGTAACAAACCTCCTCCTCATGTAATCTCCTTACTACTGGGGTGACATACTGTAACAAACCTCCTCCTCATGTAATCTCCTTACTACTGGGGTGACATACTGTAACAAACCTCCTCCTCATGTATTCTCCTTACTACTGGGGTGACACACTGTAACAAACCTCCTCCTCATGTAATCTTCTTACTACTGGGGTGACACACTGTAACAAACCTCCTCCTCATGTAATCTCCTTACTATTGGGGTGACATACTGTAACAAACCTCCTCCTCATGTAATCTCCTTACTACTGGGGTGACACACTGTAACAAACCTCCTCCTCATGTAATCTCCTTACTACTGGGGTGACACACTGTAACAAACCTCCTCCTCATGTAATCTTCTTACTACTGGGGTGACACACTGTAACAAACCTCCTCCTCATGTAATCTCCTTACTATTGGGGTGACATACTGTAACAAACCTCCTCCTCATGTAATCTCCTTACTACTGGGGTGACACACTGTAACAAACCTCCTCCTCATGTAATCTCCTTACTACTGGGGTGACACACTGTAACAAACCTCCTCCTCGTGTAATCACCTTACTACTGGGGTTACACACTGTAACAAATCTCCTCCTCATGTAATCTCCTTACTACTGGGGTGACACACTGTAACAAACCTCCTCATGTAATCTCCTTACTACTGGGGTGACACACTGTTACAAACCTCCTCCTCATCTAATCTCTGTACTTCTGGGCTGATATACTGTACAAACCTCCTCATCATGTAATCTCCTTACTACTGAGGTGATACACTGTAACAAACCTTCTCCTCATGTAATCTCCTTACTATTGGGGTGACACACTGTAACAAATCTCCTCCTCATGTAATCTCCTTACTACTATGGTAACACACAAATCTCCTTCCATGTGTGGTGGCCCAGTACTGGAGGTGTTACCCCGTGCTCCTGCTGTCCTGTCAGGCAGCCTCCTTCGGTGTTCCCAAGGCTCCCTGCACTTGTTTTCCCATTGTAAATATGTTTTACCACGTAAAGTGTTATAAAATGTAATGTTGATTTAAGAGTTATACCATGTGATATGTCATGTGATTGTTACCTAGGTGGTATCAGTGACCAGGTGATCCCAAGAGTGACCTATGGGCTCTCTGCTAGTCTCTTCTGCTAAGCTGAGGTCCAGTGCAGTTGTGCCTAGAGTGTGTGTCCAGAGTGTTGGAGACCTCAAAGTCCAGTCCTGCAGCCACCACCAAGTCAAGTAAGATAAAGTCACAGCTTTATGAGTCAAGTCAAGTCAGTCCCTGTCATCTGTCAAGTCAGCGTGGTCTGCATTTTATTGTCCAGTCCTACTACAAGTCCCAGCAAGCACTTAAGGTCTCTGCGTCACTGGTCACCTCCTTGGGCCCTGGCTGAACTGTATAGACATTACCAACTGTCTACCCTCAGTAAAGCTACCATTGTCCATAACTTGGCGTCAGTCTTTATTGCCCCCTTGCCTAGCCAAGGATCCAGTGTATGCCTTCAGGTGGTTTAAGGCTAAACCACGTCCTGGCGTCACGAATACAAGGGGTTAATGTTTCTGTCCCTAGGGTAACAACATCTGCCCTCCAGCACACACCCCGCCACCACACATATAATTACCTTACTGGAGTGACATGTGACCTCTTCTCCACAGCCTCACACAGGTCCTTCAGCCACGATCTCTCCTCCACAGCTTAACCCCGCCCTCAGCATGTGATGGTGACATCATCACAGGTCCTACATCTCCAGCATATAGCAGTGTGGGCAAGGGGAGGAGACGGAGGGAGGGTAAGGATAATTCAGAGGTCGGTCCTGCTGGACTAATTTAACAGGGATGGCGTTTCTCCTCTGGAAAAAGCAAAGGAACGCCGTTCCTGTGCGTTCCTGCAGGACTCAAGTCCTGGTTGTAAGTATACATTTCGATCAAAAAGTACAAGCTCACTCACCACGTTGATTGTTTCATTGTCTTTTGACTAACAATGGAGGGAAAATGTATACATTTTCCAAATTGTCCCCAACATTGTATATGGGGTGCTTTCTGACATTTCAACGAAACAGATAACACACAGGATTCTTTATGTTTTGTGTAAAGTTGATACAGCATTCCACAGTAGAAACATCTGGGGTAGACTGCCTTGGGGTGTTGTGTAGGTGGGGTGCTGTTGTGTTGGTATATAAGAGGTTAATTTAACCCTTGTCACGCGTGACGCCAGGGTGCGAGTTAATACGCTGAGGTAAATCTTCGGCCTATCGCCACCCTTCCCAGAAACGATAGGTGCGTGCATAAATGACTGAATGTCCACAACAAACATGAACTTGAACTTGCGTGAAACTTTACTGAGGTATTTGCGGTACATCCAATAACAGCAACAGTCTTATTAACAAAGTCTCTATTCAGCACAGCAGTGATTGACAGATGCCGAGGATCATTGACTTATCCAAATATTATTAGAATTAGTGCAGAGATCCATCCGGATTTAGGGGAGTATTTAGGTCCGGTTATCTTGCGGAGTTAACAGGGATTTAAGTAACTCACAGTTTTTCAGAGATGGCTGTTACCGCAAGGCTTAGACATAGTCACTGCTGATGACAGCTGCGCAGATCCGTCCTCATCAGCAGCGCAGGAACAAGAGAGAGACTAATGGCCGCCGCTCCCTTCTATGGGCAGGTGGAGGGCCGTTTTGGATTGGTCCAATGTAAGCTGTCACTCACCGTTACAATGCATAGTGGGTGATCACCTGACTACCTCCAAAGGTCCTTAACTAGAAAACCATAGAGTCCTGTAACACATCACGTGACCCGCAGGTCCTGTGACACTACAACAAGATAAGTATACATTATATACATATTTACACTTAGAATTTGAATAATTTTAACTACTAAAGGGGTTACTGGGGGCTAACTATAGATGAGGACCCCACCGGTACCTAGGGACTCTGACTTTGGGGACCTCACCACAAGGTAACGGATGCAATCCGGTACCGGGACACCACACATCATACAAACAATCCAACTTTATTGTGGAGGTAGTAAGATGGTGGTGGGGAATGCTAAATTATTTTCAATCCTTACAAGGTGAGACAAAAGCTGATCAAAGAGTGTCTTCCATTTCTCTCTCATGCCTAGTTACAGTACTACGTAGGCACTATGTCACCGAGCACCACGTGGAGTCACTGAAGGAGTGAACCTTGAGAAGTATTAAGTCAGCATTCACGTGTAGATATTATGCAATCACACAATGCTGAGGAGCGAGTAAACATAACACACTGTCATGTGTATTAGAAAACATTCATGTAAGGAGACAAGAAGTCATTTATACCATGTGTACTGGGTTATATCAAAGTCATTCCCTGAAGATCTGTCACTTCCTTCTAGCTGCCAGTAATGTCATCTTAATGGGATGATACGGCACATGGAGAATGTGAGGAATTATGGTGTATTTCCATAAACATCAGTTCTACACGCAGGGTGAGTAGATGTCTGCTATTTTCTTTAACCAGAAACAAAAATGTCACTTGTAAAAACACAAAATAATGATAAATGCAACATATTTACCGTCTACATTATTAACCAGTAATAGTGTGCACCTTAGGAAGAGGAGCAACCTTTGAATGACATTTATTTGGGGGGGAAAAGTAAGATTGATACAATGTTACAATACAATGTCTGGGATTTTTAGACAATTGCATACAGACAGGAACCACCATAAAATGGAAAAAAATCTTTACTCAATAATCTAGGCCATAACTTGAAGCTCCTCGGCCCCTGTAAAAAAAAAAAAAAAAAAAACCTATTCCAGGGCCCCACACATAACATCTGGCATTCATAATTTTTTTGGCTTTGCAAGACCAACATCTTACATAAGTATAAAGGATGTACGAGCAGTCACTTAGCAGGAGGTATCTAGTCCTCCCTTAAGGAAAGAATTAAATAATGATATCGTTGTGCTATGATAAAGATGGCATTTAGACATGTGACCTTGGACTGAAGAATAGATCTATTGCCCAAGGAGTTGTCAGGGCTGTTACCACTATATGCTGAGTGAAACAGTGACAGGAATATACCCCAAGCTACCTGTAGTATGTGGATACCAGGCTTCAGAAAGCGCATATCTTTTCCAGGGAAAGCTGGGTGAGATATAGGAAATCCAGGAAAAAGTTAAAATCCCTGCAAAGACTTAACTTGCTAAGTAAATTGGTAGGTCCAGTCTGGATTTTGTATGGGATAAAAAAAGGCAGGTTTGGTAGTGGGGCCTCTCGTTCCCTTCTTGGCAAGTTCACATTTTCATGCTGGCCCAAGTTAGCACAGGTGCTAAGGCTGATTAATACCACACTTATAAAAGGTTTAGTTGTTGTACTGAGGTGGGCAGGCTCAAAAAGGATCGATTTACCTTGTGTAACACCACATACAGAGAGGGAAGATTTTGTGTAGTTAGCGCAGGACAAGCAGGATTTATTTTGTATTCATTTGTGCATGAAGTTAAACTTGTATATATATATTTTTTTAATAAAAAATAAAACATATAAGACTTTGTTTCAACAGTACTTCCATGTCCCTGTCTCTGACTGCTATATTGTTGCAAATTCATTAGTTCTACAGAGCTAATCTCCCACAACGGATATCAGCAACAATTTCCTATATTTGTATTTTTCATTTAGACATTTCTGGCCACTCTCGATCTATATCTGCAAGTATGACAAAAGTGATTGGCAGAATTGTGTTTCTTTATACACTGCTCAAAAAAATAAAAGGGAACAATTAAACAACACAATTAGAGATGAGCAAATCGAATCAGACAAAGTTGAATTCATTCCGAATTTAATGAAAAATTTGATCCGAATCCCAACTTCGACTTGATTCGAAATAACAAATTTCTTCATTAGCGACACCCGCTGTGTTTGTCCTGTATAATGTATAGATGTGAGCAGCTTTCTCCTGCGCTTGCAATAGATAAGATGATCACAGCGGATGTCAGGAGTGACACCCGCTATGATCTGTCCTTAACTGAAGGTACTACTGCTCCCAACATGGAGCACACTCTACTCCATGCTGGGAGCTGTAAAACCTGCATTAATAGACAGATCACAGGGGGTGTCACTTCTGACACCTGTTGCGATCTGTCTATTAACTGCAGGTACTACAGCTCCCAGAATGGAGAAGAGTGTGCTCCATGTTGGGAGCAGGAGTACCTGCAGGTAAGGAAAGGTCACAGCGGGTGTCACACCTGACACCTGCTGCGATCACCCTGTTAAATGTACATATGCGGCCAGCCGGCCGGCCGCTCTTCTCTGGTCTCTCTGTAGTATGAGTATATGCCGTATATATACCTATTATTCATATTTTCCACTCAGCTGGAACCATCTGGCCAATCACAGCTCTCTGCAGGAAATATGAATAAGTGATGTGAATTCTATTCACATCACTGGCCGGCCAGAGTATAGTGCAGAGATGCGAATGCAGGAGAAAGTAGCTCCATCTCTGCAATAGAAAGGACAATTGCATTGGGTGTCAGGAGTGACACACGGGGCGATCTGTCTATTAATACAGGTACTACAGATCCCATCATGGAACAGGCTGTTCCATGCTGAAAGTAGTAGTACTACCTAAAAAAAAATTTAAAATAGTGGAAAAAAAAGTGAAACACACACACACACACACTTTATTAAGCACAATATCAAAATACATAATTAAGAAAAATGTTTAAACGGACCCTTTCTACATATGTATTATTGTCGGCCCCATTTTTAGGTCCCTGCCCACATAAATTGATCCCTTTTTAAAAATTAACATTAAAATTTTTTTTTAGTCTTTCAATTTTCGGGAGTGAGCAGGGACCAGAAAATTCTGCGCTCAATATTAAATATGACTGAGGACATTTCATCATTTTTTTTTTCTAGTTTTTGTTCTAAATCATAATTTTTTTTAATTTTCACTTTACTTTTTTAGCCCCATTTATTTTATTAAATTTTTTCGGGCATTTAGATGTGCTGCCATGAATAATTGCGGGTGTCAGAGGACAGGGACATTAGTAATATGTATAATACAGTAGGCAAAAAAAAGGCTGAGTTTCCCTAATTTACCAAAAATCCAAAAAGTTACAGAGGTCTTCTATCAGAAATCAAAGATACTTCAAATTGCAATTTGCGGAATCAGATGGCCGGCACAATAATGTATGTATGTATGTATGTAATGTAATTATGAGGGGCGGTTTCATTGTAATTATACAGTATGAGTTTGTTTTAAATGACAAATTACTGCAAAACTAACTCTTCTTGTAATTCCAATGTCTCTGCATGTGCAGGATGGATAGGAGTTATAATTTCAGTAGGAGAGAAAGGACTTTTTCTTTGCTGTAAGCTGTAGAAGGGAACATGTAACCATGGATGTGGGATTAACTTTTTATATCTGTGAAAAACTCATTTTTTATGTAGGGGTTGATGGGAGTTGTAATTCTTGAATACCAGTTGTCCCCGCTTGCAATCGCAGTGGTTGCAACTGGGACTGGCAGGGAGTCACTGGGACCATATGAATGGAAGAAAGAAAGTTTTGAAATATACAGTAGCTTCTTAAATTGGAGCAAATTAAGGTTAATTGAATAATGAGACCACAGCCAATTAAGGTCAAATAGGTAATAGAACATCAAAGGAATGTAGGTCAAGTGGTTTGACCTTAATTGGCTGTGGTTTCATTATTTAATTAAGGTCTTTCCCTCCTTTTTGCTGTTCTTCATTCATCTGTCTGCTGTGTGAGCGAAAAAAGAAATGAATATATATATATATATATATATATATATATATAACAAATACACACACACACATATATATATATATATATATATATATATATATATATATATATACATACACACACACACAGATAAATCATATATCTGTGTATATGTATATATATATATATATATATATATATATATATATATATATATTTTTTTTTTTTTTTTTTTTTTTCCACTCACACATCAGACAGATGAATGAAGAACAGGAAATTGGAGGGAAAGACCTTAATTGAATAATGAAACCACAGCCAATTAAGGTCAAACCACTTGACCTACATTCCTTTGATGTTCTATTACCTCTTTGGCCTTAATTGGCTGTTGTGTCATTATTCAGTTAACCTCTTCAGGACGCAGGGCGTATTCATACGCCCTGCATCCTGAGTCCTTAAGGACGGCCATGGGAATTTCCGTCCCCACCGCTAGCAAGTCTGGGACCAGACCGGGATACCTGCTGAAATCATTCAGCAGGCATCCCTGCACATCGCCGGGGGGTTCCTGAGACCCCCGATATCGGCGATTGCCCCTAATCGCTGGTCAATTCAGACCAGCGATTTTCGGGGATTCTGGGTCATATGGGTGACTCGGAAAATAAGGGAAATTGGGGCCTGAAGGGATAGGAGTGAGGTGGCAGTGGTGCCACCCCTCCTATCCCTGTGATTGATTGGTCAGAAGCAATCGACCAATCGCAGAAGGGGGACAGGGGGTTGGGGGTTAAAGTTCAGTTCCCCCGCTCTGCTCACCCATGGGTGTCCGGGCAGAGCAGGAGGAATGGTGGAGCTCACCGATCCAGGTCCCGGGAACGGCTGTGATGACATCATCCGGCAGCGGCGATCCTGATGTCATGGCGATGGTGATCTGGGTAAGTGGCCTGGAGGTCTGGAGGACCACAGTTTAGAGTCTCTAAGCTGTGGCCCTTCAGATCTTGCAAAACTACAAATCCCAGCATGCCCAGACAGCAAATGGCTGTGTGGGCATGCTGGGATTTGTAGTTTTGCAACATCTGGAGGGCCACAGTTTGGAGATCACTGTGCAGTGGTCTCTAAACTGTGGCCCTCCAGATGTTGCATAACTACAACTCCCAGCATGCACGAACAGCAAATTGCTGTCTCGGCATGCTGAAAGTTGTAGTTGCGTGCCTCAAGCTGTTGCATAACTACAACTCCCAGCATACACGGTCTGTCAGTGAATGCTGGGAGTTGTAGTTTTGTAACAGCTGGAGGCACACTGGTGGGGAAGCACTGAGTTTGTCTGTTACCTAACTCGGTGTTTCCTCACCAGTGTGCCTCGAGCTGTGGCAAAGCTACAACTCCCAGCATGCACGGTTTGTGAGTCCATGCTGAGAGTTGTAGTTTTGCAACAGCTGGAGAGGTTTGTGCCCCATATGGGGTATTTCCATACTCGGGAGAAATTGTGATACAAATTTTAGGGAAATTTTTTTCCTTTTACCGCTTATGAAATGGAAAAGTTGGGGTCTACACCTGTATGTTAGTGTAAAAAAATAAAAAAAAATTACACTAACATGCTGGTGTTGCCCCATACTTTCACAAGAGGAAAAAGGAAAAAACCACCCCTAAAATTTATAACACAATTTCTCCTGAGTATGGAAATACCCTATATGTGGGTGTAAAGTGATCTGCGGATGCACAGCAAGGCTCAGGAGTGAGAGCGCACTATGTACATTTGAGGCCTAAATTGGTGATTTGCACAGAGGTGCAATGGTTCTTGCAATAGTTCTGACAAACGGCAAAAAAAAAATGGGGTTACAAATTTTGGGGGACTTTTTCTCCTATTACCCCTTGTGAAAATAAAAAACAACAGCATTTTAGTGAAAAAAATAAACATTTTATTATATAAATACCCCATATGTGGATGTAAAGTACTGTGTTGGCACACTACAGGGCTCAGAAGAGAAGGAGCGACAATGGGCTTTTGGAGAGAGAATTTAACCATGGGGGCTTTGTATACGCACATGGCCCCCGACTTCTATTCCAACCAAAAGCCCATTGGCGCTCCTTCTGCTTTGAGACCTGTAGAGCGCCAGCAGAGCACTTTACATCCACATATGGGGTATTTCCTTATTTGGGAGAAATTGGGCTTCAAATTTTGGGGTCCATTTTCTCCAATTACCCCATGTGAAAATGAAAAATTTGGAGTAACACCATAATTTTTGTGTTAAAAATCACATTTTTCATTTTCACATCCAACTTCATAACAAACTTGTCAAACACCTATGAGGCGATAAGGCTCACTATACCCCTTGTTACTTTGCTTGAGGGGTTAAGTTTCCCAAATAGTCTGCCATGTGTTTTTTTTTTTTTTTTTTTGCTGTTCTGGCACCATGGGGGCTTCTTAAATGTAACATGCCCCCCAAAAACCATTTCAGCAAAATTCTCTCGCCAAAAGTCCAATGGCGCTCCTTCTGTCCTGAGACCTGTAGTGCGCCAGCAGGGCACATTGCGTCCACATATGGGGTAATACACATGTGAAAATGAAAAATCCCATTTTTCATTTTCACATCACACTTCAATGCAAACCTGTCAAACACCTGTGAGGTGTTAAGGCTCACTATACCCCTTGTTATGTTCCTTGAGGGGGTGTAGTTTCCCAAATAGTATGCCATGTGTTTTTTTTTCTGCTGTTCTGGCACCATGGGGGCTTCCTAAATGCAACATGGCCCCCAAAAACAATTTCTGCAAAATTTGCCCTCAAAGATCCAACATTTGATCTTTCCTTCTTGAGCCATGTTGTGAGCCCGCAGAGCACTTTACATCAACATATGAGGTATTTCGTTACTTTTGGGATTGGGAATTTTTTTCTCCTTATAACCCTAAAAATGAAAACAATTGGGCTACATGATCATCTTAGTGTAAAAAATGAAGATTTTTCTCCTCCACTTTGCTGCTGTTCCTGTGAAACACCTAAAGGGTTAACAAGCTTTCTGAATGTTATTTTGAATACTTTGAGGGGTGAAGCTTCTATAATGGGGTCATTTGTGAGGTATCTCTCTCAGAAAGGCTCCTCAAATCCACTTCAAACTTAACTGGTCCCTGAAAATTTCAGATTTTGAATTTTTCGTTAAAATTACTGCTATACTTTGAAGCCCTCTAATGTCTTCAAAAAGTAAAAACATGTCAACTTTATGATGCCAACATAAAGTAGACATATCGTATTTGTGAATCAATGTAAAATGTATTTGGAATGTCCATTTTCCTTACAAGCAGAGAGTTTCAAAATTCAAAAAAGGCAACATTTTCCAAATTTTCATGAGATTTGGGGATTTTTCACCAAGAAATAATGCAAGTAAAATTTACCATTGTGTTAAAGTAGAATATGTCACAAAAAAAACTCTCGGAATCAGAATGAGAGTTAAAAGCATCACAGAGTTATTAATATATAAAGTGACAGTGGTCAGATTTGCAAAAAAGGGCTGCGTCCTTAAAGGGGTTAACCCCTTAACGACGAAGGACATATATTTACGTCCTCCGCCGACTCCCGCGATATGCCGCAGGGTCACGCAGTCCCCGCGTCTGAAGCGAAAGTGAAAGTATCCTGGCTGCTCAATCGGGCTGTTCGGGACAGCCGCGGTCAAATCGCAGCATCCCAGCAGCTTACAGGACACCGGGAGGGACCTTACCTGCCTCCTCAGTGTCCAATCGGCGAATGACTGCTCCGTGCCTGAGCAGTCAAGCGCCGATAATACTGATCACAGGCGTATTAATACACGCAAGTGATCTGTGTAAAAGATCAGTGTGTGCAGTGTTATAGGTCCCTATGGGAGCTATAACATTGCAAAATAAAGTTTAAAAAAAGTGTTAAAAAAGATCATTTAACCCCTTCCCTAATAAGAGTTTGAATCACCCCCCTTTTCCCATAAAAAAAAATAAAACAGTGTAAATAAAAATAAACATATCTGGTATCGCCGCATGCGTCAATGTCCGAACTATAAAAATATATTGTTAATTAAACCGTGCGGTCAATGGCGTACACGTAAAAAGCGTATTTTTGGTCACTTTTTATACCATTAAAAAATGAATAAAAAGTGATCAAAAAGTCCAATCAAAATGAAAATGGAACCGATAAAAACTTCAGATCACGGCGCAAAAAATGACTCCTCATACTGCCCCAAACATGGAAAAATAAAAAAGTTATAGGGGTCAGACGAGGACATTTTTAAACGTATAAATTTTCCTGCATGTAGTTATGATTTTTTCCATAAGTACGACAAAATCAAACCTATATAAGTAGGGTACCATTTTAACCATATGCACCTACAAAATAATGATAAGGTGTCATTTTTACCGAAATATGTACTGCGTAGAAACGGAAGCCCCCAAAAGTTACAAAATTGCGTTTTTTTCTTCGATTTTGTCGCACAATGATTTTTTTTCCGTTTCGCTGTGGATTTTTGGGTAAAATGACTAATGTCACTGCAAATTAGAATTGGTGATGCAAAAAATAAGCCATAATATGGATTTTTAGGTGGAAAATTTTAAGGGTTATGATTTTTAAAAGGTAAGGAGGAAAAAACGAAAATGCAAAAACTGAAAAACCCTACGTCCTTAAAGGAGAACTCCAGACCATAAAAATTGTCCCCCATAGTGCCGGCAGTAAAAAAATAAAGATGTACATACCTTCCTCCGCTCCCCCGGGGCCGGTTCCGGTCTCCGCCGCAATCCACTTCCTGGTTGCCAGTGGTCGGATGAATCAGCCAATCACCAGCCGCAGCGCAGTCCGACTCGGCCGGGGATAGGCTGAGCGGCAGTGTGAAAACGCTTCCGGACACAGAATTCTTCACTACACTGGCACCTGCGGCCGGGGCTGAAAACGTCACACTGACGCTCAGCCTATCGCCGGCTGAGTCGGACTGCGCTGCGGCTGGTGATTGGCTGATTCATCCGACCATCCGGAAGACCATAATTTCTGGTAGAAGACCTGTAAATTTATGGATTTATGGATCTTTTTTAAATTAGGGAAACAGCATTTTTTGGGCCTACTGTATTATACATATTACTGATCTCCTGCGCTCGCATCTCTGCACTATACTCCGGTCGGCCAGTGATGTCAATATAATTTACATCACTTATTCATATTTCCCACAGAGAATTGTGATTGGCCATATGGTTCCAGCCAATCACAGCTCCCTGTGGGAAATATGAATAATAGGTATATATATGGCATATACTCATACTACAGTGGGACCAGAGAAGAGCGGCCAGCCGCCCGCATCTGTACATTATACAGGACGATCGCAGCGGGTGTCAGGAGTGACACCCGCTGTGATCCTTCCTTACCTGTAGGTACTACTGCTCTCAACATGGAGCACACTCTGCTCCATGCTAGGAGCTGTAGTACCTGCATTAATAGACAGATCGCAACAGGTGTCAGAAACGACACCCACTGCGATCTGTCTATTAATGCAGGTATTACAGCTCCCAGCATGGAGCAGAGTGTACTCCATGTTGGGAGCAGTAGTACCAGCAGTTCAGGACAGAAGACAGCAGGTGTCTCTCCTGACACCCGATGCGATTATCCTATCTATTGCAGAGATGGGAGAAAGCCGCCCGCATCTACACATTATTCAAGACAATCACAGCGGGTGTCAGGAGTGACACCCCGGGGTGATCTGTCTATTAGCACAGGTACTACTTCTCCCATCATGGAACAATTACTACTCAAGAAGTGGTTCTGCAGGTGGTGACCATGGACCACTTCTCAGTTCCTATGCTTCCTGGCTGATGTTTTGGTCACTTATGAATGCTGGTGGTGCTTTCATTCTAGTGGTAGCATGAGACGGAGTCTACAACCCACACATGTGACTCAGGTAGTACAGCTCATCCAGGATGGCACATCAATGCAAGCTGTGGCAAGAAGGTTTGCTGTGTCTGTCAGCGTAGTGTCCAGAGCATGGAGGCACTACCAGGAGACAGGCCAGTACATCAGCAGACGTGCAGGAGGTCGTAAGAGGGCAACAACCCAGCAGCAGGACCGCTACCTCCGCCTTTGTGCAAGGAGGAGCAGAAGGAGCACTGCCAGAGCCCTGCTAAATGACCTCCAGAAGGCCACAAATGTGCATGTGTCCATTCAAACAGTCAGGTATGAGGGCCCAACATCCACAGGTGGGAGTTGTGCTTACAGTTCAACACCTTGCAGGACGTTTGTCATTTGCCAGAGAACACCAAAATTGACAAATTCACCACTGGTGCCCTGTGCTCTTCACAGCTGAAAGCAGGTTCACACTGAGCACATGATGTGACAGATGTGACAGTGTCTGGAGACGCCATGGAGAACGTTCTGCTGCCTGCAACACCCTCCAGCATGACCGGTTTTGCAGTGGGTCAGTAAAGGTGTGGGGTGGCATTTCTCTCCATATGCTTCCCAGAGGTAGCCTGATTGCCATTAGGTACCGAGATGAGATCCTCAGACCTCATATCCTCAGACCTCATGTGGCTGGAGTGTGTCAGCAGTTCCTGCAAGAGGAAGGCATCGATGATAGGGACTGGCCGCCCGTTCCCCCGACCTAAATCCAATTGAGCACATCTGGAACATCATGTCTCACTCCATCCACCAACGCCACGTTGCACCACAGACTGTCTGCTACCTCATCAGGAGCATGCCCAGGCATTGTAGGGAGGTCATACGGGCACGTGAAGGCCAAACACACTACTGAGCCTCATTTTGACTTGTTTTAAGGACATTACATCAAAGTTGGATCAGCCTGTAGTGTGGATTTCCACTTTGATTTTGAGTGTGACTCCAGATCTAGACCTCCATGGGTTGATAAATTTGATTTACATTGATCATTTTTCTGTGATTTTGTTGTCAGCACATTCAATTATGTAAAGATGAAATATTTCATACAATTATTTCATTCATTCAGATCTCGGATGTGTTATTTTAGTGTTCCCTTTATTTTTTTGAGCAGTGTATTATCGGTTTTGTACCTGAGCCCTTAGGTGATGAAGTGATCTTCTTAATGTCTATTGGTGGCTGAAAAACAGTGTGTGTCTGACCAGCTAGTCATTGTATACATCACTATAATCTCAATAAAGAGAAAAGAGACATTGCTTAGATCATTATTATAGGGGTTGAGCACCCTATCTATCCTTCACTAAGCTATGTACTGCAATTCCAAAAATATTAACTAAGACAAAAAATAAGAAATCAACGGATAAAAGTGGTTAAAATATTTTAATATGTTTTTATGAGTTCAATGCTTGTTTTTTTGGGCAAACATCAGAAACTGAAGACTATATAATCGATTTATTATATCACCTGATTGTTGTTGTTGTCATTGTTTACATTTTATTATACTTACATGTTACTCTTTGTGTTATATCATTCATTGTAAGATGGTTGGTGAATGTACTTTTGTGCGTCACCTAAAAATCCAGTGAGTAATATGGATGATGTGATCCGTATCAGTGCATTATAAGATCAGTCGCATAGTCACTTACACAAATAAAAGTTGAAATCAAGTGCACCATGAAGAAAAACATCCAATAACAACCATGCCCAGATAGGTAAAAACATTTATTTAGTGGTCACTTTGGCTGTGATACAGGTGATACAGCCAAAGATGACCATGTTGCACTGCTGACAAAAGAACAGAAATCCATTCTGTGACTGTTCCCTTATGGTAATTCCCATACATATTCCCATTTCTAAGCTGCAGTGCAGCATGAAGAAGGAAGATCAATATGGCAACCTTAGGCCAAATGACCTGCCTTGTGGCCAAAGTCACTACCTAGCTCTAGCCTTATCAGTAATAAAAAATGTTGTAAGCTCCTGCTGGAAGGATTGGAATCATTGGTAAATGGGGCGTCATCAGTGGTGCACTCGGCAGTAAGGCAACAACTGTTTGAAGGACAATAAAGATCACAAAGTCCAGGGGGGGAAAAGTGTGGGAAATCACCTAAGATTTCTACTCAAGGGTTGGTCCTGCAGGACTCCTGCTAATGGGAAAAATGTTCCTGCTGTAGAAAAAGTGCAGGAACTCAGTTCCCATGAATTCCTGCAGGACTTGATCCCTGGAGACCACTCTATGCCAGGTAAATATACATTTTCAGTCACTCTGGCTTACGAAAGTCTGTGATTTTTTTTTTTGCTTAATCATGTAATGGGCTAAGGGACTTCATCCATGACCAGAGGGAGACAGACGGATTCGTTTAAGGCCCTTGTTTTTATTATTAACTAATATCCTATCACCTTAGGGGTGCAGGGAAGAACCCCAGCACTTACTAGTTGGGCTCTGGAAGCATATTTTATGAAAGATAGTTTTTTTATTTGTTGTGGTAGTGACGCTGGAGTAAATTGCCAAAGGAGATGGTTATGGGTTTAAAGATGAGCCCCAACCATTTTTTATTAAAGAGTTCCTGTCATCAAACTATATTTTCCTAAAGTAACTCAGATTACATTCCCTAACACCTACCCTTTAAAAATAATTTCTGAGCTTTAAAAGCTCTGTATCATCCCTTTCCCCTTGCTCACATTGTGTGAGCTCCCGGCAGGAGAAAGCGGGCGTTCCACCAGCAGGTGCAATGTCACTGAGGCCTGCGAGAGCTGAGCTTCACCTTACCCCGCACGCACTTCCTGAGTTTGGTCTCCTGCCAGGCCGGGAGGAGACCAAACTAACTGTTTGACTTGCGCAGGGAACAGAACAGAACCACCTAGTGGCCGTTTTTTCAGTCACATTAAAGGGGTACTCCCCTGGAAAACATTTTTTTTTTTTATCAATTGGTGCCAGAAAGTTTAACAGATTTGTAAATTACTTCTATTTAAAAAAAATCTTAATCCTTCCAGTACTTATCAGCTGCTGTATGATCCACAGGAAGTTCTTTTCTTTTTGAATTTCCTGTCTGACCACAGTGCTCTCTGCTGACACCTCTTTGCTCCTACTTTAGACAGTTCCTAAAATGGACAGAGGTGTCAGCAGAAAGCACTATGGTCAAACAGAAAAGCAATTAAAAAAAAAACAAAAGAACTTCCTGTGGATCATACAGCAGCTGATAAGTACTAGAAGGATTAAGATTTTTAAAAAGAAGTAATTTACAAATCTGTTTAACTTTCTGGCACCAGTTGATTTAAAAAAGAAAATCTTTTCGAGTTACCTTTTAAAAACATATAAATGTTGAGAATTTTAACATCAAGTAAATAGCAAAGTATCTTATAATTACAGAAGGAACAATATATTAAAAGTTTAGTTTGGTGAAAGGTACTCTTCAGGTGACATATGATGTGTATAGTTAGCTGTAGTATATCTAGTGCTGTGATAAATTATGGCTTTAATACAGAGTAATTCTTGTAATCCAACATTTTATCATTTCATATTCATATATATATTTTTTTTATTATTATTATTCTTAGATTTATCAATCTGAGGTTTCCCTACCTTTACAGACTATAGGGGGAGATTTATCAAAACTTGTCCACAGGAAATGTTGCTGAGTTGCCCATATCAACCAATCAGATTGCTTCTTTTATTTTTGAGAGGCCTTTTCAAAAATGAAAAAATAAATAAAAATAAAATCTGTTCGGTTAATATGGGCAACTCAGCAACTTTTCCTCTGCACAGGTTTTGATAAATCTCCCCAAAGTTTTATATGATTTATGATTTCTTATAATTATCAGAAAATTCACTTTATAGTCTCATGGGGAGAGATTCATCAAAATAATGTGTGCAGAGAAAAAGTCGACCAGTTTCCCATAGCAACTGTTACGCCGAGCGCTCCGGGTCCCCGCTCCTCCCCGGAGCGCTTGCAGCATCCTCGCATTTGCAGCGCCCCGGTCAGACCTGCTGGCCGGGTGCGCTGCAATATCCCTCTCAGCCGGGATGCGATTCGCGATGCGGGGGGCGCCCGCTCGCGATGCGCATCCCGGCTCCCGTACCTGACTCGTTCCCCGTCTGTCTTGTCCCGGCGCGCGCGGCCCCGCTCCTTAGGGCGCGCGCGCGCCGGGTCTCTGCAATTTAAAGGGCCACTGCGCCACTGATTGGCGCAGCAGGCTTAATCAGTGTGTTCACCTGTGCACTCCCTACTTATACCTCACTTCCCCGGCACTCCCTCGCCGGATCTTGTTGCCATTGTGCCAGTGAAAGCGTTTCCTTGTGTGTTCCTAGCCTGTGTTCCAGACCTCCTGCCGTTGCCCCTGACTACGATCCTTGCTGCCTGCCCTGACCTTCTGCTACGTCCGACCTTGCTCTTGTCTACTCCCTTGTACCGCGCCTATCTTCAGCAGTCAGAGAGGTTGAGCCGTTGCTGGTGGATACGACCTGGTTGCTACCGCCGCTGCAAGACCATCCCGCTTTGCGGCGGGCTCTGGTGAATACCAGTAGCAACTTAGAACCGATCCACCAACACGGTCCACGCCAATCCCTCTCTGGCACAGAGGATCCACCTCCAGCCAGTCGAATCGTGACAGCAACCAATCAGATTGCTTCTTTCATTTTTGAAAAGGCCTCTGAAAAATGAAAGAAGCTATCTGATTGGTTGCTATGAGCAACTGGTCAACTTTTTCTCCACACAGTTTTTGAGGAATCTTCCCCTATGGAGAGAACCACTGTGTATACAGTACATGTATGCTCTAATTAAGGAGATTTGTGACCAGTAACACTTATGCCCTATTCACAGTGCTACTCTTGATTATACTCAGCACTCTCATATTGGAGTTAAAAATGTTGTATAGATACTGTACCCCTTGCGAAGTATCTCTCCCTGAATTTAGAACCACTTTTGAGCTCTGCTGTGGGACGGTTAAATGCCTGGTCCTTGCTTCCCTTGTCCATAGCCGGCAGGATTAACATATTTAAAATGATTTACCCTTCCTAAGTTTCTCTATCTTTTCCATTTAGCTCCCCTTATTCCTCCTAAGAAATACTTTAGTAGGCTATGTGGTGCTCTGGGATTCTTCTATTGGCAGGGCAAGCCTCCCAGACCTGGTCAGGCTATCCTCCGGGCCCCTAAACTGCAGAGCAGTCTGGCCGCCCCTGATGTCTATAACTATTTTCTTGCCTCCCAACTGGTTTATGCAGAGTGGTGGATCGACCTGGATCTTTCGACTTCTGCTACTGCCTTAGCTGGTGCCCTAATGGGTTCCTGTGAAGCTCTTACTAACTCACTCTACAGGTACCATAGTCACTCATCTTTTCTTATTCTGCTTCAGACAATAGCTAAAGTGTGGTCTGTGGTGTTGAGTAAATTTCCACAACCCCTGGTATCTCCTACGGCACCCTCATGGGGGAATGTGCATTTTCCACACCTGTATAGGTTACAGGAAGCCGATTTCTGGGGAACTCATGGAGTCAAATTTGTGATCCACCTGTTTGGAGAGAATTCTTATCTTTTTCAGACATGAAGAAACGCTGTGGCATCCCTTTTATAGGAATCTTCAGCTTAGGCATGTGGTTCAGGAGCAGTTTGGCTCCTTGACTTTTACTCCTGTATTTTCTGAAATGGAACTTCTCCTGGGCACCACAGACCTTTCTAAACCTCTTTCTCAGTCCTATGCTCTCCTTTAGTCATTGGGGCCTAGTCCTTTCTCGGAGGCTTATCATAAGTGGGTGGTTGATATCCCGAATTTGTCTGAATGCCAGTGGAAGGAGGTAGAGAGTTCTTATTACTCTATTGTAGTTAGTAGTAGAGATATGTTGACTCAATCTAGATATATACTCAGGCTGCATTATACCCCTGCTAAATTGAAGCGTATAGGTATTTCCCCTTCAGTTCTGTGTTTTTATTGCTCCTCGGAGGTAGGTACTTTTTTGCATGCTGTTTGGGACTGTCCTGTTGTCGCCCCCTTTTGGAGGGAAGTGATGGGGTTTTTAGCTAATAACTTAGACTTCCCCTTTATACTCATGCCTGTGGTGTGCCTGCTGGGAGTTATTAATGGGGTTGTTTCTGGTTCCCATAGACGCCTACTGATCCGTTTTCTTCTCTTTTGTGTGCGTAAGATTGTGGTGATGACCTGGAAGGATTTCTCCTCTCCCCCGTTATCCAAATGGCTTAGTCTGGTTAATAGACATGTCCCGTTGTACCAGGCATTGTATGTGAGTCGCAAGTGCCCTAAGAAATTTGATAAGGTCTGGACCCCTGGCTCTTGCGGGATGTGTCAGCTGATCCCTTGGCTAGATTGTCCCAGTAGGTCTCCTATGGAATGTTGCTTTTTTTATGGGAGGGGTGGGGGTGAGGGGTTGTGCTTGCCTGGATGTGAGCGTGTGTGAGTGTCTGTTTTTGTCTGTCCGTGTTGGGCATTTCTCCAGTCCGGTCTCAGATATTGCCCTTATATGCTGATTGCATGTGCTTAGTCCTACCTTGAATTCCTGTGTTTGTTATGGTGCTGGTCTCTGGGACCTGTGGGGACTGTTGTTTCTCTGTTTCACCTTGTTGGTGATGTATGTTCTTTAACCCCTTAAGGACCCTTGACGTACGCCATGACAACCTGGTACTTAAGGACCCATGACGTACGCGTACATCATGGACAATTCCGGCCCCTGCCGCGCGCCGGGCGGGGATCGGAAGCGGATGCCTGCTGAAATGCTTCAGCAGGCATCCAGGGCAAAAGCCGAGGGGGGCCATGTAGGCCCCCATGTCGGCGATCGTCGCAAATCGCAAGGGATATCGCCCCTGCGATCTGCGGCGATACCGGGCTGATCGGGTCTCTGGGACCCGACCGCCCGGTAATTTTGCATGATCCCGGTTGTCACAGACAGCCAGGACCATGCTGAAGGCTAGGAGCGAGGTGGCAAGCCTGCCACCTCCTCCTATCCCCTGCGATCCGTCGGTTAGCTAACCGACCAATTGAAGGGGGGGGGGGGGGTTACTTCTTCCCGCCCTGCCCGGCCCCTGGAAGTCCGGAGAGGACGGGAGGAAGACAGGAGGACGCGGCGGGGGACGGGGGAGTGCTGGGACCCGGCCCCGGTACTTACCTCGTCCCTGAAGACCCGGATCCCGGCGATGAAGACGGTGGCGGTGGCGACAGGTGAGTTCCTCTTCAGCCGTGGTCGGGCCCTTTACAGCAATGCACGTCGCCGTAAAGCGATATGCATTGCTTTAATGGGACCCTGTATACTACAACTCCCAGCATGCCCAGACAGCCCTTGGCATCCGGGCATGCTGGGAGTTGCAGTTTTGCAACATCTGGAGGTCCACAGTTTGGAGACCACTGTGCCCTTCCAGATGTTGCAAAACTACACATCCTCAGCATGCCCTTACTGTCCAGGCATGCTGGGAGTTGTAGTTCTGTAACATCTGGCCCTTCAGATGTTGCAGAACTACAACTCCCAGCATGCCATGACAGTTTTGGCATACTGGGAGTTGTAGTTTTGCAACATCTGGAAGGGCACAGATTAGTATTAGTGGTCTGCAAACTGTAGTCCTCCAGATATTGCAAAACTACAACTCCAACCAACTCCAACTGTGCATGCTGGGAGTTTAAGTTTTGCAACAGCTGGAGGTCCCCCCCCTCCCCCGTGAATGTACAGGGCAGGGGGCTTACAGTGAGTATCAGGCTGCAAGTTTGCGATGCAGCAAATTTTGCGCGGCAGCTCAAACTCGCAGCGGGAAACTCGCTGTAACCCCCGTCCGTGTGACTGTACCCTAAAAACACTACACTAACACAAAATAAAATAAAAAGTAAAAAACACTACATATACACATACCCCTATACAGCCCCCCCTCCCCTCCCCAATAAAAATGAAAAACGTCTGGTACGCCACTGTTTCCAAAATGGAGCCTCCAGTTGTTGCAAAACAACAACTCCCAGTATTGCCGGACAGCCGTCTACTGTTCAAGCATGCTGGGAGTTTTGCAACAGCTGGAGGCACCCTGTTTGGGAATCACTGGCATAGAATACCCCTATGTCCACCCCTATGCCAATCCCTAATTCAGGCCTCAAATGCGCATGGCGCTCTCACTTTGGAGCCCTGTCGTATTTCAAGGCAACAGTTTAGGGTCACATATGGGGTATCGTCGTACTCGGGAGAAATTGCCTAACAAATTTTGGGGGGCTTTTTCTCCTTTAACCCCTTATGAAAAGGTGAAGTTGGGGTCTACACCAGCATGTTAGTGTAAAAAATTTATTTTTTTACACTAACATGCTGGTGTTGCTCTATACTTTTCATTTTCACAAGAGGTAAAAGGGAAAAACGCCCCCCAAAATTTGTAACGCAATTTCTCCCGAGTACGGAGATACCCCATATGTGGGCACAAAGTGTTCTTGGGGCGCACAACAAGGCCCAGAAGGGAGAGTGCGCCATGTACATTTGAGGTGATTTGCACAGGAGTGGCTGATTGTTACAGCGGTTTTGACAAACGCAAAAAAAAAGCCACATGTGACCCATTTCGGAAACTACACCCCTCATGGAATGTAATGAGGGGTGCAGTAAGAATTTACCCCCCACTAGTGTCTGACAGATCTTTGGAACAGTGGGCTGTGCAAATTAAAAATTTCGTACAGCCCACTGTTCCAAAGATCTGACAGACACCAGTGGGGGGTCACTGCTCACTGTACCCCTTGTTACGTTCCTCAAGAGTTCTAGTTTCCAAAATGGTATGCCATGTGGGGGTTATTTTGCTGTCCTGGCACTATAGGGGCTTCCTAAATGCGACATGCCCCCCGAGCAAAATTTGCTCTCAAAAAGCCAAATATGACTCCTTCTTTTCTGAGCATTGTAGTTCGCCCGTTGTGCACTTTAGGTCAACTTATGGGGTACCTCCATACTCAGAAGAGATGGGGTTACAAATTTGGGGAGGGTATTTTCTGCTATTAACCCTTGCAAAAATGTGAAATTGGGGGTAACACACATTTTAGTGAATTTTTTTTTTTACGTATGCAAAAGTCGTGAAATTGCTGCAGAACTTTGAAGCTCTTTGGTGTCTTCCAAAAGTAAAAACATGTCAATTTTATGATGCAAACATAAAGTAGACATATTGTATATGTGAATAAAAAACAAAATTATTTGGAATATCCATTTTCCTTACAAGCAGAGAGCTTCAAAGTTAGAAAAATGCTAAATTTTAAAAATTTTCATCAGATTTTGGGATTTTCACCAAGAAAGGATGCAAGTATCGACAACATTTTACCACTATGTTAAAGTAGAATATGTCACGAAAAAACATTCTCGGAATCAGAATGATAAGTAAAAACATTCCAGAGTTATTAATGTTTAAAGTGACGGTGGTCAGATGTGCAAAAAAGTGTCCTAAGGTGTAAAATGGCTGGGTCCTTAAGGGGTTAAAATTACAAAAACTAAATAAATGCTTTAAAAGAAAAAAAAAAGGTTGTATAGATTCTACAAGGTATATGCCAGTAGCTAGTTATAAATAAGAGTCATTTTACTTTTACAGCAATCATTCTTTCAGTATTCTCCTTGAACACATGACTTTCTACAAATACCATTGAGGAACGCTGCTAGCCTCCCTCTTATTGCATCAGCTCTCCATTACCGCTTTGATGAATGCTGTTCTAGCACAGGTATGTTATATATAGGTATTAACACCACATATATACATTTCCCTTAAAATAAGTCCTTCTCAGCGCAAACTATATATATTTTGAATGTTATGTTTTGCTTTTTTAGTACCTTAATACAGGGAAAGTACTTATAGCAGTGCAGCAGAGTGGGCATTCCCATAGACCTTGGTGCAGTGCTGGTGAATAGATTCTACCACATAATGGCTCAGAACATCATGGGGACACTAGGAGACTTTAAACCAAGCTCAGGAGCTGAGTTTGCTTCAAAGCCGGTGAGTAATGGCTGCTATCAGCTGCCAGGACTTGTAGCTAATGCCGGACATCAGTGATCTTGCTGATGTCCAGCAAACCCTTTAGATCACATGATCAAAGTGGAAGCATTAAAATATTCGCCAGCTTATCGGGACTTTCCATCTCGGCCTTGATCAGCACCTGCCTCTCTGCCATCCTGATGCCACTCTGCTTCTCCTGGTTGCCATGGAATAGCTTTGGACAGTGTTTGCAATCAAAATATTGCATAAAATTGTCCCCTATAGTGAATAAAACAAAAAAAAAATAGTAATAAATGTGAATAAGTGCCTCCACTAATAAAAGTCGTAATCATCCTAGCTTTTTTCTATTTTTCAAATAAAATAATGTAAACAGTCTCATAACAAAAGCTTCAGCATGGCTGCTTTACCAGACAGATATTCTCCTCAGGAGGCAGGGAAAGTTGGGTAATTGCTGTGAGCCCAGCACTGTGTACTGCGTACAACTCAGCTATACCAGTCTCCTAAAGATTTCCAACATGGCTGCTTAACCAGAGAAATATTCTCTTTAGCAGACTGGCAAAGCTGGGTGGAAAGCAGATGCTCAATATGAATGTGCTTTTCCCTGGAGACCAGATATCAGGCACAGGAGGGCCGAATGCAGGCCCTTCTACTACATGGACATCACTGGTATAAATTGTAGCTCATACTTTGGCAGAGTATAATGTTCTGTGTGACATGTAAGATATCCTTGCTGAGACCCCAGCACCATTTAGCAATAAATTGTCTATTTCAGTATTATCTAAGGCTTATGCTGATTTACAATGTGGTAGCGGGGTGTGATGAGGGCAGATGTTGTTACCCTAGTATTCGTGACACTAGGGCGTGGTTTAGCCTAAAACCACCCGAAGGTAAACCGCTGGATCCTGGGCTAGGCACGGGGGCAATAAAGACTCCGATGCCAAGTTACAGACAGCTTTACTGAGGGTAGATAGATGGTAAAGTCTATACAGTTAAGCCAGGGCCCAAGTGACCAGTGATGCAGAGACCTTAAGGGCTTGCTGGGACTTGTAGTAGGACTGGACAATTTAATGCAGACTGTGCTGACTTGACAGATGACAGGGACTGACTTGACTTGACTCATAAAGCTGTGACTGTAGCTTACTTGACTTGATGGTGGCTGAAGGACTGGACTTTGAGGCCTCCAACACTCTGGACACACAAACTAGCCACGACTGCACTGGACCTCAGCTTAGCAGAAGAGCAGAGCTCAAAGTCAAAGAAGCTCCAGCCGGGGCTTACATGGAGGAGACTAGCAGGGAACCCATAGGTCACTCTTGGGATCACCTGGTCACTGATACCTCCTGGGTAACAATCACATGACATAACTCTTAAAGATACAACACATTTTATAATACAATACACTGAAGAACATATGTACAGGGGGGAAACCGGTGCAAGGGGCCCTGGGGACACTGAAGGAGGCTGCCTGATAGGGCAGCAAGGGTACAAGGCGACATCTCCTTTACTGGGCCACCACGACAAGCACAAAGGCTGATATCGCATGTATCTTTAAACAAGTTCCCCTACTACGTTCCTCAAACTCTTTTTCCCATAATTGGACTAGGCGGAGAACACAAGCAATACTGGATGTTGCTGGGTCATACACTCCTTCCAATCCTCAGGGAAGTCTTATTAGTGAGTTGAAATAAAACATGGTCTATCTTTGCTTTGAACCCTTAACATTATTTGCCCCATGGTTTATTTGCAATTCATTGGGGTTATATAAGGCTCCAGTTAGGCTTGGAGTTAGAATAGTATGTAATTCCTCAACAACACTCTTTCTAGTCTTCATGACACAAAAACAGGAGTTTTCTTACCAAATGTGTCAGCAGAGATGTATTCCATATGCTGGAGACCATCTCACTATGTTATAAATCTGGGGACGGACTGCTGCAAATAACATCAGGAATGAAAGAAACTTTGCTTCCAGACTCTGAGCTAATGATAAACATAGACACAATGTATAAGTAATAATTCTGTAAGTCTATGCTGTCAACACATATACAAATAAGCATTATCTAATGTGACATATAAAAATGAGAAGGGAAAGGAAACCAATGCAACTGTCATGACTGGGGGTGGACAGGGAGAGTGAGCCCTAAGCTGTCCCTAGAAACACTCTCCCTGCCTACTTGCCCATCTGCCCTAAACGGCGGATCGACAACTTGTAGCCGTTCCCTTCATGCACTAAGGTGCAATGGGCATAAAGGTACACAAATAATACAGTACATAGTTGGGGAAAGGCCAGAAACATAACTGGAAAAAGGTCTAGTTATGGTATAAGTATAAAGCTAAAACCAGGAGATGCAGGGGATGAACAGATGAACTGAATGTCAAACACTAAACAGGTCTGGAAACATAGAACACAGTTCACACTGAACATTGAACAAAGAACAAACTAGACTCCTCACTCCAAATATGGAGGAACATCAATACCAAAGCCAAATAGACTCCTAGCCAGCGGGCACACTCCACCGTGTGATCAGGATACTGGCCTAGAAGGAAACAGAAATATAATACACGGAACACTGGATTGAGAACCAGATGAGTCTGAACAGACTCCAGAGACTAGACACTGAGCACGGGTACAAGCACAAGACTGTGTGAACACATACTAAGATATAACAAGGTTAAAGCAGAACATACACACATAATACTAAAAACCGACAGATGTACTAAAACCAAGCAGACTAAAATCTATATAATAACAGGAATCATCACCATGGTTAAAACTCAGATATTAACAGACGGACATAGCTAAGGTGAAACAGTCATAGTAGAACTAATCACCAGCCCAGAGTACCAGCAGAGCTTGGGTTTTAAAACCACACCCAAGCTGTCATAGGCTGAGAGCATTAACTCTTCCAAACCAAGGAAGAATTAGCACAGAAACTGTTCATACATACAAACAAAGTCTGAACAGGAACTAAAAACTGAAAAATGCAAAAACACAGAATTGGACATTACAGCAACAAACAGGGAAACAGAAAACTGTTATGATCTCTTTTTCCACTGTGTTACCCGTCTCTCAAAGCATGAAACATCAGAGATATTTTTTTATTACAAAAGGGTTATCCCAGACCATGTGCACTGTTTAATATTCTATGACCCTGAATAAAATAAGAAAGTACAGTGTTAGGCTATTTCCATCAGTCCATGGAATCCATTTGGAATGGCCAAAAGTCAAGCAGTTGGACTCCCACTGGTCAGACGTTTATCCCTAACCTCTCGGCTGGAAATAATTTTAAATCTAGGCATTAACCCCCTTGTGCAGCATTAACTGCATCTTATGGTTTCTGATAATTGTTGATACGTCTTCCCTGGCTTAGCAGACATCGTGGCACTGATCCGACTGAAGGCCCGAAAATTATCTGCAAAAATCAAAAAGGCCCTTGCTTTAGAAAAATCTTTCCTTTTGGAGGTTAAGACAATTTAGACAGATGTATCATTGCAGCGGGACTGGAACTTGGCTTTAGGACAGCAACTCTCATCTACATCATGTGGCACTAATTGAAGCTAGCTAAAGTATGTGTGTCTTTGGCAAATGCCAAGCCCTGACTACAGCAGAACTTGTCTAGGTCTACCGCTTTTTCCACAAAGAAAGGGTTGGACTTGGGACTGGCTCTTGCATCTTTTGGCTAGATAGATGCATGCATTCTCTAAGGTAGCGCTGGAGATAGCCAAATACAGCACTCATGTATCTGCATTGTTCCCACAGAGAATGAATGGAATGCGTGCCACTCCATGCTCCATGCAGATGGGAGATTTGGAACCCTGTTCTGGAGATCATGGGGTGTTCCAGAAGCCGGACCCCCTGCAATTAGACACTTATCCCCTATCCTGTGAATATACAAAAAGAATATTGTTTGCCTTATAATGGAAAGCAAAGAATGCAGAAACATAAGTAGACAGGGCTTAGAATCAGTCCACAGGATATGTCACAAATGTCAGCAGGTTTCAGAGACCCACAACTACCGTATTTATCAGGGTATACCACGCATCGGCCTATAACACGCACCCTCATTTTACCAAGGATATTTGGGTAAAAAAAGTTTTTTACCCAAATATCCATGGTAAAATGAGGGTGCGTGTGTGCGCGTGTATACCCCGATACACCCCCAGGAAAGGCAGCAGGAGAGAGGCCGTCGCTGCCCGCTTCTCTCCCCCTGCCTTTCCTGGGGTCTAGAGCCCTGCTGCCGGCCCTTCTCTCCCCCTGGCTATCGGTGCCGCTGCCCATTCTGTCTCCCTGACTATCGGTGCCGGCGCCCCATTGCCGGCGCCGAAAGCCAGGGGGAGAGAAGCGGCGCCGACAGCCACGGGGAGAGAAGGGGCAGTGGCACCCATTGCCGGCGCCGCTGCCCCGTTGCCTCCCCCCATCCCCGGTGGCATAATTACCTGTTGCCGGGGTCGGGTCCGCGCTGCTGCAGGCCTCCGGCGTGCGTCTCCTGCGTCGTTGCTATGCACGGCGCGGCGCATTGACGTCATGCGCCGCGCCGTACAGCGTGGAGCTGGCAGGAGCATATAGTGGCTGGATGACACAGCCTGGAGTTGGCGGCAGCATGAGGAGAACATATAGTGGGTGAATGACACAGCCTGGAAATGGCGGAAGCATGAGGAGACCATATAGTGGCCGAATGACACAGCCTGGAGGTGGCGGCCGCATGAGGAGACCATATAGTGGCTTAATGACACAGCCTGGAGTTGGCGATAGCATGAGGAGAACATATAGTGGCTGAATGACACAGCATGGAGGCGGCGGAAGCATGAGGAGACCATATAGTGGCAGAATGACACAGCCTGGAGGTGGAAGCAGCATGAGGGGAACATATGGTGGCAGAATGAGACAGCATGGAGGTGGCAGCAGCATCAGGAGTCCTGAAAGTGACCCGGTGACAGAGTGATGCAGTACAATGCAGGCAATACCAGTACCCAGTGATGAAGGTGGGTGCAAAAAGGAGAACTTGGCATCAGATGTGTGGCATCAGGCGGGTGGCAGGATCAGAATAGTAGCTGAGGCAGGTAGGCAGAAGAAAATGGTCTCTTTTGTAAAAGTGTTAGTGTGCACAAGTAAATATTGAGGATATGCATTACGCAATACTTAACTTTTAATAATATGCTTAGGATAAAATATATATGGACCCCAAATTTTTTATTTTTAAATCAAACAAAAATAAAGGTGGGCAAAAAACACCATGTGCCACCTACACCACCAAGTATTGATGTGATGCAAAGACCTCTAAAAGGCGGAAGGGAACAACGTATGGTCCATTGTGACCAGTGGGAGTAAAAACTTCTCCTGTAAGGCCCTACTCCCGCATTATTAATTCCCTTCTTGGCAAGTGTTACTCATCCTAAAATGGGTGGCCCACACAGGACCCTCTCCCTATTTCTGTCTACAAACACTGCCATTTCCCAGGGCTTTTAGGTGGAAATAGGGATTGGTTCCTGTTTGGGGCGGGTAAAACTTTCCTCGAAAAGGTGGAAGGGAACAACCTATTGTCTATTGTAGCAGGTGGTGAAAAAACTTCCCCTGTAAGGCCCTACTCTCGCCCTATTAATTCTCTTGGCAAGTGTTACTCACCCTAAAAAGGGCGGCCCCACACAGGAAACTCTCTCTATTTACACCTAAAAACCCAGGGAAATGGCAGTGTTTGTGGGGGAAAATAGGGTGAGTTTCCTGTGTGGGGCTGCCCTTTTTAGGGAGAGTAACACTTGCCAAGAAGGGAATTAATATTGTGAGAGTAGGGCCTTACAGGAGAAGTTTTTACCCCCAATGGACCATACGTTGTTCCCTTCCACCTTTTAGAGGTCTTTGCTTCACATCCATACTTGGTGATGTTGGTGGCACATTTTTTGCACACCTTTCCTTTTGTTTAATTTAAAAAAAAATTGGGGTCCATATATTTTATCCTAAGAATATTATTAGGGATGAGTGAATAGAATCTGACGAATCCGAATTTGTTACAAAATTCAGGAAAAATTTGATTCGCAACAAATGCGAATATTGCCCCGATTCAATCGCACAAATCGCTTCATTAAACTCCATTTAGTGCAATCCAGGCTCCAGGGCATCTAAAATGGCGGTTCCACATGTAAGGACATAGGGCAAGGAATCCTGGGAAGGCGAGAACAAGGGTCGGCGGGATGACCCTGAATCACATGCAGCATGCAGCCGATCAGCAGCCAGCCACCCCTATGATGTCACAGCCCTATATAATCGGCAGCCATCTTGTGGCCAGCCACTTCAGCCTTTTATTGCAGAGAGAGAGAGAGAGAGGGACAGACAGCAGTGTGGTTTGCATAGAAAAGCATTTTTACAGCAGCGATTCACCTCCCAGTCACATCAGCGTTCTATTGCAGAGAGAAATGGACAGAGAGCAGTGTGTGTTGCAAAGAAAAGCTTTTCACAGCAGCGATTCATCTCAAGCCCAAATGCAGCCTAAAAGCACTGATAGGGAAGGGAGTGAGATTGAGAGAGAGTGCAATTTTGGGTGTGGTACATAGCATCTCTGTGCTGCAGCACTGGTGTGTACAACAACTGAAAAGCTAATAGTAGCCAGGGAGTCAGGGTGAGCAGAGCACTAAAAGCATATTGTCCTCTATTAAGTGTAACCTGTGTGTACATCTAAGTGGTGTACCATTTTGTTCCTGTTAAAGTCTTAAAGGGGTACTACCATGGAAAACTTTTTTTTTTAAATCAACTGGTGCCAGAAAGTTAAACAGATTTGTTCTATTAAAAAATTAGCAAATTATTTCTATTAAAAAATCTTAATCCTTCCAGTACTTATTAGCTGCTGAATACTACAGAGGAAATGGTTTTCTTTTTGGAACACAGAGCTCTCTGCTGACATCTCTGTCCATTTTAGGAACTGTCCAGAGCAGCATATGTGTGCTATGGGGATTTTCTCCTACTCTGGACAGTCCTTAAAATGGACAGAGATGTCAGCAGAGAGCACTGTAGTCATCATGTCAGCAGAGAGCTCTGTGTTCAAAAAAGAAAACCATTTCCTCTGTAGTATTGAGCAGCTAATAAGTACTGGAAGGATTAAGATTTTTTAATAGAAGTAATTTACAAATCTGTTTCTGGCACCAGTTGATAAAAAAATAAGTTTTCCACGGGAGTACCCCTTTAAGGGCCTAGATACTGTGAAAGGCCAGGTAAAAGTACACACCTGCTGGTGTTGTGAACAAATACTGTTTTAAGCGTACTGGAGCTCATTGTCCTCCCCTCATAAGTGCATACCACATATGTACATCTAAGTGGTGTACCATTTTGTTCCTGTTAAAGTCTTAAAGTGGAAAACGTTTTTTTTAAATCAACTGCTGCCAGAAAGCTAAACAGATTTGTAAATTACTTCTATTAAAAAATCTTAATCCTTCCAAAACTTATTAGCTGCTGAACACTACATAGGAAATGATTTTCTTTTTGGAACACAGTGCTCTCTGCTGACATCACGAGCACAGTGCTCTCTGCTGACATCATTGTCCATTTTAGGAGCAGTATATGTTTTCTATGGGGATTTTCTACTACTCTGGACAGTTCTTAAAATGGCCAGAGATGTCAGCAGAGAGCACTGTGCTCATGATGTCAGCAGAGAGCTGTGTTCCAAAAAGAAAAGAATTTCCTCTGTAGTATTCAGCAGCTAATAAGTACTGGAAGGATTAAGATGTTTCAATAGAAATAATTTACTAATCTGTTTAACATTCTGGCACCAGTTGATTTAAAGAAAAAAAAGTTTTCCACCAGAGTACCCCTTTAAGGTCCTAGATACTGTGAAAGGCCAGGCAAAAGTACACACCTGCTGGTGTTGTAGACAAATACTATTTTAAGCGTACTGGAGCGCACTGTCCTCCCCTTATAAGTGCATACCACATACGTACATATAAGTGGTGTACTATTTTGTTCCTGTTAAAATCTTAAGGGCCTAGATACTGTGAAAGGCCAGCCAAAAGTACACACCTACTGGTGTTGTAGACAAATACTGTTTTAAGCGTACTGGAGCACATTGTCCTCTGCTCATATGTGCATATCACATACGTACGTCTAAGTGGTGTACCATTTTGTTCCTGTTAAAGTCATAAGGGCTTAGATACTGTGAAAGGGCAGGCAAAAGTACACACCTGCTGGTGTTGTAGACAAATGCAGTTTTAAGCATACTCAAGAGCAGTGTCCTTCCCTCATACGTGCATACCACATACGAACATCTAAGTGGTGTACCATTTTGTTCCTGTTAGAGTCTTAAGGGCCGAGATACTGGGAAAGGCCAGGCAAAAGTACACACCTGCTGGTGTTGTAGACAAATACTGTTTTAAGCATACTGGAGCGCATTGTCCTCCCCTCATAAGTGCATACCACATTTGTACATCTAAGTGGGTGTACTATTTTGTTCCTGTTAAAATCTTAAGGGCCTAGATACTGTGAAAGGCCAGCTAAAAGTACACACCTGCTGGTGTTGTAGACAAATACTGCGAGTGGCAGCAGGAGTCGCAACGAGAAGCCTGAGCTCCTGGTATTAGCTAGTGGTCGTTTCTCAACCAGCAACCCATCTACCGTCATCGATTGGTTAACACGGTCCTCAACGTCATCACAAGTGACAACTGACACCCCAGTTAACAGTCGGTGGGTTCCTCAGACACAACCCTCAGCTGGCATGGTCCGGGAGCAGTCCCTATCCTCCCATTGCCTCGGTCCTATGCTGTTCCCTCCCCCACAGAAGTATCTTATGCTGTGGGTTCAGGACGATCTACTAGAGGACAGTCAGCAGTTACTGCCCAGCCAAGAAGTGGAGGAGACATCTGCCACTTCCTCTGCTAGGTGGGCAAGTAGTGATGTAAAGAGTGGCGTGGGAGGTGGTGTTGTGAGCTTTCAGGCTCCTGAAGCAGACACTGTTATGGAACCTGAGGAGAACATCAGTGACATGCAGACACAACTCGATGATGATGAAGCTGATTGCACTTGGGAGCTGGGTGCAAAAAGGGCTTCATCATCAGGGGTTGTAGGTTGCACGTGAGGCAGCTGCTGAGCCAGCAAGGTGGTAGCATGGTTGGCAGTCAGCATGGTGGCAGAAGTGGAAAGTCTGGAGCCAAAATCTACCTGGGGTAGACCACCTGTTTCGTGGCAGCTTACCTTCCCGGGAGGTAGAGGAACAGGAGTTGCTGGAGTCGGCGGCAGTAGCAGTCAATCAGTGTGGACGGTTGGTGGGAAAATCAGCTACTCATCAGTGTGGCAGTTTTTCATCAAGCATCCAGAGGAGGTTACATGCAAGATGCAAGATGTGTCACATGCAAGATGTGTCGGCAGATGGTGAAGCGTGGCTATGGTCCCAATGTTAGCACTATGGCTCTGCGTCAATATATGCAGCATCCCCATAAAGCGGCCTGGGAGAACCGTGGCTCCTAGGTGGTGGTCCAACCTGCTGCATCACCCAGTGGCACGCTGCTCCCTGTTTCAGCCAGCCAAAGCTCCACCACCTCAGCCGAAGGGAGGTGTGTCATACCCATCTTCTGTCGCTCCAGATGCTCCTGCTCCTCCTACTTTGAGTCAGTCATTCCACCAGCAATCCATCTGCAAAGCCATTTCCAAGAGACAACAGTATTCACCTACTCATCCAATGACACAGAAGCTGAATGTGCTCCTGTCCAAGTTGCTGGTGCTGCAGTCCCTCCCTTTTCAAGTGGTGGACTCTGCACCTTTCAGAGAACTGATGGCTTGTGCCGAACCGAGGTGGAGAGTCCCAAGTCATCATTTCTTTGTGAAGAAGGCAGTACCAGCCCTGCACAATTTTGTGGAACAGAAGGTGGGCCAGTCCTTGAGCCGGTCGGTGTGTACACAAATGCATAGCAGTGCTGACGTGTGGAGCTGTAACTACGGTCAGGGACAATACATTTCCTTTACGGCCTACTGGGTGAATGTGGTTCCTGCACAGCCACAACAGCAACTTGGACAGGTCATGCTGCTTCCGCCTCCACGCTCTCAGGCCATTGATCCTGTGACAGTGTGCGACTCCGCCTCCTCATCCTCCACCGTGTCCTCAGCCTCCACTGTATGGAAAAGTTTCAGTGCCCCTTTAGCATACCATGTGTGCAGGGCAAGGCGGTGTCACACTGTTCTTCACATGGTTTGCCACACAGGTGAGGAACTGCTAAAAGTCAAGAAGTCGAATCATGGCTTACTCCACTTCATCAAAAGTCGATTCAGGGCTTAATCCACGAAAACTGGAAATGGGAACTATGGTGACCGACAATGGGAAGAACATCATGTCTGCGCTGCGACAAGGAAGCCTGAGACATGCACCCTGCATGACACACGCGTTTCATCTGGTTGTCAAGCGGTTCCTGAACTGTCCCCCCCCCCCCATTTTCAAGACATCCTTACAATGAAGGAAACTTTGCATGCAATTCAGCCACCCGTACACCGCAAAGCACACCCTTTTTGAGCTGCTCTATCAGAACGGTATCCCCCAACATAGTCTTATTTGCGACATTTCCACACGTTAGAATACCACCCTCCATATGTTGGAAAATCGATATGAACAGAGAAAAGCCATCACCGATTTCTTGATGATCCAAGTGGATAGGGGGACTCCCCTGTGTAACGTCAATGTCAACCAGTGGCAGCTCATAAGTGACACCTGCCGTTTTCTCAGGCCCATGAAGAAGCCACATTATTAGTCAGTCGCCAGGATTACGGGATGAACAACATCATTCCACTGCTTCATCAACTACAACACATGTTGGAAAGAATGGCTGGTCAGGGCACTGGAGACGTGGTGCCTGCATCTCACGCCCAGATGAGCCCAGTTGGGCCTGAACTGGAGGAGGAGGGGGAGGGGCACAGTAGAGCACAGTTTAGGTTTTGCAAGATGGGCAGTTCATCTGACAGGAGAGGAGGAGCAGGAGCAGCTAGAGGGTTATGAGGAATGCAAGACAGAGAACCCAGACACACCGTGGCAGCATGCAGTAGAGATGGAGGCAGGGACATCCTACATAGTCAGTTTGCCAATGCCTATCTGTGCCATCGTTCATCCTCTCGCAGGTTTGACTCGGGGGACCCTCTGCGCTCACCTTCCACTGCCATGGCTGCTGGGGAGAGGTGGGGTGGCAAGAGCAGTACCAGCTCCATCAGCAGCAGCCTGAGTCTACAGTAGTTGATGAGTAGCTTTCTTCACCCACATAGTGAAGCAACTCATCAGCATCAGGTAGACCTGGAGCAGGACCTGAACCAGCAGGTGGTGGCATACCTTGACATGAACATACCAACACACCTTAAAGATCCGCTGGACTTCCGGGCAGCCAAACTTTATTTGTGGCCGCCACTAGCAGAGATTGCCCTGGAAAAGCTGGCCTGCCCGGCCAGTGTGTGCCATCAGAGCGGGTGTTTAGTGCGGTGGGGGCCATAGTAACCCCAAGGAGAACTTGTCTGTCCATGAAAAATGTGGAGAGACTGACCTTTGGGAAGATGAATCAGGCATGGATCAGCCAGGATTTCCACCCGCCAATGCGCTACTGTTAAGTAGAGTTGGTAGGCCAATAGGTACACAGGATGCTTTTGATTTCATTCTTACATAAAAAGTACAACAGGACAACGCGTTTCGGCGTGCTCTCACGCCTTCCTCAGGTCCACAAATTTTGTATAAATTTTGTGGCGACCTTGGTTGCCGCCAGGACACAGGTACCCATTCACAGGACGCCACAAAATTTATATTGTGGACCTGAGGAAGGCGTGAGAGCACGCCGAAACGCATTGTCCAGTTGTACTTTTTATGTAAGAATGAAATCAAAAGCATCCTGTGTACCTATTGGCCTACCGACTCTATTTAACAGTAGCGCTTGGGTACAGAACCCCCGCATATTCTGTACTTCCTTTATATATAGCTTCTTCCGTTGCCCTGCCCTGGGCGTAACGGACAAGGGGGTACCAAGCAGCAAGCTGTAATAACCCACCCCACACTACTCCAGAGCCACGCCATATGCACCGCACTGCTCTTACAGGTCAGTACCACTGCACAGGTGTGGTGAGGTCCTTTCTATCTCTCTTCTTCTATTCAAGAGGTACAAACCTTACTACGCCAGAGAGCGCCCCACATTTTTTTTTCTTTTCCTCACAGAGGAACCTCTCCCTATTTCCACCTACAAACACTGCTATTTCCCAGGGTTTTTAGGAGGAAATAGAGAGAGTGTCCTGTATGGGGCCGCCCTTTTTAGGGTGAGTAACACTTGCCAAGAAGGCAATTAATAGGGCAAGATCAGGGCCTTACAAAGGAAGTTTTTACCCCACCTGCTACAATGGACAATATGTTGTTCCTTTCCACCTTTTCGAGGAAAGTGTTACTCGTCTTAAAAAAGGCAGTCTCACACAGGAACCAATCCCTATTTCCACCTAAAAACCCTGGGAAATGGCAGTGATTGTAGGGGAAATAGAGAGAGTTTTCTGTGTGGAGCCGCCCGTTTAAGGGTGAGTAACACTTGACAATAAGGGAATTAATAATGTGAGAGTAGGGTCTTACAGGGGAAGTTTTTACCCCAGCGGTTACAATGGACCATACATTGTTCCCTTCCACCTTTTAGAGGTCTTTGCATCACATCAATACTTGGTAATGTAGGTGGCACATGGTGTTTTTTGCACACCTTTCCATATATTTTAATAGTGCGTAATTTAGCCACTTTATGTTCTCCTCATACTTCCGCCACCTCCAGGCTGTGTCATTCAGCCACTGTATGTTCTCCTCATGTTGCCGCCAACTCTAGGCTGTGTCATTAAGCCATTAAATGGTCTCCTCCAGTTGCCGCCAACTCCAGGCTGTGTCATTCAGCCACTATATGGTCTCCTCATGTTTCCGCCACCTCCACGTTGTGTCATTAAGCCACTATATGTTCTCCTCATGCTGCTGCCAACTCCAGGTTGGGTCATTCAGTCACTAAATACTGCCGCCAACGCTACGATATGTCATTCAGGCACTATATGGTCTCCTCATACTGCCGCCACCTCCATGCTGTGTCATTAAGCCACTATATGGTCTCCTCATGCTGCCGCTACCTCCACGCTGGGTCATTCAGCCACTATATGGTCTCCTCATGCTGCCGCCACCTCCATGCTGTGTCATTCAGCCACTATATGGTCTCCTCATGCTGCCGTCACCTCCACGCTGTATCATTCAGCCACTGTATGGTCTCCTCATACTGATGCCACCTCCACGCTGTCATTATGCCGCTCTGCGACTGTGAATCTAATAGCTACGCCTCTGATCTCCATGTCATGCTGAATAACAGTATTATTTCATTAACCCAACACACACCCTATGTGTGTTACAGCAAGGCAAAGTGTTCTACACCCCTATTGAGGTTCTCTGTAGGCCAGATATAGCAGTTTTTAACCCCTTAAGGACCCGGGCTTTTTCCATTTTTTCATTTTCAATTTTTCCTCCTTAACTTTAAAAAATCATTTTACCCAAAAATCTACGGTGAAACGGGAAAAAAAATCAATGTGCGACAAAATTGATGAAAAAACACTATTTTGTAAGTTTTGGGGGCTTCTGTTTTTACGCAGTACATTTTTTGTCAAAAATGATACCTTATCTTTATTCTGTAGGTCCATACGGTTAAAATGATACCCTACTTGTATAGGTTTGAATTTGTATCACTTCCGAAAAAAATCATGAATACATGCAGGAAAATTTATACGTTTAAAATGGTCATTTTTTGACCCCTATAACTTTTTTATTTTTCTGTGTTCAGGGCGCTTTGAGGACTCATTTTTTGCGCCGTCATCTGAAGTTTTTAGTGGTACCATTTTTGTTCTGATCAGACTTTTTGATCACTTTTTATTCACTTGTTTGTGGTATAAAAAGTGATCAAAAATGCGCTATTTTGGACTTTGGAATTTTTTTGCGCGTACGCCATTGAACGAGCAGTTTAAAAAGTGGTATATTTTTATAATTCGGACATTTCCGCACGCGACGATACCACATATGTTTATTTTTATTATTATTTACATAATGTTTTTTTTATTTTTGGAAATGCCGGGTGATTCAAACTTTTATTAGGGGAAGGGATAATTGAAAGGGTTAATGATTTTTTTACACTTTTCTTATGCAACATTATAGCTCCCATAATGGGCTATAACATTGCATGTACTGATCTTTTACACTGATTGATCCATCTCCATAGGAATGGATCAATCAGTGTTTTCGGCGATTGAATGCTCAAGCCTGGATCTCAGGCTTGAAGCATTCATTCGGCGATCGGACAGCGCAGGAGAAGGTAAGAAGACCTCTTCCTGTGCTACAGCTGTTCGAGATGCCACGATTATACCGCGGCGATCCCGAACAGCTCCCTGAGCTAGCCGGGCACTTTTACTTTCGTTTTTAGCCGCTAAAGGGTTAATAGCGCGCAGCACAGCGATCAGTGCCGCGCGCTATTAGAGGTGGGTCCCGGCTTCACTACGACGCCGGGCCCGCCGCGATATAATGCGGGGTCACCGTGTGACCCCGCGTTATATCGCAGGACCGGGACTCATGACGTACGCATACGTCATGGGTCCTTAAGAGGTTAATAGCGATTCACTGTGAATAAATTCAGACCGAATCAAATTTTTCAAAAATTCTCTAAATATTATTAAAAATTACGTTTTACTTAATGCATATCCTCAATACTTACTTGTGGTCTGATGCGGAGGAATGTCTGTAACTGGGGAGCAGCGCCTTAAAGGGGTACTCCAGTGGAAATGTTTTATGGTTTTTTTAATCAACTGGTACCAGAAAGTTAAACAGATTTGTAAATTATTTCTATTAATCTTAATCCTTCCAGTACTTATTACCTGCTGAATACTACAGAGGAGATTCTTTTCTTTTTGGAACACAGAGCTCTCTGCTGAATCACGAGCACAGTGCTCTCTGCTGACTTCTCTGTCCATTTTAGGAACTTTCCAGAGTTGTAGAAAATCCCCATAGAAAACATATGCTGCTCTGGACAGTTCCTTAAATGGACAGAGGGGTCAGCAGAGAGCACTGTCTTCTAAAAAGAAAATAATTTCCTCTGTAGTATTCAGCAGCTAATAAGTACTAGAAGGATTAAGATTTTTTTAATAGAAGTCATTTACAAATCTGGCACCAGTTGATTTAAAAAAAAAAAAAGTTTTCCAACTGAGTACCCCTATAAATATGTTTAGCACTATCCATTTTTGTGAAGTGTTGGTGGGGCACCATGGTCAATCTACTCTGATGCATCAGGCATTGGTGGGTGGAAATCCTGGCTGATCAATGCCTGATTTATCTTCACAAAGGTCAGTCTCCACATTTTTCGTGGACAGACAAGTTCTCCTTGGGGTTATTATGGCCCCTGCTACACTAAACCCCCGCTCTGATGGCACACTTCTGGTAGGGAAGGACAGCTTTTCCAGGGAAAACTCTGCTAGTTGCGCCCAAAAATCAAGTTTGGCTGCCCAGAAGTCCAGCGGATCTTCAAGGTGTGTTGGCATGGGCATGTCTAGGTATGCCACCACCTGCTGGTTCAGGTCCTGCTCCATGTCTACCTGCTGCTGATGAGTTGCTTCACTATGTGGGTGAAGAAAGCTACTCATCAGCAACTGTAGACTCAGGCTGCTGCTGATGGAGCTGGTACTGCTCTTGCCACCCCACCCCTCCCCAGCAGACATGGAAGGTGGAAAGTGAAAGAGCTCCCCCCCGAGTCAGACCTGCGAGAGGACGGATGATGGCGCAGATAGGCCTCGGACAACTGCCTATGTAGGATGTCTCTGTAGTAGGTCAGTTTGTCCTCCCTCTCAGTGGCTGTAAAAAAGGCCCCATTTTGTGCCGTTAGCGAGAGCCAGAAGTTATCCCGCTGTCGATTGGTGACAATTCGGTGGTCACTACGCAAGCAAGTGAGCATGCATCCTGCCATTTGTGCAAGTGACTCGGAGGGACTCCCTGCCTCCATCTCCACTGCATACTGCCACGGTGTTTCTGGGTCCGCTGTCTCGCCTTCCCCATAACCCTCTAGCTCTAGATGACTAGAAAAACCACCCATCTCGCGAATCCTAAACTATGCTCCACTGTGCCCCTCCCCCTCCTCCAGTTCAGCTCCCACAGGGCTCATTTGGGCGTGAGATGTAGGCGCCACATCTCCAGTGCCCTGACCAGCCATCGTTTCAAACACGTGTTGTAGTAGATGAAGCAATGGAACGACTTTGTTCATCCCACAGTCCTGGTGACTGACTAATAATGTGGCTTCCTGAAAGGGCCTGAGCAAACAGCAGGTTTCACATTTGAGCTGCCACTGGTCGACATTTAAGTTTCACAGGGGAGTCCCCCTATCTGCTTGGATCATCAAGAAATCGGTGATGGCTTTTCTCTGTTCATATAGTTGGACCAACATATGGAGGGTGGAATTCTAACGTGTGGAAATGTCACAAATAAGACTATGTTGGGGGATACCGTTCTGATGCTGCAGCTCAAGGAGGGTGTGCTTTGTGGTGTACCAGAGGCTAAAGTGCATGCAAAGTTTCCTTCCCATTGTTAGGATATCTTGCATATGGGGGGGGAACACTTCAGTAACCACTTGACAACTAGATTGAACACGTGTGCCATGCAGGGTGCATGTCTCAGGCTTCCTTGTCGCAGCGCAGACAAGATGTTCTTCCGGTTGTCTGTCACCATGGTTCCCATTTCCAGTTTTCGTGCAGTAAGCCATGATTCGATTTCTTGATGAATGACTTTTAGCAGTTCCTCCTCTGTGTGACTCCGTTCGCCAAGGCAAACCATGTGAAGAACAGCATGACACCGCCGTGCCCTGCACATATGGTATGCTGGAGGGGCACTGAGACTTGTCTGTGCAATGAACGCTGAGGACATGGTGGAGGATGAGGAGGCGGAGTCACTCACTGTCATAGGACCAACTGCCTGAGAGCGTAGAGGCGGAAGCGACGTGACCTGTCCAAGTTGCTGTTGTGGCTTTACAAGAACCACATTCACCCAGTGGGCTGTAAAGTACATATACTGTCCCTGACCGTAGTTACAGCTCCCCACGTCGGCACTGCTATGCACTTTGGTACACACCGACCAGCTCAAGGACTGGCCCACCTTCTGTTCCACAAAATTGTGCAGGGCTGGTACTGCCTTCTTCACAAAGAAATGACGGCTTGGGACTCTCCACCTCGGCTCAGCACAAGCCACCAGTTCTCTAAAAAGGGCAGTGTCCCCCACTTGAAAAGGGAGGGACTGCAGCACAAGCAACTTGGACATTCAGCTTCTGCGAATGGGCGCATACTGTTGTCTTTTGGACATAATTTCGCAGATGGATTGCTGGTGCAATGACTGACTCAATGTAGGAGGAGCAGGAGCATCTGGAGCGACAGAAGATGGGTATGACACACAGCTCCCTTCAGCTGAGGTGGTTGGCTGAAACAGGGAGCGGCATGCCACTGGGTGATGCAGCAGGCTGGATCACTACATTGGAGCCACGGTTCTCCCAGGCTGCTTTATGTTGACGCTGCATATGTTGACACAGAGCCATAGTGCTAACATTGGGACCCTGGCCATGCTTCACCTTCTGTCGACACATCTTGCATGTGGCCAGGTTAACATCCTCCGGATGCTTTATGAAAAACTGCCATACCGCTGAGTAGCTGATTTTCCCACCAACAGTCCACACTGATTAACTACTACTGCCGCCGTCTCCAGGAACTACCTTACGAGAAGGTAGGCTGCTGCGAAACAGGTGGTCTACCCTGGGCATGTTTGGTTCCAGACTTTCCACTTCTGCCACCATGCTGACTGCCAACCATGCTACCACCTTGCTGGCTCAGCTGCTGCCTCATGGGCAACCTGCAACCCTCTTCTCCTGATGATGATGAATCCCCTTCTGCTCCCGGGTCCCAAGTGCGATCAGCTTCATCATCATCGAGTTGTGTCTGCACATCACTGATGTCCTGCTCAGGTTCCTCAAGAGTGTCTGCTTCAGGAGCCTGAACACTCGCAACACCACCTCCCACGCTACTCTCCTCATCACTACTTGCCCACCTAGCGGAGGAAGCGGCGAATGTCTCCTCCACTTCTTAGCTGGGCAGTAGCTGCTGACTGTCCTCAAATAGATTGTCCTCACTAAATAGTGGAATACTTCTGTGGGGGGGGGGGGGGGCAGCATAAGACAGATTGAATGGGAGGGATGCGACTGTTCCTGGGCCATGCCAACTGAGCGTTATGTCTGAGGTACCCACTGACTTTTGACTGGGGGTGTCAGATGTCACTTGTGATGAAGTGGATGAGCGTATAAACCAATCGATGACAGCAGATGGGTTGCTGGTCGAGACACGACCGCTAGCTGATAACGGGAGCTCAGGCCTCTCGCTGCGACTCCTGCTGTCACTCGCCCCTAGTCTGCTGCGACCTCTGCCTGATGAACTTAGGCCTCTGAGACTCCTCTGTGCACATCCTGGCACTTCTCTGCCTGACATACTTAGTGCGTATATGAGGGGAGGACAATACGCTCAACTATGCTTAAAATAGTATTTGTCTACAACATCAGCAGGTGTGTACTTTTGCCTGGCCTTTCACAGTACACCACTTAGATGTACGTATGTGGTATGCACTTATGAGGGGAGGACAATGCGCTCCAGTACGCTTTAAACAGTATTTGTCTACAACACCAGCAGGTGTGTACTTTTGCCTGGCCCTTCACAGTACCTAGGCCTTAAGACTTTTAACAGGAATAAAATGTTACATCATTTAGCTGTATGTATGGGGTATGTACTTATGAGGGGAGGACAACGCACTCCAGTACGCTTTTAACAATATTTGTCTACAACACCAGCATGTGTGTACTTTTAACTGGCCTTTCACAGTATCTAGGCCTTAAGACTTTAACAGGAACAAAATGGTACACCACTTAGATGTATGTATGTGGTATGCACTTTTGAGGGGAGGACAGTGCGCTCCAGTACACTTAAAAAAGTGTTTGTCTACAACACCAGCAGGTTAGTACTTTTGGCTGGCCTTTCACAGTAACTAGGCCCTTAAGAATTTAACAGGAACAAAATGGTACACCCCTTTGATGTATGCACAGGTCACACTTAATAGAGGACAATACGCTTTTAGTGCTCCACTCCCCCAAACTGGCTGGCTACTATTATCTCTTCAGTTGTTGTACACACCAGTTCTGCAGCACACAGTCGTTGTGTACTACACCCAAAATTGCACTTTCTTTCTCAATCTCACTCCCTTCCCTATCTGTGCTTTTAGGCTGTATTTGGGCTTGAGTTGAATCGTTGCTGTAAAAAATCTTTTCTGTGCAACACATTGCTATCTGTCCCTCTCTGCAATAGAACGCTGATGTGACTGGGAGGTGAATTGCTGCTGTAAAAATGCTTTTCTGTGCAACACACAATGCTCTCTGTCCCTCTCTCTCTCTCTCTGCAATAAAAGGCTGAAGTGGCTGGCTGCAAGATGGCTGCCAATTATATAGGGCTGTGACATCACAGGAGTGCCTGTCTGCTGATATGCTGCATCCTGCATTTGATTCAGGGTCATCCCACCTACCTTTGTTCCCGCCTTCCCAGAATTCCTTGATCCATGCCCTCACATGTGGAGCTGCCATCTTAGATGCCCTGGACCCTGGTCAGCACTAAATGGAGTTTAATTAAGCGATTTGCATGATCAAATCACGGCGATATTTGCATTAGTTGAGAATCTAATTTCTTCTGAAATTCGTATTGAATTCGGATTCATCAGATTCGATTCTCTCATCCCTAAATATGACTCATGTGCATTCAAACAAAGTAAATTTTTTTTTTCAAGGCAACTACATTGCGGTAGCTACATTAAAGCTATGTATCATTTGTGCAACTCACTGAAGTGTTTCCCCCCTCTCAACACTGCTGTGCAATAGCTGAACACTGCTGCACTATATGGTAAGCTCCTAAGCTCCCCTAGTAGTGAATGAAGTAATGTATTAAACATTTGCAGATGATTTGGAGCTCTTTATCATAAAAATAAAGCTCCGACCACAATAAAGAAGTATTTAGAAATTGAACCTATGTATAGTATAAGAAATGGCGGACATTTACTTAAAGCTCTTAAAAGATTGTGGCGTACATAGTGGCATTTATGGAAGTAGAGGAGGCCCATAGCAAAAAATCAAGATGAGCCTCCTATTGATAATTTGCTGAGTTCTGCACAGTTTCTAGAAAAAGGAATGGGACCAACAAGGACAAGGCCCCCCGTAGAGGCTGCATGGACTGCCTCTATGGTACATACGTCTTTGTAAATATCCATTTTTCCTTTATAAAGTACTTGAAAGCTTCTTTGGTTCTCCCACCAGGAACTTGTTCCTTATTAAACTAACAATGAGGTAGGAAATGTCGGAAATAGACTGGAGGAAATAGGATTAGGTCAGGTAAGGTGTTGAATACCAGGAGGCTTGTTGCTTTGTAGAAGCAAGGGGTGTGACAACTACTAAAGCTGCCCATAGACACTACAAGAGCCCCCAGAAAGAATTGTCTGTAGGACCTGGCAGATCTTCTCCTGAGGGCTTCTCTTGCAAAATATTAGACATTTTGGATATAGCCTGTTTGCTTTGCAGACTTTTCAGGTAAAAAAAAAAATTGCCCATTCTGATAACCAATTGACCAACAATTGGATGGGTGCTTGATTAAATAAATATCTTTGCACAGGCAATTGTTGGGAATAAATGGCCGCAGGAGGGATTTATTAATTTGGCCCATGATCGGCCCCTGTAAAAGACCACTACTTGACTTTTATGTCACCAATATCCAAGGGGACAACCCCTTTAATTTTTATGAACCGGAGAATGACCTTTCCTGGTATAAGATTCTTTTTACTAAATATAACTTGCATGGAGGTGTGGCAGATTTACAGATTATCTAGAACGTCTTCAGATAAGGCGTAACCTAGTCAAATAAGATTTTAATTATGTATTTTGGGCTGGGTTTTCCTAAGGCAGGGTTGTCATGCTGCAGCTGCTGCTTATGGACACGATCACACCACATACATACGTGGCCAATGCATGACTTTGCTAGTAGCATGGAAGCATTACCTGCAAAATCATGTGGCCATTAGCTCAAGCATGTGGGCATGGCTTTCTTCCCATGTGGGAATCTGGCGCTGAAGAGACACATGCCTTTTGGTGTTCATGATGGTGACTAGTTTATATATTGACCCAGTAAACTCAAGCTTTAGCATTACTAAAAGAATTTACCCCACATGTTACAAATTAGAATTTGGCTATAATTTACATTGTACAGTCTGATTTAACACAAGTGTGCCAAGCTGTCAGTCTCCTAGTATCTGCTGTATATAGTGGTCATACATGAGGAATGATGCTGGGTTCGGATTTTTGTGAGAACATTTCAAATATATTGCATAAATGTAGTTCCTATCGAAAAGTTCTCCTCCATTATGAAGACACATCTCTTCTGTCTCTGAGTGATTCCTAACAAGCTATTCATCTCCAGCGATGACATAACCTGGCAATCTACTCTGTGACTAGACGCATCCTCCCAACTTTCTATTTTTTACCATGTTCTCTCCTATGTTTTTAAACCCCACCCTACACCCACTCGCCTTATTTCGATGAATCTCTGTTACTATTTTAAAGTTTACTGTACTGATGCTGTTTGCTTTATATTCTGACAATGGTTTCCAATATAAATATTCAATGTGAATTGGAAAAACAAAGTAAAATAGATTAGTATTTCTCATATTAAAAATAGAAATTGGACTACAGGATAGATATTGTTCACATTGGTAATTATAAGTGTTTTCATTATGTTTGCATATTGCTGCTGCATACAAACCATTAAAGGGACTACCCCATCATTATACACCCTCTTCTGTCTTATGGGGTGTTTAAAAGATTGGTGGGGGGGGGGGGGGCAAAAAAAATTACAGATGTGTAACTTACCTCTCCTCCCTTCACCTATGGGTTCTCTTCTGGCTCCAGCTTTCAGAATGGAACAGACTAGAGGGCTGGAGTGGGATTGGAATCATGTTGTTCTTGCATATTCCATACAGACTTCTCTGCACTGTATATATGGGACAGTTGCAGACAGGGGCCAGGTTAGCCTAAGGTCACTTTCATTAAGTCAGCTCACCCAGTGGCCGATGCATGGCAAATCTCATTGGGAAAAGTTGGTCACAATGTGCAGCCACTAGTGTGTAAGGGCTGGCTTCGCTGTCGCTGACTCTTCCCAGTGCATGAGTATGTCATCTTGTCAGTGCAGTCACACGGTGCTGTGCGGCTCAGGTTCACCCTTAGGGTATGAAGGACTTCAGTCAATAGTAAAATTGAGAGCTACTAGTGCCTTGTGCAAACATAAGGTCCTCTACTGGACTGTATAATACTTGAGAATGCCACCATATACTATCTGACTGCTTTGTGAGTCCATAGTGCCCAATGGTGCCCTGAGAAGACATAATGACATATTTGCTTACTATAGTAACCACATGCCAGGTTGACCTCCATTAATAGCCCCGGCACCATTACAGTGTACTTTTACCATAAAAGGCAGTATAAATAAGGTCCAGTTTTTCTACACATTAGGAGATTTCCATTTGTATTGGCATCATCATAACGTGTATATTACAGGTTATTTTATTGAAATAGGTTCTGTAGAGAAGGGTAGGTAGCTGGGAAGAGACAGAAGCAAAAAGACTTCAGAGATACTATAGATGTGCTATAGAGATATAGAAAAATAGGTTCTCCACTTCTGTCTGTGTTCATTGTAAGGCTATGTATTCACGCCAGAATTTCTGTGCGGAATTCCACAGAAGAATTCCCCCCGAAATTCAGCCAAATTTTACTGCCTATTGACTTTAATGGGAATTTCCACTGTTTGAATGGGTCAGCAGAAATTCTTTATGTTGTCTTTAATTTCCAGCGGTGGAATCCCATTCAAGTCAATGGTGCTTAGAATTTCAGCAGAATTCTTTGTTTTGAGAAATTCTTTATGTTGTCTTTAATTTCCAGTGGAATTCCGCTATTTTGTTTAGCAAACTTTGCTGAACATAATTTGTGCGGAGTTGCAGAATTTCGCCGTGTGAACAAGGTTCACAACATAGCAACTAGTCACCGACCATAAGCTAGTCCTCACACAGACACCAGTTTATGATGAAAAGTTACTTTTAATGACAGATACACTTTACAGAATTGCTTGAGTATCATTTACCTTATTAGGGTACGTTCACACGTACGCAGATTTGATGTGCAGGATTTTCTGTTACAGATTTCCCTGTTAACTAAATGACTGAGCACAGCTTCTAATCTGCAGTTACAAATCCTGGGCATCACATCTGCGCAGGATCCTGTACGGGTGAACGTGCCCTTAATATAAATCGACCAAGTCATTTTTTTCATCCAGTGCTAGACAAGTAAACCATGTACAATAATATGCTGCATGTTTTAAAGCAGTAACCCAATGGCGACCTCACTCCTCTCATGGTTCAGAACAAAGCTCAAGTCCTGCAGGAACTCATGGGAATGGAGCTCCTGCACTTTTTCACAGCAGGAACGCAGTTCCCATTAGCAGGAGTCCTTAAAGGGGTACTCCGCCTCTAGACATCTTATCCCCTATCCAGACATCCGGTGCACGGAGCGAACTTCCCTCCACGCCGGATGACTGGTGATGCAGGGCAGAGGCTCTTGATGTTGCAGTAATGCCCCCTCAATGCAAGTCTATGGGAGGGGGCGTGACGGCCTTCACGCCCCCTCCCATATACTTGCATTGAGGGGCCCTGACCGTGACTTAACGAGCCTCCGGCGCTGCAGCCAACGCTCTAAACGAACGCCGGGAGTAGCAGGCAGAACATGGGGTCCCCAGCGGCGGGACCCCCGGGATCAGACATCTTATCCCCTATCCTTTGGATAGGGTATAAGATGTCTAGTACCCCTTTAAATGGAAACCTTGGTGAGTTCTCACACTTTTTTTCCCAGGACTTGACCCCTGGTCCAGAATATTAGGATAAGAAGAGCAACATGTTCTGCTAGTTCACAACTAGTTTCATCTCTATATATATATAAAACTCAATGGCCCTGATTTACTAAAATCCGTGTGTTCTTTCTGGAGTGTTTTAGATTTCACGCCTCTTTTTGTGGGAGCTGATTTACTAGTGTGTCGCACGTGTCGGTTCATTTTCTGTCGCACAGGAAAATGTGTTGCACATACTCCCAGTTAAAGGAAAAAAACTAAAAACATGGGTATAGAATACAATTCATCAATAGCATGTGCCAAACCAAACAAGAAAAACACAAGATTTAACAGGAATTAAGCAACAAAATAGAACTAAAAAAATTCTATGGACTTAGACCATCTAATATAGGAGTTTAAAAACACAAATTATATATATATATATATATATATATATATATATATATATATATTGTGACGATCCGTCTTGGGGATTAGCTCTGGGATCGTCCTTGACCACGCCACAGGATGCATTTCTTCTCAATAAACCAGCAAACAAACGCTTGTAATGCAAATCTGGCACCTTGCCAGTTTTATTAGACAGGTTGCAGGGAAAGAAATAAACAAAAAGCAGGAACAAAACAAAATCCTAGACCGTCTGGTCACTGCCTAAACAGATCAGCTTGTCCTGACTAACAACCACTGAGCTTCCCTCAGCCGGTTAAACATATGTCCCCTGCAACCTTCTACTCACAATTCATGTCACTCTCTTTGAGCCACTCATAGCTCGGGCTGTGTACTCCTCAGCAGGCTCTGTCTCTTCCCTACAGCCCACATGCTGTCTCCTAGGAAGAGCCCCCATTACACTGAGTCTTCATCTCATATACACCTCCCTTCCCTCCTGCCTCATTACTTAAGAAGAAGGTGAGAGCTTCTGCAGGGTGAGCCAAGGAAATACACCCTTTCCTTGCCACACTGCCACAATATATACACAATTAAAGGCACATTTAAAGTTTAAAATGCATAGCATATTCTAAAAATCAATCCATGTGTAATAAAACAATGAAAAAATAGTTTAAGCCGTCCCCACCACGTTAAGCTGTGCCTTTGCCGAAATCACTCGCTTTTGGTAGTTTTTACACATCCTCTTGGCTGTTGGTTGTTCTGTGAGCCAAACTCACACTTTTGGATGTACTCCGAGTAATTTCTGCTTTTTTTCAGGAACATGCCCATTTTTGGGTTAACCACGCCCATTTTCTTGCAATTAAAAAACACTCCGAGTTTTTTCAAAATTAGTAAATGAGGGCCAATGTGTGCATGTGTGTATGTTCCAGCATCACGTCCAAACGGCTAAAGATATTAACATGAAACTTGGCACACATGTTACTTATATGTCATCAACAAACATAGGATAGGTAATTTAACCCTTACTCACCCCTATTTTCCAGGGACGGGGTTTTTGTTTAAAGTCCCATTCAAGTCTATAGGAAATATATGTTACTGCATAACTTCCAAACGGCTGAAGATATTTCGATAATACTTGGTCACATGTTACTTATATGTCCACTTAAAATATAGGATAGTTAATTTAACCCTTAACTACCCCCCATTCGTGAGGGTCGGGGTTTTGTTTAAAGTCCCATGCAAATCAATGGGAAATGTATGTTGCTACATAACTTCCGTATGGCTGGAGATATTTCAATAATACCTGCTACACATATTACTTATATGTCAAATAAAAAGATATGATAGTTAAATTAACCCTTACCTACACCCTTTTATAAAAGATGGGTTTTTGTTTGAAGTCCCATGCACGTATATGGGACTTCCGTTACCTTACTCCACAAGCTCCGCATCTCCTGGTGAATGTGTCAGTCTGGCTAGCAAGCCACACCCCATATTACAGTGACACGCCCACTGTTTAAGCCCCGCCCCTTTTATTATCTACCTTTTTGTGCATCGGTCTGGCTTGCAAATCACGCCCAGTCCCACAAAGGCACACCACCCTCTATTTTCAGCTTACAATATCTTCATCACAAATCAGTCCCACCTGAGGACAGGATATGAGCATGGGACATAAGGATGGGATATGAGGACAGGATATGGGGTTGGGATATGAGGTCGGGATATGAGGACAGGATATAAGAACAGGATATAAGGTCTGGATATGAGAACGGGATATGAGGACGGGATATGAGGTCGAGATAGGAGGATGGGATAGGAGAACGGGATATGAGGACAGGATATGAAGATGGGTTAAGAGGACGGGAAATGAGGTTGAGATATTATGAGGATGGGATATGAGGACAAAAAATGAGATTGGGATATGGGGATGGGATATGGGGAAAGCATATGGGGATGGGATATGGGGTCGGGCTATGAGGAAGGGATATGAGGTTGGAATATGAGGTCGAGATATGAGGATGAGATATGAGAATAGAATGTGAGGTTGGGATATGTGGACGGGATATGAGGTCAAGATAGGAGGATGGGATAGGAGCTCAAGATATGAGGATGGGATATGAGGACAGGATATGAGGACAGGATATGAGGTTGAGATATGAGTACGGATATGGGGTTGAGATATGAGGACGGGATATGGGGATGGGATATGGGGTTGGGATATGGCAACAATATATGAGGATGGGATATGAAGTCAAAAGCTCCCTCCTTTGGTTTGTTCTATTTATATAAAACTCCAGCATCACTTCCAAACAGCTAAAGATGTTAACATGAAACTTGATACACTTTACTTATATGTTAACAACAAACATAGGATAGGTAATTTAACCCTTACCCACCCCATTTGCGAGGGTCGGGGTTTTAATTTAAAGTCCCATGCAAGTCTATGGAAATGTATGTTCCAGCATAAGTTTAGTACGGCTGGAGATATTTCGCTAATACTTAGACACATGTTACTTATATGTCAAATAAAAATATATAATAGTTAAATTAACCCCTAACCTACTCCCACATGTGAAGGATGGAGTTTTTGTTTCAAGTCCCATGCAAGTATATAGGACTTCTAGTACCTTACTCCACGAGCTCTGCTCTGCATCTCCTGGTGAATGCGTCAGTCACTGGCAAGCCACACCATCCCCACATTCCATGCCTCATCTTGCAAAGACATGCCCACCCTTTAACCCCTTAAGGACCATGGGTTTTTCTGTTTTTGCACTTAAATTTTTTCCTCCTTACCTTTAAAAAATCATAACTCTTTCAATTTTGCACCTAAAAATCCATATGATGGCTAATTTTTTTGCGCCACCAATTCTTCTTTGTAATAACATCAGTCATTATACCCAAAAATCTATGATGAAATGGAAAAAAAAATCATTGTGCGACAAAATTGAGGAAAATACGCAATTTTGTAACTTTTGGGGGATTCCGTTTCTATGCAGTACATTTTTCGGTAAAAATTACACCTTCTCTTTATTCTATAGGTCCATATGATTAAAATGATAACCAACTTATATAGGTTTGATTTTGTAGTACTTCTGGAAAAAATCCTGACTTCATGCAGGAAAATGTATACATATAAAATTGTCATCTTCTGACCCCTATAACTTTTTAATTTTTCCGCGTATGGGGCGGTATGAGGGCTCATTTTTTGTGCTGTGATCTGAAGTTTTTACCGGTACCATTCTGTATTGATCGGACTTTTTGATCGATTTTTATTCATTTTTTGATGATATAAAAAGTGACCAAAAATACATTATTTTGGATTTGGAATTTTTTTTGCGCATACGCCATTGACCTTGCGGTTTAATTAATGATATATTTTTCGGACATTTCCATACGCGGCGATACCACATATGTTTATTTTTATTTACGCTGGGTTTTTTTTTAAATGGGAAAAGGGGGGTGACTCAAACTTTTATTAGGGAAGGGGTTACATTTTTTTTCCCTTTTTTTTTTTGTAATGTTATAGCTCCCATAGGGGGCTATGACACTGCACACACTGATCTTTTACATTGATCAATGGTTTCTCATACGAAACCATTGATCGATGATTCTGCCGCTTGACTGCTCATGCCTGGATCTCAGGCACTGAGCAGTCATTCGGCGATCGGACACCAGGAGCTGTCCTACAGCTGTTCGTAATGCCGCGATTTAACTGCAGTGATCCCGAACAGCCCGCTGAGCTAGCCGGGGTAAGTTTAGTTTCCCTTTAGACGCAGCGATCAACTTTGAACGCCATATCTAAAGGGTTAATAGCACGCTGCACCACCATCAGTGCCGCACACTATTAGCCACGGGTCCCGGTCATTGTTAGAGGCCGGCCTGACCCGCTATGACATGGGGCCACGCCGAGGCCCCGCATCATAGAACGGGAGAGGACTCAGGGCGTACAGGTACGCCCATGGTCCTTACGGGGTTAAGCCACACCCCTTTTATTTTAAGCTTACAATATCTTTACCACAATACAGCCCCACCTGAGGATAGGAAATAAGGATTAGAAATTAGGATTAGATATGGGGACGGGATGTGAGGTCAAGATATAAGCTTGGGATATGGAGACAGGATATGGGGATGGGATATGGGGTCGGATATGAGGACGGTATATGAGGATGGGATATGAGGTCGAGATATGAGGAGACAATATGAGGGCAGGATATGAGGTCTAAATATGAGGGGATTTGGGGTCGGGATATGAGGAGGGGATATGGGGGTCTGGATTTAAGGACAGGATGTGAGGACAAAAGCTTCATTGCTTTTCCTCCCCCACAAGGATTAGGAAGGTAAAACCGGACAGTGCCGGGTACTAGTTTTAGATAATTGTTCCTATAACCATTAGAAAAACCAGAAATGTCTAATTTCTTAAGAATTTTTCAGCAAGCCACAAACCAGTGTTTTCCAAACTGTGGGCCTCCAGATGATGCAAAACTCCAATAAGTTTTGCAACTGCTTGACGTCCACTGTTTGGAGACCACTACCATAGACTTTTATTGAATGCAACAGTACAACTTTGTATTTAGTCCATCTTTCCAAGCAGTTTTGCAACAGCTGTAGGTCTACGGTCCACAGTTTGGAGACCACTGCCATAGACTTTTGTTGAATGCACCTATAGTTTGTGAGTTGGATCCAAAGACCCACAGGAAAGCTGCGGTAATTTGGATTGTTGGAAAGTTGGACTTAGGCTTCTTTCACACTGCAGTTCCCCCCGTCAAGAACGGCCGTCAAACTCTCCATTTTTTTTTTCACAGAGTTTGGCGGCCGTCATTTTGACTGAGCGCAACAGGCAACAGTGGGTCCCAATGGACCCCATTATAGTCAAAGGGGTCCGTCGGGCACCGCTGTTTTTCAGCGAGAGTAGTGGCACAAGTTGTATTTTTTTCTCCCGCTATTTTTTCCGGTGGCCGTCACACTACTGTGTAACAACGTTAGTGTGACTGAGGCCAAAACTGTATAGGGTAAGTGTCATATAAGCAATGCCCTGATATATTGTACAAAGTAGCTCCAGACGTGACCACTTCTTCTAGGATACACAATTCATTCTTATCGTCTATGGCTCACGAAAGACTTCTAAAAAAAAATTCTGGTGAATGAAAGCTGAAGTTAGTACAACTGGTAGGATATGCTGAATGCTAGTATGTGTCACCGGACAAATGAGGATAATGGACACGTGCAGTTAAGGGGTTAAGAGGCCAGTGATAGGAGTGTGCTAGAGATGTATTTGAAGACTTGCAGTGCTGGGTTCAGAGCACCTCCCTTCCTTCCCCTTCAGCCCTGGGTGTTACTGCCTGTTGTTTTTGTTGCATTTTTAAGGTGGAGTGCTTTTAAGCAGCTGTGCCAGATGCACACCTCTCCCTCCCAGAAACCCCAAAACAAGCATGTGGTCCCTCCCGTCCCTCCTCGCTCCTGTGGTTAGCCGTGTCTCTGCCCTGCTGTGTACTTAGACAGAAAAAAAAGGGGAACTGGCATGAGACTTGCTGCAGAAAAATGTTGTATGTAAGAGATCTCCCAGATGCTTTCTTTTATCCTTGATGCTACTTCTACGTCACCAGTGACATGCTCGAGTACTAAGGGAATGTCTGCGTGTCCAAGAGGACTGGACAAGAAAGAAAGAAAAAAGATATTAGACATAGATAATGTAGATAATAGATATACTGCGAGATACTGTAGAGATGAGATTGATAGGTAAATAGAAAGAGGTAAGATATTGTAGATATAAAAACGGCAAGAGAAAGGAAGGAAGAAAGAAAGAAATATCCTCAGCAATTTTTGAGACATGTATTGTGAGATATTATAGACAGATATTGTATAAAAAAGGAAAGAGAAAGAAAGAAATATCCTCAGCAATTTTTTAGACATGTACTGTGAGATATTGTAGAGATTAGATAGATAGATAGATGATAGATAGATGATAGATAGATATGAGATAGATAGATAGATATGAGATAGATGATAGATAGATAGATAGATAGATAGATATGAGATAGATAGATAGATAGATAAATATGAGATAGATAAATAGATATGAGACAGATAGTTGATAGATAGATAGATAAAGAAAATATACTGGGAAAGCAGCACAACCCAAGAGCAAAATTGCAAACAAATGAGGGGGTGCAAGCGACTAGTTGGGTCCAGTGTGAGACCCCACTCCATGTACAGCAATGCAAAATAGTCGCAGCACTCCAGGTGTAGAAAAATAAAAAGTGGCTTTATTCACAAATACAGGTGCAACGTTTCAGCTGCCCATGAAGACTTTATCAAGCATAGAGGTGGGTGGGGTGCAGGAGCCAACATGGAGGTAGCCACTCCCCCGTATGTGTAATACAACCAAAGAATAAATTGGCCAGCACTATTAATCCATACTATTGTAAAAACCTGGCTTGCAGGTACAGGCTGCTGGGCTAAATATACAGCAACAGGAGAATACAGCAGCACACTGCTAGCACAAAGATATAGATGAAACATGAGTATATAGATAAAACATGAGTATATAGATAGAACATGAAAAGCTATACAGCTGTAATGCAATAAATGAAGATATGAAACTATGAAAATATGAGGTACTTAGCTTGCAAATTTGGCGCCAAATAGCGTGGACCGTAGATAGATAGATAGATAGATATGAGATATATATATATATATATATATATATATATGAATCATAAAATGTTGCAGTATCTTGTAATACCTTTTTTATTGGACTAACAGCATTTTGTAGAGACAAGCTTTCGGGATTACTCCCTTTATCAAGTCCAATAGAGTAATTTTGACTTGATAAAGGGAGGAATCCCGAAAGCTTGTCTCTACAAAATGCTGTTAGTCCAATAAAAAAGGTATTACAAGATACCGCAACATTTTATGATTTGCATCACTGGACTAATACGGCTACTCAAATTTACTATATATATGAGATAGATAGATAGATAGATATGATAGATATGATAGATAAGATAGATAAGATAGATAGATAGATAGATATGATAGATCCCCGGTAATTAGTGGTGTACCCCAAGGTTCAGTACTGGGCCCGCTGCTGTTTAATTTATTTATCAATGATATAGAGGATGGTATTAACAGCTCTGTTTCTATCTTTGCAGATGACACCAAGCTTTGTAGCACGGTACAGTCTATAGAGGATGTGCATAAGTTACAAGATGACTTGGATAGACTAAGTGTCTGGGCATCCACTTGGCAAATGAGGTTCAATGTGGATAAATGTAAAGTTATGCATCTGGGTACTAATAACCTGCATGCGTCGTATGTCTTAGGGGGGGATTAAACTGGCAGAGTCACTGGTAGAGAAGGATCTGGGTGTACTTGTAGATCACAGACTACAGAATAGCATGCAATGTCAGGCTGCTGCTTCCAAAGCCAGCAGGATATTGTCATGTATAAAAAGAGGAATGGACTCAAGGGACAGGGACATAATACTCCCCCTTTATAAAGCATTGGTACGGCCTCACCTGGAATATGCTGTTCAGTTTTGGGCACCTGTCCATAAAAGGGACACTGTGGAGCTGGAAAGGGTGCAGAGACGCACGACTAAACTAATATGGGCCATGGAACATCTTAGTTATGAGGAGCGATTAAAGGAGTTACAATTGTTTAGTCTTGAGAAGAGACGTTTAACCTCTTAAGGACGCAGGGCATATGGATACGCCCTGCATCCCGAGTCCTTAAGGACGCAGGGCGTATCCATACGCCCGTGGGAATTCCGGCCCCCACCGCTAGCCGGTTGGGGACCGGAGCCAGATGCCTGCTGAAATCGTTCAGCAGGCATCCCGGCATATCGCCCAGGGGGGTCATTATGTCCCCCCATGTCGGCGATGGCCGCAGATCGCTGGACAATTCAGTCCAGCGATCTGCGGCGATTCCGGGTCAATCGGGTCTCCAGTGACCCGGTGACCCGGAATTACTGGCTGATCGGGGCCGTCAGAGACGGCCCCGAACAGCCAGAGCCTGCAGGGGTGAGGTGGCACTGGTGCCACCTCACGATCACCCTGATTCGTCGGCCGGATTACCGGCCGACCAATCAGGGCGCCTGCTGCGGGTGTCACTCCCGCACCCGCTCCGTCCCTCTTCCGGAGGGCGTGAGCGGGTGCGGGAAGACGACCCCGGGTGCTGGGGACCCCGATCCCCGGCATCAATGTTGGGATCGGGGCCCCAGGAGCGACGGCGGCGGCGAGGGACAGTCCTGTGATGAAGCAGCAGCAGGAGGTGAGTTACAGCCTCCTGCTGTTGCTTAGCAACAGCTCCCAGCATGCAAAAAGGGCATGCTGGGAGCTGTAGTTATGCAACAGAAGGAGGCAGACCACCACAACTCCCAGCATTCCCTTATGGGCATGCTGGGACTTATGGTTTTGCAACAGCTGCAGGCACATTTTTTCTATGGAAAAGTGTACCTTCAGCTGTTGTATAACTACAACTCCCAGCTTGCACAAACAGCTAAAGTGCATGCTGGGAGTTGTAGTGGTGCATCTGCTGGTTGCATAACTACAACTCCCAGCATGCCCGTTGGCTGTCGGTGACTGCTGAGAGTTGTAGTTTTGCAACAGCTGAAGGCACACTGGTTGTGAAACTTAGAGTTTTTTTTTTACCTAACTCAGTGTTTTTACCTAACCGGTGTGCCTCCAGCTGTTGCAAACTACAACTCCCAGCAGTCACCTTACACCATGCACCGTACATGCTGGGAGTTGTAGTTTTGCAACAGCTGGAGGCACACTGGTTTTGAAACACTGAGTAAGGTCACAAATTCCGTGATACATGACCAGTGTGCCTACAGCTGTTGCAAAACTAAAACTCTCAGCATGTACAGTCTGTAAGCGCATGCTGGGAGTTGTAGTTTTGCAACAGCTGGATGTCCCCCCCAATGTGAATGTACAGGGTACACTCACATGGGCGGAGGATTACAGTAAGTATCTGGCTGCAAGTTTGAGCTGCAGCAAATTTTCTGCAACAGCTCAAACTGCCAGCGAGAAACTACTGTGAACCCCCACCCGTGCGACTGTACCCTAAAAACACTACACTACACTAACACAAAAAATAAAATAAAAAGTACAAAAACACTACATATACACATACCCCTACACAGCCCCCCTCCCCTCCCCAATAAAAATTAAAGCGTCTGGTACGCCACTGTTTCCAAAACGGAGCCTCCATTTGTTGCAAAACAACAACTCCCAGTATTGTCGGACAGCCGTTGACTGTCCAGGCATGCTGGGAGTTTTGCAACAGCTGGAGGCACCCTGTTTGGGAATCACTGGCGTAGAATACCTCTATGTCCACCCCTATGCAATCCCTAATTTAGGCCTCAAATGCGCATGACGCTCTCACTTTGGAGCCCTGTCGTATTTCAAGGCAACAGTTAATGGTCACATATGGGGTATCGCCGTACTCGGGAGAAATTGGGCTTCAAATATTGGGGGGTATTTTCTGCTTTTACCCTTTTTAAAAATGTAAAGTTTTTGGGAAAAGAAGCATTTTAGGTAAAATTTTTTTATTTTTTTTACATATGCAATAGTCGTGAAACACCTGTAGGGTATTAAGGTTCACTTTACCCCTTGTTACGTTCCCTGAGGGGTCTAGTTTCCAAAATGGTATGCCATGTGTTTTTTTTTTGCTGTCCTGGCACCATAGGGGCTTCCTAAATGCGGCATGCCCCCAGAGCAAAATTTGCTTTCAAAAAGCCAAATGTGACTCCTTCTCTTCTGAGACCTGTAGTGCGCCAGCAGAGCACTTTTCACCCCCATATGGGGTGTTTTCTGAATCGGGAGAAATTGTGCTTCAAATTTTGGGGGGTATTTTCTGCTTTAACCCTTTGTATAAATGTAAATTGTTTGGGAAACCAAGCATTTTAGGTACATTTTTTTATTTTTTTTTTACATATGCAAAAGTCGTGAAACACCTGTAGGGTATTAAGGTTCACTTTACCCCTTGTTACGTTCCCTGAGGGGTCTAGTTTCCAAAATGGTATGCCATGTGTTTTTTTTTTGCTGTCCTGGCACCATAGGGGCTTCCTAAATGCGGCATGCCCCCAGAGCAAAATTTCCTTCAAAAAAGCCAAATGTGACTCCTTCTCTTCTGAGACCTGTAGTGCGTCAGCAGAGCACTTTTCACCCCCATATGGGGTGTTTTCTGAATCGGGAGAAATTGGGCTTCAAATTTTGGGGGGTATTTTCTGCTATTACCCTTTTTAAAAATGTAAAACTTTAGGAAAACCAAGCATTTTAGGTAAAAAAATGTTGTTTTTTTTTTACATATGCAAAAGTCGTGAATCACCTGTGGGGTATTAAGGTTCACATTACCCCTTGTTACGTTCCCCGAGGGGTCTAGTTTCCAAAATGGTATGCCATGTGGGGTTTTTTGCTGTTCTGGCACCATAGGGGCTTCCTAAAGGTGACATGCCCCCCAAAAACCATTTGACGCTCCTTCCCTTCTGAGCCCTCTACTGCGCCCGCCGAACAATTAACATAGACATATGAGGTATGTGCTTACTCGAGAGAAATTGGGTTTCAAATACAAGTAAAAATTTTCTCCTTTTTACCCCTTGCAAAAATTCAAAAATTGGGTCTACAAGAACATGCGAGTGTAAAAAATGAAGATTGTGAATTTTCTCCTTCACTTTGCTGCTATTCCTGTGAAACCCGTAAAGGGTTAAAACGCTTACTGAATGTCATTTTGAATACTTTCAGGGGTGCAGTTTTCATAATGGGGTCATTTATGGGGTATTTCTAATATGAAGACCCTTCAAATCCACTTCAAACCTGAACTGGTCCCTGAAAAAAAGCGAGTTTCAAAATTTTGTGAAAAATTGGAAAATTGCTGCGGAACTTTGAAGCACTATGGTGTCTTCCAAAAGTAAAAACTCATCAATTTTATGATGCAAATATAAAGTAGACATATTTTATATGTGAATAAAAAAAAATTATTTGAAATATCCATTTTCATTACAAGCAGAGAGCTTCAAAGTTAGAAAAATGCAAAATTTTCAAATTTTTCATCAAATTTTGGGATTTTTCACCAAGAAAGGATGCAAGTTACCAAAAAATTTTACCACTACGTTAAAGTAGAATATGTCACAAAAAAACAATCTCGGAATCAGAATGATAACTAAAAGCATTCCAGAGTTATTAATGTTTAAAGTGACAGTGGTCAGATTTGCAAAAAATGGCCGAGTCCTTAAGGTGAAAAAGGGCTCAGTCCTTAAGGGGTTAAGGGGGGATATGATAAACGTATATAAGTATATAAATGAACCGTACAAAAAATATGGAGAAAAACTGTTCCAGGTTAAACCCCCCCCCCCAAAGGACGAGGGGGCACTCCCTCCGTCTGGAGAAGAAAAGGTTTGGTCTAAAGGGGCGACACGCCTTCTTTATCGTGAGGACTGTTAATTTATGGAACGGTCTACCTCAGGAACTGGTCACAGCAGGAACAATTAACAGTTTTAAAACAGGGTTAGATACATTCCTGGAACAAAATAACATTAATGCTTATGCAGAATTATAAAACTACATCCCTTTCCCTTATCCCCTTACACCCTTCCCTTCAATACCCTGGTTGGACTTGATGGACGTATGTCTTTTTTCAACCATACTAACTATGTAACTATGTAAGATAGACAGACAGAGAGACAGACAGAAAGATAGATAGATAGATAGATAGATAGATAGATATGATAGATAGATAGATATGATAGATAGACAGATATGATAGACAGACAGACAGATAGATAGATAGACAGATATGATAGACAGACAGACAGATAGATAGATAGATAGATAGATAGATAGATAGATAGACAGATATGATAGACAGACAGACAGATAGATAGATAGATATGATAGATAGATAGATAGACAGATATGATAGACAGACAGACAGATAGATAGATAGATAGATAGATAGGGTAGATCAGTGTTCCCCAACCTGTGGCTCTCCAGCCGTTGCATAACCACAACTCCAAAGAAATAAATAAAGATACTTAGCATGGGCTGAATAAATACACAATTTTCCATAGTAACATAATTTGCAATGTTGAAAAAAGATAAGAGTCCATCGAGTTCAACCTCAGACACAAAGTTGGAGCACTCTGCAGACTATTTCACATGACTTTTGATATCCAAGGGATGTGCAGCATTTAAATGGATAGGCTATAGATTATGTCAATTTTTGAATAAGTTCACACATACATGATCCTGGGCAGATTTGATGCGCAGGATTTGTAACTGCCGATTAGAAGCTGTGCTCAGTCATTTAATTTACATTGAAATCTGCAGCAGAAAATCCTGTGCATCAAATCTGCGTACGTGTGACCGTACCCTTAAGCAATATTTTTGTACAGTAATGCAGAATAGGACAGTGCTATATAAATGAATAAAATATACATGCCAAAATGTATTTAAATTGTTTTGCTTAATTTCTTGGTAACATTTTGTGCAGCATTTTATAGATATTTTAGGCATTTTCAGGTTTACTAAATTTAAGGAAGTGTGCCGTGTTTACCATAAACCTGGTAGACAGTATTTTATGCTAATAGGAGACAGTAAAGCGAAGTGACACAGTTTCCTGGTGATCTTATAGACTGTAACAGCGCTGTACATTCCTAATACACATGTTTATACATACACCTACTATATATAGTTGAAGGGAAACAGAAGATGTCATTCAATGGGTTATAGCTTAAATTTCAATGTCATTGCTCCGATTTGAAATAAAAGCCATAGGGACACAGCTGGGACCCCACCACCACCACCACCACCACCAGTAATCAGCTGTAATTTGTGGGAAAACCTGGCAGAAAGTGTTCAATTTGCCTATAGTGCCGCCACAGGAGAAATTTAGAATTACACAGTGACTATTCAAATCAATAGGTCGTCTGTGTGGCAGTGTTACTTTTTTAGAGAAAAGTGGAAGATGAAAAACCACACACAATTAGTGTATTTTTATTTCACTTTAAACAGTATATTTGTTGATAAAAAACCTATTCAATTAAAGGGGTACTCTGATGAAAACCTTTTTTCTTTTAAATCAACTGGTGCCAGAAAGTTAAACAGATTTGTAAATTAATATATAAGGAAAAAAAGGGGGGGTACCAAATGCCTCTAGACTAATACCATAAAATGGTACATGATGATGGAATTACAGAAAAAATAAATAAATCGGACTGTGCTTCACTTTAAATGATGTACAAATTTAATATAAAAAATATTACAAATAAGACATAAAATAAATAATGCAAATCTAATACATAAATGCCTCCTACCACAGGGCCCTTGTGGGGAGGTATGATATTTGAATACAAAGCATATATTAAAAAATTTTTAAATATAGCATGTGAATTACGTTCTACCGCTATCCCAATATATTGCAAACCGACATAGTGTACTTTTGTGCGGTACACTCCGTTCTCATGTGATTTAGAACAGTTCACAAAGTGATATAGTTACCAACTCCTAAGGGTAGTTTTGGCTGGACGTCCGAGAGATGGATATGTGAGGGCTGTGTCCAGCGCTAGCGTGCGCATACGGTGACGGGCCCGGATGCCACAGGCCAAAAAGGTCACCGGTCACGGAGTAATTGCAGGCTCGATGGCAGATGTAGTGGAGGCTGTGTCCAGCGCTGGCATGCGCTTGCGGTGACGGGCCCGGTTGCCGCAGGCCGAAGAGAAGTCACCGGTCACGGAGTGGCTCCGGAGGTGGAGATATACTCGGAGATAGATGGATCTTGCTCCGGAAACAAGGAAAGGAAAGCCTCGTGGAAGATCTCTCGGCGTCTGGTGGAATGGCGGATGAATTACAGCCAGGTGTAAAATCAGCAGATGATGGAGTTGTGTCGGAGGTAAATGATGGCGGTTTGTGGATTGCGGTGGTCATGCGGTAAATATTTCTTTCTCTAGACGCGTTTCAGGGTACTTTATATATGACCCTTTCCTCAGTAGAGATATCTTTAACAGTGAAGCTCAAAGTCCTTTTATACATGTTGCCTGTCTAATTGTTACAGGTGTGTTTCTGTTTAGATCTTCCGCAAATAGCGGAATGGAATGGGAAACATGGGGTTGTTTCATCTTGATAAAGCAGTGTTCACATTTAGAATCAGTATGTATGCGTTCTTATTTAAATATAGTATTATATATATTGTAAACATTGGAATGGTACATATAGCATACAGTAAGATGTACAGATAAAGTGTATAATACTGAGATAGAGATATTGACAAAAATAAAAATAAATAAAAATAATAATAATAATAAATATAAAAATAAAAAATAAAAAATAAATAAATAAAGAATAATAAATGTAAAAATAAGGATGATAATATAAAAAAATAAAATATAGAAGTAGAAATAAATGAAAATAAAAATAAGATTAGAAATAAAATAGAAAAATACAAAAAATGGGGTAATAAATAAAAGGATGTAAAATAAATATAAAATAGGTGCATAAGTAAAATAAAATGCTATAGATTTACATGAAAATAATTAGTGTACAGGAAGGTTGAAGGATGGCCAGTCACGCAGAACAAAGATAGAGTGGGTCCGACCCCTCCATGGGGGCCCCCAAGTAAAAAAGGGGGCCTCCATGGGGAGAGCGGGACACACTCTACAGAAATCCAAAAAGTTCAAAATTCGAGTTCAGGCCATTCGGCTCTAGAGAATTAAATTCATAAATCTTCTGACTTTCAGCCTTAGACATTTTAACAATGAAGCTGCCTCCTCTCCAATCTTTCTTAATAGTTTGTAAGCCTGTGTAGAAGAAGGTAGTAATTTCTTTATTATGAAATTTTGCAAAGTGGGCTGATAAAGGGTGTTTTAGGTTTCCATTTTTTATGTTTGTTAGGTGTTCAGCAATTCTAGTCTTTAATGGTCTTTTTGTTCTCCCAATGTATTGTTTCATACATCCACACTGTATCAAATATAGTACTCCACTTGTGTGGCACGAAATGTGTTCTTTAATGATCCATTTAAAGTCAGTAGTACATGATGAAATTTCTGTCGTTTTTTTAGGACAGTTTCGCCGTTTAAAACGTAACTGTACATCGAACAATACTTTTTTGGAAGAAGCAGAAGATATGACTTCTCTTTTCAAAGACAAAAATTATCCGGACACACTTTTAACCCAGTCCCTTAATCATGTTAAACTTCTAGATAGAACCACATTTTTTACACCAAAAGATAATGACACTATATCCACTGAACATTCAATTAAATTAATTTTACCTTATAATTATGAATATAAAAAAATTGAACAAATCATCAATAAGCACTGGTATATGGTTAAACAAGATAAGGATATAGGAGGATTGCTGCCAGACCGAGCCCCCATTGTATATAAAAAGGCCCCCAATTTGGGGATAACGATTGCACCAAGTATAAAACCACCCATAAAAATTCATAATATGTCTGAGACGTGGCTAAACACAAAAGGCTTTTTTAGATGTGGAATATGCCCCAACTGTATGAAAGTGAAGGGCCCTAAAAAAACGACAGAAATTTCATCATGTACTACTGACTTTAAATGGATCATTAACCCCTTAAGGACTCAGCCCATTTTGGCCTTAAGGACTCAGACAATTTAATTTTTACGTTTTCATTTTTTCCTCCTCGCCTTCTAAAAATCATAACTCTTTTATATTTTCATCCACAGACTAATATGAGGGCTTGTTTTTTGCGCGACCAGTTGTCCTTTGTAATGACATCACTCATTATATCATAAAATGTATGGCGCAACCAAAAAACACTATTTTTGTGGGGAAATTAAAACGAAAAACGCAATTTTGCTAATTTTGGAAGGTTTTGTTTTCACGCCGTACAATTTCTGGTAAAAATGACATGTGTTCTTTATTCTGAGGGTCAATACGATTAAAATGATACCCATTATTATATACTTTCATATTATTGTTGCGCTTAAAAAAAATCACAAACTTTTTAACCAAATTAGTACGTTTATAATCCCTTTATTTTGATGACCTATAACTTTTTTATTTTTCCGTATAAGCGGCGGTATGGGGGCTCATTTTTTGCGCCATGATCTGTACTTTTTTTTGATACCACATTTGTACATAAAAAACTTTTAATACATTTTTTATAATTTTTTTTTTAATAAAATGTATTAAAAAAGTAGGAATTTTGGACTTTTTAAATTTTTTTTCGTTCACGCCATTCACCGTATGGGATCATTAACATTTTATTTTAATAGTTCGGACATTTACGCACGCGGCGATACCAAATATGTCTATAAAAAATGTTTTTTACGCTTTTTGGGGGTAAAATAGGAAAAAACGGACGTTTTACTTTTTTATTGGGGGAGGGGATTTTTCACTTTTTTTTTACTTTTACTTTTACATTTTTTTAAATTTTTTTTTACACTTGAATAGTCCCCATAGGGGACTATTCATAGCAATACCATGATTGCTAATACTGATCTGTTCTATGTATAGGACATAGAACAGATCAGTATTATCGGTCATCTCCTGCTCTGGTCTGCTCGATCACAGACCAGAGCAGGAGACGCCGGGAGCCGCACGGAGGAAGGTGAGGGGACCTCCGTGCGGCGTTATGAATGATCGGATCCCCGCAGCAGCGCTGCGGGCGATCCGATCGTTCATTTTAATCGCGAACTGCCGCAGATGCCGGGATCTGTATTGATCCCGGCACCTGAGGGGTTAATGGCGGACGCCCGTGAGATCGCGGGCGTCGGCCATTGCCGGCGGGTCCCTGGCTGCGATCAGCAGCCGGGATCAGCCGCGCATGACACGGGCATCGCTCCGATGCCCGCGGTTATGCTTAGGACGTAAATGTACGTCCTGGTGCGTTAAGTACCACCTCACCAGGACGTACATTTACGTCCTGCGTCCTTAAGGGGTTAAAGAACACATTTCGTGCCACACAAGTGGAGTACTATATTTGATACAGTGTGGATGTATGAAACAATACATTGGGAGAACAAAAAGACCATTAAAGACTAGAATTGCTGAACACCTAACAAACATAAAAAATGGAAACCTAAAACACCCTTTATCAGCCCACTTTGCAAAATTTCATAATAAAGAAATTACTACCTTCTTCTACACAGGCTTACAAACTATTAAGAAAGATTGGAGAGGAGGCAGCTTCATTGTTAAAATGTCTAAGGCTGAAAGTCAGAAGATTTATGAATTTAATTCTCTAGAGCCGAATGGCCTGAACTCGAATTTTGAACTTTTTGGATTTCTGTAGAGTGTGTCCCGCTCTCCCCATGGAGGCCCCCTTTTTTACTTGGGGGCCCCCATGGAGGGGTCGGACCCACTCTATCTTTGTTCTGCGTGACTGGCCATCCTTCAACCTTCCTGTACACTAATTATTTTCATGTAAATCTATAGCATTTTATTTTACTTATGCACCTATTTTATATTTATTTTACATCCTTTTATTTATTACCCCATTTTTTGTATTTTTCTATTTTATTTCTAATCTTATTTTTATTTTCATTTATTTCTACTTCTATATTTTATTTTTTTATATTATTATCATCCTTATTTTTACATTTATTATTCTTTATTTATTTATTTTTTATTTTTATATTTATTATTATTATTATTTTTATTTATTTTTATTTTTGTCAATATCTCTATCTCAGTATTATACACTTTATCTGTACATCTTACTGTATGCTATATGTACCATTCCAATGTTTACAATATATATAATACTATATTTAAATAAGAACGCATACATACTGATTCTAAATGTGAACACTGCTTTATCAAGATGAAACAACCCCATGTTTCCCATTCCATTCCGCTATTTGCGGAAGATCTAAACAGAAACACACCTGTAACAATTAGACAGGCAACATGTATAAAAGGACTTTGAGCTTCGCTGTTAAAGATATCTCTACTGAGGAAAGGGTCATATATAAAGTACCCTGAAACGCGTCTAGAGAAAGAAATATTTACCGCATGACCACCGCAATCCACAAACCGCCATCATTTACCTCCGACACAACTCCATCATCTGCTGATTTTACACCTGGCTGTAATTCATCCGCCATTCCACCAGACGCCGAGAGATCTTCCACGAGGCTTTCCTTTCCTTGTTTCCGGAGCAAGATCCATCTATCTCCGAGTATATCTCCACCTCCGGAGCCACTCCGTGACCGGTGACTTCTCTTCGGCCTGCGGCAACCGGGCCCGTCACCGCAAGCGCATGCCAGCGCTGGACACAGCCTCCACTACATCTGCCATCGAGCCTGCAATTACTCCGTGACCGGTGACCTTTTTGGCCTGTGGCATCCGGGCCCGTCACCGTATGCGCACGCTAGCGCTGGACACAGCCCTCACATATCCATCTCTCGGACGTCCAGCCAAAACTACCCTTAGGAGTTGGTAACTATATCACTTTGTGAACTGTTCTAAATCACATGAGAACGGAGTGTACCGCACAAAAGTACACTATGTCGGTTTGCAATATATTGGGATAGCGGTAGAACGTAATTCACATGCTATATTTAAAAAATTTTTAATATATGCTTTGTATTCAAATATCATACCTCCCCACAAGGGCCCTGTGGTAGGAGGCATTTATGTATTAGATTTGCATTATTTATTTTATGTCTTATTTGTAATATTTTTTATATTAAATTTGTACATCATTTAAAGTGAAGCACAGTCCGATTTATTTATTTTTTCTGTAATTCCATCATCATGTACCATTTTATGGTATTAGTCTAGAGGCATTTGGTACCCCCCCTTTTTTTCCTTATATATTATTTTGTACTAGTATTTTTTTGGTGTAAATACTTTCCATTTAGCCTCGATTAATTTATATTGTGAGCTGCACATACCCCAATTTTTTTTCGATTTAATCTATTACACCTTTGTGAACGTGCTCCACTATTTCATGATGAACATTTGGTCACATTTAGAGAATAAGAAAAAATCAATAGATAATTTTACATTTTCAAACATTGACAAAAATTCTATAAAACCAGATGAAGGTATAGATTTACAGACAATTCAAAATTTCAAAAGGTTGGAGAATGTCTTGTCGCGCAGATTAAGAAATCAGTGGGAAATCAAAAGTTTGTCCCACCTACTAGAGATAGACCATATCCCAAAAGGTCTATATCTAAACAAAACCCCTGCGGGGGACTTAGAAAGTGAACAGTTTAATTCCAAATGGGATAAAACCCTCAAAGAATATTCTAAGGGACTGGTCAGATTGGTCATAGAAAGAAGAAAAGAACTTATAGTCACCCAAGATAATGAAATCAATCAAATCAAAATACTACTAGACCAATATGACCAATCCCCGGAATATCTTAAACAACAAGAATATTTATGTAAAAAATTGGATAGATTAGAAGAAGAAATTATCAGTAGAAAAACAAAAAAACTCTTATGGCAAACCACGATTAAACCTTCTAGATCAGCCACATCAGAGAAAGTAACCACTTACAATATCAATACTCAGAACAGATATCCCCCTTTGACAGATAAAAAACATTTTTTTGGGGAAGAACACCCTCAGACCAATCTCAATTACACACAAAACCCATCTCCATACACCAGAAAGAAATATCCTCCTTATACCAACCATCACCAATCTCACTACACTTATCAAACACAACACTACTCCCCCAAGTGGAGAAAATACCCACAATCTCCATACAGACACAATCAGTACCAAACACACCGACCACAACCAACAGAACCAACACAGAGAACACAGACAGTAACAGTGGAGATGCATCCCATACCTGGGAAAAACCACATAGAACCAATTGCAACACCGAACCCCCCCCAAAAAAAGAGGACACGAAGAAAATTTAGAACTAGAAAATCTATCACAACCACCTCAGAAAATAGGAAAGACACATCCACACCAATAGACAATGTCATTATTAATTTAAGTAATCATACTTTAACTCCTGCCCAGACTAAATTGTTGAATAAGGGCTTAAAATTTGCTCCATCTTATCCTTTAAAAAAATTCGACACATATGTCGGTCTTGAAAAATTTATTAGAACTATTTGTTTAAAAAAATACTTCATTAAACACCCTTTTCAATATGAATCCAAACCTACGGAATTTGTACACACGAATCTTAAACCACAATCTTGGTTCTATCCAAAAAATATGATGGGTCCAGATATTGTGACTTTTAAAAATCTAATAGAAAAAGATATTAGACAACTAAAATATAGCCACAAACAAAAATCTAATATCAATTTTGCAGAAAAGAAAGCAATTCAAGAACTACAGGCCAATAATGAAATCACAATACGTCCCGCCGACAAGGGGGGAGGTATTGTGATTTTAAATACAAAAGACTATATAAACGAATGTCAAAGACAGTTGAATGATGATACGACATATAAAAAATTAACAAAGGATCCCACTGCAGAATACAGTGCCCAATTATTAAATATCTGTAAAAAAGCTTTAGAGGAAGATATCCTCAATGACAACGAATATAAATTCATCTTGAGCACTCATGAGAGACTTCCTGTTTTTTACTGTCTACCCAAGACACATAAGAGCTTAATTAGCCCTCCGGGTAGACCTATCATATCTGGGATCGGGTCTATGACTTCAAACCTGTCCCAATATGTAGACAAATTTTTACAAGATATGGTACAAAGTACCAAATCTTATATTAAAGATACCACCCAAATTGTCAAAATTATTGAATCATTTAACTGGTCTGATAATCATATTTTAGCCACTCTGGATGTATCATCTCTCTATACAAATATACGTCACAATTTAGGTCTGGCAGCAACTCAGAAATTTTTACTCAAACACAATCACAAACCCCCACAGATTGAATTTATCCTCACAGCTATTAATTTTATTCTTACTCACAATTATTTCTACTTTAATGGTGATTATTTTTTACAGTTAATCGGTACCGCGATGGGCACCAGATTTGCGCCAAGTTATGCTAATTTGTTTATGGCATCTTGGGAAGAGGATACCATCACCCCCCACCTTGGCGCAAATCTGGTGCTCTGGAGACGTTACATTGATGATATTATTTTAATTTGGGATGGGTCCATCACAGATTTAGAATTATTTATTAATAATTTAAACACTAATAGTCACTTTCTCAACTTTACCTCACACATTAGCACACAATCTATCACCTTTCTTGACTTAGAGATCAAAGTGAGTCCGGATAAAACTAGATTAAATTGCAATACTTATAAGAAACCTACTACGAAAAACAGTTATATCGACTATACAAGTTGCCACCTGTCTAGTTGGCTTACAAATATCCCTAAAGGACAGTTTCGCCGTTTAAAACGTAACTGTACATCGAACAATACTTTTTTGGAAGAAGCAGAAGATATGACTTCTCTTTTCAAAGACAAAAATTATCCGGACACACTTTTAACCCAGCCCCTTAATCATGTTAAACTTCTAGATAGAACCACATTTTTTACACCAAAAGATAATGACACTATATCCACTGAACATTCAATTAAATTAATTTTACCTTATAATTATGAATATAAAAAAATTGAACAAATCATCAATAAGCACTGGTATATGGTTAAACAAGATAAGGATATAGGAGGATTGCTGCCAGACCGAGCCCCCATTGTATATGAAAAGGCCCCCAATTTGGGGATAACGATTGCACCAAGTATAAAACCACCCATAAAAATTCATAATATGTCTGAGACGTGGCTAAACACAAAAGGCTTTTTTAGATGTGGAATATGCCCCAACTGTATGAAAGTTTAGGGCCCTAAAAAAACGACAGAAATTTCATCATGTACTACTGACTTTAAATGGATCATTAAAGAACACATTTCGTGCCACACAAGTGGAGTACTATATTTGATACAGTGTGGATGTATGAAACAATACATTGGGAGAACAAAAAGACCATTAAAGACTAGAATTGCTGAACACCTAACAAACATAAAAAATGGAAACCTAAAACACCCTTTATCAGCCCACTTTGCAAAATTTCATAATAAAGAAATTACTACCTTCTTCTACACAGGCTTACAAACTATTAAGAAAGATTGGAGAGGAGGCAGCTTCATTGTTAAAATGTCTAAGGCTGAAAGTCAGAAGATTTATGAATTTAATTCTCTAGAGCCGAATGGCCTGAACTCGAATTTTGAACTTTTTGGATTTCTGTAGAGTGTGTCCCGCTCTCCCCATGGAGGCCCCCTTTTTTACTTGGGGGCCCCCATGGAGGGGTCGGACCCACTCTATCTTTGTTCTGCGTGACTGGCCATCCTTCAACCTTCCTGTACACTAATTATTTTCATGTAAATCTATAGCATTTTATTTTACTTATGCACCTATTTTATATTTATTTTACATCCTTTTATTTATTACCCCATTTTTTGTATTTTTCTATTTTATTTCTAATCTTATTTTTATTTTCATTTATTGCTACTTCTATATTTTATTTTTTTATATTATTATCATCCTTATTTTTACATTTATTATTCTTTATTTATTTATTTTTTATTTTTTATTTTTATATTTATTATTATTATTATTTTTATTTATTTTTATTTTTGTCAATATCTCTATCTCAGTATTATACACTTTATCTGTACATCTTACTGTATGCTATATGTACCATTCCAATGTTTACAATATATATAATACTATATTTAAATAAGAACGCATACATACTGATTCTAAATGTGAACACTGCTTTATCAAGATGAAACAACCCCATGTTTCCCATTCCATTCCGCTATTTGCGGAAGATCTAAACAGAAACACACCTGTAACAATTAGACAGGCAACATGTATAAAAGGACTTTGAGCTTCGCTGTTAAAGATATCTCTACTGAGGAAAGGGTCATATATAAAGTACCCTGAAACGCGTCTAGAGAAAGAAATATTTACCGCATGACCACCGCAATCCACAAACCGCCATCATTTACCTCCGACACAACTCCATCATCTGCTGATTTTACACCTGGCTGTAATTCATCCGCCATTCCACCAGACGCCGAGAGATCTTCCACGAGGCTTTCCTTTCCTTGTTTCCGGAGCAAGATCCATCTATCTCCGAGTATATCTCCACCTCCGGAGCCACTCCGTGACCGGTGACTTCTCTTCGGCCTGCGGCAACCGGGCCCGTCACCGCAAGCGCATGCCAGCGCTGGACACAGCCTCCACTACATCTGCCATCGAGCCTGCAATTACTCCGTGACCGGTGACCTTTTTGGCCTGTGGCATCCGGGCCCGTCACCGTATGCGCACGCTAGCGCTGGACACAGCCCTCACATATCCATCTCTCGGACGTCCAGCCAAAACTACCCTTAGGAGTTGGTAACTATATCACTTTGTGAACTGTTCTAAATCACATGAGAACGGAGTGTACCGCACAAAAGTACACTATGTCGGTTTGCAATATATTGGGATAGCGGTAGAACGTAATTCACATGCTATATTTAAAAAATTTTTAATATATGCTTTGTATTCAAATATCATACCTCCCCACAAGGGCCCTGTGGTAGGAGGCATTTATGTATTAGATTTGCATTATTTATTTTATGTCTTATTTGTAATATTTTTTATATTAAATTTGTACATCATTTAAAGTGAAGCACAGTCCGATTTATTTATTTTTTCTGTAATTCCATCATCATGTACCATTTTATGGTATTAGTCTAGAGGCATTTGGTACCCCCCCTTTTTTTCCTTATATATTATTTTGTACTAGTATTTTTTTGGTGTAAATACTTTCCATTTAGCCTCGATTAATTTATATTGTGAGCTGCACATACCCCAATTTTTTTTCGATTTAATCTATTACACCTTTGTGAACGTGCTCCACTATTTCATGATGAACATTTGGTCACATTTAGAGAATAAGAAAAAATCAATAGATAATTTTACATTTTCAAACATTGACAAAAATTCTATAAAACCAGATGAAGGTATAGATTTACAGACAATTCAAAATTTCAAAAGGTTGGAGAATGTCTTGTCGCGCAGATTAAGAAATCAGTGGGAAATCAAAAGTTTGTCCCACCTACTAGAGATAGACCATATCCCAAAAGGTCTATATCTAAACAAAACCCCTGTGGGGGACTTAGAAAGTGAACAGTTTAATTCCAAATGGGATAAAACCCTCAAAGAATATTCTAAGGGACTGGTCAGATTGGTCATAGAAAGAAGAAAAGAACTTATAGTCACCCAAGATAATGAAATCAATCAAATCAAAATACTACTAGACCAATATGACCAATCCCCGGAATATCTTAAACAACAAGAATATTTATGTAAAAAATTGGATAGATTAGAAGAAGAAATTATCAGTAGAAAAACAAAAAAACTCTTATGGCAAACCACGATTAAACCTTCTAGATCAGCCACATCAGAGAAAGTAACCACTTACAATATCAATACTCAGAACAGATATCCCCCTTTGACAGATAAAAAACATTTTTTTGGGGAAGAACACCCTCAGACCAATCTCAATTACACACAAAACCCATCTCCATACACCAGAAAGAAATATCCTCCTTATACCAACCATCACCAATCTCACTACACTTATCAAACACAACACTACTCCCCCAAGTGGAGAAAATACCCACAATCTCCATACAGACACAATCAGTACCAAACACACCGACCACAACCAACAGAACCAACACAGAGAACACAGACAGTAACAGTGGAGATGCATCCCATACCTGGGAAAAACCACATAGAACCAATTGCAACACCGAACCCCCCCCAAAAAAAGAGGACACGAAGAAAATTTAGAACTAGAAAATCTATCACAACCACCTCAGAAAATAGGAAAGACACATCCACACCAATAGACAATGTCATTATTAATTTAAGTAATCATACTTTAACTCCTGCCCAGACTAAATTGTTGAATAAGGGCTTAAAATTTGCTCCATCTTATCCTTTAAAAAAATTCGACACATATGTCGGTCTTGAAAAATTTATTAGAACTATTTGTTTAAAAAAATACTTCATTAAACACCCTTTTCAATATGAATCCAAACCTACGGAATTTGTACACACGAATCTTAAACCACAATCTTGGTTCTATCCAAAAAATATGATGGGTCCAGATATTGTGACTTTTAAAAATCTAATAGAAAAAGATATTAGACAACTAAAATATAGCCACAAACAAAAATCTAATATCAATTTTGCAGAAAAGAAAGCAATTCAAGAACTACAGGCCAATAATGAAATCACAATACGTCCCGCCGACAAGGGGGGAGGTATTGTGATTTTAAATACAAAAGACTATATAAACGAATGTCAAAGACAGTTGAATGATGATACGACATATAAAAAATTAACAAAGGATCCCACTGCAGAATACAGTGCCCAATTATTAAATATCTGTAAAAAAGCTTTAGAGGAAGATATCCTCAATGACAACGAATATAAATTCATCTTGAGCACTCATGAGAGACTTCCTGTTTTTTACTGTCTACCCAAGACACATAAGAGCTTAATTAGCCCTCCGGGTAGACCTATCATATCTGGGATCGGGTCTATGACTTCAAACCTGTCCCAATATGTAGACAAATTTTTACAAGATATGGTACAAAGTACCAAATCTTATATTAAAGATACCACCCAAATTGTCAAAATTATTGAATCATTTAACTGGTCTGATAATCATATTTTAGCCACTCTGGATGTATCATCTCTCTATACAAATATACGTCACAATTTAGGTCTGGCAGCAACTCAGAAATTTTTACTCAAACACAATCACAAACCCCCACAGATTGAATTTATCCTCACAGCTATTAATTTTATTCTTACTCACAATTATTTCTACTTTAATGGTGATTATTTTTTACAGTTAATCGGTACCGCGATGGGCACCAGATTTGCGCCAAGTTATGCTAATTTGTTTATGGCATCTTGGGAAGAGGATACCATCACCCCCCACCTTGGCGCAAATCTGGTGCTCTGGAGACGTTACATTGATGATATTATTTTAATTTGGGATGGGTCCATCACAGATTTAGAATTATTTATTAATAATTTAAACACTAATAGTCACTTTCTCAACTTTACCTCACACATTAGCACACAATCTATCACCTTTCTTGACTTAGAGATCAAAGTGAGTCCGGATAAAACTAGATTAAATTGCAATACTTATAAGAAACCTACTACGAAAAACAGTTATATCGACTATACAAGTTGCCACCTGTCTAGTTGGCTTACAAATATCCCTAAAGGACAGTTTCGCCGTTTAAAACGTAACTGTACATCGAACAATACTTTTTTGGAAGAAGCAGAAGATATGACTTCTCTTTTCAAAGACAAAAATTATCCGGACACACTTTTAACCCAGCCCCTTAATCATGTTAAACTTCTAGATAGAACCACATTTTTTACACCAAAAGATAATGACACTATATCCACTGAACATTCAATTAAATTAATTTTACCTTATAATTATGAATATAAAAAAATTGAACAAATCATCAATAAGCACTGGTATATGGTTAAACAAGATAAGGATATAGGAGGATTGCTGCCAGACCGAGCCCCCATTGTATATGAAAAGGCCCCCAATTTGGGGATAACGATTGCACCAAGTATAAAACCACCCATAAAAATTCATAATATGTCTGAGACGTGGCTAAACACAAAAGGCTTTTTTAGATGTGGAATATGCCCCAACTGTATGAAAGTTTAGGGCCCTAAAAAAACGACAGAAATTTCATCATGTACTACTGACTTTAAATGGATCATTAAAGAACACATTTCGTGCCACACAAGTGGAGTACTATATTTGATACAGTGTGGATGTATGAAACAATACATTGGGAGAACAAAAAGACCATTAAAGACTAGAATTGCTGAACACCTAACAAACATAAAAAATGGAAACCTAAAACACCCTTTATCAGCCCACTTTGCAAAATTTCATAATAAAGAAATTACTACCTTCTTCTACACAGGCTTACAAACTATTAAGAAAGATTGGAGAGGAGGCAGCTTCATTGTTAAAATGTCTAAGGCTGAAAGTCAGAAGATTTAGGAATTTAATTCTCTAGAGCCGAATGGCCTGAACTCGAATTTTGAACTTTTTGGATTTCTGTAGAGTGTGTCCCGCTCTCCCCATGGAGGCCCCCTTTTTTACTTGGGGGCCCCCATGGAGGGGTCGGACCCACTCTATCTTTGTTCTGCGTGACTGGCCATCCTTCAACCTTCCTGTACACTAATTATTTTCATGTAAATCTATAGCATTTTATTTTACTTATGCACCTATTTTATATTTATTTTACATCCTTTTATTTATTACCCCATTTTTTGTATTTTTCTATTTTATTTCTAATCTTATTTTTATTTTCATTTATTGCTACTTCTATATTTTATTTTTTTATATTATTATCATCCTTATTTTTACATTTATTATTCTTTATTTATTTATTTTTTATTTTTTATTTTTATATTTATTATTATTATTATTTTTATTTATTTTTATTTTTGTCAATATCTCTATCTCAGTATTATACACTTTATCTGTACATCTTACTGTATGCTATATGTACCATTCCAATGTTTACAATATATATAATACTATATTTAAATAAGAACGCATACATACTGATTCTAAATGTGAACACTGCTTTATCAAGATGAAACAACCCCATGTTTCCCATTCCATTCCGCTATTTGCGGAAGATCTAAACAGAAACACACCTGTAACAATTAGACAGGCAACATGTATAAAAGGACTTTGAGCTTCACTGTTAAAGATATCTCTACTGAGGAAAGGGTCATATATAAAGTACCCTGAAACGCGTCTAGAGAAAGAAATATTTACCGCATGACCACCGCAATCCACAAACCGCCATCATTTACCTCCGACACAACTCCATCATCTGCTGATTTTACACCTGGCTGTAATTCATCCGCCATTCCACCAGACGCCGAGAGATCTTCCACGAGGCTTTCCTTTCCTTGTTTCCGGAGCAAGATCCATCTATCTCCGAGTATATCTCCACCTCCGGAGCCACTCCGTGACCGGTGACTTCTCTTCGGCCTGCGGCAACCGGGCCCGTCACCGCAAGCGCATGCCAGCGCTGGACACAGCCTCCACTACATCTGCCATCGAGCCTGCAATTACTCCGTGACCGGTGACCTTTTTGGCCTGTGGCATCCGGGCCCGTCACCGTATGCGCACGCTAGCGCTGGACACAGCCCTCACATATCCATCTCTCGGACGTCCAGCCAAAACTACCCTTAGGAGTTGGTAACTATATCACTTTGTGAACTGTTCTAAATCACATGAGAACGGAGTGTACCGCACAAAAGTACACTATGTCGGTTTGCAATATATTGGGATAGCGGTAGAACGTAATTCACATGCTATATTTAAAAAATTTTTAATATATGCTTTGTATTCAAATATCATACCTCCCCACAAGGGCCCTGTGGTAGGAGGCATTTATGTATTAGATTTGCATTATTTATTTTATGTCTTATTTGTAATATTTTTTATATTAAATTTGTACATCATTTAAAGTGAAGCACAGTCCGATTTATTTATTTTTTCTGTAATTCCATCATCATGTACCATTTTATGGTATTAGTCTAGAGGCATTTGGTACCCCCCCTTTTTTTCCTTATATATTATTTTGTACTAGTATTTTTTTGGTGTAAATACTTTCCATTTAGCCTCGATTAATTTATATTGTGAGCTGCACATACCCCAATTTTTTTTAGATTTGTAAATTACTTCTATTAAAAAATCTTAATCCTTCCTGTACTTATTAGCTGCTGAATTCTACAGAGGAAATTCTTTTCTTTTTTTGGAATTCTCTCTGATGACATTACGAACACAGTGCTCTTTGCTGAAGTCATTATAATAATAATAATAAATCTTTATTTATTGTTGTCCTTAGTGGGATTTGAACCGAAGGCTCCAGCACTGCAAGGCAGCAGTGCTGCTAACCACTGAGCCACCATGCTGCCCTTAGCATACATCTGCTATGCACGGTTGCTAAAATGGACAGAGATGTCAGCAGAGAGCACTGTGCTCGTGATGTCATGAGTGTTCCAAAAAGAAAGGAATTTCCTCTGTAGCATTCAGCAGCTAATTAGTACTGGTAGGATTAAGATTTTTTAATAGAAGTAATTTACAAATATGTTTAACTTTCTGGCACCGGTTGATTTAAAAGAAAAAGGGTTTTCACCGGAGTACCCCTTTAACCCCATCCCTGTAATGTATATTAGCCCATAATGTCCAAATTTCTTCGCTTTTCCATAATCACTTTTTAAGAGGTGTATATTTTAAATGTTTGATTATAGGCATATGAGGGCTTGTTTTTTTGCAGGACAAGTTATACATTTTAATAGCACCATTGTGAACTTTATATTAGTTAACATTTACTAACCCTTTTTCAGGGGACATGCAAAAAGATGTGATTTTGTCATTTATTTTATTTTTTTTCACTTATCAATGTTGTTCACTGTACAGTAAAAATTACATTATAACCTAATTTTCTGAGTAATTATGACTACATTGATGACAAATGTATATATATCACTACTTTGGCATAATATAAACACTTTTGAAACAGAATTAATTTGCATCACCACAGGGTTCCTTTTTGATTGACTTTTTGATCTTTTTCTTTTCCATTTTCTGGGACATACAGGATAAATAATAATTAAATAATATATTGTTGAGGTTGATACAGATCTTTTAATGTTTTACACATAAATCGCAAGACCTGTAGCACCTTATATTAGCCCTGCTGTATAAAGGTGTCAGGCTGGAATAAAAATCGCCTTAAATATGGCATATGTTCAGTCTTTAATAGGTTAATCTGAATGGAGCTATTTTGTCAGCAAGCACATGGATTTCTGTAAACCTCATTTAGATGAATGGGATAATCGCTGAAAATTCTGTACTGCATGTGAATATAATCTAAGGGTAGGGTCACAAGTGCCATATTTTGCTGCATATTTGCTGCTGCGTATTTTCCTACCCATTGAAGTCAATGGGTATCAAAATCCGTTGCCTAATTCGCTTCCCATTGACTTGAGTAGGAAAATACGCAGCAGTAAATATGCAGGAAAACGACACGTGTGGGCCTACCCTAAGGCTGGATGTACACATCATGGCTACGGGTTATAGTGTTCTTCGTGACCAAGAACCACACAGCCAAACTGGTAAAGGTCTATCACAAATTGATATAAAATAGTTTTTATGAGCTTCATCTGTCCTAATTGTGAAACAATGACAGTTGGCTTGTGGTTTAGCTACACAGCATCCCCCAGCATGCACTACCATCAAGCAGCCGCAACGTGTGAACCCAGCCTAGAGCTGGTTTCAGATGAGCATCATAATGGTCTATTCACACGTACAGTATTCTGTGCAGATTTGATGTGCACGATTTTATACTGCAGATTTCAATGTCAACTAAATGACTGAACACAGCTTCAAATCCTGCGCATGAAATCTGTGCAGGATACTGTACGTGTGAATAGACCCTGCATTTTTTACTACATATTACGGCTGCAAGTCCCGGCCCACCTACAGGTCTAATGACCCTGTGTTTGCCCAGCACAGCTATACCAACTGCTATGCCAAACTTTACTCAGGTGGCTGTAGTTTATGCACAGTAAAATGTGTGTTGAAAGGTCTATATAACTGTGTTTTTAACACATATATATTTTCTTGTATTTCTATGAGAAAACATGCATATACTGAGTTTCTTGCGTACAGTGGGTAAGTACAATACAGAAATTTAGGTGCACTACTGTGGTAGATGTATACAATGACATTGGCTATCCCTTAACACTGATGTTAAAATTGAGACATTCGTCAGTGTATCCTTATATGAAGGACATACCAGAGCCCGCACACCAACGACAAGGTTTCTCAAGTGGCACGGGACCTAACGCTAACCTACCTGTGCGTGAAAAGCAAAAACCAGGGGCCAGTGGGCAATTACAGCAGCACTAGGCCGACATGCAGCCTGCTCCCAGTTCCCTCCAGCATGACTGAACACACATACAATGGGAGGAGGGAGAGAGGCTACAAGCCCCACCCAAGTTGGCTGATATAGGTGCATGGCCTCACAGGTGCAACCTTAATGCTGCCTGGAAAATGTTCAAGGCGCATTAACATATGGAGTTTACACACCTCCAAGTATACATTTTTAAACAACAACAAAAAACGTGGTCTCAAATGGCTGGAGGTGCTCAACCCCAATTGCAGTTGTGCATTTATACTGGGGGAGCAGATCCTGCCCTTGTAGTCCGTTGCTAGGGGCGATCCCCAGCATAAAAATGCATACAATGGAGGATGCCTGCAGCGGACTACAAGTGCCACAATAGAATCCTGCACCAGATAAACAGTGTGGATGTGTAACAATTAGAATACTACAGTACAGAAATTTAGGTGCACTACTGTGGTAGATGTGCACAACTGCATTTGAGGTTGAGCACCTCCAGCCATTTGAGACCACGTTTTTTGTTGTTGTTTGTAAATTTATACATGGAGGTGTGTAAACTCCATATGTTAATGCGCCTTGAACATTTTCCAGGCAGCATTAAGGTTGCACCTGTGAGGCCATGCACCTATATCAGTCAACTTGGGTGGGGCTTGTAGCCTGTCTCTCCCTCCTCCCATTGTATGTGTGCTCAGTCACGCTGGAGGTAACTGGGAGAAGACTGCATGTCGGCCTAGTGCTACTGTAATTGCCCACTGGCCCCTGGTTTTTGCTTTTCACGCACAGGTAGGTTAGCGTTAGGTCCCGTGCCACTTGAGAAACCTTGGCATTGGTGTGCGGGTTCTGGTATGTCCTTCATATAAGGATACACTGGCGAATGTCTCAATTTTAACATCAGTGTTGAGGGATAGCCAATGTCATTGTATACATCTACCACAGTAGTGCATCTAAATTTCTGTATTGTATTCTAATTGTTACACATCCACACCGTTTATCTGGTGTAGAATTCTATTGTGGCACTTGTAGTCCGCTGCAGGCATCCTCCATTGTATGCATTTTTATGCTGGGGATCGCCCCTAGCAACGGACTACAAGGGCAGGATCTGCTCCCCCAGTATAAATGCACAACTGCATTTGGGGTTGAGCACCTGCAGCCATTTGAGACCACATTTTTTGTTGTGGTACAGTGGGTAAGGGTTATCCAAAACTATGATGCATTGCCTTTACATAAAATGTGAAGGGAGCTCCTGTCCAATGGATGCAGGAGATTTACCACTCCACCCCCATAGCCCGGGATTAGAGGTGGATCCAATATGTCTTTCGGTAGTGAGTCTAGCCCTGATCTTTGGTCAAATAGGCCACAATTTCCTAGTCCTTTCTACAATCAGAATTCAAGACAATCTGCCTAAATAGTCCTGCTGCAAATATATACAGTAAAATCTCCCAATAGTGGACACTGTCTGCTATTGGGAAGAAAAAAAGGCTTAAAAATCTTTCTAAATAATCGAATACTATACTCACTCCACAGTGTTATTACCTATAAAACACAATAAAATGCAAAATTATAAAGAAATAATTTTGCACTGTAATAAGTATTTGAAAGGAAAACTCAACAACTTAAACAATTATTTTGGAAAAGTTATGATTTATTATTCTTTCGCCTTCACTTTCTCGAATAACATCTACCTTCTTCTTAAGCATTAATTGCGTTCATGGGGGGCCATGGTTGACCTTTGTTTTTCTTCCTCACCCGATTGTTGATGTCGTTACTGCTGAAAGTGAAGCACAGCATTTGCACACACACTGAGCTTTCAGCATCCTTTCCCTATGATCTACCCTCTTTCCTACTGTACCCTTCTTACTACATCCACTCCCCTCTGTCTAAAGCGGCGGCCAGCTGCCCAACACTCTTTTAGCAGGTTGGTCCATTTCCACATGTGGGCGAGTACATTTTAGTGTAGCAGGACACAAGGTAGGACTGGCAGATAAGCCCGGTTGTCAGCTATTGGGAAGCTCACACGTCCGCACAAGTGTGTCTGTGTCTGCTATTAGGAGTGCCTGCTATTCGGAGGGTATAAATTAAGGGGGAGATTTATCAAAACCTGTCCAAAGGAAAAGTTGTCCAGTTGCCCATAGCAACCAATCAGCTTGATTCTTTCATTTTTAACAAGGCCTCTGCAAAATGAAAGAAGGGGTCTGATTGGTTGCTATGGGCAACTGGGCAACTTTTTCTTTGCACAGGTTTTGATAAATCTCCCCCTAAGTCTTTTGGGACTATGCTATTGGGAGGTGTCCGATATTGGGAGGTGTCCACTAAGGGAGTTATAACTGTGTGTATATATACTCACAGCTGAAGAAGCTTAAGAAAGAAAGAAACAGCATTAGAGAGAGTCACTTGTTTCTGGTGCTGATCCGGTAACACATCATTAAGCTGCGGAGCTTCTTCTAGATGCACCTAGGATGAGGTGTCTTAGCATTGGGCATAAGAAGTAAGTGGTGGAAAGTTCTACACATTTACCAAGGTGAAGTTCTTTGTCAGTGATCACAGAGCTAGGGTAACAGAAAGTTAGTCAATATCTACAAATGTCTTATTCAAGTACAAGTAAAAGAAAGTACCAAAGTAAACATATACCAGTCCACCTGCAAAAGTACCAAAGAAAAAAATTAAGCTAACAAGCAAACGTCTGTGAATAACAGACCAACAAAATAGGGACAGTGACTACTGACCAAATTTTGATTATCTTGAAACAAAAGCTGTACCAGTTCTACCAACGTTCAAGGTACTTTCATTGTATTGATCTTCCTCAGGAGAAAGTAAAGTTACAGCTGCTGGACAATCATCTGAAAATAGTCTTAAAGGGAATGTGCCACCTAGATTATATTTTTTATTAGAGGCAGAAACATGTTTTTTTCTAATCTGTTTATGTTCTGTAATTTTTATTTGATATTTTGTACCTTATTATGTGGGCTGCCATCTTGATTGGCCTGTCTTATTATTTAGAGACATGCTTTATAGCAGGACAGGAGCCTGCATTTAGATGAATTAGAGATGCTTCTGGGCATTTTCTTTGACCTTTTCAAAGGTCATTCTACATCGGGGGTGCTGATTTCTGCTGTGAATGGTGGTGGATCCAGTGTTATCTCTCTACTGGTGTCCCCTTTCACTGCAATCCTGTCTGTGATGAGAAGAAAGGCATTCTTGGGAAGTGATCTGTGCAGAACAGGAGGTCTCAGCTTAGTTTTGTTTAACATAAAACTTGATTAAAACAATGTTATATTTTATGACACATTCCTTTTAAATTGTCACTGTCCTTTCAAACAACTCATTTGATAGCCTGTGTGATTCCTTAAATATTTTTTTTTATCAAAGATTACTTACCCCAGATAGGATCTGAAATTGTGGCTACTTGATGTCTCCCTTCTGTTCACTGACTGTTGTTAGGCTCAGTCAGTCTCAGGTAACAGAGGCAACAACACAGTAAGCGAGGCGAGCTTTCGCTTTTGAGAGTCTGAACTGTGTACCTGCAATCTGTGAGCCCTCCTGCCTCCTCTAGAGGGTCCATGGTGTAAATACAAGGTAAATTAATGCTTTCTCTAATCTCTGACTGCCAATAAAGTTCTGGAATGCTGTCCCTTGTGTAAATACCAGTGATAGTACTACTGTATGTACACAGTGTTGCCTACTGAATGCAACCTTCCCCTACCACCTACCTTGTGTCATCATCATTATTGTTATCATCAGCAGTAGCAACAGCAGTTCAGTCCTTAGTTTAACCCCTTCCTTGCTGTGGTGCAGCTGTTTCTTACTTTTCTGCTCATATAGCATCTTGAAAAAAACAGTGTATTTATCACCCTTATCCACCAATATGGCATCTAGACTGTTCAGTCCAGTGCACTGTTATTACCACTATGTCATCCTGTCATAGCATAGCAGAAAGGAATAAGTGCAGTACTGTGATTGGCCCAAAAAATAAAAAGGAGAGGGTGTGTGGGTACTGCTGGCATTCATGTTAATTTTCGCCGTGCTACCGATAAGTAGACTTGTTTGGTGTTTCTCATTATGTACCATAAATTTTGATGTATTAAATGTCTCATATAGGGTTATTGGATAAGAACTAATGGTGCATTCTGCCCTATTTCAAATACCATTGTCACTGTTACAGCCTAGTTAGCCTCCTGCCTCCAACATCCTTCTCATTACACAATCAGTGACTAGTCACATGACCACCAGGACCAATAGATATACACACGCAGTCCTCATTGAGTGATATGTATGTGAGCACAAGAAGACAGAAGCGGTGAAAGCAACTTCTGTATTCTCTCCATGCCATAAATACATTAGCATGGGCTCAACCCATATGCACTGTGCTGTAATGACCCCATGATGACTGCTATGGGTGTCAGCTGTATAACGAGGCACAGGAAGGATGAGGCAAAGACGTAGTCAGGACTCGCAGGAAGTCAGGGCAAGCAGCAATGAAACAAGGTTAGGTCACATAGCGGGAGGTCAGAATGCAGGTGGCACAGGAGCAAGGTCAGTAAACATAGCATGGAATCAGATACACGGCAAGGCAAGACACAATTTAAACGCTTTCTCTTGGCAATTAGGGCACAAAGATCCAGCAGGGAACAAGAGGAAGTGCCAGAACTAAATCGGGTAGGTTTGGGACATGCAACAATTATTGATGCACTGCCCCTTTAAATTCAGAAAAGTCGGAGCACACGCATCCTAGGAGGCAGAAACGCACGTGCCAGCAGAGACGGGCAGGAGAAAAGGAACAGAGCAGGGTTTGCAAGCGAGCGAGCCCCGCAACGTGAGAAGAAGGGCCAGCAGGACCGACAGAGGGGGGGCAGAGCCCTAACATTCCTTGATAAGAACCTTGATTTCACACAAGCATATTATTGCCTATTATGAGTGCTAATTTACTATATACAAGTTGATAAGTATTTACCAAGCCCAATTATCTGACATTTTTGAAGATAACATATATGAAATATCTAGTTGTGTAGGCCTGGCAGTTCTAGCACCAGCTAGGGTGATGGCAGAAATAACTGCTTCAGCTGCGGCACAGTGTAAAAAAAAAGACAGGAGAGGGAATCTGTAGATATGCAGGTCCAGTGGTAAAAGGCGGCAGCAGGAGTAGTGAACTGATGTGGACTTAACCCCTTAAGGACCAAGGGCGTACAGGTACGCCTTTGCACCCTGGTACTTAAGGACCAAGGGCGTACCTGTACGCCCGTGGGAATTTCGGTCTCTGCCACGCGCCGGGCCGGGACCAGATGGGGGTGACTGCTGATATCTATCAGCAGCCACCCCGCGCAAATCCCAGGGGGTCATCAGACACCCCCCCCCCCCCCCCCATGTCGGCAATCGCCGCAAATCGCAAGTGAATTCACACTTGCAATTTGCGGCTATTCCGAGTCATACAGGTCTATGGTGACCCAGTGACCCAGAGTATAACGGGGATCGTGGTTGTCCATGACACCCACGATCCCCCTGAAGGCATAGGAGTGAGGTGGTAGGGGTGCCACCCCTCCTATCCCTGCTATTGGTGGTCTAAACGCGACCACCAATAGCAGATCGGGGGGCGGGGGGCTTTACTTTCGGTTCCCCCGTTCTGCCCACCCACAATAGGAGGGGCAGAACGGGGAACCGACAGAGGACCGGCGCCAACGTCCACTTACCCCGCGGGCGAGGCTGCGGGCGACCATCGGTGGTGGAGATCGGAGTCCGGCGATGTCGTGCGGCTGGCTCCCTGGATCCGACGAAAGCAGGTAAGTTGCCTAGCAACATCTGGAGGGTACAGTTTGAGACCACTATACCAGACAGCTGTTAGGGAATGCAGGGATTTGTAGTTTCGCAACAGCTGGAGGGCCCCAGTTTGGAGATCACTGGCAGTGATCTCTAACTGTGGCCCTCCAGATGTTGCAAAACTGCAACTCCTAGCATGCCCAAACAGCAGTTTGCTGTCAGGGCATGCTGGGATTTGTAGCTGGAGGTCCACAGTTTGGAGATCTCTAAATTGTAGCCCTCCAGATGTTGCAAAACTGCAAATCCCTGCATGCCCTAACAGCAAACAGCTGTCTCGGCATGCTGGGAGTTGTAGTTGTGTACCTCCAGCTGTTGCATAACTACATCTCCCAGGATGCCCTTCGGCAAAAGTACAACTCCCAGCATGCACTGTCTGTCAGTGCATGCTGGGAGTTGTAGTTTTGAAACAGCTGGAGGTTTGCACCCCCCCCCCCCCCCGTGTGAATGTACAGGGTACATTCACACAGGCAGGTTTACAGTAAGTTTCCTGCTTCAAGTATGAGCTGCGGCAAATTTTTCGCTGCAGCGCATACTCCTAGCGGTAAGCTCACTGTAAACCGCCGCCAGTGTGAATGTACCCTAAAAACACTACACTAACACATAATAAAGGGTAAAACACAACATATACACCCCCTTACACTGTCCCCCCCCCCCCCCCAATAAAAATGAAAAACTTATTGTACGGCAGTGTTTCCAAAACGGAGCCTCCAGCTGTTGCAACAGCTTCCAGCATTTCCGGACAGCCACTGACTGGCCAGGCATGCTGGGAGTTTAGCAACAACTGAAGGTACCCTGTTTGGGAATCACTGGCGTAGAATACCCCTATGTCCACCCCTATGCAATCCCTAATATAGTCCTCAAATGCGCATGGCACTCTCTCACTTCAGAGCCCTGTCATATTTCAAGGAAACAGTTTAGGGCCACATAAGGGGTATTGCACTACAAATTTTGGGGGCTTTTTCTCCTTTTACCCCTTATGAAAAAGAAAAGTTGGGGTCTACACCAGCCTGTTAGTGTAAAAAAAAAAAAATGTTTACACTAACATGCTGGTGTTGTCCTTTACTTTTTATTTTCACAAGAGGTAAAAGGAAAAAAAATAAATAAATTGTAACGCAATTTCTCCTGAGTACGGATATACCACATATGTGTGCGTAAAATGCTCTGCAAGCGCACAACAATGCTCAGGAGTGAGAGCGCACTATGTACATTTGAGGCCTAAATTGGTGATTTGCACAGGGGTGGCTGATTTTACAGAGGTTCTGACATAAATGCAAAAAAATAAATACCCACATGTGACCCCATTTTGGAAACTACACCCCTCATGTAATGTAATAAGGGGTACAGTGAGCATTTACGCCCCACAGGGGTCTGACAGATTTTTGGAACAGTGATCCGTGAAAATGAAAATTGTAATTTTTCATTTGCACAGCCCACTGTTCCAAAAATCTGACAAATGCCAGTGGGGTGTAAATACTCACTGCACCCCTTACTAAATTCTGTGAGGGGTGTAGTTTCCAAAATGGTGTCACATGTGGGGGGGGGGTCCACTGTTCTGGCACCACAGGGGGCTTTGTAAATGCACATGGCACCTGACTTCCATTCCAAACAAATTCCCTTTTCAAAAGCTTAATGGCGCTCCTTCACTTCTAAGCATTGTAGTGCGCCAACAGAGCACTTGACGTCCGCACATGGGGTATTTCCATACTCAGAAGAAATGGGGTTATGAATTTTGGGGGTAATTTTCTCCTATTACCCCTTGTAAAAATGTAACATTTGGGGAAAAACCAGCATTTTAGTGAAAAAAATATTTTTTTTTCATTTTTTATTTACACAACAGACTATAACAAAAAGTCGTGAAATACCTGTGAGGTGTTAAGGCTCCCTGTACCCCTCGTTACATTCCTTGAGAGGTGTAGTTTCCAAAATAGTATGCCATGTGTTTGTTTGTTTGTTTTTTTTTGCTGTTCTGGCACCATAGGGGCTTCCTAAATGTGACATACCCCCCAAAAACAATTTCAGAAAAACTCACTCTCCAAAATTGTCGCTCCCTCCCTTCTGAGCCCTCTACAGCACCCGCCGAACACTTGATATACACATATGAGGTATTTTCTTACTCGAGAGAAATTGGGTTACACATTTTGAGAGGATTTTTTTTCCTTTTACCTCTTGTAAAAATTCAAAAGCTGGGTCTACAAGAACATTAAGATTTAGAATTTTCACTTTGCTGCTATTCCTGTGAAACACCTAAAGGGTTAACACACCTACTGAATGTCATTTTGAATACTTTGAGGGGTGCCGTTTTTATAATGGGGTCATTTGTGGGGTATTTCTAATATGAAGGCCCTTCAAATCAACTTCAAACCTGAACTGGTCCATGAAAAATTCCGATTTTGAAAATTTGGTGAAAAATTGGAAAATTGCTGCTGAACTTTGAAGCCTTCTGATGTCTTCCAAAAGTAAAAACATGTCAGCTTTATGATGCAAACATAAAGTAGACAAATTGTATATGTGAATCAAAATATAATTTATTTAGAATGTTTATTTTCCTTACATGCAGAGAGCTTCAAGGTTCGAAAAATGCAATATTTTCAATTTTTTCATAAAATTTTTGAATTTTTCACTAAGAAATGGTGCAAGTATCGACAAAATTTGACCAAAACCATAAAGTAGAATATTTCATGAAAAAACAATCTCGGAATCAGAATGATAGCTAAAAGCATCCCAGAGTTATTAATGCATAGAGTGAAAGTGGTCAGATGTGCAAAAAACGCTCTGGTCCTACAGTGAAAATTGGCCTGGTCCTTAAGGGGTTAATAACCAGTAGACAACAGGGGTTTTGGTAGTAGAACTGCAGCAATGGCATATCTAGTTAGTGGCATCAGGCACAGGAGTTTTAATATCCTCACTGGTCTAAGACTAATTTTTTTGAACAAATGTGCTAAATACTCTCTCTGATACTACAGTGGAGGGTGAACAAGACAGAACTCCCAATCTGGTGACCCAAAAGTCCATGAGGTCTGGGTTAATGGTATTTGCCAGAGAAAGGACACAGTGGTTCGGCAAGTGTTTGCTGTTGGAAAGCCATGGCCTCCTTCTCAGAAGGTGGGGGGAAAAAAAACTCATTTTGGTTTAATACCGTGTTCATACTATTACAAATAAAATGTTAATGGTCCCATATGAGGAACAACATAAAGGTAAAAAAAATGTAAATCAAAATTGCTCCTTTTAGTCACATCAAATCCCCCCAAAAAATAAAAAGTGATCACAAAGTCACATACATGCATTTAATACACATAAAGGTGTTACCAATAAAGCCTATGGAACACGGTGCAAAAAATGAGCCCTCATACAGCCCTGCATATGAAAAAATGAGAACGTTAAAATGAGAACGGTCTGAATAGGACAATCTTAAACATACAAATTTTGTTTAAAAAGTTTGAGTTTTGTCTAAAAGCAGTACAATAATAGAGTATAGCATATCACATGGGTATAGTTTTAATCATATTGACCCACAGAAGAAAGAAAACAGTTTTATTGTAAAGTATACAAAGTAAAAACGAAACACTCCCAAGTTGCAAAATTGTTGTTTTCTTATCAATTTCCTCACACAAATAAAAAAAAAAATTGCCGCGCCGTACATTTTTTGGTAAATTGAAATGTGTCATTATGAAGTACAATTGGTCGTGCAAAAAACAAGCACTCATATGGGTCTAAAGATTAAAAAATTGAAAAGTGAAGATGAAGAGGAAATAACAAAAATGCATAAATGAAATTGTGACTTTAAAGGGGTACTCCGACCCTAGACATCTTATGCCCTATCCAAAGGATAGGGAATAAGATGTCTGATCGCGGGGATCCCGCCGCTGGGAACTTCCGCGATCTCTCCTGCAGAGCCCCCTGTCATCTGCTGTACGGAGCAAACTTCGTGCCTGATGACAAGCGATACAGGGGCCGGAGAATCGTGACATCACGGCCCCTCCCCTCATGACATCACACGCTGCCCCCTCAATACAAGACCATGGGAGTGGGCGTGACAGCCATCACACCACCTCCATTCATGTCTATGACCTCACGAGAGGGCATGCCATGACGTCACATCTCCAGTCTTGGACAGAGGTTTCCAAAAGATTTCCGAGACTGGAGAAGCAGCCCAGCATAGAATGCTGCTGCGGCATGGAGATCAAGGGAGATCCCAGCGGTGGACCCAAAGAGTGAGATTGACATATAAATTAACTGCTCACCCTGGGTGGTTGTGTAGTCACATACACAACAATGGAAAAGGTGTCTAAGCTAGGTCGTCTGCTGCCCTCCGGGATATATACGACAATGGATATTTGGCTTCAGAAAAATCCGGCACACAGCGCTGATCGACCAAACAGGTAGATTGACTAAAAGAGGATTTATTGACCAGAATGCAATGTGTTTTGCTGCGCATGCGCAGCAAAGCGCATTGCATTCTGGTCAATAAATCCTCTTTTAGTCAATCTACCTGATTGGTCGATCAGCGCCGTGAGCCGGATTTTTCTGAAGCCAAATATCCATTGCCATTTTAGGAACTGTTCAGAATAAGAGAAAATCCCATAGCAAACATATCCTGCTCCGGACACTTCCTAAAATGGACAGAGGTGTCAGCAGAGAGCACTGTGGTCAGACAGAAAGGATATTCAAAAAGAAAATAACTTCCTGTGGAGCATACAGCAGCTAATAAGTCCCGGAAGGATTTCGATTTTTTAATAGACGTAATTTACAAATTTGTTTAACTTTCTGGCATCAGTTGATTTAAAAAAAAATGTTTTCCAGTGGAGTACCCCTTTAATTCTCACCTGAGCAAGCGTCAAACAGAGAAAGAAAGACAGCAGAGTGTAAAAACACCTAGCAGTTCAGCCAAACCTTGACAGCAATTACGGATCGATTCACACTACGTTTGTGCACCTGCTAGTCATGTATACCAGGGTCATATCACAGGCTGAAGTGCTGCTCCTCCCTGTTGGCGCTACTTAGTGTGCCCTCTGGTGGCCGATCGGGGCACAGCTAGAGCAAGCCCGGCCCCAGTAACTGATTAAAATAAAATAAAATGGTGACGGCAGCGGACAAGTCAGGAGGCGGCCGGCCTGTCCTACTCTCCGCATTGGGCAGCCAAGCACGGGCCAGCTGCTGCCGGCCCACAGAGCGGGCAGCCTACCGGGAATTGCCCCGGTATCCCGGTAGGCCCTTCCGGCCCTGTACTAACTTTATTGCTAACTGTATTGCTTTCTATGCACTAGCATAGTGAGAACCTACCCTAAGCAATGTGTTAGCAAAATCTGTTCTTTCGACAATTGTCTACACCTATGTGTGTTAACCCCTTAAGGATACAGGGTTTTTCAGTTTTTGCACTTTCGTTTTTTTCCTCCTTACTTTTAAAAATCATAACCCTTTCAATTTTGCACCTAAAAATCCATTTGATGGCTTATTTTTTGCGCCACCAATTCTACTTTGTAATGACATAATTCAAGCAGAAGTTGGCTGGCACTGGTTCTGTGTAAATACACTCGGAGGATCACAACATGCAGCCGCAGCCGCGTTGTAGCATGAGTCTTTAACACTGTCCCACCTAGGTGCTCTACCCGTATGAAAGACAGCAATGTCCACAATGCATCCAAATAGAAAGAAACACGGGGGCACTCCCGTTTTAGGTGAACAGGTATAAGCTTCTTTATTTCTTTATACGAGGTGCATTTTCAAGCATAGCACAGCGGGGCGTTCAGGAGACACATCCGTATGCAATGATAGCTATTTCGTGCCGCTCCCGACACTTCTTCAGTTCACCTTTGTAATGACATCAGTCATTTTACCCAAAAATATATACGGCAAAACCAGAAAAAAATCATTGTGCGACAAAATTGAAGAAAAAACACCATTTTGTAAGTTTGGGGGCTTCTGTTTCTACACAGTACATTTGGTAAAAATGACACTTTCTCTTTATTCTGTAGGTCCATACTATTAAAATGATCCCCTACTTAAATAGGTTTGATTTTGTCGTACTTCTGGAAAAAATCATAACTACATACACAAAAATTAATATGCTTAAAATTGTCATCTTCTGACCCCTATAACTTTTTTTTTATGTGTACAAGGCGGTATGAGGGCTCATTGCGCCATGATCTGAAGTTTTTAGCAGTACTATTTTTGTATTGATCAGACTTTATGATCGCTTTTTATAAATTTTTTCATGATCTAAAAAGGGACCAAAAATACGCTAGTTTGGACTTTGGAATTTTTTTTGCGCATACGCCATTGACCATGCAGTTTAATTAACAAAATATATTTACGCACGCGGCGATACCACATATGTTTATTTTTTATTATGGTTACATATTTTTTATATGGAATTTGGGAAAAGGGGGTGATTTAAACTTTTAATAAGGAAGAGGTTAATGTGTGTGTTTTTAAACTTTTTTTTTTTTTACACTTTTAGTCCCCTTAGGGGACTTTTAGGAGGAATGACTAGATTCCTCATACAGTTCAATGTTGTTTCATACAACCAAATTGATCTGTGTGCTCTGCTCTCGACTGATAAAGCCTGGTCCTGCCAGGCTTTATCATTCAGAGGGCAGGAGCCGCCGCAGCAGGAGAGGTAAGCCCTCCAGCTACCTCAGAAGTGGATTGCTCCCCCGCGATCGTGCTGCGGGGGGTGATCCACCCCACTGGACCACCAGGGAGCGTTTAAATGTCCCTTTGACAGCGGCGATCTAAAGGGCAACTTTGACAGCGGCGATCTAAAGGGTTAATAGCCGCCCGTGGCAATCGTCACATGTCGGCTATTAACGCCGGCCCCCAGCTAAGTTACGCTAAACCAGTTTTTTTTTACATTTTTTCCAACTATTTGTGTGCCACTACCAAAAACTGGCAAACTTAAAGGGGTATTTCAGGATTTTTTTAAATTTTTTTAGACTATGCTACAGGGGCTGTACAGTTAGTGTAGTTTATAATATAGTGTCTGTACCTGTGTGTGACGGTGGTCTCCCAATTCTGTAATTTTCACCCCAATAATTTTTAACAGCATATAAAATTACTTAGGTCTCAAGTTTTCCCAGGTTGCAGTGCGGCCGAGAAATGACATCTCTAGTCCTGTGATGAAAGGGAGCCTGTCCGGCTTCAGTGGCTGGGTGGAAGAGAGCATTCTGCAACTAATTGTATTTTTGCAACAGCTGTAGGCATCCTGGTTAGAAAACACTGGTCTTTTGAATGGAATGCAGCTCATTTGTGTTTCAATGGGTGGGGTGGCTGATGTGTGGGAGGGAGGAATGTGACCTCACACTTACAAACAAAGAACTATGGGATTTGTAGTTTGAGGGAACAAACTCCAACAGGAAATACCCAGTTCACAAAAAGATAGCCACATCGTTATGGTAATCTCACAACATACCCATTTAGCGCCAAGACAAGTGCAGATCCTTCCTAAGCATGTCCATTAATGTCTGGCAGGTACTTATTAAAATCACCTTATGGTGAATACCCCCTTGAACCCCTTAAGGACGCAAGACGTAAATGTACGTCATGGTGCGGTGGTACTTAACGCATCAGGACGTACATTTACGTCCTGTGCATAACCGCGGGCATCGGAGCGATGCCGTGTCATGCGCGGCTGATCCCGGCTGCTGATCGCAGCCAGGGACCCGCCGGCAATGGCCGACGCCCGCGATCTCGCGGGCGTCCGCCATTAACCCCTCAGGTGCCGGGATCAATACAGATCCCGGCATCTGCGGCAGTGCGCGATTTGAATGAATGATCGGATCGCCCGCAGCGCTGCTGCGGGGATCCGATCATTCAGAACGCCGCACGGAGGTCCCCTCTCCTTCCTCCGTGCGGCTCCCGGCGTCTCCTGCTCTGGTCTGTGATCGAGCAGACCAGAACAGAAGATGACCGATAACACTGATCTGTTCTATGTCCTATACATAGAACAGATCAGTATTAGCAATCATGGTATTGCTATGAATAGTCCTCTATGGGGACTATTCAAGTGTAAAAAAAAATGCAAAAAAAATGTAAAAGTAAAAAAAAGTGAAAAATCCCCTCCCCCAATAAAAAAGTAAAACGTCCGTTTATTCCTATTTTACCCTCAAAAAGCGTAAAAAAAAATTTTATAGACATATTTGGTATCGCCGCGTGCGTAAATGTCCGAACTATTAAAATAAAATGTTAATGATCCCCTACGGTGAATGGCGTGAACGAAAAAAAAAAAGTCCAAAATTCCTACTTTTTTAATACATTTTGTTAAAAAAAATTATAAAAAATTTATTAAAAGTTTTTTATACGCAAATGTGGTATCAAAAAAAAGTACAGATCATGGCGCAAAAAATGAGCCCCCATACCGCCGCTTATACGGAAAATTAAAAAAGTTAGAGGTCATCAAAATAAAGGGATTATAAACGTACTAATTTGGTTAAAAAGTTAGTGATTTTTTTTAAGCGCAACAATAATAGAAAAGTATGTAATAATGGGTATCATTTTAATCGTATTGACCCTCAGAATAAAGAACACATGTCATTTTTACCATAAATTGTACGGCGTGAAAACGAAACCTTCCAAAATTAGCAAAATTGTGTTTTTCGTTTTAATTTTCCCACAAAAATAGTGTTTTTTGGTTGCGCCATACATTTTATGATATAATGAGTTATGTCATTACAAAGGAAAACTGGTCGCGCAAAAAACAAGCCCTCATACTAGTCTGTGGATGAAAATATTAAAGAGTTATGATTTTTAGAAGGCGAGGAGGAAAAAATGAAAACGTAAAAATTTTATTGTCTGAGTCCTTAAGGCCAAAATGGGCTGAGTCCTTAAGGGGTTAAGTATGTGAATACACAATGGCACTCATTTACTATTGCAAACCAGACATGTTTTGTCGGGTTGTGCGCCAGATTCTGTCGCACTGCGCCAAAAATTCTGTCTGCACCAGATTTTGCGCCAGAATTTGCGCCAGAATTTAAAAAACTTGACTAACTCTCCATTTTGATAAGAAAACCTGAAAAAGGGGCATGGCCGCCACAAAAAGGGGGCATGGTCTCAGAAAAGGGGCATGTTCCCAACATTTTCACAAAAAAACAACATATTTATTAAGGTTTCCACATAAAATGTGGTGGATTTGAGCTGAGGAAAACCAGACAGATCTGAGCATGTGTAAAAAAAAAAAAGGAAAATGTAGGGAAAGTGGAAAATGTAGGGAAACCTTAGTAAATACCGTGGGAAATAAATTCTAGGGAATTAAAACCCACAAAGAAACCTACACAACACTCTTAGTAAATGAGGTCCAATATGTTAGCAAAAATACACTCAAAAGTTGCCCTAAAATATGTTTACCAAAAAAATTTGCATAAATTTGCACACAAAATCCTTTTTTTCTGTCTTTTTCATCTGAGTCTGCCATAAAAACAAAAAAAAACTATCACTTGACAATGACACAGATTTTGCTTTGACAGAATAAGTGCAGTACACTGTCTGCAGTGGCTGCTTTCTCTGCGCATTTCTTTAGAATATAGTAGCGGAGTGTTCCTACTCCTATCTGGGCTGTTGGAGGGGTATCCCAGGATTTGTTTCTATTTATTTATTTATTTTTCTTCAGCCTTCAAGCCCATGATTCCATGTTATAATAATGTGTAATATGCTTCTATTACCTGTGTGAACCTTTTTGTCCCGTTTTCATGCCCAGGACCCATACCGGGAAGTGTATTGTCTCTGACCTTTCCCTGAATTTCATGCGGCCAGAGGCAATATGTCGTAAGTCACATGGTATCCAGAGGGTCTGCTGCAGTGGATAACAGAGTGGAAGAGATTTACTGAAGCAATGCTATCCACCCATTCACTGCAATATAGCTACACCACCTGGAGATCATGTGACTTATGAGATATTGTCACTGGCCATAAGAAATGCTAGTTAAGGTCATAGAAAACAATTAAAGAAGAAGACTTGCATTACAGCACTTCCAGTGAGTCCTGGGCATTAAACAGGTAAAATGTGTCTCACGGAGGTAATAGAAGAGTATTACACAGTATTATAGCTCCTAAAAGTACACACTTCACCCACTGTCCCTCACACAGAGTTGCTCCTTTCAGCTTCTATTCTTAAAATAGGTGCTGCATCTACATACATGGGCATTTCTGGTGCCTCTTACCCACCGCTATACTACCTCCTGATTGACTGATTACTTGCCTCCGTGAAGTCATGTGATTCTTCCTTTAGAATGTATTCTGGGCTACTCTGGGGTCATGTGACCCCTCTTTCTTCTCCTATTCTGATATGGTGCCAATACCATTTTACCAGGTTAAGCTGAAACGAACCAACCAAAGTTTGCCTTTGTGTTCAACCAAACGCTTTGCTCAGTGAGACATTACAAAAGTTGGGGATTTGCAAAGAAGGCAGACAAAGGTTAAAGTATACTGGATTGATTTGCTTGAATACCTCATACAGACCAAAAAAATGAGAAGCAAATTTATAAGACAGAATCTTCATGCAAATGTTTTTGGAGGAAATCTAGACTTTAACTCCAGCAGAGGAGGAGCTTTGCACTTGTCAGCATTCCTTTTCACACTGGATACAACTTGACAAATGGTGGACTTGGTTTGCTGCCAAATCTGTAGAAAGTTTCTGTTAAAGTAGTTGGACGATGGCGCTTCAGAAGATGCTGGAAAAGCATAAGGAACATGAGGATGCTGCCTAAAGAATAGAAAAAAAAACTAGGAGCTTATCCAGAAGAAGGTAGATCCAATTATCATATTGGGAAGAAATCAAATAGAAAATATAATACTGCCAGGTCTGACTGACCAGCTACACTTGACCATTGGACTTAGGATGATACCCAGAAGAGAGGTCCAACTTCAACTCTAGTAAACCACTTCATATTCCACAAAGACTGGAGTGTAGACCAGGCAAAGGGATGAAGAGAGCTACCTTGGAAAAATGATCCACCACCACCCAGATAGTGGTACAGACAGCCGAATTAGGTAGATCGGTAATAAAGTCCACTACTTTATGCTGGTCTTAGGGGAAGACCAGCAGACTTAAATCTGGAGGCTTTATTTTGGGCACATGTAGTACAAAAGAACATCTCTGGAGAGAAGAAGATCAAGAGTTTTACATGCCTAGGATAACCTGCATGTTAGGAGTTATGAACCCAGGCATCTTCTTTTGGCAAAAGAAACAAAGGTCGTCCCAAGAGGGATATGCTTTAGCTGGACAAAAGCCATGAGACAGATCACTGATGATGTCAATTTGATCAGCAAAGTCAAAGTAACAGGAAAGGGCTCTGTTTCATTTTTTATGTGCAGGACAGAAGTGTAGATATTTGTAGATATTTGTAGAAAAAACACCCATGTCCATCACATTCTATCACAGTTTTTAAGCGTAGAACATTATCATGCAAAGAAATGTGCCCAACTGGCATGGAGTGGATTCATAGTCTTTGAATACATTGGGTCCGTATACAGCATGAGGTTTTTATGATCAGCAGATGATCAGTATGATCAGGAACCTTCAAGTAGATATTTCTAATCTTTGTAAGTTTGACCACAAGTACTGTAACTATCTTTCTTTTATGGTGTAATTCTATTCTTCAGGATAAAAGAGTTTGAAAAAGTAGCCATAGGTTACATAATCCCCTTTAGTGCAGAATGGGTGGAAAAGCAAATGAGTTTTTAATTAGGAGGAAGGTGGTTTCTGGGGAGGTCACTTAGCATTAACCTCCTTTTTATCAAGGCAGATATCAGAGGAGTAAAAGAAGACAAGTTGGGAATGAATTGTCTGTAGAAAACCAATAACCAATAACCTTTGGACAGAATAAAGGCCTTGTGGACTTGTCCAGATTAAGACAGCAGAGAGATTTTCAGGGTCCATTTTAATTCCCAGATCTGAGGAATTGGCAAGGAGGATCTTTCAAAGTCACATTTCTCAGTTCAAAGGAGTAGATCAAGATATCATCCATATAATCTACCACACAGAAGGAGAGCAAACCACATAAATGTTTTTGACAAACTCCTAAAATCCTGCAGAAGAATTACAGAGGATAAATGGCCTTACAAGGTACTTATATTGGCTGTCTAGAGTGTTAAAGGTCTTCTTCTTGTCACCTTGTCAAAAAGCATTCCCTTCCCAAAACATGGCAACCTGGACTTTGTATTTTCAAGTTAACTTAAAGGTATGGAGCTGGACAGCACATTGTCCAACTGGTTGGCTGGGTGCCATTTGCAAAGCATTATTTGCTTCCTTGAGGTCATGTGATTCTACCTTTTACTTGGAATGTATTCTGGGCTACCCTGAGGTCATGTGATCCTTCTTCCTTCTCCCATTCTAATATGGTGCCACAACCATTTTACCTGGTTAAGCCGTGAGAACCTTGGCGATGGCTGATTAAAGCAGATGTTGCAGAAGAAGTTTCACCTGGCCTTTCAAAAACTGTGTGGAAGGAAACCATCAGGATGACCTCGTTTCCATAGGGGGTTGGACCAAGACAGAACTTTGTTCAGCATCAAGAAGATTAAGGAATCCACCTTCTTACATTCAGTGGGAAACTGGAAGACATGCAAATTAAAATGGATGTTACATTGATTCAGGAAGCCCTGGCACATCTTAGGATTTACATCACAATAACAAAGGCAGATGCACTCTGGGACTGCTGCTGTATAAACACTGTGCAAGCTGAGATGCTGGGTAGGGTGCAAGTTGAGCAGAAGGTGATGTGACTTGTGATACAACAATATACATGACATTTGGATAAACATAGATGGAATGTATAAACTATAGCAGCTAGTCGTGGTGGTTATTAACCCCTCCCCCCCTTCTGTCATCTACTTTGACGGTGTTGTCTAAGTGGTCTCTTGATTTTCACCTTTTAACCTCTATACAGGGGTCTGGACTTCACTGCAGGAGACCACCAGGTTGCTACCTTTAGGTGTGGTCCCAGTGTCGGTGGGAAGCACAAATACAGTGGTGAGAAACAAGCTGAGGTCAGACATGGATATAAAACAGTAATAGGCAACAGGCAGAGACAAGGTCGGGTGACAAGCTGGGGTCAAACACAGCAATGAGAACAGCATACAAAGAACACTTTAGCAGGATATTAGAAAGCTAGGACCCTTTTTCCCTGCCAGGGTGTGGCTGGCGAAGTAGATTATTATAGCAGGCTATTGCCATGGACTGACTGAGGAAATATTTTGGTACATATCTTGGGCCTTTAAGAAAACCTTACGGGCTAAGTTACCAACAGCAGCAAATGCACGGGTATGACCTCGAGGAAAAGCATGGACCACAGTAATGCAAGCAAAGGTAACTCCAAAGGTATTGGAGGGGGCATGGGGAGATGATGGTGCAGATAGCATGGTTGCAGAGGATGCTATTTTGGGACAGTGGAGATGCAATGGCAGAAGTGTTCCAGCTGAGTATGGAATCTGGTTTTGAAGAGGGTTGGTACACTGGTGCTTGAGAAGGCATCCAAAATTATTGTAAGCATATAAGAGTTTATGATGAGTCAGTGCTGCAGCCCCTTCATTCTCAGGATCAGTGGGGAGTCCAAGAAGTTAAACTCACACCACTAATAAACACTAAGAAAGCTATGGCACAGCTTTGCAACATGGCAATAATAAAAATAATCAATAACACATGGGGGGATTTTTTAGGCTGTACGCTAATTTTCTGGCACACAAAAGTGGCAAATTTTTTGCGTAATCTGTGTTTAACATTCATTTTCATGTCCCTTCCGCAAACAGTGAGCAGAGTCTATCAGGTTGGGGTCATGGCTTTCTCTGGCCCAGTGGAATTCGTTGTAATTTATTACATAAACCTACTAGGTATAGCGCAGGAATAGCGAGAGAGATGTGCCAAATTTATTAAGAGGCGTGTGCTTCTTAATATATCTGGTGCCTCTTATGCCAAAATATTTTTAATTAAAGGGGTGCTCTGGTGGGAAAAATATGTTTTCAAGTCAGCTGGTGCCAGAAAGTTAAACAGATTTGTTTATTACTTCTATATAAAAATTTTTATCCTTCCAGTACTTATCAGCTGCTGTATGCTCAGGAAGTTGTGTGGTTCTTTCCAGTCTGAAACAGTGCTCTCTGCTGACACCTCTGTCTGTGTCAGGAACTGTCCAGAGTAGGAGCAAATGCCCATAGCAAACCTCTCCTGTTCCGGACAGTTCCTGACATGGACAGAGCAGTCAGACCGTGATGAAATACATAACTTTCTGTAGTATACAGCTACTGATAAGTACTGGAAGGATTAAAGAGTACCTGTCATCAAACCATATCTTCTAAACTTTCTCAGATCATATTTCCTATCTACTCCTCACACCTCACCTGCCCTTAAATGTTTTCTGAGCTTTATAAAGCTCTGTATCATACCTTATCCCTTAAGGTGGGCATTTCCCAGCAGGCATGACGTCACTGGAGACTGCGACAGCTATGCCTTACCATGTCCCACGCGCACTTCCTGAGTTTGGTCTCCTGCCAGGTCAGGAGGAGACCAAACAAACTGTTTGGCTTGCGCAGGTAACAGAACAGAGCCACCTAGTGGCCGTTTTTTCAATCACATTAAAAACATATAAAGGTTGAAAATTTTAGCAGAAAGTAAATAGCAAAGTGTCTTATAATTACATAAGGAACAATATATTAAAAGTTTAGTTTGGTGACAAGCACTCTTTAAGATTTTTTTATATTATTTACATAATCAGTTAAACTTTTTGGCACCAGTTGATTTGAAAACTTTAAGAGTACCCCTTTAAGACTGGTGTGTGAGACGACGGTCTTAATAAACGCCCCCCCCCCCCCCATTCCCAAAGTTCCTGTCCGAGAACTGTGACCAGTGTATACATTGAGCTTATCGCGTGCTGCTCGTATTTAGCAATTGTGTGGTGTGTACTGAGTTATGAAATATTTGAGAACGGAGACAGCACTTCAGAAAGGACTGGGAACTGAGTGTGCAATGTTTTTTGTTTAGTCGGAAGATGGGTCCAATGTGCCCCAGTGCTTTGTTGTATATATTGTACAATACATGGCTACACTTTATGTCGGGGGAAAGAAGATTTGGCAGTCGGGCATGATGTATTTAAGCCTCCCGATCCTGTTGTTCTCAGGGACATAAGCCACTGACAGAGGGGTCACTGCCATAGAGGTGTGACAAAAATAGGGTCTGGGTGCAGAGACTCCTATCAATTGCTAGAATGAGTGGGGAGGAACACTGGCCTGAGGACTTCCATAGAATTCTGTAGAAAGTCTATATCAATGTTTCCCAACCAGGATGCCTCCAGCTGTGGCAAAACGACAACTCCCAGCATGCTCGGACAGCCGAAGGCTGTCCGGGCATGCTGGGAGTTGTCGTTTTGCAACAGCTGGAGGTACCCTGGTTGGGAAACACTGATCTATGAAGTCTGTCTCCTGGTACTAAAAACACTGAATTTTGGGTTACAGTAAATAAAACAATCTGCACATCTAATGGTTTATTCAAAAATCCCCACCTTATGAGTGCCATATCATTTCCATACAAAGTGGTGTTGTATTTGCCTTTTTATTGTTTAGTTGTTTTTTTTTTTTTTGTTTGTTTTTTTTAACTCGCCACAATAAAGCTCAACATTTACCAACAATTCTACAAAAAAAAACACAGCTCACACATCACGGTATCACGACCAAATGACGGACTTTAAACTCTGCAGCAATGTTGTATTTACTTAACAAAAAAAAGAAAAGAAAACCCTCAGATCAAAGACTTGACGCTCGTCATTACGAGGGATCATTGGCGATGATATAGAACAAAAAAAAAAAAACAGGCAGTGTTTCTCCCTCTCGGACCCACGCACGGATTGTACGGTAGTGCGACAAATGACGTGCGTGCTATGATGGGACTTTTAGTTCTGCCACAGTTTCCTAAGTTCACTGTAAAGAGATCCCGTTCCTGGTGTCGTGTAGGCTAGCAGGGCTGATATGCATTAGAAGGAGTGTGTGGGGTCACAATGTGATCAGGTCCTGTGTGAGGGGGGGAGGGAGGAGGAGGAGGAGGAGGCAGCAGCAGGGGAGAGGCTGAGTGCTCTGTAAATATATATTTATGAAAGTGTCAATGTTGACTGGTCCAAGCCTCCACCCAAATCCACCCTCCACCCTATGGGCAGGAGCTGCCCTGCCCCACCCTGCCTGGTGTGTAGAGTGCTGCTGATCAGTCCTCCTCCCTCCCTGAATTCCCATCCCTTAGAGGCTTGTCCCTAACCTTGAGGCTGCAGCAACCATACACTCATGTGAGACACAGCTGAGAGAACACTGTACACACTGCTCATTACTGGAGTAACAAGGACTACCACCCCAACCGTGTCTTTTAAGAGATCCCCTGTGCCCCCTCAAGCCTTGGATCACAGTAAGTTTCCAATTCTTTATGCTCCACTAGCTTGGTCTTGATAGCCAGACTGTATGCTACAGGTGCCCCCGTTGAATCTTTTGGGGTGACTTGTACTTGTTCTTGGTTTTGGGGAATAGGTTTTATTTTTATTTTATTTTTTTTGTTATTTTGCGCTATGGATCTTGGGGACTTGTGTTTTTCTTGCTTCTGGATGAAGACGACACTTCTGGGATAATGAGAAGAGCTGAGTTTGTGCTGGCACCGATCACCTGGTTGGCTGTGGTGGGCACCATTCCCAGGACAAGCTAAACTTACTGTCAGCTGATTGAGCTCTGGCCACACATTGGTCTCTACAATTTTCCACCGGGCTGTCTTAACAAAAAGGCTGATTGATGGGGACTTTACATGAGCACACAGTGCCCGTCAGTGGCCCAGGACCCTCTGGAGGGAGGTACAGACAGCCAGGAGATGATTGGCATTTGGCGCAGACGGTGGTGCTGTCAATTATTAGTTTTTTTATACTGTTCTAGTATCACAGTGGACACTGCAGGTCATCTCACAAGCTTGGGGGGGGGGGGGATGAGACATCTTTTTGGGGGATCCTATTTATTTATTTTATATGAAATTTATCCAAACCTTACTTTTTCGGATATCGATAGCAACACATTGAATACCATATACTTTTCGGATTTTCCTACATTGTTGTGTGTGTGTAATAAATAAATATATAAATATATACACACATATATATATATATATATATATATATATATATATATATATATATATAAACTATGGCTTCTTCTTCTACTACTGCCTTATAGCTGCCATGGATATAATGATTTATTTTTTATTTTTTATAAGATACGACAACAAAGGGCCATGGGTCCGTGCTATTTGTAAAAGCTCAGTTTAAATCTGATTTGTTTATTTACTTATTTATTTTTATGTTTTTATTCTATTTATTAATTAATTTATTTTATTTAGTACACTTATAACGTGAACAATATTTGTCAGTCTGATGATGGGACATGGGTCAAAAACTGGTCACGGGTCGGGCATGTACAATATCATTATTTTTTGTTTTGGATAAGGGGCTCTTGATGGCGAAAACCGCTTATGAGCCAATGACATATCATCCCATCAGCTATCTGTTTAACTCCTTATGGCCATGGCGGCTTAATAATTGTAACTATTTGCTTATTGTTCTAACCAATATTTAATGCTGATACTTATGTTTGTCTTTTGATCTCTACTGAGGTAGTAGACCATTGTTTCCCAACCAGGGTGCCTCCAGCTGTTGCGGAACCACAACTCCCAGCATGCCCGGACAGCCGAAAACTGTTGTAGTAGACACTACAAATGTAGCAGAGCTGGATGTGTCATTTAACTCTCGGGAACTTCTTTGTGATATCTTGCTGAGTAGTACTTTGTAAAACCCAAGATGACTCACCGCGATAGGAGAAGCAGTGCTGTGCCGCATGACAAACACAGCGCCGCTAAGTCAAACAATATTAGCTCTGCTACATCTAGACATGGCTGTGGAAAAAAAAAATTATAATAAACATTTCGCCATAGGAAAAAAAAAAAAGTTTACTTGGAATGTTATCAGGACACACTAATCCTGTATACATTTATTAACATGTAGCTCCTGATAGCTGGAGATTATGTGTGTACACAGCTGGGGTGCCCATTTCTTCTCTATGTGTTCACAGATTAGACGTGTTCTTTGTATGTACGTTCATGATTGCTCAACATACATCATGTAGAATAGTCGTAACTCCTATAGCCATGCCCAAACCCCCTCCAGCTGATATCTAAGACCACAGGGGTGCCCCTTCATATCCTGGATCTGTGTGCCACAGGGACGTGCACAGGTTGACTAGAAAGGGAGCTTGAGCCCCTGCCCTTTTGATGTTCCTCCTATAAGTTGGCAGTCTGGCATCATTATGTGGGCATTTATATAAATATAAGAAGTGCCTTTTTTTTATTTATTTATTTATTTATTTATTTTTTTAGTACAGCCCCTGCCCCCCAAAATGTCTGTGCACGTCCCGGGGGGGCCCCCCTGGTAACAACCATCTCCGCACTGTTGTCTGTACAATGTTGTAATGACTAGAAATAGAAGACTTTGCCCTCAGCTTGTCCTTCACTCTCCTATGTGCAGGGCACTAGTGGGAACAGATGTTGCCATCACCTCCATGCTTGGCTGGTACAGACAGTTCAGGGCACAGACCATGTGTGGGTAGACACCTTCTAAGCTGCTTTATGACACCCAGGCAATGGCCGAATGGTTACTCTTTCTATTTTTATTAGGGCCAAATGAGCTTTTATGGCTTAGAAAACAGTAGCACAGGAAGGAGAAGACGCTGGAGAGGAGATCATTATTTTGGCTGGACCTGTGGAAACTTTGAGCTCCTGTCTTGCAATGCAGAGCTGAGGTTTTTGTTATTTTTTTAGGTTGAAGTGGTCTTCTGTACTTCATAAGAAAAGTTGACTCCAGCACAAAAAAAAAAGGGGGGGGGGGGGGGGGGCTTTATTGGGTCATGTTAAAATCTAACAGGTAGCAAACACTTTTGCTTCATAATCCAATGTGGTCAGAACTGGATACAATGTTGTATATGTTTATTGTATATGTTTCCCCGATATAATGTTGTATATGTCTTTGGCTGGATTGACACATGACGGTTTTAAACCCAATAAATGGATCCAAACAGAAGTAGGTATTTACAGAAGTGGTCTCCAAATTGTGGACTACCAGCTGTTGAAGCTACTCTTAGGCTAGGTTCAGACTACGGAATCTCCGAGCGCTAGGACCGCGCAGACACTGCAGTCTCCTATAGACTGCTATGTGTTCCGCTAGGATTTCCGTCTGAAGAAAGAGCAACCCCTTTCTTCAGGCGGAAATTTTCTAGCGGATTTTTCATCCGGATTTTCCGCTTCACAAATTCCGAAGTGTGAATTTGTGTACGGAAAACCATTCACTACACTATGCATTATAGTAAGCGGAATTTCTGCCGGAAATTTCAAAGCGAAAATTCCGGCGGAAATTCCGTAGTCTGAACTTAGCCTTAGCGTGTCTCTGGCTGTTGCAAAACTACAACTCCCAGCATGCCCGGACAGCCGTTGGCTGTCCGGGCATGCTGGGAGTTGTAGTTTTGCAACAGCTGAAGGCACATTGGTTGGAAAACATAAAGGCAACAACAAGCTCCAGCCATTGGCAGTCCTGAAACGCTGGGTGTTGCCGTCTTGCAACAGCTGGAGGCCCACCGTTTTTAGACCACTGCCATAAAGGAAGGCCTCCAAAAACTGCATGTGTGAATTGAGCCTATAACCCAGTAACATCTGAAGCAGCTTCCCCCTGTGCACGTTCAGTTCTATTTGCATACCAGGAATAAATCATTGTCCAGCGAGCAGGTTAACACAGTCTTTGTTAATTTGTCAGGACACCTTTTTATTTACTCCCTCCGCCCGGCCTTGTTCAGGTGTCAGTAGTTGCTAAGGGCACCAAAAGGCTTTGCCGCCGTAGCTGTGACAACTTACAAACTTCCAAGCTGTAATGACGTGCTGGTGCTATACTTGGGTTACAGTGTATGTCTATGGCCGGTTAAGTGTAAAGTGTCATCATGTTTTATTAGGAAGCGTGTTGTATTGACACAATGTAACGTGTTGACTCAAAAAAGGTAAATGCTGGCTCATCTGATGTATGATGTACAATACATATAGCAGTGTGCCTCCGGCTGTTGCAAAACTAGATTTCCCAGCATGCTGGGAGTTATAGTTTATCAATAGGTGGAGTGGAGACCACTAATGCATAGGAAGGCCTTAAAGTTTTGGCCCACCTGTCGGTAACACTGCTATATATATTGTACATCATCCATCAGGATCAGCCAACATTTACCTTTTATGGGTCAACATGTCACACACATACATTGTGTTACTGACCTAAAGAGTCAGAAGCCAGGACTGGTGTTCCTTTAGCTGTATTCTACATGTAGAATATGCCCGGCGAGGTTTAGCAGGAATACAGCACCCATAAATGTCAAAAAGTTGCTCCTGTACCTCCATATACCACTGATATCATACATAGACCTAAATGATGTTTTTTCTGCCAGATTCTATATGAAGTCATTAGAAAAAACAATTGTGGTGTGTTCCATTAGATCCAGTATGGCGGTATTTTTAAGGAGTTCATAACCCCATATCACGGCGTTGTTTGGAGCATCGTATGATGATACACAGATAAAATAAATGGGGCTCCTTGTACTACTCTAAAATCGAATGCATGATCGAAATTGGAAATGTTGTTCGAAATCGGAAATCATTTAGACCTTTATCCCATATGTGGCTCATATTATAAAATGTAGGTGCCCCAGTCAGATTACAGCCACGTATTTGTATTAGTGGTCGTTTCGGCGCGACCGGAGATCTGAAGACCCGAATTGACAACTTTCAATTTGGGTCATCAAACCCGGATGTGCAGCTCTAATACGGAAGCAAACATGCGGCCATATTACGTCATTCACGTGACACCAACCTGAAGCTGTTTTTGTTTTGATGTGACTTTTTTTAACGCTTTTTTTTTTCATTAAATTTGGAAGTTGCAGTTAGTTACTAACTACAACTCCCAGCATGCCCTGATACACCCTGTGGCTCAGCAGCTACCCCAAACAAAAACTACAAGTCCCAGCATGTTGGACTATAGAGTAGTATATAGTATAGGTCAGTGTTTTCCAACCAGGGGTGCATCTAGCTGTTGCAAAACTACAACTCCCAGCATGTGTCGTATTGCCATTTGAAATTTTTGGCCCAAAACCAGAAGTGGGTCCAAAACATAGAAAAAAAGGGTTCAAATGTTTCCATTATAGTTTTTCTCTGTGTCTATTCCAACATTATGTGTGGACCCAGTACCCCAGCACTAAAATGGGATATGGGTTTGGGAATCCCAATTGGGGTTGCCACCTTTCTTGCAAAAAAAATATCGGCCATGCTAATTTGCATAATTAAGTATATATGCGTGACATCACAGGATTTACATATATACGGGGGAAGTTTTGTCCTATTCTGACCCCTATCATTTTTTTATTTCTCTTTATATGGGCCTTTATGAGGGCGCATTTTTTGTGCCCCGATCCGTAGTTTTTAACAGTGCCATTTTTGTTTTGATGTTGTTTTTTTTTTTTTACGCTTTTTTTTTCATTAAATTCGGAAGTTGCAGTTAGTTACTAACTACAACTCCCAGCATGCCCTGATACACCCTGTGGCTCAGCAGCTGCCCCAAACAAAAACTACAAGTCCCAGCATGTTAGACTATAGAGTAGTATATAGTATAGGTCAGTGTTTTCCAACCAGGGGTGCATCTAGCTGTTGCAAAACTACAACTCCCAGCATGCCCGGACAGCCAACGGCTGTCCGGGCATGCTGGGAGTTGCAGTTTTGCAACAGCTGAAGGCACTCTGGTTGGGGAAACACTGGTATGGGTTATGGTGCAACATTCTGGGAGTTGGAGGATTGGTTGGATAAATACCGGCCATTGCATTGCCGGTATTTTTAATAAAAGAAAAACGGCAGGGTCCCCAAAATACCGGCTGTGCCGGTAAAATACCGGCCAGGTGGCAACCCTAGTCCCAATAGAAATAAGTAGAGATGAGCAAACTTACAGTAAATTCGATTCGTCACGAACTTCTCAGCTCGGCGGTTGCTGACTTTTCCTGCATAAATTAGTTCAGCTTTCCGGTGCTCCGGTGGGCTGGAAAAGGTGGATACATTCCTAGGAAAGAGTCTCCTAGGACTGTATCCACCTTTTCCAGCCAACGGGAGCACCTGAAAGCTCAACTAATTTATGCCGGATAAGTCATCAACTGCCGAGCCGAGAAGTTCATGACGAATCGAATTTACTGTAAGTTCGCTCAACTCTAGAAATAAGGATTGAATAGTGTGTATTTTCTGTACAACTCTACTGAATATATTGCTGCTACAGTATATAACTAGCCTTATTTGTACTACAATGACATAGTGTGTAAATTATGATAGAGAGAGGTAATTAAAAAACTGAAATTCCCATTGCGAGTATTAAAAAAATAAAAAAATTAATGACCGCCAGCACGGTATGACCTGGTCCTTAGTCATTTGCTCATTTCAGGGATTTAATGCAGATGCCGTCTGATCACCTTTTCGTGTATTTGTAAACAGGGCAGGACCTGCCTATAAAGCCCTTGTTTTCATTCACACCCATTGAACAAACACCTCCACCCGCTGCTGCTGTATGAGATGAATGCAGCTGCTCATGAATATTGCTCCGCCAGCAATGACTGCAGTCTCTCTCTCTCTCTCTCTCTCTCTCTGTGCTTTCTCCCCTGCTAAGCCAGAAGAGCTGTTTCCTTTTCTTTGTTTCAAGGCTGGAGTTTGCGTCATACATTCCAAGTGGCACATGTGTGCTCTTTCCTGTTTCAGATCACGGGTCCTGACCAAACCTCTGTCACTGCCCCAGCAACTCCCAGTCCCCACCCTGGGAGCTAACACCTTTGCTCACCAGAGCTTAACCCTTTGTCCATAACCAATGAGATGCGGGCCTTTAAAAACAACAAGATAAGGAGATATGGCCAAGGACGACTTCTGCGTGGAGTTTGTATGTTCTACCTGTGTTTGCTCGGGTTTCCATATTGATCAGTGTTTCCCAACTAGGGTGCCTCCGGCTGTTGCAATACTACGACTCCCAGCATACCAGGACAGCCTGGTCAATGTGTTTGAGATTGGGAAATGAAGTAGTAAGCCCTACTGGGAGATCAAGATTACATCATGATGTGGTAGAGGGTATGATGCAAAGGGCAGATGGAATTACCCTAGTGGCAGATGGCATTAACCCCTTGTATTCGTGACGCCAGGGCGTGGTTTATCCTCAATACTACCCGAAGGTATATCGATAGATCCTGGGCTAGACACTGGGACAATTAATTACTTTACTGAGGGTAGACAGATGGTAAAGTCTATACAGTTCAGCCAGGGCCCATGGAGGTGATCAGTGACTCAGGGACCTTAAGGGCTTGTGGGGACTTGTAGTAGATGGGGTAAATTTAATGCAGGCCATGTTGACTTGGCAAATCTTGACTGATGACTGACAACACTGAGACTGTGGCTTACTTGTAGCTGCTTGTGGCTGCAGACTGGACTTGAGGCCTCCTATGACTCTGGACTCTCTAGGACTCGACTTGACCTCAGCAAAGACTTGTAAGAAAAGAGAGATAGCTAGCTCCACCCAGGGCTTATATAGGGGAAACTAGCAGGGAGCCCATAGGTCACTCCTGGGATCACCTGATCACTGATACCTCCTGGGCAACAATCACATGACAAGTCACATGGTAAACAGTCTTAAAGTGACAACGCTTTCTGAACATATTACAAGGTAGAATACATTAGAAACATATTTACATGGGGCGACAGATGCTAGGGGGCCCAGGGGACGCTGTAGGGAGGCTGCCTGACAGGGCAGCAAGGGTATGGGGTAACAACTCCTGTACTAGGCCACCACAATGATTTTTACATCCGACTAATTATCCGTTATCTAAAAATCGTCTATAATCGTATTTCCATTGACTTCCATGAATGCATCAGTTTTCATCTGATTACATTTCCATCAGATTTTTGATCGGGTAAAAATATTGGGGTTGACCTATTCAGTCTTATCCAGTTTTCGTAATATTAACCCCCTTAACCACAATGAATGTACATTTATGTCTAGTGTCTGTTCTTGCTGAGTGAAGCATGAGAACTCAGGAGCTGAGCGCGCTTCATACCCGATGGCTGATAGCAGCCGGGACCCACGGCTAATGCATCAACAATTGGGCCAATGTCTGGCATTAACACTTTAGACGCGACAATCAAAGATGATCCCAGCGTCTATATGCTTTAAAAAAAATCAATTCTGGTTAGCGCAGCGAAATGATGGGGATCACCGCAATAAAATTGTGGGGTCCCAATCAGGTGTCTAAACATTACCTAATCTGCACCAAATCGATTTTGCTGAGGAATTTAGGACAGAATAATTAAATATAACAAAGAAAGAATGGATTTAAAACACTCAGATCAGATCTGTAGTGATTTCCATAGCAAAACTGGCAATCATGCAAATTAAGGCTGGGGCTACCATGCGACTTTTGCCGTGACACAGATAAATCATACTACATGGCAACATTTTCTTTTAAATCAACTGGCGCCAGAAAGTTAAGCAGATTTGTAAATTACTTCTATTAAAAAATCTTAATCCTTCCAGTACTTATCAGCTGCTGTATGTTCCACAGGAAGTTCTTTTCTTTTTTAATTTCCTTTCTGTCTGACCACAAGTGCTCTGTGCTGACACCTCTGTCCGTATGAGGAACTGTACAGAGCAGGATAGGTTTGCTATGGGGATTTGCTCCTACTCTGGACAGTTCCTAAAATGGACAGAGGTCAGGGGTCCCGTCCTGGGGAAAAAAAGTGTGGGAACTCACTTAAGATTTCCACTGAAGGGCTAGTCCTGCTGGACTCCTGCTAATGGAAACAGTGTTCCTGCTGTGGAAAAAGTGCAGGAACTCCGTTCCCATGCGTTCCTTCAGGACTTGAACCCTGACAGAGGTGTCAGCAGAGAGCACTGTGGTCAGACTGAAAAGAACTCCAGAAAGAAATACAACTTCCTCTGGAGCACACAGCAGCAGATAAGTACTGGAAGGATTAAGATTTTTTTTTTTTTATAGAAGTAATTTACAAATCTGTTTTAACTTTCTTGCACCAGTTGATTAACAATAAAAAATGTTTTCCAGCGGAGTACCCCCTTTAACTGCAATGTAGCACAATTCAGGAATCACGCCAAAGGAATCTTTGGGTACAAAACCAATGTTGTGGCCAGAGTTTCTGTGTAACCCAAGCGCTTTTTTTGCAGATTTTGGCTTCCCCAATGAGAATAACTTATCCCTTGTAAACACTGCAGATTTTTCACAAAACACAGTGCCAAAAATCCACAGCTTATTCGTCATTTACGAACATACCCTAAAAGACCGCACAGCTGGCTACGCTTTCCTGTACAGTAATATAGGTACGCCTACGTATACTCCAGCAGTGTATGCCACAAGCACACTCTTTTAGCATATGTCTAGGACCTATGAATACTTTCAAAGTTTGCCTCGAGAGTTTTCCCAGCATGAGCATTAAACCTGTTTACATAACAAAATGTGAACAGTGTCTAAGGTTTGTATGTGTCATTTGCATCCCCTCTGTATTTTGGAACCACTTCTGGTCTTGGATTACAAATACCAAAGGAAAATACTGACCAAAATAAGGAAGTGGAAAAGTAGCCTTAGGCTGGTTTGAGATGACCATAATACAGCTGCATTTAGTGGCCTGGGACCCCCACAGCTCTCGTTGTTGATGTAAAGTCATCTATGTTTAGTTCACTTTAGCCCCGGGTTGTGCTCTATACTGATGTTTTCAGAAACGGAGATTCAAATTTTCATTTACATTGGAACAATAGTCCTGAACTATTGGAACCTGCCAAAACCTGTCCAGAGGAAAAGTTACCGAGTTGCCCATAGCAACCAATCAGATCGCTACTTTCATTTTTCACAGGCCTTTTCAAAAATGAAAGACGCGATCTGATTGGTTGCTATGGGCAACTCAGTAACTTTTCCTCTGGACAGGTTTTGATAAATCTTCTCCGTGGTGTCCAAACTGTGGCCCTCCAGATGTTGCAATACTACAATTCCCAGCATGCCCGGACAGCCGTTGGCTGTCCGGGCATGCTGGGAGTTGTAGTATTGCAACATCTGGAGGGCCACAGTGTGGACACCACTGGATGGTATTTTAGGAGCTTCTTCCTTTACAGACAACAGTGATTCCAATAATGCAATAGCAATGGGGGACACCGATTTCTGTCCTTTTATTTGAAATACAACTTCTTGTTCCTGGAGATAAACCTGGCAATAATATTGTATTCAATAAGGGAATTGCTCTATACACAATTTCCCAATTCACCAAGATACATGTAAACTTCTTAACATAAATTGATGGAAAAACCCTCAAAATAATGGGGGAGATTTAGGTAACGTTGCTGAGTTGCCCATAGCAACCAATCATCTCGCTTCTTTCATTTTTATCAAGGCCTCTGCAAAATGAAAGTAGCAATCTGATTGGTTGCTATGGGCAACAGGGCAACTTTTGCTTTGTCCAGGTTTTAATAAATCTCCACCAATATCCCCAAACTAGGAAACCCCCCACATTAGTATAAAATTAATAAACTTTATTATACTCCGTAGAGTGCATAACCCAAATTAAGACACACTCTACGGAATATAATAAACTTTATTAATAATTTTATACTAATTAATAAAGTTTATTATATTCCGTAGAGTGTGTAACCCAAATGAATGCCTTAATTTGGGTTACACACTCTACGGAGTATGATAAAGTTTATTGATAATTTTATACTAATGTGGGGGGGTTTCCTAGTTCGGGAATATTATTCTGAGGGTTTTTCCCTCAGTTTGTGTTTATAAGAATTATCCCCGGAGCCTCCGGGAGGTTGTGTTTTGTACATGTAAACTTCGCCTCTTGGCTTCACCTTAAAAAAATCAGTTTTTAAAATTAGCCACAATACAAACGTTCCAATGGTTCCTTATAAATGTCACCTGTAAATGTCATATATTGTGGTTAAGAGTTTTCTTCCCAGTGTGACAAAAAAAACCTTGGCATGAAACTTTCACATATTACTCACAAATATCATAAAAAAAACAAACCTCTAAGAGACGTTCAAAGGAACAAGGAAATCGACACTACACATCTAACAAACAGGGACATTGTCAGAAACTACATATTCAGTGGAAACAACATCAGAGCCCAGGACTTTCCCTGAAAATAAGGGACAGTCGACCAGGTGTTGAGTAGATGTGAGATTTCGCAGTCTCCGTCTCTACTACCAGCCTCTCTATGACGGCTCATTCAGAATGTTCCACTGTCTCGGAAATCTTCACTTTCTCGAAGTCTGAATACATTTCGATCGTTGACGTTTGGCTGCCCTTCTTATTGAAAGGAGACCTCTGTACAAGACTCGCACTTAGGACATCCTTTGTTATTGTGATCTTCAGGCCTGCTGTATTCTTATTGTTTTCCAGAGGAATCTAAGTGTTATTCATATTAACATGTATTCTAATGGCTGGGGTCCACTATAGCGAAATGAAACATTGAACACTTAGCTTCTGTTCTCCCCCATGATCACTACTTAAAGGGGTTATCCAGGGTTAGAAAAACATGATTTACTCCAAAAACTGCACCACTCCTTTCTTTATATTGCGTGTGTGTGTGTGGTATTGCAGCTCAGTTCCATTGTAGTGAATGGAGCAAAGTTGTAATAACACACCCAACCTGAGTACAGGTGTGGTGATGTTTTTGGAAGAAATTTTGTGGTGGCCCGATACAGGACTTGTACCCCTGTACCCTAGCTGACCTGTCAGGCAGTGTCCCCTGGGCCCCCTGCACCTGTTCCACTTGTATAGTTATCTTTATGCTGTGTAATGTATTTAAAAGTGTTATACCGTTGACATGTGATTAACCAGTGTCATGTGATTGTAACCCAGTGAGGTATCATTGACCATGTGACCTTAGGGTGACCTATGGGACCTTTTCTAGTCTCCCCCATATAAGCCCTTGGATGAGCTAGTTCGCTCTCTTGATTACAGTTAAGTCTTTGCTGAGGTCCAGTGCAGTCAAGTCCTAAGAGTGTGTCTGGAGTCCAGAGGAGGCCTCAAGTCAACCATGCAGTCACAAGTCTACAAGTCCACAAGCCCCAGGTCCCAGTCAGAGCCTGGTAAGCAACAAACGGGGTGTAGTCAGTCAAAGTCAACCTGTCTTCAGTCAGCGTGGCCTGCATCAAAATTGTCCCAGCAAGCCCTGAGGTCTCTGAAATCACTGATCACCTCCTTGGGCCCTGGCTAAGCTGTATAGAATATTCCACCTGTCTAACTCAGTAAAGCTACCATTGTTCTGTAACTTGGTGCGGAGTCATTATTGCCCCCGTGCCTAGCCCAGGATCCAGCGGTATACCTCTGGTGGTCTGTTTTTCTATTACCAGATAACCGCTTTAACCTCCCATACGTCCAATTCTGATACCCTCCAGAATTATTCCTACTACATACTATAAGACACCCAAAGGTAGTCCCACCAAGATTTACAGCTGATGTGTCTCCTACCCCTATGTGACTGCCATCCCTGAAACTGATTTTATTGCGGACCAACTTAATAGAACCGAACAACTTAGAAGACTAGAATATTTCAAGAACTCATACTAAAGAGGTTGACAACCCCTGTCCATATGTTGTAATAGGGCAATTGATACCATAGAGGGGGAGCCCGCTTTCAGTACCCCCTTTATAGACCAGAACATAACAACTGTATTTGTGTAGCTACTATATAATGGCCCTGAAACACGGAGTGATTATCGACTGAGTAGGCCAAGATTGCTCTGTACAATAGAGGCAGAGATCAGGCGACGAATGTGCAAATGTTCTTTCGTCAGCTAACCTTTAAAAAAATAAATAAATAATTGCCCATTCAAGGAATAGAGGATGTGCTGCCAAAGATGACGGAAGCAGTGAGCCATACAATCAATCGAATAATCATACAATCAATCCAGTGATCATACAATCAATCCAATAATCATACAATCAATCCAGTGAGGCCCATCCTGTAAAATAGATGAGCCTTGTATTAGGCTCTTTCAGTGAGTGCCCACCTATGACATCTGCGCTCTAATAAACTGGGTGTTGGACCATGTAATAGGGCCCTACATAGTGGCCACCCACTCGCTGCCTTATCTGGTGAGAACAGCCAATGGCGGCCCAGTCGCTCAGTCTGTTTAATGTTTGATTTATGAACCACAGCTATAGTTTTTTTTTTTTTTTATCCCCCGTGTTTCTTTACTTGACAGTCAGACACATTACCGATTCTCCAGCGACCTGTGTTCCCTAAGAGAAAGCATAGACTAAACTTTTCCGTCACCTGCCGTGATCAATGGCAACACTCCCTGCAGATTGTGATGTGCCAAGTCATGTAATACTTCAATCAATGGCTGCATTATCACTTGCTGCACTAAATAAACTCCTGGCTTTTTCTTTTATCATAAAATATACAATAAAACATTGCTCGTGGGTCAACAGCGCACGCTATGTAAACCCTGCCATCAAACAACACAAAACTACACTTTTATCCATCCTTCTATAAATAGAAACCTAATTGCTTAAAGATTGTATTTGCTTGATATAAAAGTTTTGTAACGCGAATGAAGACTCCAGCTGACCTCCTCGCTTTATTCGTCATACGGATCTCAAGTGGCTTTCATTAATGTAAACAAGGACTTCTGTGGGTGCTGTAACATAGCTATGTGGATAAGCCTAAAAATGTACCTGTCTCTAGGACATGTCAAAAGTCTTGATTGGTCGGGGTCTTTTGTAATTTTGTCTAGCTTAGCACAATCTTCTCTTCTGCCGGCTTGTTCTAGCGATTGGTCGCAGTCTGAAAACTTATACACCAACCGATCAAAACTTTTAACTCTACTACAATGTCTCTACAACATGTCAAAAGTTTCTTAAAGTGACAGTGCCCCTTTGGGGACCCCCGCGATCTCGGCTGCGGCGCCCCAGACATTCGGTGGACGGAGCGAACTTCGCTCCATGCAGAATGACTGTCGATGCGGGGCAGAGGCTCATGATGTCATGGTCACATCTTACTCGTGATGTCATGGCCATGCCTCCTCAATGCAAGTCTATCATAGACTGGCATTGAGGGGGGGGTGGCCGTAACATCATGAGCAGGGCACGGCCGTGACGTCACAAGCCTCCGGCGCTGCACCCAACACTCTAAACGAAGGCTGGGTGCAGCAGGAAGATTGCGGGGGTCCCCAGAGGCGGGACCCCTGTAATCAGACATGTTATGTTAAGATGTCTATGGTTGGAGTACCCCTTTAAAGGGGTTATCCAGGAGAAGAAGAATAGAGCAAATTTTTTCCAAAAAACAGCACCACGTCTGTCCCCAGTTTGTGTGTGGTATTACAACTTGCCTCCATTCACTTCAAGTGAACTGAGCTGCAATAACACACACAGCCTGGGGACAGACGCTGCACTGTTTTTGGAAGAAATCATCTGTTTTTCTAATCCTGCGTAACCCCTTTTAGAAGATTAATAGTTTTAAAGGAAAGCTTTTCTGTATACCTTGAATTCGATTCATGTAAATCTCTGCTCATTCTGGCCTTAGGAGTCCAGTGGGTGGTCCTTATCAATGATTGACAGCCATCAGTGTGCACACTCATACAGGGAAGGCTGTCAATCAATGGGTTTAAACCACTGCCTGGACTCTGAAACCCAAAAGGATTATGATCAAAACGTTACATGTTTTGCTCAATCTGCTCAGCTTGTCCTGCTTGTCCCCTTCAGGAAATGAAAACTTCCTAAATTGGTTATATTCTCACCCCAGAGGTGAATGGGTTAAACAGAGCAACTCTTCCAAGATGTGACCCTGCAACATTGTGGGAGAGGAAAGAGGAAAAAGGTAACTGTGTAACTGAGCAGGAAAGGAAAAATTGTGGCTGGATTCCTCAGGAAATGTCTCATACTCCCTGCTGTTTAGGCTCCACATTTGTTTTCCTAACCTGGGCGAGGCTCCTCGAGAGCTGCCCCTTCACCTCCCCTGGAGAAGACAGTGTTCATGAGGGCAGGGCATGAGGAAGTAGTTTTGGAGAAAGAGGAAGAATATTTAGATTTAAGAATGCTGACTTCTGCAGTCCGCAGCTCAGTTTTTTATTTATTTATTTTTCCATCTAACAATATTCGGGAGCTTTAAACCCTTGGAGCAGATGCTGCAGATATGTCTATGTGCCATCTTATATGGGCAGATAACTGACCCACAACAACAGGTGAGGTAGGTGTCCGATGTAGAGCCATGAAAACCACTTGTGCGCAGTAATACCAAGTCCATATGGTGTGCAGAGACCATCTGTGTGCAATAACAATCTCACACCTAAACATACTAATTCACATAATATTTTTGAATTGGGTCATGCTAGTGTGGTGGCCCAGTATGGGAGGTGTTACCCCGTACCCTTCCTGCCCTGTCAGGCAGCCTCCTGCAGTGTCCCCTGCCACCCCCCAGGAGGTATCAGTGACCAGGTAACCCAGGAGGTATCAGTGACCAGGTAACCTAGGGGTGACCAATGGGACCCCACCAGAGCCTCCCCCATATAAGCCCTGGGTGGAGTCTCTGCATGCTCTCTTAGTCTTTGCTGAGGTCTAGCCAGGTCCGAAAAGGTTAAAGAAGACCTATACACCTGGAAGACTCTTCAAGACAGTGGGCAGTGGAGTACCCCTTTATAAAGAAGAACAATCTGTGTACTGAATTTAATTAAATTTGAATTGAATTTTCTTGGAGAGTGTTAAGATTTTCTTACCGCTTCACCCTGGCGCCTCCTCTCCCCAGTTTGCCATTGTTTCTTCGCCCACTTTAAAGGGTTACTCCCCTGGATTTTTTTTTTAATCAACTGATAAGAGAAAGTTAAACAGATTTGTAAATTACTTCTATTTAAAAATCTTAGTCCTTCCAGTACTTATCAGCTGCTGTATGCTCCACAGAAAGTTATTGGATTTTGAATTTCCTTTCTGCCTGACCACAGTGCTCTCTGCTGACCATTTTACGAACTGTCCAGAGTAGGAGCAAATCCCCATGGCAAACCTATCCTTCTCTAAACAGTTCCTAAAATGGACAGAGGTGTCAGCAGAAAGCATTGTGGTCAGACAGAAAAGAAATTAAAAAAGAAAATAACTTCCTCTGTAGTATACAGCAGCTGATAAGTATTGGATTTTTAAATAAAAGTAATTTACAAATCTGTTTAACTTTCTGGAACCAGTTGATTAAAAAAAAAAATGTTTTCCAGTGGAGTATCCCTTGAAGACTCCACATTGTAAAACTATCCAGAGAACAAACATGACTGTGACTCTGCCTGATCCGTTGGCACACCTTTTGCTTTACATGCCTTTTTCTTTATATGTGCTTTGTACCTTTTGATCAGGATTAGCTAATCTCTTGTTGTCTAACGCCAGACTGCTTATTTCTTTTTTTTTTTTTTTTTTAACTAGTTAAGAATTGTGCAATAGTTGTGAAAAAAAGGCTGTGAAATATTAACCAGTGATACAGCATTAGTCAACATGACCTGATGCTTCTGTGAGTGTCGCTGTGTAGCCTCGCTGTCTCTGAACATCTGGGAAGATTAACTTGGAGAGGGTTTTTTTTTTTCAGTATATAACTGTTTTCTCATGGGAGTGTTCCCAATGATCCTGCAGGCATTGCAGGACTTTCTTTAAAGGAACACTTTCATGTTTTACACACCAATTGTAAATTGGGAACAGATGATAACAGAGAGCAGAGGATGGGAAGGTGGATAGGATGGTGACACAATCAACATTCTATAGATAGATAGATAGAGAATTATCATTATTACTATTAAACATATATATATGTTATTATTAATATTATGTTGCCATAGATTCTGAAGGCCCCCAAACATTTCAGTGGGATCGACTGACTGACTAATGTGTATGGTGGCCTCCCAATTCTCCCCCGACAGATGGTCGGGATCAGACATGTTGAATTTTAACACTTAAGGAGTCCCCATTGAAAACATGCAAACACTCATCTGATCCGAGCTTTCATGTGTATGGCAGAATCTGGAAAACAAATATTTGGCCTTTAGTTTTTGAAGGTGTTTGGCCACCTCAAGTGTTACCTTATCCTTCTATCTAAATACAGTGGCCTAAACAGAGTGGCTTGCTGACACCTCCCCTAGCACCTACGGCTTGTTCCTTACTAGCCCGCCATAGCTACACCACTAAAGCTGGCCATACACATAAGATAGCTGCTAAATTCTCAAATGGTTAACAGCGATTCCTCATGAACACCTTAAACTTGTATTGGCTTAGCTGAACATGGATGAGCTCTCAATGGTGAAAAAGTAAAAAAAAAGGTTCTGATAAACTCCTTGGGTGGTGGCTTATCTTCATATGAACAAAATGATCAGGCAGTTTATATCCAACATGTTTCCCCCAACATGTGTTATCAGCAGAGTGTTTGGAAGCCACAATACACATTGGATGATGGGCCTGTTCCGGCTCAGACATCAACTTCAAAATACTAATATGGGGTGATAAAACAAAATCAATTATTACATATTTAAGCAAAGTATTAAGTAAATATCGAGTAAATATTGGATTGCTTACTGTATGTTTAATAGCCCATTCATAGGGATGAGCGACTATTGGACATTCGATGTCAAGTGGTTTGGTGAAGGCTGACATGAGTTTGCTAGAAACTCAGCCTTTGAACTCTCCTGATACTACTGAGTCTATTAAGCTAAAGCAATCGAGAAATGTGGACTATAGCAGGAAGCAGCTAATTTGTCCTTATAGCTAGAAAATGAGTCAATGTTTTACCTATATGTTATAAAAAGGGATTTCATGGACTTTGACTGCCTGTTCTGTCAAACCTCTCTTAAAGCAATGACATGGCATAATCCACTGTAACCAATTCTATAAAAGTTGCCCATTCACTTCCATCAGAATTCTACTACATGAATTTTGGCCAATGACGATTTTATGGCCGTTTTATTGCACCCTGCTTAAATTGTATTGAGTATATTTTTGAGTCCTATGTAAAGCCCATACTGTCATTTATATGGGAAAAGTATACCGACAGTCGTAACAGCCGTGATTTACAGCTTCATATGAAAAGGAGTGAGTAGTAGTAAATTGTATTTGCTGAGGAAAGGCAGAAGCAGCAGTCCTCCTTCCATTCTGATTTCAGCTTGAATATTAGTTGTTGTTCTTGTTGTTGTTGCTATACTGGTGTTGTTATTGGTGTTATCTTTGTGCTGTACTTTGATATTGTTATCTGTAAAGACAACTTCCTCAAAGGATATTCATGCTAATAAGCTAAAAGCAAAGCAGACATGGAAGGTGGCCAAAAGTACATTGTGGGCAGCAACCGATCTGCCACCAGGGAGTGTCCTTTAAATTAGGGCAATCATAAGATGCCCTTAAATAGCACCCATACTAATTAATGTTCATGTGGTACATGCATAACATATGCCTAGCACTTGTACTAATACTTACCCCATTACAGTTCCTCTGCCAAAATTACAAGTTAGTATGGCAACTGCATAGTAGATGTAGATCCAGTACTTACCACATTGCATTTAAGCATAGATGTGATCAGTGAAATACAGTAGTTGTGTCTTAATTTTCTGTACAGTTTTGCGGAGAACCTTAATTTTTTTTTTTTTTTGAGGACACGTACTTAGATGTGCTCAGATGTGCTTGGGAACATTTTCCAGCACTATCCCTGTAGACAAGAGAGCCCCTTGTTCCTTAAGTCAGTATAGTTTGCCTTGGAGGAGGGAACTAGTCTACATACTTTCTGCAGTGGGATCTGATATCAACTTTGTTCCCCTAACTAGCCTACCCTGTTTCACTTGTCCAAATCGGTAATGCAGAAGCTTGAGACAGGAAACCAGACAGCGGTCTGCTCTGATAAGGGATGGTATTGTCTAAGGGAGGGGACCATTTTCTTTGTAACCAGCCCTCCCTTTCCCCTGACAGAGTGCAGGAGACACATTGACTTGCATTAACCAGTTCTGCAATGGGGATTTGAAGTACCCATATTTGTAGTTGACATGTTGTCCCTAACAGTCCACTCCTACATAGCATACCACATAACTACTTGGGTGCCAAAGAGTCCCCTTGTTTTCCCTAAACATTTCCAACTTTGCAGGGCTGACCTCTAGTTGCACTATGGAAATTAACTGCAAATCTGATTTCTGTTAAAAGTAAATACAGTGATCCCTCAAGTGATGGCCTCAACATACAATAGTTTCAACATACAATGGTCTTTTCTGGGCCATTGTAAGTTGAAACCAGACTCAACATGCAATGACAGTCTGGACAAAGACAGTCCAGATCTGTGAAAAATGTCAATGGCCGAGAGAACTGACCAATCAGAATGGGCAATTTACTGGTAAAACACCTGTATTACTGAAGTGCATGCACTGACTGGTGTCTGGTAGTGCCCCCTACAGTACAGGGAGGTATTACCTGTTCTGTACACTTTACCTGTACCAGGGTTACCTGCTCCTTTGGACACCAGGTGAGGGAGACTCCATGTTACTTTTTTAGGACATTGTGTTTACTTGTACAGGACCCTGAAGAAGCTCCTGTCCTCTACATAGACCAGTGTTTCCCAAGCAGCGTGCCTCCAGCTTTTGCAAAACTACAACTCCCAGCATGCCCGGACAGCCTTTGGCTGTCCGGGCATGCTGGAAGTTGTAGTTTTGCAACAGCTGGAGGCTCCCTGCTTGGAAAACACTGACATAGACAGTGATTTACAGCTCCCAGCAGATCTTTCTTACTTTTATATGTAAGGATTTGCTTTATCTATATTAGTTATCTACTTATTTTTGTTTAATTCTCACTTTTTCCTATTTTCGGATGACATTTTGGTGGCTTCAGAACCAATTACCTGGTTTCCATAGAGTTCTGGTCTCAACATACAATGGTTTCAACATACAATGGTCATCCCAGACCCAATTAATATTGTAACTTGAGGGACCACTGTATTCTCAAAGTGTGATATGAGTTGTGAAGATGTTTCTATGACGTTCCAGATTATTGTTCTATTACATGGCACTGACCTGAAATGTGTGAATTAACATGACACCAAGCAAGACCTATACACAATGTAGTCTGAATAACAAGGTTACAATTGTGGTTACTATATATGACTTTAGTGACTTAGTCAGATGATAGAATATTTTCTCAGCGGATGGTCATTCTAGGTCACTTGTAGTAAAGCTGTTTTCACATGATATTTTAGTTACAACCAGGAGAAAAGTTTAAAATCTTCCCATTATAGTTTTTCTTTGTTTTGGTTCCACTCCTGGTTTTGGCTAAATACTAACCATAATACTGCATGTGAACCCAGTTTTGGACCCAAAGGGTTTTTCCATCAATATTCAAGCAGTGGGGATCCAACTCCCATCATCCCTACTGATCAGCTGATTGAAATTACCACCACGCTCGTGCAATGGTCAGTAGCGGCCCTACCTGGTATTGTTCACATTGGAACAACTTGCAATACCAGGTATAGCGAGAACCAAATGTTCGGAGCTGTGCCTGGTAGTAAGTAGAAAGGCTTCACCCAACCACTCGAAAATTGCACTTCTGCTATTGCATGACACTGATGGGGGAGGGGGACAAACATCATATATCGCCCATCTATATTAAATCCTAAAGCAATACCATCAATGTTCTCCCAAGATATCTTCAAAAGCTTGAATGGGCACCACAGCCAGTCCGTACCAATCAGACCTTGATGACCTCTCAACAAAAATCCTGGAAAACCAATGATTTGGTTGTCTCAGGAAAGACATTGATTGTATATTGCCAAGAATTGCCATGAATCCCTTTTGATAGCTCAGGTTCTGGTTGCTGTGACTTCTACCGATGACTAGAATTGTCAGCGGTGCTCGGTTTCATTCAGCTTTTTCTGGATTGGCAAATAGTCGGCCATTGACTACAATGGACCGGCCACACAACCCTGGAAAAAAATTGTACTTCTGCTATTTCACGACAGTTATAGGGGGAGGGAGGGTCAGACCCCATGTATGGGCCATCTATAGTAAATTCTAAAACAATGCCGTCAATGTTTTCCCAAGACAATTTCAAGACCAGACAACCTGCTTCAATGTCATATATGTGTATTGTCTAGTCTTTTGGGTATAAAACATACCTTTCTAGTATACCTTGTGTTTCAGCTGCACCCCATTTCAAGATACCTGCATGCTGACAGTGAATAATAGATTCTTGATAAGGGTCAGAAAGACTGCACAGACCTGTTGTTACATTATAAAAGTCATTATAACCAGAGCCGTAGCTTGTAGCTTCTGGGCCCAGATGCAAAATCTGCAACAGGGCCCCATATGCCAATTATATTACTGGTCTCTAATGGCGCAGATGTGCTTTGGGGCCCCTTTAGGCACCCGGGCCCCGGTGCAACTGCTACCTCTATAGCTACGCCCCTGATTGTAACCATCTGTAGGCTAAACTCAACTGCTGAGTGCTCTTATATGTAGTACTACACTGTAACAAACTCCCAGTTGTATGAGTAGTGGTCAGGATGTAACTTCAGTCTTCAGCCATTTACTAAAGCTACTTTCACACTGCCGCTGGGCACTGCCACAAATGGCCGTTTAGGCTCTTTTTAAAATTTTTTGCCCTTAACGGCCATTAGTGTGACAAAGCCCAATGGAAGACATAACTGGCACAGAGGATCCCATTCATTTGAGGGGTTCTCTGACGTCCATTATTACGGCCGTTATTCCTCTGGAAGATAGCAGGAAAAAAAGACGTTGCAAGCACAAATTTTTGTCCCGCTATCTTTCAACGGACCTGCTACTGACAGGTAGTAGCTGTAGTGTGAAAGGAGCCTAAAACAGTATGGCAAAAACGTGATGTGAAGTAGTGTTGAGCGGCATAGGCCATATTCGAATTCGCGATATTTCGAATATTTGTCATATATTCGCTAAATTCGCATATTCGTAATATTCTCGTTTTATTTCAGCATGTGCGGAAATTTGCATTTGCGAAAATTAGCATATACGAAAATTAGCATATGCGAAAACTATTAGCATATGCGAAAATTCGCACGCCAGTCTCACACAGTAGTATTAGAGCCTTCTTTACACCCCACAAGCTGGAAGAAGAGAGGGATGATCACTGTGATGTGTACTGGAGCACCTGAAAGCTGAACTCATTTATGCAGGAAAAGTTATCAACTGCTGAGCCGAGAAGTTCGTGACGAATCGGATTTACTGTAAGTTCGCTCATCTCTAGTTCACACGTATGCAGATTTGATTTGCAGGATTTGGTCACAGGATTTTCTGCAGCCCTATGTGTGAAGTGAGTTTTGGAGGCGGAGCCACGCGTCACAGACACGCCGGCACACGGCCCCGCCTCCAAAAACTCACTACACGCATAGGGCTGCCGCCGGAAAGCCCTATGTGTATAGTGAGCAAGGAATACGCATCTTATTTCCCGCTTCTGCCTGAAATACGATACGTATACGCCAGGTGGGAACGCACCCTTATAGTGAACATAATCCTTTCGGACTGGCTGATGTTGAACACTTGTGCTGTTGCCACTATTGCAGAATCTATAATAAATGTTTCATTATATAAGTATTTACCAATCAGGGTGCTTCCAGCTGTTGCAAAATTACATCTCCCAGCATGCGGGGATATGTAGTTTGGCAACAGCTGAAGGCACCCTGGTTGGGAACGCTGCATAATACTGTATATATTAGGATTAAAGCAGTGTTTCCCAACCAGGGTACCTCAAGCTGTTGCAAAACTACAACTCCCAGCATGCCCGGACAGCCTAAGGCTGTCCGGGCATGCTGGTGGAAGTTGTAGTTTTGCAACAGCTGGAAGCACCCTGGTTGGGAAACACTGCTTTAATCCTAAGTCTTATATAAAACAGGCAGTCATTAAAGGGTTTATCCAGGAAAAAACTTTTTTTTTATATATATCAACTGGCTCCAGAGAGTTAAACAGATTTGTAAATTCCTTCTATTAAAAAATCTTAATCCTTTCAGTACTTATGAGCTTCTGAAGTTTAGGTTGTTCTTTTCTGTCTAAGTAATCTCTGATGACACGTGTCTCGGGAACCGCCCAGTTTAGAAGAGGTTTGCTATGGGAATTTGCTTCTAAACTGGGCGGTTCTCGAGACACGTGTCTTCAGAGAGGACTTAGACAGAAAAGAACAACCTTAACTTCAGAAGCTCATAAGTACTGAAAGGATTAAGATTTTTTTAATAGAATTAATTTACAAATCTGTTTAACTTTCTGGAGCCAGTTGATATATATAAAAAAGTTTTTTCCTGGAATACCCCTTTAAAGAATAATACTGCTGTACACCCTATTCAGGAGCCAAAGCTATAGATCCCTGCCAGAGAGGATGTTGGGAATTGAGATAACCGGTTATCATTGCTTTAAAGCTGCAACTTTTATCCAAAAATTCTGTGCTGTATATTGGTTCATTTCGCATCTACTAAAATCAGTCATTGCTTTTGGTTGAATAGATATCTATTTGGAAACTTTATACAGTATATACCAATGTATTTTAGAGCTGTGCATTTTGATACAACCTTCGATTAAAAGGACAGAAACTCAACACATAAATAGGGATTTTTTCTCTTGATACCGCAAAGTAGTATTGAAATGACAGTGGTATCCTATGTGTTGTGTGAAACAGGTTATTGAGCAGATCACATCAAGTCCGGTATGTACAGCTATAAGAATACAGACTGCTAAATATAATAGCTATATCTACCTAGTATACATACCTAGTAATTTTATGCTTTTTTTTTTTTTTTTTTTTTTATTATTGCCCGTTTTGGGCAAAAAAAATAAAAAGAGTGTGTAAAATGAAATACATTGGAAAATTTTACACTGTGTGAAGCCGGCCTCGGAAATCTTTGCCTATATGGATATGAAGTTTTATTAAAGGAGTACGGGATATGAAAACTTATCCCGGATAAGTTTAAAATCACAGGGGGTCCAACTGCTGGGGCCCCTGCGATCTCTCGTATGGGGGCCTTGGCTCTTTACCGAAATATCGCGTTTCAATCACCGCATAACGCGGCGGCCAACACGCGGCGGTGCTTCGGCTCTCCCATAGAGATGTATTGAGGGGGCGTGTCGACTGCCACGTCATGAGGTGGTCGGACACGCCCCTCCTTGCCGACGACTGCCGGGGCCCCGTATTGGAGATCGCTGGGGGCAACCACGTCATAACCCCCGCGAACTGAAACTTATCCCCTATCCTTATGATAGGGGATACGTTTTCTTATCCCGGAGTACTCCTTTAAACCCTAGTCACATGAATGGTACTCTTCTCAATCTAGAACAAATCTGCCTTGTGTGAACATAGCCTAATCTTCCTCTATAAGGGGAACATATTCAGAAGTTTTTATTTTATTTTTTTAAGGCCTCCATGTACCTTTACAGATCTGTTAGCCAAACCTGCTGATTGTGGTGGGATCAGACAATCATCCTATGTGTATGGGGGCTTCCTAACGCCGAAAGATGGTATTGGGAGAGAAAACAGTCAGACATGTTGGAATTTTACAGTCTTGTTCTTTTGTTCTCTGAAAGATAATCCACCAGTAGAGGTGTCTGACAGCTACTTAAGCTGTGGCTCAGTGGTTAGCACACTTGCCTTGCAGCGCTGGGTTTGCATGGGTTTCCACGGGGGACTACAGTTTCCTCCAAACCATACTTACTAGGTGACAAATTTGAGTGTATAGCGCTGCAAGAATTATAGTGATAAAGCTGCTGCCAGACCTATGTTAAAATCCTATATCTTCTATGGTAAATAACAGTCAGTATGGACGCAGTCCAAACCCCAATGCAATATATGCACACAACTTTACCACCTTGAATCTAAAAAGCGCTCATGTGTCTGTGACCAAGGACACTATGTCCCAAACATCAGGGTCTTTTATCCTGGGTGTGAACCATGTTTTAATGTATGGATTTTTATAATGTTGATTTAAAGGAGGTGCCAGAGTCTCTATTATGGTTTATATCTTCATCCGCTGGGAATCCTAAGGAGGTTCCAATTGTGCATCTTAGGGCCCTATAACATGGGGCACTTATCGGTTGAACAGGCTCGTTCATTGGCTGAGCATGCATGTTTATTTCAATAGGTGAACAGGGCAAAGTATTTTTGGGTGACCAGATATCTCTCTTCAGTCAACACACAGAGCATAGTGAATATATTGGCTGACATTTATCATTGTCTTTGGACAGTTTTTTGTGTCTACAAAAGGCCCAAAAAAGGCGCCATCAGGGTTTATTTGTGCCTTTTTTGTGCCTTTTTGGTTTACACATTTCTGCTGATTTTCAGTTGCAATCCACTGAGTTTGGCAATACACATGATATGGAAGGGTTTTATGAACTGCACCTTTTTGTGAAAAGGCGCAAAAAAGGCGCAAAGCCACTGAAAATTCTCTAAAACTACTCCAGCCAGCTTAGCTTTTTGGTGTATATGAAGAGAAATTTCAGAGAATGAGACCTGCACAAAATTTATCAAATGCTCTGTGACCATTTAATAAATTTGGTGCTCCTACACATTACCAGCATACACAAAAAAAAAGGTGTAGAAAAATGCTTCACTTACACCTACAATGAAAAATGCTTCACTTACACCTACAATGAAAAATGCTTCACTTACACCTACAATGATAAATGCTTCACTTACACCTACAATGATAAATGCTTCACTTACACCTACAATGATAAATGCTTCACTTACACCTACAATGATAAATGCTTCACTTACACCTACAATGATAAATGCTTCACTTACACCTACAATGATAAATGCTTCACTTACACCTACAGTGATAAATGCTTCACTTACACCTACAGTGATAAATGCTTCACTTACACCTACAGTGATAAATGCTTCACTTACACCTACAATGATAAATGCTTCACTTATACCTACAATGATAAATGCTTCACTTACACCTACAATGATAAATGCTTCACTTACACCTACAATGATAAATGCTTCACTTACACCTACAATGATAAATGCTTCACTTACACCTACAATGATAAATGCTTCACTTACACCTACAATGATAAATGCTTCACTTACACCTACAATGGTAAATGCTTCACTTACACCTACAATGATAAATGCCGGCCATTGAGTACATGAGGATAACCGCTTCCAATACTTTACACTGCTGGATTCTAGGTAAAGCTAAAGGAGCACTTCAAATCAACTGGTGCCAGAAAGTTAAAAAGATTTGTAAATTACTTCTATTTAAAAATCTTAATCCTTCCAGTACTAACCAGCTGCTGTATACTACAGAGGAAGTTGTGTCGTTTTCTGTCTGACAACAGTGCTCTCTGCTGACATCTCTGTCCCTGTCGGGAACTGTCCAGAGCAAGAGAGGTTGCTATGGGGATTTGCTCCTACTCTGAACAGTTCCTAACAAGGACAGAGGTGTCAGCAGAGAGCAGAAAAGAACTACACAACTTCCTCTGCAGCACACAACAGCTGATAAGTACTGGAAGGATTAAGATTTTTTTTTTTTTTTAAATAGAAGTAATTTACAAATCTGTATAACTTTCTGGCACCAGTTGATTTAAAAAAAAAAATAGTTTTCCACCCGAGTACCCTTTTTAATACTAAATGCAATGTAATATATTCTTTACCGGTGGTAACTAGACCCTGATATTGTTTTGCAATAGTTTATAGCAGTGTTTTTCAACTTGCTTTATATGTTCTGTAAACCAATGTCTCCCAACTAGTGTACTCCCAGCTGTTGCAAAACCACAACTCCCAGCATGCCCGGACAGCCTTCGGCTGTCCGGGCATGCTGGGAGTTGTGGTTTTGCAACAGCTGGAGGTACACTAGTTGGGAGACACAGGTTGTTGTCATGGATGTTTTGCTGCCTGCATTGCCATGTGCCCTCTTCTGTTAGATAATACAGAGCCTGCTGCTGTGGTATAAGCTCAGTAATGAAGTGTCTGCAAGATCTTGTACGCATAGCTACACAGGATAAGAATTAGGATCAGAAAACACAGCGGAGGCGTATGGTGGGAGGTTTAAATAGTCTCGTCAATGGGGGATTTTTCCTAGATCTTCAATCAGGAAGAAAAACATTATTTTGCAGTGCAATGTACAGTAATGATGTCTGCTTTATCAGCTCTCTACACCTAGGGTGTAATGCCAAGAAAGGTATCAGAAAGTGTTATGAAGACTTGCACATTATAAAACTGCTGTCTGATAGAAAGTGAAGGTTCACTATGTCAGGGGATTGCCTACTGCCTAAAATACTCTTCTTATCAGAAGACATCCAATCAGGGAAGGCACTGAAATGCAAAGGATCAAGGGTGCCAGCTGGTCAGAAGACTATAGGCTATTGCTATTTTTTGACCATGTTGTTATATAGACTTTCAGGCTAGTCTTTTATGCGGTTTGCTCACTAATGACGTATTATTAGGTCATCTCCAGTTTCATTATAAGGGTGCGTTCACACTGAGTAATTCAAGAGGAATTCCTCTTGAATTCTCCGCTCCAAATTAAAGGGGGGGTTATCCAGGAAAAAAAAATTTCATATATCAACTGGCTCCAGAAAGTTAAACAGATTTGTAAATTACTTCTATTAAAAAATCTTAATCCTTTCAGTACTTATGAGCCTTTGAAGTTTAGGTTGTTCTTTTCTGTCTAAGTGATCTCTGATGACACGTGTCTCGGGAAAAGCCCAGTTTAGAAGAGGTTTGCTATGGGGATTTGCTTCTAAACTGGACGGTTCCCGAGACACGTGTCATCAGAGAGGACTTAGACAGAAAAGAACAACCTTAAATTCAGAAGCTCATAAGTACTGAAAGGATTAAGATTTTTTAATAGAAGTAATTTACAAATCTGTTTAACTTTCTGGAGCCAGTTGATATATATAAAAAAAAGTTTTTTCCTGGATAACCCCTTTAATTCACATCTTTTCTGCCCATTGACGTTAATGTTTTTTCCGCTGTCCTGTTCCCACTGCGGAAATTCTGCTAGCGGAATTCCGACACTGAATTCCGTTCCGCTTGAAGAAAGAGCATGTTCATTCTTCAAGCGGAATCCGCTAGCAGAAATCAATAGCTGTCAATGGTAAAAAAAAAATTCTGCCCGACATAGTTTTCGAACGGAATTTGCGCGGAAATGGCTGAAAAGCCCTTCACTTCTTTCTTCCCCATTTCCACGCGCAATTCCGCGCAAATTCTTTTTTCGGCACGTAAATTTTTCAATGTGAATTCCTCTTGATTTGCTCAGTGTGAACGCACCCTTAAAGGTTTTGTCCAGTGAAAAAAACAGCCTGTGTCTACTAATATAATGTTATTAGCCATTCTCCACAAATCTCTCATATCAGACTTTTTTCACACTGCCATCGGGGGAGCCCAGTGATTTATCGGGAGAAAAGTTACTGCTTGTGCCGTCTTTTTCTCCTGCTATTCCCGTTAAAAAAAAAAATTTGCACGTGGTGACTCCCATAATAGTAAATGGGAGCCGCTGGGACCCGTTGTTGCCCGTTTCTCCCCGTTAAAGTAGAAAAAAAAAAAAAAGACTTTAAAGGTCGTTCTTGACTGGAAACAATGGCAGGGTCTACGCTGAGCTGACTGGCTTGTAGCTGTGACATGCAGTCATACTTTCTGAATGCACAGCTTACATACTTTCCCTCAACCCCTCTTCCCTCAAGTCTGCTCAGGACTGGACCATTGATGTGAAGAGGGAAGCTCACAGCAGGAAGCCTTTCTCAGTCACACTAGTTTCCTTCAGAACAGTCTCACTGCTGCCTTATCTGAGAAAGGCCGGAGAACAGCGGAATACCGCATAAGAATTCCGCATGGACATTCTGCTGCAGCAGAGTTCCCTTGATTTCAAGGTGATTCTGCTGCACTGTTCACACAGCAGAATTTCCGCACCGGGCAAAATTTACTGACCATTAACATTAAATGGGATTCCACTATCCCGTTCACACAGCGGAATTTCCACGGCAGTCATTCCACTACAGTGATTCTGCAGTCCGAATTCTGCTAAATTATAAGACATGTCTTTAAATATTGCGGAATTCCTTTCAGAGCCCCATTAAAGTTAACAGGACTCTGAATTCGAGTCTCAACTGTGTTTTGAAAGCACAGAAATTCGGCTGGAATTTTGCTCAAAATTAGCAAAACTGCGAAAAATCCACAACCTGAATTTCTGAGCGGAATTGTAGAAATTCTCCAAACGGTGGACCTCCAGCTGTTCCACCAATCTTTTCATTATTGGCTTAGAAACATACATTTATATAACAGGCAAAGAACTGCATGAAGGTAAAAAAAAAAAAAAAAAAAAAAAAAGACAATTGAAGCATTAGTTTATATAAAAGAGTTACTGATTCACAAATATTTATGTAAAGTGTTCAGAAACATAGAACAATGGAGATCTGTGATGAAGTTTTGATTGTGGGGGAAGATGTTTCCTACGCACAGCAGGATCTGTACAAAGGAATCCAAGTTGGGTAGCAGGGATTTTTTCTTGCTTTGCAGCAGGATGTGATTGTGTTGCATCACGATGCCACATGTCCTAGAGCAGTGGTCTTCAACCTGCGGACCTCCAGATGTTGCAAAACTACAACTCCCAGCATGCCCGGACAGCCGTTGGCTGTCCGGGCATGCTGGGAGTTGTAGTTTTGCAACATCTGGAGGTCCGCAGGTTGGAGACCACTGTCCTAGAGGGCCATACAGCTGCTGCTTTGCACAGTATGACACCATGTGGCTCAATGTGGCAGTGGTGGAGTGACTCCACCTATTACTAATTCTAGCAATAGGTCGGGGTCTCACCCCCCCAGACCTTGGCTGATCTAAACTTTTAGGCTAGGTTCAGACTACGGAATTTCTGCCTGCAATTCCGCTTTGGAATTGCAGGCGGAAATTCTGCTTGCTAAAATGTATAAGTGTAGTGAATGGGTTTCCGTTCACAAATTCACACTTCGGAATTTGTGAAGCGGAATTTGTGAATGGAAAATCCGCTTGGAAATTTCCGCTTGAAGAATGGCGTTGCTCTTTCTTCAGGCGGAAATACTCGCGGAACACATTGCAGTCTATTGGAGACTGCAGTGTCCGCGCGGTCCTAGCGCCGACTGATTCAGTCAGCGCTGGCCGCACTCGGAATCTCCGGGCGGAAATTTTCTGCCCGGAGATTCCGTAGTCTGAACCTAGCCTTAGTGTGTTTTTTTTAATAATGACAGTAACACTTTAAATACTACCCTAAATGTCTTATTAGAGAATTAATAAAGAGGTGTTCCGGGGCCCTGTTTTAGAGTTCTGATTAGAGATGAGCGAACTTACAGTAAATTTGATTTGTCACGAACTTCTCGGCTCGGCAGTTGATGACTTTTCCTGCATAAATTAGTTCAGCTTTCCGGTGCTCCGGTGGGCTGGAAAAGGGGATACAGTCCTAGGAAAGAGTCTCCTAGGACTGTATCAACCTTTTCCAGCCCACGGGAGCACCTGAAAGCTGAACTAATTTATGCAGGAAAAGTCATCAACTGCCGAGCCGAGAAGTTCGTGACGAATCGAATTTACTGTAAGTTCGCTCATCTCTAGTTCTGATCCTTCCAGCCAGAAGAGACAGATCTTCTGGAGACCAGGCATGTCTGAAAAACTTGTCAGCCTCTTCCTGCAGCTTATCATCAGGAAACCTTTCAAACAAAAAGAGCTTGTTCTAACTGGACAAATCCTTTAAGTTTTCATTGCCACTATTCACATTCACCCCTGCTAGATGTCTATGGAAGTAGGAGGGCTGAGTGGCTGGTCATCACCTGCTGTGCATTCAAGGGAAAGTCAGCCTAGATAATCCTATCTGACAGAATTACCTTCCCCCAAAAGCAGATGCCTGGGGGTGTCTAACACTCCGTACCCTACAGAGTGACATTAGATCCAAACATCCATCTATAGTCAGCTTCCCACTAGGATTGTCAGAATAGGATATTTTACAGTTAAAGTTCCCTGATACCGATAAGAAAATAATGGCCCAGAAATAAAGAAAAACCCCGCACACAACACATTGATGGTTTATTGTCTGAAAATACTGAGGAGCAGCAGGGTTCTCCTCCCTGCTCAGTCACTGCAGAGCAAGTCATTCTTCTTTATGGCAGGACGATCACTGAGTCAGACATGCCTTTCTGCTGATGTACAGCTGCTGTCCATATACATTACCAGGGGTCTTGAACCGTAGTTTTCTTCACTGCAACACAGGAGGCCAGCATTTGGTGAGATGTTGGAAGACCTCACAAACAGGAGGTGCATTAAAATAGGTGTTTTGTTAGCAATAACTATAGCACTGTCCTTTGCCTAGCTACTGTTAATGTAATGGCATACTATTAAAAAGGTTTTAGGTTGTGGGTCCCCAGTTAATGGAGTACTCCAGGGAACCCAACTTGTCCCCTTTAAGTGCAAGAAAAAGTGCAAACGTGTCACACTAAAAAAAACGTGCACAAAGGATGTGGTCTATCACTAAGCCTTTCTCCAACAGGAGAGAGGCCCCCCAACAAACCTACCCTTCTCCTCCGGGCCAAAAGGCACCTGCAAGGATCCAGGTTCGATGCCCCTTTTGACTGAAGCTACTAAGGGGCCGCAAATGCACCTGGCTTCAACCTAGGCGTTAACCAAGGTATCAGCTGAGGAGCCGTATACTGATGGCATCTTGACCAAAGCAAAGATGCCCAGGGGTTGCAGGGAGGTGAGGAACCTAATGGCCACACACACCTCCCCTAGACCGCCAGGAGGGACACCCAGAAGGGCTACCGCATCCTGACAATCCTGTGTACAAACAAAAACATGCAACATGGCACAGTGACATACAAAAATAATAAATAAGTGAATGAGTGCAGATATACTGCCCGGTCATCCGGCCGGATCTATAAAAATTTCCCTGATCCTAGCCAGAAGGCCGGGATACCAAGGGTGAATGCCATAGGTGAAGAGTATATGGTGCAGTGCGTTCACTCAGTGAGTTATAACACCCAGTGAGTTTTGGCACCTCAGGGTCACCACTCCCCGAGGCACAGAAGTACCTCAGCTCTACACCCCCCAACCTCATGGCGAGACCTGGAAGAAACAGGTCACATAAGGGCAGCCATTGAGTTGGTTATGTGGAACCAGCCCCGGTACACCTGCCCCCTACCATGCAGCACCCATCCCCACCAGCTCCATACAGGTGTTGTATGGCCCACCAGCATGAAACTGATAAGAACAGATATTACACTTAGCCAAAAGGCCTAGAAGTGACCCAACTTGTCCCATTTCCACAGCATTTTGACCCACCGTCATCTGACCTCAACATTTCTTGCAGAACTTGACTTTTCTCTAAGAAGCAGTTTTTAGTCCTCTGGCTGGTGGAATCCTCCAACTTAATGTGGCATTGCAGAGGTTATGAGGTGGGGAGACCTCCAAGCTGCATTGAGGAGTCTTACCGGTCATGCAATGCTCCCTGGGGAAAAAGTATGCAAATTGTCTCTCCTCCAGGAGGAACCATTTGTTTCCTAGTACCATCTATTCATAGCTTCTTTATAAGTCCATGCAGAGAAAACGAAATATAGTAAAGTATCCACAAATGTGGTCCATTGTTTGCATTGGTAAAACTGCAGTTCTCCAGTGATCAAAGCTATGCTCGATATTGTTATGGCCTTAGCAGGGAGACCCACCTCTTTTATTTATATATATATATATATATATATATATATATATATATATATATATATATACCATAAAAGTGCTTATGACAAGAATTTTTACACATTTTGCAATCTCTTCAACATAATCTTAAATATTGATGATTGAAAACCTATGAGTAGGAGGGGCAATCAATGTTTGACCAGTGGGGAACGGAGCCAAGGACCCCTTTGCCTGTACACACTATTGGATACTATTATAAACAGCATTCATTCCGCTGACGGTACCTACTCCCCGATGCTATGCATCTAAATGGAGTCATTCCTATAAAAAGCATTCTATTAAAGCATTGTCCATAATTCAATATCCAAAGTAATTAAGTCAAGCTCTGCTTGGAATTACATTGAATATAAGTAATAGTCAGCTACATTTTTTACAAACATTCATGAAAGTGTTACATTTGTATGAATTTAGTTCCGTCACATAGAGGCCACTTTCTGCTGAGTTCCAAATTCAGCCTTAAACCCTCCAGCACCCGCGGTGCCTGCAGTGCTTTTCTAATGACTTACAGGCCTCTACCGCTCTGAGGTGGTTAAAGCCCAATACTTCTACAACACATCATAGGAAGTGTTCTGCGGAGGTCAGTGCAGGGACTGTGTTGGTTTTTAAACCCCCCCCCCCTTCCTTTTTCATTGTTGATCTCCAAGGTCTGTGTGCTAAACCAGACAATCCCACAGCCCCCACACACACCAACATCTGGCAATCCCCAGCAGAAGTGCTCGCCTTGTAAGGTGGAGGAAGAGAGTAAATTACATGAAATGAAGGAGATTTCGGATATCCTATGCAGAGATGTCTGATGGCAAACACAGATGTGTTATTGGATTTTATGAACGTCTGTAGCTGTTCGTGTTCACAGGGGCTGTGATTCCCTTGATGTCAATGGGCGATACATAAGATTAGACCACTATATATCCTATTTCTGAGTAGTGTTTGTTTTTTGTTCAGTTTTTTTCTTTTTTGCTTTTGTTTTTGCATACCCTCGGGAAAACATATGGACATAAGTTATTTTGCTCAGAATTTCATTTTTTTCCAATGTTTCCTTTAAAAAAAACATATGGGATGGGATGCAGTTTTTGTAAGTTCAGAAGTTAAATCCATGGGAAACAAACATGAGCCATGGATAAAATATTATCACATTATCCTGGATGCCCTCATCTGGGTTACTTCTATGTCTTGTCAATGAATTCCACAATGAAATTTCTCATTTTCTATTTGCTTACATAACTCCAACATATTCTGCGGTGTTGCACACAGATTATAACATTGTATATCAGTCCAGTGGGGCTCACAGTCAAATATCCCTATTTTTACCCCCAAATTTCATAGAAAGTTAGTTATCCTATTAATATATTTTTGCCCTGTGGTAGTAAATTTGGGAACCTGGAGGAAGCCTGCACCAATTAAAGACCCTCATACATGTTAGACATGTGGCAACTGAACCCACTGAGTTCAATGGGACTGGTTAACCATCTGACATCTAAAAGATGGTTTTGGATGAGGGAAGAATCAGATATGTTACATTTTTTATTTTCTACTCCTTTTGTTCTCGGGGAGATAAGTATGGTAGCAGCTTATCCCCCCTTGTGCCCTACTCGTTTAAAACAAACACTCCTCTTAGTAGGGTATTCATGTGTATAGGGGGATCGGGGGAGAGTGCAGTTGGCCAAACAAATGTCCATCAACAGCTGCTGAAGGTCTCCTCAGCACCCTAAGAACATAACGATTCTGACCCAGATTTATCAAACTGAGAGAGAGAAAAACTGGAGATATTTTGCCATACTCTCCTGCTCACTCTCCAGTTGAACATACTATGTGATCCAATGTGATCCAATAGATCTATATTTGAATGCAGCAGCATGGTGTATGATTTCTAGCTGTGCCAAGTCCTTAAAGGGGTACTCCACCCCTAGACATCTTATCCCCTATCCAAAGGATAGGGGATAAGATGTCTGATCACAGGGGTCCCGCCACTGGGGACCCTCGCAATCTCGGCTGCGGCACCCCAGACAACTGCTATACTTCGCTCGGTGCAGGATGACCGGCTATGCGGGGCGGAGGCTCGTGACCTCACGGCCACGCACCACTCGCGATGTTATGGCCACGCCCCCTCAATGCAAGTCTATGGGAGGGGGCATGACAGCCATCACGCTCCCTCCCATAGACTTGCACTGAGGGGGCGTGGCCGTGATGTAACGAGCGGGGCACGGCTGTGACGTCACAAGCCTCCGGTGCTGCACCCGATGCTCTAAACAAATGCCGGGAGCAGCAGGGAGATCGCAGGGGTCCCCAGCAGCGGGACTACTGCAATCAGACATCTTATCCCCTTTGGATAGGGGATAAGATGTCTTGGGGCGGAGTACCCCTTTAAAGCGCAAGCCAAATCAACCAGAGACCAGAAAACTGCAACATGGCCCCATTCTGAAGCTGGAAACACCACATTTCAGGGAAAATTCCTTAAATGTCTCAATACTAGAAAAAAGGCACATTTTGTACAAATCTGTCCCAAAACCTATCCATCATATTTATCTATAACAAGGCATCCAGTGATCCAACCTTTCACCATCAACAGTAGCAAAAACAGTTCTCTAGAAAAAACTCCCCAGCACCACTGTCCTGCACAGAGGGAAGTAGACAGTGTAAGAAAATTTATGGAGGGGAGCGCATTATAGAACCTTCCCGATACAATGACATGGCCCGTTGGATGCCAGGAATGTAGCAGCTAAGGAGACTTCTATGCAAATCTGTTTAAAGGTCACCAGGTTTACACAGGAAAACATGATCATTGCCCTTTTAACAGCTTTTCTGTTTATTTTATCTCCCAACTTGAGTTCTACCTTTGTTTGGTCCTGTTTGACTTAAGGAGCTTGTTAAGTGAGAATTCCAGGGTATTACAAGACGGACACATTTTGCAACATTTGGCAATGCACACATGGGCTATGGTAGTGATAGCTTCTACCCAGGGAGGGGTGTTTAGACTGTGCTACATAATGGAACTAGTATCTATTACTGTGAGACTACTTGTGCTGTATAATACCACCATGGTTTCTTGTCACATAGGGACTTCAGATCTTTCTTTATTACTAGATTTACATTCCATTAGTCCGTATAAATGTCACATGACCTCTTGTGGTGTGCTGCAGCAGGACAACATTGTTGTGGTGCACTACTGCAGCTTGGGGGGGATTTATCACGGCTTAACACCAAAAAACTGGCATGAAAAAGTTGCACCTTTTTGCGCAAAGATGTGATCGCTCAAAAATTTGCAACACATTTTTTTTACGGAAACCTGCACAGAAATCATTGATAAACAAGCCCCCTCCCCTTCCTGCGCAACATGGAACTATTTATATTGTAGTTGCAACAAACTTAGGAAAATATTCTCTATCATTGTGACAATGTTTGGCTTTTACACATTAACTTGATATATGCTAGAAGGTTATTGCACAACTTGTCCTCTGCTGGTCTCATTTACTAATGCAGTAAAAGACCAGTGAAATTTAAGAAAGTTTTTATTTCTTCTTCTTTTAAATGTGTAGCTGCCTTTTATGGCGTATAAAAGAGATGCCACCTACTGGCCAGACCTAGACAGGAAAATATGAGGCTATTAAATTGTATCTAGATATAAATCTTTGCGTGGCTTGGAAATACATTTTACCCTTTTAATCGACAGTAATCATGACAAAAAATTCAGAAGAACTATTTATTTCCTTCTCTAGTTTCACATAACTTTTTTTTTTTATGTATCTTTTGAATAGTTTCTCTTTCCAGTCAATATAAAATTAGTGGCGGAAGAAAGATCAGTGTATTGTAGCAACAAAACAAAGCTTCTCCTCTGGATGAACTTCGTGGGCACATTGGTCTTAATCAGTAATGAGGAAATGTAAATTCTTTTTAAGTCCTAAGAGGAAAAGAAAGTAGTAGTTTTTTTGTTGTTATTTTTTTCGACTGCTGTAAAAATCTCTTGTACAATCGTGCAAAGTACATGGAACTGAACGCAAATGAACACTTTCCCACCCTACAGGGGCAGCCTCATTGTTTTGGGATATACTTTTGATATAAAAAAAAAACAAAAAAAAAAACACCATCGTGTATTTATAATAAATTGTATACTAATAACTATACCACACAGTGCCTACTTATATGTGCCATACAGTATGGCAACCAAAAAACTGTGCCATGAATTTGAACAGGTATTTGGACACAGTAACTATACAACAACAAAGATATACAGTATGTGGTCTAAATAGCAGTGCCAGACAATGCCTAAGTGTATACTAGCATGAAGTTCTCAAATATTAGGATTATTAATAACATATATTAGTATTATGCAATTTAGCTCTCCAGAAGGAAGAATGCTGACTGTCTCCATTGGAAGTAGCTACATTGTCAATGGCCAACCCATAAAATAGCCTTGACACATGACCAGGACACAGTCTCTATACACCAACAAAGATATACAGTATGTTGTCTAAATAGCAGTAGCAGACAATGAAAAGTGTATAATAGCATGAAATGCATTATTTCTTCTGGAGGAGATCTAATTTGCATACTTTTCTCCCAGGAAGCATTGCCCGGCCAAGAAGACTCCTCACAAGGAAAAACATTACCCCCCTCACACCCAAATAACGCTAACCTACAGCAATCAAATAACCACATATATAAAGTATGTACCTACATAAATAAAGTGATTTATGGGAATCTATATGACTGTTGGTATATTACAGTATAGTAGCACAGTATCTTCAGAGCTTTCTACTTCTTATGAGAACAGTAGTCTGGGTTATGCCCAAAAAACTTAAAAGACGTAGATTGTTCATGGTATCAAACAGTGAAGTGATCTGAAGAACTATTATTGCATCCTATGGCAGGGTGACGGGAACCCAGTGTTCTTAACAAAAGTATTATACAAAAGTATTTCAACCTGCCAACATCTTGAGCTATGACACTTTCTGGCATGTGGGCAAAGGCTAATTTAAGAGCTAAAAACATCTATCTAACAAATCCCTATAATATGTCATTTTCGTGGTTTTCCTTTAATCACTTAAATAGTACTGGCTAAAACAACCATCTAACACTGAAACATTAACTACCAAGGGGAAACTGTCATTGTCTTAAAACAGCATTGTCTTAAAGGGGTACTCCGGTGAAAAACTTTTTTTAAAAATTTTTTTTAATGAACTGGTGCAAGAAAGTTAAACAGATTTGTAAATTACTTATATTTAAAAATCTTAATCCTTGCAGTTCTTATTAGCTGCTGTATAATACAGAGGAAATTATTTTCTTTTTGAATTTCTTTTTAATCTTGTCCACAGTGCTCTCTGCTGACACCTCTGTCCATGTCAGGAACTGTCCAGAGTAGCATAGGTTTGCTATGGGAATTTTCTACTGCTCTGTACAGTTCCTGATACGGGCAACAGGTGTCAGCAGAGAGCACTGTGGACAAGACAAAAAAGAAATTCAAAAAGAAAAGAATTTCCTCTGTAGCACTGCTGCTAATAAGTACTGGAAGGGTAAAGATTTTTTAATAGAATTCATTTACAAATCTGTTTAACTTTCTGGCACCAGTTGATTTAAAAAAAAAAAGTTTTCCGCCGTAGTACCCCTTTAAAATACCATGGCAATATTGTAGTTATGCTCACATGTGATGATTGTGATTTGGTAATAACTCCATCTTGTTTTGTAAGGGAAGAAGTAGAGTGCCGGGGTGCAGAAGTGGTAATGCCTTTTCCCCTCCCCGGACAACCCCATTAATATTTTATGGGTATATTGCCTTAAGGGGGTTGTATTTCAAGAACAATCCTCTTTTGTGGGGCAGCTGTAATGGTCAATGACTCCTGGACTATGAGGAAGCTAGTGTAACTAGTTTTGTTCTCGATTGCTGTAGCGAACATAAAGTGTTATACAGCCCTATTTGAAGTCAGAGTGTGACCATATAACATATGGCTATGCTGAGTCTTCCAGAGTAACAACCACTTTCACCTTTAGATGTATTGTTGTTCTCAATGTAGGGGGAACAATGAATGGGTTTATATTACCTGACTTTCCTTTTTGTTGGTGCTGTTTCTTTATTTTCAATTTTTTTACTTTTATATAAGGGCTTATGATCGGAATCTTAGAGGGTGCAAACTTTTTATTAGCAATCGATTTGTCCTAAAATGTGAAAGTGTGTTACTTTTCAGAAGTTCAGGGTATTTTCAGGACATCCCAATAATGTATATTTTCTTTGTTCTTTGCTTTCAGAAAAGAATACACAAGCGGCATTGATGCAATAATGCTAATGTTTGACCCAGTTCCTATCAAGCAGGAGGCCATGGAGCCCATGCCTATTGTAAGTGTTCAATATTTAACGTTTGGGAGATGCAAACTTTCCTTTTCAAAAATTCATTGTTTACAAAATTGTTTTATGTAGAGTAATAAATGTAAAATATTTAAAGAATCTCTATACATACAATAGATATGAAGCATGCTTTTTCTATAATACACATTTAATATATTTTTTTTCTAGAGCCTTTATATAAACCTATTGACCTCTGAAGTGTTGCGTTATGGAGCCACAAGTTATATCATTGTTGATGTTGGATTGCATACATAGGCTTCGTTCTATATTACCTGAGCAGACAACTACAGGCTACAAAATATGTGTTTCCCTGAGTCTGTTCTTAAATTACACAAAGCTGTAAGAGTACCATGATGTATGTGTTCCTTAGTATCCCAGGATAATTATTACACACACACTGGTGCACCAGAAGTACACTTTCTACATAGCTAAGTGGCAGTGCGTGAATAAATCTGCTGTTAATTCTCCTGGTTTCCTCTTGTGCCTCCTTCCAGAGCTGGCAGACCCTTTTCTCACATTTCTGTCTAGCAATTTGGATGAAAACTAGGAATTAGACTAGAGTTTGAGCCGGCTTTGCTCCCAACACACAAAGCACCTCATCGACTGTTCCCACTGCCCTCTGTGTAGACTCAAGTCTCACAGAGCGGATGCAATTGTCCTCAAGGCAGGATGTGGATACTTAGACAGCAATAATTGTTTTTGCAGGAGATGAATAAAACAGGTTATTCCCCAAAGAACTTTTTTATGGTATGTTTTTAGTATATTCATGTTCCTGATCATTGCCGAAAGTCTTCCTCTCTTAATATGGCCATACATGGTCCATATACTTGGCCGAATACAATGATCAGTCCACGATTGGTGCCATGTTGAGGGAGATAAGATGATGATGATCACCAATCAAAGCTTATGACAGGCAAATGTCTTATCAAATTTTGATGTTGTGGGAAATCTACCACTCAATGGCAGCCCTATGTATTTCTACATAATTCTAGTTTACTTGTTGTCAAAGTAGACTCTATTGCAGAGGATAGCACTTCCTGGATCTATTACTGGATTAAAGTTGATGAAAACTGCCAATTTCCACCAAAATGCTAAAAACATTTTTTTAAGTTTTAGCTGATCAATGACAAACTGTCATATGAAATGTAGTAAGCTATGTTTAAAAATTTTAGCCAATAGAAGCTAGTCAATAAATGATTATTCCATACATTTTTATTCTTAGAACATTTCCAGATAGATTGTTCATCCTTCACCCACTATCATTGACTGTTTGGTCAGTGAAAATGACTGTAAGAGCCAACATGGACAAAAATGAGTGTGGTTGCATTGACGACGCAATTATTCTGCTGGTGACTGTTAGTTAATTGGTTGTTTAACCATCAGCCTGCTTCTATCTAATGCATATGATTAGTGTTGGTTAACAATGTCTATAGTCAACTTTGGTGTTGGTGGCTATAAAGCTGTGATTTTATGTGTACCTTGCATCAGTTTGTTTTGAAATTTAGCAGACTTCTTGAAAGCACAAAAAGCTGGAGTGGATATGTGTTGTATCTCTGGACAGTTTGCGATGTGTTTAATGTGTTGTGTACCTTACTTTAAAATTAAAAGTAGCCTGCACTACCCCAGTAAACTCCACTCTGTAAATTGCATTTGTCTTGGAACCAATGCAGAGTTTTCCACATGTGATAATTCCATTATTCTGAGTAAGTGTAACCTGTGAGTCAAGGGGACGGGAGCCAGCTGCTTGTCACTTTGCTTCTGTGCACCGAGGAAAACACTTTCAAAAGAACATTTGGTTTATATCTGAAGACAGGCAAGCTTATAAAATTATATAATTTCTATAAATCTGCCCCTGCTGAATATTTGGAAAAGAAGTTGAGCTGTCCTGAAAATAATAGTTGTTCCATGTGAGACAATCCTTGAAAATGAATATGCAGTAGGTTTTGCTGACATGTGAAAAGTTGGAGGTTTTCTAATGCAAAGTAGTGAAGGTTTGATCCACTCACTCAGCAGAAGCCATGATGTCTTGAAAAGCCTCTAGCTTCTGTTTGATAGCTCTTGTGCTCTAGGAAGACATATTGTGTTGCAGTAACTCTGCCATTCAAATGTCAACTTGAAAGCAGACACCAAACCTAAAGGAGTAATGGTCAAGGTCTCTAGATGACGCTATAGTGTTTGTTTTGTTCCTTGCCTTAATTCATTTCTCTGCTGCTAAATTGTATTAACATTTTTTTATGTTGCTCCCTAAAGGCAACTGTGGTTGCATTTGTCTTAGATTCATCAATACAAGATGTTATGTATCTTTTTTCCAGTGTCACTGTACTGTATATTACTTATATGGAATTGTGATCTTAGGTTTGGTCATTGCTGTGAAAGTATTGTATTCTAGGCAAACATTGCTCATGTATTCATGGCACACATTACATTATTCACTTGGGCCCACATGTAGCTTCAGGAATTGCTTATACTGTATAATATTGTTTGATACCATATATGCTGCTGGTGTCAGCAGATAAGAACCATTTGGCCTATCTAGTCTGCCCAATATTCCAAATATTTTTATTAGTCTCTGGCCCTATCTTATATGAAGGACAACTGTCATAAGATGGTGCACATTGCTAGCTTAGGAGGGCTTCTTATCATCATTCATGGCTCCCTTCTATTATAAACACTCCAGACAAAACTGATGTACTGTATTAGGCAAAGTTCACAGCTTGTCTTCTAATCCAGCTCAAGCGATACATCGGACACCTGTCATATGCTGACTCATAGACCGACCTGTAGCCGATGGGATCATTGACTCATATTGGGACTATGTTCTGTCCATTTTCATTCCATTCCCTCCACTATTCATTTGTACATTACTACGTTTTGCCTATTAAAGTTAATGGGCCCTTTGGTATCATGCATTGGCATCCATTTGTGACAGGTTTTTAAGGTATGGTCCAAAGTGGGGTAGAAGACAAGACCTGAACTTAGCCTTATACATAGGGGAGAAGCCATACAATTATTGCAGACCTTGTAGAGAGGAGTCCCCTTCCTGGTTGGTCCCATTCCTTTTTCTATTGGTAAAAATTGTGCAGAACTCTTCTTTCCAGTTTTCTGCATTAACAAATGGAGGGGGTATTGGCCAATGGGTCATGAAAATCAAGAGAAAATAAGCACCAGATCTTACTGGTAAAATCAGGAGAAGGCGCATGACGCAGAGTTTTATTGAATGCAAAGAGAATCCTTGCGTCATACTCCACCCCGGCCTAGGCCCCTACACTAGGCATAAAACAGTATATCAGTTTTATCTGGGTTGTTTCTTTACTTTATTGCTTTTGTATCAAACCAACCTAGGGCGATGTCCTCCAGGTATTCCAGTATTTGCTGCCTCTACAAAGACATGCTGAGGTTAGTTGGCTTCTTGTAAAATCTGGTATAATTTGTATGTGTGTGTGTTCAGACTAGGAAATACGACTGGGAGCCCCACTGGTTATGTGAATGGTGACAATGGAAATAGGCTGTAGGTAGTGGAAAAAACAAACCTATAACAATAAAAGATTTGAAATAAGTCCATACAGTCTGGACATTTTATACTTCTAAATCACTAGTTTTTATGGTTAGGTAACAGTACAGCTGGTCCAGCAGTGCCCAGAATCGTTCATGTTTTTACAGTGATACAAGTTACAGCTTTGCTTTCTTCCTGTAAAACGACATGAAGTCAGGATGCTGAAGGTGCATGGAACCAGGGTGGGGACTGACCTGGAAATCACATGCTTCCCCTTCTGTGAATGACATTATTATCCAGACATGCTCTCAACAGCTCCAACATATATGAGAGCGATCACAAGATTATCTGTGTCTGAAAGTAATGCAGGCTTTCAAATTGGCACAAACCGCACACCTCTCTGCCTTGCCAAAACCCGTCCAGTTACTTACAATGACATCATCTTCCTCAAGGCTGCTTTAAGGAGCTCTGGGCACTCTCCAGCCATCACTGTTAAATAGATTCTTTAAAGTAATAGCCGTAATCTGCCTGTATTAGGTCATCTTGTCTGGCACTTCAAGGAAGGAATTCTTTCTTGTGATATTTACAAGGGGTCTTATACCTAATAAATATAAGTCTGGTGTCCATAATAATATACTGTGCAGCTCTGGTTTGGTGCTATGCAAGCTACTATAATCAATTTGAAACAATTGATACCTCCAATTCACAAATAGGTCCTTTCTGGGAGTAAATGCCTCCCCAATAATGACCTTTAATTTACAAGGGCCACTAAAAAGGTTTCTGAACTTCTTTTAACATTTATTTCATAACAAATTACGTAAAATAACAGATTATGTCAATTCTTCGATAGTCTTGCAAGTCACATGACATGGAAAGACACAACCAACATCTACTCCATCCACCTTCATAAAAGTGCAGAAACTTTTTTAACAACCTCTGTATTAAGCTTTGTATCTTCAAGATTAACCTTTTATACCTTCCCTGTCACCAAATTCTGATCACAGGGACAGTAGTTTTTGAGGAGAGGGTTACTCGCTGATTCAAGGGCCTACAAACCATAGAAGACTGCTTAAAAATTTGATATGAAGGTCTTACACCTTTACATATAGCCATGGTTTCTTGTCTGAACCTGAATACTACAGATTCTTATGTGTTTATCCCACTATTTAAAGTTCTCCACTATTCATAGGATAAGAGGATAAGTAGCCGATTGGTGGGAGTCCAACCAATCGGACTTCACAGATCCCAAGAATGAGAAGAAAAGTTCCTTGTGTTACATATATTCCCACTCTTTCCTTATGGTTAGTGGGGTCTTATCCTGTATGCAACTGATGGGAAATAACTTTTAATTGTAGGATAATCCATTTATAATAGGGAATAAGCCCCCATTGAATACTACATAGAGTATAGAAGAGTTTTAACTCTTTTCTTAAACTGCTCTGGAAGTTAAAGGGGTACTCCGGTAGAAAACAAAATGGGGAGATTCTCAAAAACTACTGTAATTTCTGTTCCAGCGATATTATTCCCACCCTTTTTTTTCTTTTCACTTTTTCAAAGGTCTTTCGTGCTGCTTTGAAAATATGAAAATACGTGAAAATTCATTTTCGTGACACTTTTTTTTTTTTCGAGCCAATAATTTTTTCAGCCATATTGGATTTTTTGAAAATTCTGGTGAAAACATCTCACAAAATATTCCATGGTTACCAGTGCCCAGACAAGAGATAACTGTATAAATAAAACATTTCTGAGCTGAAATGTGAGTGCAGGTGCAAAGACCAAGAAAACATTTTTATTTTTTTTTATAACATTTTTCAATAATAATTATTTCTTTTTTTAATAATTACTTAAATAATAAATTTTCCCCAAAAATCTACAACCATTTCTGTGATTTCTACACTATCAAAAAGCTGGTGTGAAATTTTTTATGTAAACTGGACTCTCACCCCTTTGAAAACATAGACAATATACGTGGACACGCCCACTTTTACAAAACTGACATGAACAGTGTAAACCGCAGTGTGGTCGATACTTTTCGTGAAATTTTGGTGCCAAATTTATTTTTTTGGGCGCAAAATTATTTGAGAATCCCCCCAAATGTTTTGAAATCAACTGGCGCAAAAAAGTTAGACAGATCTGTAAATTACTTCTGTTTAATAATCTTAACCCCAGCTGCTGTATAATCTAAAGGAAGTTGTGTAGTTCTTTCCAGTCTGACCGCTGTGCTCTCTGCTGCCACCTCTGTCCATTTCAGGAACTGTCCAGAGCAGGAGAGGTTTGCTATGGGGATTTGCTCCTGGTCTGGACAGTTCCTGATAAGGACAGAGGTGTAAGCAGAGAGCACAGGGGTCAGGCTGGAAAGAACTACACAACTTCCTGTGGAACATACAGCAGCTGATAAATACTGGAAGGATTAAGATTATTAAATAGAAGTAATTTACAAATCTGTTTAACTTTCTGGCACCAGTAGATTTGAAAACATTTGCTTTCCACTGGAGTACCCCTCTAATCTCATATATATTAAAGAATGTATTACCCAGATTGTAGATGGTCTTGTAGACCCCTACGTAAATGAACTGGGCTTCCGGTGTCTGTCAGATTCTGAACTTCTGCGCTTGTTTATTGCTTGTGTAAACATTCATGTGAAAAGGAAACCATAGTTCAAAATTGGATTTGGCTTGACTCCAAGCAAGGGAGTAATTTCCAACTACACTGGAGCATTTGATCACACGTCTAAGACACGAAGTGTTGATTTAAGTCTTGAATTCATGTGTTAAAGGGTTTACATGATAAACACAATTTTTTTTTAAAATAAATGTTTTTGAGGTTTTTTTTTTGCACATTGGACCACCTTAAATTTTTTATTATTTAAAGGAATTATTTAGGAATAGAAAAACAGAGGTAATTTATTTCAAAAACCACTCCCTGTTTGTCTCCAGGTTGGGTGTGGTATTACAACTTGGCTCCATTCACTTCAATGGAACTGAGCTGCAGATCCACACCCAACCTGGACCACACCCAACCAACAGGGAGCGGTTTTGAAAATAAATTACTCCTGTTTTTCTATTCCTGGATAATCCCTTATAAAGGGCACCTGTCATTTGCAAAAATATATATATACATATGATGTAGATAATAACATTATATGTAGATTTGTAATATACATTCGTTAAAAAAAAAATATATATATATATGTATATATTTTTGGGCGGAAAAAAAGCTGTGTTGTCCCAGCAGCTATTGCCTGTGTGTCTCAGCTGGGACAAAATACAGGAAGTGTGGGTGGGGCTAGCAGGGCTCTGTGACATGCCCCCTATGCTGATTGAGTAGCTGGGAGTCCTGCTTGTCCTGCCCACACTTCCTGTATTTTGTCTCCACACAGAGACACACAGGCAAGACAGCATTTTATCACACAAAAATATGCCAATTTTTTTTTACCAATGTATGTTACAAATGTACATGTATTATCTACATGATCTAAAAAGTTTTTGCAAATAACAGTGCCCATTTAAAAGTTGTAGATTTGACCCAAAAATGTATCGTATTGTCTGGCTTAAAGAGGGATAAATTTGTTTTAAAGGAAAACTTGCTCCCCCCACACTAACCAGCAGTACTGGCTGGTAGTGCGGGGGACGTTGATCAGCTTGATGCCTACCATGCCAGGATCCGCCCCACCGTTCAGCCGAAATCTACGATTTTCTGTATATGCTAATTAGGTGCTAACTGGCACAGGCAGGGTTACTGGCACTCTGACATCAGCGCCGTTCATCTGCCGCACCACCCAGCTCATCAACATTCCTCCCCTCCTTCCGCCTCTCCCATCATCATTACAGGGAGGAGGGAGGAATATTAATGAGCTGGGCAGCGCTGTGAAAGAGCGGCGCTGATGTCAGCAACCCCGCCTGTGCCAGTTAGCACCTAATTAGCATATACAGAAAATCGAAGATTTCGTCCAAATGGCGGGGCGGATCTGGGCATGGTAGGCATCAAACTGATCAGCGTCCCCCGCACTACCAGCCAGTACCGTTAGTGCGGGGGGGGGGGGGGGGAGCAAGCTGACAGTTTGCTTTTGAGGCTCATTTTTAATATTGGGGGGGATACAAAATAAAAAATGTTGTGCACTTGCAATGACTACTTGTGCAAACTATGTAATAAATGGTAAAGTTTTTTTTGCATTATGCTATGATACTCTTCCTTTATTCATTTATTGTAGTGTTTTCCAAACAGTGTGTCTCCAGCTGTTGCAAAACTACAACTCCCAGCATGCCCGGGCATGCTGGGAGTTGTAGTTTTGCAACAGCTGGAGACACACTGTTTGGAAAACACTGATTTATTGACTCACAGAAGGTAACCGTCCCTCTAGCCTAAAGGCATACAGTATATTCACAACCTGGGATTTTATATAGCAAGTTACATTTGAGACTGTAAATTCCAGGTCACACATCTTTAAAGGGAACAGGGAAAACACACAGGCTTTACTTCTGCTGGTATTAAGGCTTTAAGGACCAAATATGTGACCCGTAACAGGAATGGGTATGTACAGTAGGGAAATTTAAGAATGTGTGTGGTTTAGTCTAGCCAGTTTTAATGGAGTTTCGGTCAGTGAGGTTTGATCTAAGTCTCATTTCCGAGCAATAAGTTAGATTAGATTTTTTTTTTTAAAGATACAAAACAGGGCTCGGAATATAGGCAAAAAGATCTAGATCACAGCGCTCGTCTTTTCCAATTATACAGGTTTTTTTTTTTTTTTACACTTCTTAAGGTACGGAAGCTGAGTAATTTCTTGAAAGAAGCCTTGAAACATGACTACTTTGCATACTTCTATTTTGTCTGGGGAGCACTTTATGGCCTTTAAGACTTCCTTTAATGGCTTGAGTCTTCCCATGGAGACATGTAACCCCTTATACCCGCATCAAAGGGCTCTCTGACAGCTATCTAGCACCCGGCTCTGTACAGGCAAGGGGCAAGAACCCTGAAACAGGCAATTCTTCGATGTTCGTGGATTTGGCTGATAATCCCTAGTCATGTTTCAAGGCTTTTTAAAGTGAATATGTCATTAAAAAATGACTTGTTGTTTAAGTCATGTTTTTATGTTTACCATAATTTCTAGGAAGTTTTGGTGACTTTTTTTCTATTTTACTAGACGTCCAGGTCTACTAGCTGTTTAGTAAAATGGAAAATTAGGTCTACGAGACCTATAACTAAGCTTAGGCTTTATGTTCTGTACAGATTACTTCCCAGTAAAGCTTCAGTTTTAATCACAGACAGCGTAACAGTGAAAGGTGACACCAGTAGATATATAACACTGGATCCACCGCCATTCACAGCCAAGATCAGCATCCCATTCCCTACAGAATGACCTTTGAAAAGGATCAGAGTCATAGTATGCCCAATAATGTTTCCAATTCATGTGAATGGGACAGGTCATGTCTAAAATTGTCTATGGTCCATTGGTCCTGCAGTAAAGCATATCTCTAAATGCTGTGAAAAAATTCACAAAAAATTCTACAAAAAATTTGGGAAAAAAATACAATAAAAAAATAGAAGCAGATTAGAAACATAACATGTTTCCATATCTGGCTGTAATCTGTAAGAAAAAAAACTAGTTGTCACATTCCCTTTTTTAGGAGTTAATATTTGGCTGGAAGGAAAGTTACCTCCAATAGGTGCCACTACAGTGCTGTCTCTTTTCCTTCTGGAGGAAAGCTTCTTTGCATAGTTTTGTCCAGGAAGCATTGCATTGCCTATATTCTCTACGTCAGCTTGTACATCACCTCCTCGAACAAGCTACGTTCTAGTACACAGAAGTTATAAATTCTATGTATTATATTGTTAGTACTAGCAAGGACAAATCTCAGAAAATCTCATTTTTATCTTGGCTTAAGGAAGTTATTAAAGGGGTGTTACCAGTGGAAAACTTTTTTTTTATTTTTATCAACTGGCGCCAGAAAGTTAAACAGATTTGTAAATGAATTCTATTAAAAAATCTTAATCCTTCCAGTACTTATCAGCTGCTGTATGTTCCACAGGAGGTTCTTTTCTTTTTGAATTTCTTTTCTGTTTGACCACAGTGCTCTCTGCTGACACCTCTGTCCATCTCAGGAACTGTCCAGAGTAGAAGCAAATCTATCCTGACATGGAGTGCATTACAAGTGGAAAATGTAATCCTGCATTCACCGCATGGGTACCGACTATTCTGCTCCTTCTCCCGGAACCTCCGTCCGCTCAGCAGACTTCCATGGCGTGGGGCGCTCTGAGCGCCCCACGCCATGGAAGTCTGCTGAGCGGATAGAGGTTCCGGGAGAAGGAGCAGAATAGTCGGTACCCATGCGGTGAGTGCAGGATTACATTTTCCCCTTGTAATGCACTTTATGATTCTGGTTATCATTTTGTCCTAGCACCACCGAGGGACCCATTTATGCCTATAGATCCACTGACGGAATCCTTTATTGTTCTATCTACATTGGTAGCATTACCTGCATTACAGTAGTGCCACTTGGACCTTTTTTCTTCTTCTTGGTTATATTGTGCTATCCTGACATGGACAGAGGTGTCAGCAGAGAGCACTGTGGTCAGACAGAAAAGAAATTTAAAAAAAAGAAAAGAACTTCCTGTGAAACATACAGCAACTGAAAAGTACTGGAAGGATTAAGATTTTTTAATAGAAGTAATTTACTAATTTGTTTAACTTTTTGGCACCAGTTCATTTAAAAAAATAAAATAAAATGTTTTCCACTTGAGTATCACTTTAAGGTAGAAGCATACTTCCTGGTCATCCATGATATAGTGGCAAGAGATGGTATTGTTGCATAGCACTTCCTTATGTACAGTATGTGTTTTACCTACACACATTTACCTATGTACTTTGCCTTAGTCAACACTGCTCAGTGTGTCACCGTGGTTCAAGGTAAGGTGACATGTACACAGCCCATATATTGCCAAAGCTTTTAGAGGTGTGGGGTCAGTACTGTTGTTTAAAGACGTGTTCCAATACCTCCCGACAGACTTATTCCAAGTTTATTTGGCTTAAAAGTGAAAATTCCCTTGGATCAGCTTTATTTTATAGTCTTTTTAAGCAAACTCTGCAAATTTTCAATCATGAAGTCACCAACTTCCTTTTCTGCCAAAGTTTTAAAAAGACCTGCAAATGGCGCCATAAGCCATGCACTAGACACAAATACAGGGGATTTTATTTCCGAAAATTCGGATTGGGCGTTTTTCATTCATATTACAGTTTTACCAAGTAAGGTGAGACATTTAATAATCTAATGGATATTTCCATGGCAATACAGTTAGTTTGTTGCAGTAATTGTTTTATTACGGGATGAAATCTAGTCACATAAAGGTTTATGCCAAGAACCACACCATGGATTTTGGCAGGCTTTTGGCTGTACAGAACATATTCTTCTGTGTGTGCTTCATTTTTATATGAATAGGCTGTCTCTGCCCAGCCAAAGAAAGAACATTACTGTAGCTTTGTCTACCATCTGTTTCTGCTATCACTTCTACATTACGTCTGTACCTTTGTATAACTAAACCACACCAATCACCCCAACGCCTTGGATTAGAACAGCACAGACCGAAAGAAAGTGGATACGTCAGGATGCTCTTACCACAGTCCTATGGCTGCGTTGTATATATGCCCTTAAAAGACAAGTAGCTTGGGTTGATGATGAAGATTAGGTTACACTGAATCACTGCTCCCAGTCCAGAGATTGAGCCCAGTTACTGGAACAGATCTCTCCACCCTTTGGGTCAAGGGGAAAAAAAGAGTCAGAATTGTTTTAAGTCATCACTTGGCAAAGAAAATGTTCAACTTTAAGCAACTAGGAAAATGAAGTCACTTGTTTTAACATTACATACTAAGCACATTTAAGGGGTTGTCTACTTAAGACAATTCATTTTTTTCTTAGCAAGGTTCCCCAGTTCCAAGCTAAACATAAGATGAATCCAGCAGAAAGTGTTCAATATCTGTGCAGTGCCCCCGCAGGAGAAAAGAAGCATTACTAACTGCCTACTGAAATCAATCAGCTATCCATGTAATGCATGCATTTGTTGGGTCCTCCAGAAAGAGAGCAAGGGGCTATTTGCGTTTTTTCCAGAGATGAGCGAACTTACAGTAAATTCGATTTGTCACAAACTTCTCGGCTCGGCAGTTGATGACTTTTCCTGCATAAATTAGTTCAGCTTTCAGGTGCTTCGGTGGACTGGAAAAGGTGGATACAGTCCTAGGAGACTCTTTCCTAGGAATGTATCCACCTTTTCCAGCCCACCGGAGCACCTGAAGGCTGAACTAATTTACGTAGGATAAGTCATCAACTGCCGAGCCGAGAAGTTCGTGACGAATTGAATTTACTGTAAGTTCGCTCATCTCTAGTTTTTCTCCACTAAATTTTCTGAGTTAGACCACCCCTGCTTTTCTAAACCGGACAGTCTTTACAGTGTATTGCTAAAGGGATATTCTGGTATAATGAAAATTTGGGATATTTTGCTGGGATTGGCCAAAAAAACTGCAGCTCCCATTCTAGCACCTTTTTAAAGGGGAGCTCTGCCCCTAGACATCTAATCCCCTATCTAAAGGATAGGGGATAAGATATCTGATCGCTGGGGTCCCACCTCTGCGGACCCCCACAATCTACCTGCTGCAACAGGCATTCGTTTAACTCGTCGGGTGCAGCACCAGAGGCTCGCGACATCACAGTCACGCCCAGTTCTTGACGTCATGGCCATGTCCCCTCAATGCAAGTCTATGGGAGGGGGCGTGACTGCCGTCACGCCCCCTCCCATAGACTTGCATTGAGGGGGCATGGCCGTGACATCACAAGCGGGTGTGACTGTGATGTCACGAGCCTCTGCCCCACATTGCCAGTCATCCAGCATGGAGTGAAGTTAGCTTTGTGCATCGGTTATCTGGGGTGCTGCAGCCAAGATAGCGTAGGTCCCCAGCAGCAGGACCCCCGCGATCAGACATCTTATCCCCTATCCTTTGCATAGGGGATAAGATGTCTAGGGGCAGAATACCCCTTTAAGCAAGTTAAAGGTGTTCTTTAACTGGTTAATACAATGGTTTGAAAATGTTTTTTAAGTCAGCCTCTATAGATTATGCAGAATACCTCTGCAAGCACTCGGTCAGTCTGCTGGTATCTCGTAACCTAAATAATTATCTCAGACAGTTTATTCATGATCTTCTGTTGTTTGATTTTTGCATTTCAATGTATCTTTTTTTTCTTGTTTTTTCTTCCTGTAGCCATATCAGCCCAGTTACATTGACTCGAATAAATACAGTGTCATCTACCCGACACCAAACTTGCTGCACAGTAAACTTTACCACAGTCCTGAAACCTTGTCTGGATTCCAAATGGAGCCGGTGGACCTCACTACAAACAAGAGGAATTCGCCTCTCTCCACCGGAAGGTCCCCGTCTCCCATCAAATACTCGTCTCCCAAGAGAAGAAGTTCCCCAGTTATGTTTATGCCTTCATCCAGTCCACCATTGAAAAAGTTAACCCCATCACCGCCTGCTGTTCCACCCTTCACAATGCCAATATCCCTTAACCCAATGTTGTCTGCATTTCCAAGGCATGCTTATAGGAACCCTGGACTCTTACCCATTTTACAGCCAATGGTTGTACAGCCTGTTCCTTTTGTGTATACCTCTCATCTGCAGCATCCAATCATGGTACTAGCTGAAGACCTGGAAAATCAAAGTAGTAAACACAGTAAGTAGCTTTTAATAATGTTAGAAGAATTGATCATATTTTAAAGGGGTGCTCCGTTTAAAAACTTTTTTTTTTTAAATCAACTGGTGCCAGAAAGTTAAACAGATTTGTAGATTACTTCTATTAAAAAATCTTAATCCTTCCTGTACTTATTAGCTGCTGAATACTACAGTGGAAATTCTTTTCCATTTGAAACACAGAGCTGTCTGCTGACATCATGAGCACAGAGCTCTCTGCTGACATCTCTGTCCATTTTAGGAACTGTCCAGAGTAAAAGGAAATCCCCATAGCAAACATATGCTGTTCTGGACAGTTCCTAAAATGGACAGAGATGTCAGCAGAGTGCACTGTGGTCATGATGTCAGCAGACAGCTCTGTGTTTAAAAAAGAAAAGAATTTCCGCTGTAGTATTCAGCAGCTAATAAGTACAGGAAGGATTAAGATTTTTTAATAGAAATCATTTACAAATCTGTTTAACTTTCTGGCACCAGTTGATTTAAAAAAAAAATCATATTAGTGTAAATATTACATTTGAAAAAAGTAGTATTAGCACTACTTTTCATGAAGGTAACCACTGTGTATAATGAAGAGCCATTCCATAAGAGTGGCTCTTGTCCTAACATACTTAAAGGGGTACTCCAGAGGGGAAAAAAAGGTTTTTAAATCAACTGGTGCCAGAAAGTTAAACAGATTTGTAAATTACGTCTATTTAAAAATCTTTACACTTCCAGTACTTATCAGCTGCTGTATGCTCCAGAGGAAGTTGTGTAGTTCTTTCTAGTCTGACCACAGTGGTCACTTCTGCCACTTCTGTCCGTGCCAGAAACTATCCAGAGCAGGAGCGAATTCCCATAGCAAACCTCTCCTGCTCTACACAGTTCCTGACTTGGAAAGAGGTGTCAGCAGAGAGCACTGTGCTGCTCAGACTGGATATAACTACACAACTTCCTTTGGTGCATACAGCAGTTGATAAGTACTGGAAGCCTTAAGATTTCTAAATAGAAGTAATTTACAAATCGGTTGAACTTTCTGGCACCAGTTGATCTGAAAACATTTTTTTTTTCCTTAGTAGTACCCCTTTAAGCCATCCTTATAGTATATGAATGCTGTTTATCTGGACTGACCTTTTTTCCTGAGCTGTGGACCACAGCAGCCGAATTCTGAAGGGGGTTATCTTTTAAGACAACCCCCTTAGGTCGGCCATATGTCTGCTGATGATACAGCCCATTTTAATTAAATACAGTGGTCCCTCAACATACGATGGTAATCCGTTCCAAATGGACCATTGTTTGTTGAAACCATCGTATGTTGAGGGATCCGTGCAATGTAAAGTATAGGACAGTGGTCTACAACCTGCGGACCTCCAGATGTTGCAAAACTACAACACCCAGCATGCCCGGACAGCCAACGGCTGTCCGGGCATGCTGGGAGTTGTAGTTTTGCAACATCTGGAGGTCCGCAGGTTGAAGACCACTGGTATTAAAGATTGCACTCCTGTGTCCCCTCCGCTCTGGACCGTCACAGCTGCCCTGGATGTCGCCGTCCATCACTGTCGCCGCGTCCCCAGGGTGTCCCCAACATTCCTCGCTCTCCGTCGCCACCATCACGTCGCTACGCACGCCGCTCCTATTGAATGACGGGACGGCGTGCGCAGCGACGTGATGACATTGGAGGAGAGCGCCGACGATGCAGGGATCCCGAAGAGGACGCGCAAGAGCCCCGAGGACAGGTAAGTAATCGTCAGCAGACCACACGGGGCACCGTAAACGGCTATCCGGTGGCAGCTGAAGAAGTGGGCGCTGCCGGATAGCCGTTTATGCGATGGCCCCGACATACAAAAGCATCGTATCTTGAAATGATCGTATGTCGGGGCCATCGTAGGTCGGGGGGTCACTGTAATAGTGAATGGATCTATGGAGACAAAATGATGACGTTTGCTCATAATGCAGTCTACCCAACTGCAAACCACCAACAGGGTTTCCGAGAGGGAAAAATATATTTAACTTCTACATGTTGTTAAAAGTTCCAAGAAGGGTCCTGGGGGTAATATCAGTTATTTTTGTTCCACTTATTTTGTTTGTATTTCTACACATCTTTAAGATCTTTCAATATTATTTCTATATAATTCTTATCCCTGTTTAGCAGTATGACTACTTACTACTATACACTGACTGAATTAAATGTCTCTGATTATTTCATTACAGTACCTGTAACAGTGCCAGAGTGTTTTGAGAAAACTCCACTATTAAAAAACATAAAAGTTGAGCCTGGGACAGATCACTCGATGACAGAAGTTTACCCCGAACAAGTATCGCCTGGCATCAGTACACCACCAAAGGGCATGTTCCATGAGTAAGTCACATAATATAGACACAAACTATGAAATTCTTGATTTTGATCATGGTCTTCAAAACATAATCCTCTGTATATTTCCCAGGAGGCAAACATTTCGTCTACACCTTCCTCTCTCTCTCTCTCTCTCTCTCTCTCTTCTATTGGGAAAGCACTATTTTAAAGGGATTCTTCTTTACCTTTCCAATACCATGTAAGACAGCATTCAGGCACAGGTGGTCACCCAAACCATCACCCCAACCATATCTTGCCTCCTATCAGTGAGCAATGATGCCAGTAAAATGATCCATGACCTCTGAGGCCACTAAGGTCCCTTGCTGGTTGATTGTTAAAGGGGTACTCGGGTGGAAAACTTTTTTTTTTTTTCTTAATCAACTGGTGCCAGAAAGATAAACAGATTTGTCAATTACTTCAATTACAATCTTAATCCTTCCAGGGCTTATTAGCTGCTGAATACTACAGAGGAAATTATTTTCTTTTTGGAACAGAGAGCTCTATGCTGAATCACAAGCACAGTGCTCTCTGCTGACACCTCTGTCCATTTTAAGAACTGTCCAGAGTAGGAGAAAATCGCCATAGAAAACATATGCTGCTCTGGACAGTTCCTAAAATGGACAGAGATGTCAGCAGAGAGCACTGTGCTCATGATGCCAGCAGAGAGCTCTGTGTTCAGAAAAGAATTTCCTCTGTAGTATTCAGCAGCTAATAAGCACTTGAACTATTAAGATTTTTTAGTAGAAGTAAATTTACAAATCTGTTCAACTTTCTGGCACCAGTTGATTTAAAAAAAAAAAAAAAAAAAATTTTCCACCAGAGTACCCCTTTAAGAGAGATCAAGCACCCACTAGAGCTTGCACAGTGGAACACCAAGGGATCGGAGAGCAAGGCTAAGGTTCCACACAGGTTTCTTTCTGGCTTTTTTTTTAAGCCAAAGTCAGAAGTGTATTTAAAAGAAATGGGAAATATAATGGAAGGACTTAGACTTCTCCTTCCTACTGGATCCCCTTCTGACGTTGGCTCTAAAGCTGCAGTGGCATTTTTCCAAAAAAACTCTATAAAAAACCTGTGTACATTTAAGGATTTTAAATTTTTGGGAGCAATTTTAAAAACAAATTCTGGACAGGAAGATACGGTAAGTATGTTTACTAAAAGTGCAATATTGCAGTGTCCCGTGGACAGAACCCTTTTCACTTAGTACATTTATATGGTACACCTAGACCTCACCAAAAGGAACACCCATGACTATCCTCTATATCCAAGTCTAGATTACTATTTGAGACACCTAGGTCATTTCCAGTCATCAGCCTTTTTTGAAATTATTTGGGCCAACGTGTATTTGTGTTTGAACATTGGGCAGAATGTCCCATGTTTTATGGCCTTAAATGCTTTGCCTTTCCCTGATACTCATGAAACATATTTTTTATTGAAGAATGTTGCCGAGGTAAAGCGAGAAAAATGTAAATTTTAAAGGGGTATTCCGGGCAAATTTTTTTATCCCCTATCCAAAGGATAGGGGATAACATGTCTGATCGCGGGGGCTCTCAGCCGCAGGCTACATCTCTAGTTTGTGGGGACTACGTCTCTAGTTTCGGAAACCTCCGGGTTTCCGGGACTGGGGACGTGACGTCACGCCACACCCCCTCCATTCATGTCTATGGGAGGGGGCGTGACGGCCGTCACGCCCCCTCTCATAGACATGAATGGAGGGGGCATGGCGTGACATCACGTCCCCAGTCCCGGAAACCTGGAGGTTTCCGAAACTGGAGATTCAGCACCTGCATAGAATGCGGGTGCTGCAAGGAGATCGTGGGGGGTCTCAGCAGGATAGGGGATAAGTTGCAGATCGCGGGGGGGTCCAACCGCTGGGGCCCCCTGTGATCTCCTGTACGGGGCCCCGACAGCCCACGGGAAGGGGGCGTATCGACCACCGCACGAAGCGGCGGCTGACACGCCCCCTCAATACAACTCTATGGCAGAGCCGTAGCGCTGCCTTTGGCAATCTCTGGCTCTGCCATAGCGATATATTGAGGGGGCGTGTCAACCGCTGCTTTGCGCGGTGGTCGACACCCACTATCTGGCCGGAGAGTCTGGCCCCCATACAGAGAGATCGCAGGGGGCCCCAGCGGTCGGACCCCCCGCGATCTCAAACTTATCCCCTATCCAAAGGATAGGGGATAAGTTTTTCACCACTGGACTACCCCTTTAAGTATAATAAAGCTATAGAGATAATACAGGAAAAAAAATATATACAGAAATAACAACAAAAGAAACAGAAAGTGTACCACATTCACATATTGTTGTTCCAAGATTCCTTGCCCTGATACTCAGTACCATTGAAGCAGTAAAAGAGGCGAGACATATAACTTAATGGTACTCTTCATATTTCAAGAAAGGTCTTGCTTAAGAAAGAAAAGATTGACTAAAAGTATTTCACATGACGTGAGTGAAAATGAAAAACATTTGTCGTGTGTAAAAGAATCTAGGTTAGTAAGAGGAAAAACAAGTCACGGAGCCATGGAATGCAGATGTAGTCATTGGTTTGTTTTTTACCTGCGGTGTGGCAATAGGTTTTGAATGTGAGGAGCCAATTTTAAAACTTCCCGTGGGTGGGGCAGACGGGCTGATCTCCTCTTTTGGAATTGACGTCAGGGACCACACCCTCCATTTTGGCACAACACAACAGGAAATTCTTAATTGCTTTAAAAAGGAGTGACTGAGACAATAGCAAATATTTCTCCCGATGACTAGGACTATATAAAATACAGAGGGGAACAAAAACAGTTTGTTATTTATTTTTTTCTGTTCAGGGAGAGCGCAAAAAAGCTGTTTCAAATTATTTCTGGAGGAAATAGATCATGTAAACAAACGTAGAGAAAGCAAACTGAGACCTTACAAGGTTTTGCAATCCTGAAAAATGTTTGTGTGGGAAAAAGAGAGCATGACCTTGTTAATTATCAGAAATAATAAACCCTGCGGGGGTACCAATCGCTTTGCCATTAGGCTCCTAGAACAAGAACACTTCTGTAAGATCTAAAACAATCCTACAATGTTGTGTAGAACAGGTAGGTGAACCTACAAGGGAGCAACTCAGATAGAGAGGATAGAGATGTTATTCCTGCAATTAGCACAATGAAGTTTGTGATAGTAAAGGCTGTATTATAAGAGGAGATAGCTGCCCAATACAAGCGCCCATTGATGATGTACAAACGGATTGTTGCTCATTTAAAGAGCCTTTAGATAATAATGATGCCTGAACGTTTAGGGGGCCATTTACATTCATCATTGTCGGCAGTGCTTCGCCCGTGGACATGGGGAGATGTGCTACTAGCAAACATACATTTATAATACTGTCGGCCAAAAACAATGATTATCTAAGGTGTATGGGGTCCTTGAGGTTTCCTCTTATGGCAAATATCCAGATCGGGCATGCTGGATTTCGGCTGCCCAATCCTTTCATTCTCAGGGAGAGAAAAGCTGCTGCCAGATGAGTCTGGCAATAGCCTTTTCCCTTCACCCCATTGACAACAGGATCAAGAGTGATAGCTGTTAGGTAAATATTTGGCTGACAGTGATCATATGTATATTAACAACTTGTCACATTTTATTTTCTATGCTGGACTTTCCTTTCCAGAGGAATTGAATTCTTAGCAAATAAATAGCAGAGGTGGTGGGAACTGCCCTTAAAGGGGTACTCCGTTGGAAAACCTTTTTTTTTTAAATCAACTGGGGCCAGAAAGCTAAACATATTTGTAAATTACTTCTATTAAAAAATCTTAATCCTTCCAGTACTTATTAGCTGCTGAATACTACAAGAAATTATTTTCTTTTTGGAACTCAGAGCTCTCTACTGAATCACGAGCACAGTGCTCTCTGCTGACATCTCTGTCTATTTTAAGAACTGCCCAGAGAAGGAGAAAATCCCCATAGCAAACATATGCTGCTCTGGACAGTTCCTCAAATGGACAAAGATGTCAGCAGAGAGCACTGTGCTCATGATGTCAGCAGAGAGCTCTGTGTTCCAAAAAGAAAATAATTTTCTCTGTAGTATTAGCAGCTAATAAGTACTGGAAGGATTAAGATTTTTTTTATAGAATTAATTTACAAATCTGTTTAACTTTCTGGCACCAGTTGATTAAAAAAAAAAAAGTTTTCCACCGGAGTATTCCTTTTAAAGTCACAGACGGGATGGGGAAACAAACACCAGGCTCTTTTTCTTGGGTAGCAAAACTTACCATAATGGGTTGCCCAGTTTAAACTTTGGTATACTCCCCTGCCCCCACCTCTACCCCCTCTGTACTTTGCATGTCACTGAATTCAGGTTTGCAAAAATTTATTGTCAAACAGGATTTGACTTCCCCTGGAGGCCTGCGTGTTGTTATCAAAATGCTAATGGAAGTAATTCCAAAGATAATAATACCGCTATTTCAGTTTGTCTATCTTTCTACTGTGCCATGGTTTCTGGCGAGTCGCTGGAAGATCACTCTGACTGTAAAGTCTTTAGTTTCCCAATTAGAGCAAAAGAAAGAGCAAGCGACATTGGCATAATTGGAAAAAAAATAGCTGAAAATGTATGGCATGAATTGAATTAATTATTTTTTTTGGGGGGGGGGGAGGTGGATACTTGCTTTTAGTTCTATATACCTTTAAAGGGCTACTCCGTGGAAAACTTTTTTTTCTTTTAAATCAGCTGGTACCAGAAAGTTAGACAGATTTGTAAATCACTTCTATTAAAAAATCTTAATCCTTCCAGTACTTTTTAGGGGCTGTATACTAAAGAGAAATCCAAAAAAGAAATGCATTTCCTGTGATGTCCTGACCTCAGTGCTCTCTGCTGACCTCTGCTGTCCATTTTAGGAACTGTCCAGTGAAGGAGAAAATCCCCATAGCAAACATATGCTGCTCTGGACAGTTCCTAAAATGGACAGCAGAGGTCAGCAGAGGACATCACAGGAAATGCATTTCTTTTTTGGATTTCTCTTTAGTATACAGCCCCTAAAAAGTACTGGAAGGATTAAGATTTTTTAATAGAAGTGATTTACAAATCTGTTTAACTTTCTGGCACCAGTTGATTTAAAAAAAAAAGAAGTTTTCCACGGGAGTACCCCTTTAATGCTAAATGATTTAATGTATTCATAGATATGTAGCCATAACTTCTCTTTGCTAATTCTCAGTGCCTAGTGTATGATTTTATATTTCCCTCCTTCTTCTGCAGACATCACCCATCAGTTATAGTTCACCCAGGAAAAAGACCATTACCTGTGGAATCTCCAGAAACCCAGAGAAAAAGAAGAATACACAGATGCGACTATGATGGCTGCAATAAAGTTTACACCAAAAGTTCCCATTTAAAGGCGCACAGGAGAACACATACAGGTCAGCATGGCTCACTGTTTGGTTTATGGGAAGAGTAATGGTAATAGTTTATCTCTGGAGCAGGAAGTGGCTGGGTGTGGGCAGCAGGCAGGGTAATACCTCACTCCAAGATAAATCGACAGTAACCACAATTTACAGACATTTGGATCAGCCTGTTGGTATATTGTTTTTCCAGAGAGCTAAAGTTTATTTTCCCGCTAAAGTTTATTTTTCCACCAAAGTATACACCATGATTGAAAATACAGTGAAATACAGTGAGACCACTCCCTTGTCCAGACCAGATTTCAAATGACAGATTTTTAGCTCCACCATTTATTATGCAAACTGGTCTTATTCTTCGACAAGACCATCCTTCCCCTAGAAGACCACTTTTCCATGCAATTTTGGAGGGTTGTCTCAGAGAGATTACACACACAAGCATATCATTTTAGGTTTATAGGGGTATTCCGGGCAAAAATATTTTATCCCCTATCCAAAGGATAGGAGATAAGGTGTCTGATCGCTGGGGGGCCGCTGCTGAGACCCCTCGCGATCTCCTTTATGGACCCACATTCTATGCAGGTGCTGAATCTCCAGTTTCGGAAACCTCCAGGTTTTTTTGGGACTGAGGACGGGACTTCACGCCACACCCCATCCATACATGTCTATGGGAGGGGGCGTAATGGTGTCATGCCCTCTCCCATAGACATGTTTGGAGGGGGCGTGGCGTGACGTCACGTCCCCAGACCCGGAAACCCGGAGGTTTCCGAAACTAGAGACGCAGTCCCTGCATAGAATGCGGGTGCTGAAGGGAGATGGCAGGGATCTCAGCAGCGGGCCCCCCACAATCAGACATCTTATCCCCTATCCTTTGTATAGGGGATAAAATATTTTTGCCTGGAATACCCCTTTAAAATAACAGTTATAATAAATGTGATAATATAAGTTCAGTGCATGGTTTTAAACCAAAGTCCGTGGCTATTTAATGCATTTTGTATAATTTCTGGAGACAGGCAAGTTAACTACTTTTTTCAGCAACACTCCTGTCCATGGACTGTGTCTGGTATGGAGTTGAAATGTGAGGTACAGCCTTGTGGGGGCGCTGTTTCTTAAACATAAACTCCATTGTTTCTCCTAAACCCCTTTTAAATAGAAGCAAACACCAATACATGATTCTTTATATAAGAATTTCTGTGTATTTAAAGCTAAACTAGTGAGTGAATTTGGATATACTAACTGGACCCCCCCTAAATATTGGATCTTCTTTTACAAGCCATTTAGTAGGTGCAGTATCAGACTGAGGTTCCTAGGGCCTATATTTAGAATTAACAATGGGGGCCCACTTTAAAGTTGCACGCAAATATTACTTCTTTAAAGGGGTTTTCCGGGCAAATACATCTTATCCCCTATCCAAAGGATAGGGGATATGATGTCTGATTGTGGAGGGCCCGCCGCTCAGTTGCAGTGCGGCACTCCCATAGACATGAATGGAGGGAGCGTGACGTGACATCACAAGGGGGCGTGGAGTTTTGTCACATCTTCAGTCCCGGAAACCCGGAGGATTCCGTAACTGGAAACACAGCCCTGCATAGAATGCAGTTGCTGCAGGGGATCGCTGGGGGCCCCAGCGGTGGGCCCCCTGCGATCAGACATCTTATCCCCTATCTTTTGGATAGGGGATAAGATGTTTCTGCCCGGAATACCCCTTTAACTTATTTATACTTTCTCAATGCAGAAAATGCAACAGTAATTTCCTATAATTTGCACAAAACCAGTGTATTTCGCCTCAATTTTGTGCAAATTGCAGCAAAAATGCAGACCCAAATCTCGGGCTGTGGATCAGTCCAAGCTTTACTGCACTCCATCGTAGAGGTGTAACTATAGGGTTACAGAGGAGGCAATTGCATTGCAGGCCATGGAGCAAGAGAAGACCCTTCGAGCACAAAGTAGGTGGGGGGGGGGCCTGTTACAGATTTTTGAATAGGAGCCCAGAAGTTATGACTCTGCCCAGTAGTTAGATGCCAGCCGGATACTTTATAATAAACATGAAGAGCTCTGATAGGTCCCTAGTCCTGAACTCCTAATAAGATAGGCAGCTCACATTTTGAAACCTATATGTGAAGTTGTAATTCTCAGGTAAACAGTATAAATGTAATTTTATAAATGTTTTTAACCATTTTTGGACTTCTCAGCAGTTCTTTGCACAGATTGTTGATTCGGAAAGTGTTATTTCCCTCCATCCTCTTTCATTGTTCATTAAAAAAAAGCTGATATCGCTCGCACTCAACCTTCTCCTTCGTGCACTTAACTGATCTTCCTGTTCTCTTCTACAGGGGAAAAACCTTATCAGTGTACTTGGGAAGGATGCACGTGGAAGTTTGCCCGTTCTGACGAACTGACTCGGCATTTCCGTAAACACACTGGAATCAAACCATTTCAGTGTCCAGACTGTGACCGCAGCTTCTCCCGCTCGGACCACCTCGCCCTCCACAGAAAGAGACACATGCTTGTCTGAACAGAAATTTTAGTTTTTTTTTACAGATTTTTTTTTTCCTTTTGTTTTTGTACACAATACATTTTGGATTCAGCTGGTCTGAATCTATACAATCCCAGTCAGTAGATTATATTCTCTTAACCTCAGTGTACTCACCACGGGTCAGACCTAAGAATGTGAACTTTTTTTGTTGTTTTTGTAATACAGAGGCTTAGCAGTAACTTCCTGCTCTTAATGACACCTCAGGAAATCAAGAAAACGGACAATGTACTGCTTCATGTCTACTTTCAAGCCATATATCTATATAAAATAACTTATACATGTATTTAATTATAAACACAATGCCTAGTTTGCTTTATCTTGCCACATTCTGCACACTTGTTAGTGCTACAATGTTATTCTTTTTTTCTTATGTCCACAATTAAATACATTTCCAAAAAAAAAAAAACGCCATGCAACAGAAAGGTTTTTGTCAGGTCTTTGTATTGTATGCCATGATGCCTGAATGCGTAAAGTGCACTTTCATGAGACAAATAAAAAAAAAGATTGCAAATGAAAAAACACATATGGATGTAATTCTGTTGAATAATTAGTTTGGTTTGTAATGCACAGTTATTTTGGTCTATCCTCTTGGTCTGTGCCTTAATCGAAATCAATTTGAGGTTCTACCTGTTTTCTAAATAGCCCATGTATCCAACATATCTATCTATCTATACATAAAATGTACAATTTGTCTATGTCATGTATTATGATGTGAAATGTACTTGAATAATATTAAAATATATATATTTTTAAAGAAAATATTTTGTCCATTTAGAAAGACATTAAATGTCTGATGAGAGTCTGGAATTAAATACCTGGTGCTGTAGAATAACCTTTCGATAAAACTAGAACAGCCTGTTGTCCACTAAAGAATCATTGCCCTAGAATATAATGGGTCTGTCTCCAGAACAATATGTTTCACAATAAATGTTTAGTAATGGAAACCTAACTTCAATAGGCCTTACACTTTCTTCAAACACTGCATAAATCAGTAGTACAAACAAATGTAAGAAACATTGTAAAAAAAAAAAAAAAAAAAAAACTTATCAGAGAAAATGCCTCTTTTCTATTTATAAGGCTCTTTCCTACCTCCCTAGACTCATTATTTACAATCATTAAAAAACAGTGTCTGATAATGGATCAGGTCATAGTACTTTCGAGTACAATACTTCCTTGATCAAGTCTTGATAATCTGACTTGATAAAGGCAATACTGTACTGTATAAACACTGTGTAACCTTTTGGTGGACAATAAAAGCCTTTTGTAGCTTTTTCGAAAAAACAAAAACAAAAAAAAACAAATGGAGTGCTGTGATATCTCTATGCAACTGTTTGGATATGCTGGGGATAGAAGGTCGGGGCCTAGCACTGCTGGCACTGGAAGAGGTATAAAAAGAGGCATGGATGCATATAGGCAGCACTTTCTTTTCAGCTTATAGAATGATCAGGTTACAGCTGTTAATAGAAGTCTTTGGAGAGAGTGTCAGGGATGACTGGAAAGAGATATAAGGAAACTCGCAGACGCGGATACAATTGGTAATGGGTGTTATATCTTATCCTTTGCTGGATTGACAGCTTATGCTGCTCAGTGCTGCTTTATACTGTCCTTCATGCAGCTACTGCTTCTAAGGATGGGCTATAAAGATATAGGAGCAGGACCCCCTCTTGTGTGTGCAGTGTATAGAAGACACATAGGCCCAGATTTATCAGACTGTGTGAGAGAAGAATCGAAGAGATTTTTCCACAGCAGCCAATCACAGCTCAGCATTCACTTTACCAGAGCTAGTTAGCTGATCTGTGATTGGTTGCTGTTTTAGTTGCTCTAGTTTTTCCCACACAGTTTGATAAATCTTCCCCATAGTCTATACCAACTAACACAAGAAAAACTGAATATTAGAAATGAAGTCTGCAGAGGGGAAAGTAGGGTGAAAATTTCCATAAATCACAAGTAAAACAGTAGACAAATAATACTGCTACTCCTCATGTCCATACACATGACCACTTATCTTATCTTATTACAGCAATAAACTGTAATACACTGTGAAACTTCAATAGACAAGAAGTTGACATCAAAGTTAGTACCATATTTTGCATGAGCATTTTGTTTTCAACTTCCTTTCCAAAGGTTTTCTACTCTTAAAAATGTATTTCTTGGGCCATTCAATGCGAAAAAACATGATAATTCAGCACATTATCAGGTCCTAGGGATGCTGGTTTTGCTGGGTATAACTATACATATATATATATATATATATATATATATATATATATATATTTCATCTATAAAAATGAAAATATGTACTATTCTGTGCACAAATATTAAGAAGTTATTAGTTGCATAGCTAATCAGATCTTTGAATAGAAGCAATGCATCGGTCTTTGGTCTAAACTCTATCATATGACCTGAAAAATTGTTGATCACTATTTTCCCAAAAGGCAACTTAAAGTTATTTACAAAAAGAAAGTCTTGGCACTGGCAACCTACCAAAGCCAGTCTTACTAAATATAGCCCATGTACAAGCTCACAGGAGATTCCAAGAAACCAAGGGTAACATCAAAGGGTCTAGAGTAACCTCTTGCTACAATCAATGTCACTTATCTAGGAGGAAGTTGGCAGCAATGACAAGATGGTAGGTCATGAAGAAGGACATCTATGAGACTCAAGAAAGAGCATGACTAAGGATATGAACAGACACAAATTTAGTTTGGCCTGAAAAACACGCCACATAAAACTACCCCCTCTTTTCTCCTTTATGAAGCAGTTTTGGTGTTGTTTTTCACCAAAATTATATGTCTTAGTACAGGCATTTCCCCCTCCATTTTTCTCATCACAAGTCATGTGATTTTCATCACATGATTTTGGAGGGGGGGGGGCCAGAAAAAACACCCACATAAGAAATTAGTAACAATGTTTACAATGTATACCAGAAGATTGCCATCTGTGGCTATGCCTCAGTGTTTATTTCATTATTCTTAGGCCAAGTTCCCATATGTCCAAATATGGTAACTAGTGTCCTGGTGACACACTCGCCACACACTTGCCACACTGCCAATTTCCCGTGCGTGTCCTACGACGCACAACATGATACCAGTATCAGCATTGCAAATGTGGCTGCTATGCCCTGTGCCATTTCATCCCCCTCTTCATCATCCCCTGCACCACTTCATCACTTTCTTGATCCAAGGCCACCGTGCCACTTCCTTCTCCCCCATGATCCCTTCCTGTGCTACTTCATTCTCCACCTTGATCCCCCGTTGTGCCACTTAATTCCCTCCTACTCCTTGATCCTTCACTGTATTATTACTCACCAGGCCTGTGTCTGTCAGTGCAGCTCCAGCAGGCTCTGGTGCAGACTCTGTGCCAGTGTACAATTACTCATTTTGAATGCAGTTTAGGATTATCTTTTTTCCTGCATGCACCAAAGATTCCACCATGGGCCAAAATTGCACCAAAAAACCCACACAAAGGCAAAGAATAGTAAATAAATTAGGGAAAAAACATATGGGTTATTAAACCTGCAACAAATACAACCCTACATTCTTAGTAAATGAAGGCCAATATCTTTAGGGATGTTTGCAGGAAAACTTTCCATGACATGAAAGCACAACTCCGACCATGCACCCCTAAAGTCATTAATGTGTTGCAGAGAGGCCCTTGTTCAGCATTATTCTCTCTGACGAAGACATAAAACTCTGCACATTTGGGCAAAACGTGTGCAGAGGAAGAATTGACCGGTTGCTCATAGCTACCAATAAGATTGCTTCTTTTTTCAGAGGCCCATTTAAATATTAAATATAGTAACTGAGTAGTTAATATGGGCATCTAGTCAACTTTTCATCTTCACAAGTTTTAATAAATCTCCCCATTTATGTTTATAGCATGAACATGAGCATGACTTTATTGTAGACAGGATTTCACCTAGGAAAGACACATGTAGCCTAAGTGTACATATGCAAAAGCAGGGCTAGAAGATTTTAAATGGGCACTGTCATGAAAACAAAAAATTGATATGTTGTAGTACTTAAGTACTACAACATATCTCTAATATAGTTTAATAGAAAAAAAGTGATTTTAAAACAGCTTAAAATCACTTTTAAATTCGGCCACTAGGGGTCGCCCTCCTAGTGGCCGAATGCATACGGCAGTGACGTCACTACAGAATTTCGACTCATTTCAGCATGGCAATGAATCGAAATTCGTTCACTGTGCGCTGGCTTCCTGTCTGTCAATCAAATAGGCAAGGAAGCCAGCGCAGTAAAGTCCAGGAGCAGCCGCCCTGGCCGCAGCAGGCACGCAGCCCGTACCTCAGCCCAGTTGGTGTCATGGCGGCTGCACTCTCTCTGCAGCCTCCGGCAACCTAATTGGCGCGTCCTTCATCCGGATTCCCTGTTTCCCTGCAGCTCGCCGGGCAGCGCAGAGTTAACGGTCCCAGCTTCTTCTCCCCATCTGCTGGGGGGTGTTGGTATGAATGGGTGCCTCCAATTGTTTCACCACTACAACTGCCAGCATGCCCTGTAAGCCAATAGATGTCAGGGCATGCTGGGAGTTGTAGTTGTGAAACAGCTGGAGGCACCCTGTTAGAACTAAGGACGGAAGTCGCCCCCAGCAGGCATCAGTGACGTGGTGCCTGCTGGGGAAGTCTGCCTGGTAGTGAGCACACTACCAGACAGACAAAATGGCATTTATTAGTCAATAAATATCAAAATAAAGGCAGGGAGGGGGTTAGGGATAGAAGGGCAATAGGCACGACAGGAAAAAAAAAAAGAAGAGGGTTGGTGGGAGCTATCCTTTAACACTTTTATGTTCTGGGCCAGATTCTTTGACAATGTAAGTTTGGATCCACCCCTTCGCCTTGGAGAGGAAGACTGAAGTGGGGACTTCTCCCACAACCATTGGCTGGGAGGATCACATGACCAAGGCATCATTCATCTAATACAAATGTTAACTCTTTATACTCTTGAATACCTTAGTGTAGAGGCTATGTTTTCTTAAATGTTTTACTATTTCCGCTCTCTCCTGCAACGTGTGTGTTCCACTCCAACTTCCACGACTTGTGTGTAATCCTACCTGCTTTGGCAGCAAGGCCGGTAAGTAGACAGCTCTCACCTCCCACTGGACACAGGTGTGCACGGACTGGCGGAAGCGCAACCGCCCAATACAGCAAACAGGAGAAAACGTCCAGCACTCGATATTCGTTGCAATAATGTTTATTGGCATAAAAGCAGATACATGAACAGGACAGAGCGTAAGCCTACGCGTTTCAGGTAACAAGACCCTTAGTCATGGCATAAAACAAACCCAAAGGTAAAACTATTTATAGTATAACATTTAGTCATGTGACTGCCTCCGCATATGGAAGTAAAACATGGAACTGGATTACAAATATTCTTATAAAATTTACATATATGAAGGCAAAGAAGTAGACATGGTGGTATGTATATATAATAACTTTTCAAAACTAGTTACAACATAAATGGATAGATAATCTGGTATTGAGAGTGATTTGTAAGATGTTATCTCCATATACCATAGTTCATACCGTGTATCCATGGCATAGAACCCCAGATTGCTAAACTCAATGCAACAATATAATGACCCTGCTAAACAATGCTGCATTTGGTATTGGAGTCCCATGCCATGGACGCACGGCGCAAAGAAAGAAAGGGCATATCAATACGTAAGGATAAGATCATGTCTTAGATTAAGTCCAGCTGGTTGCCGGGTGCCCAGTACGAAAATCCAATAGGACTCCCGGTTCAGGAGAGACCTCCTCAAATCACCACCCCGTGACATCCTCTTAACACGTTCTATTCCTACCACTCTAAAGGACTCTGTGTTGCCCTGGTGTATATCCCTGAAATGTTTAGACAGTGCTGAGATATTAAATTGTAGATTTGAACAGTCAGACAAATGTCGTCTAATTCTTACTTTCAATGGTGTAGACGTACACCCTACGTATTGACACATGCATGTCTCGCAGGAGGCCAAATATATCACGTATTTCGAATTACAATTAATGTATTCTTTAATATTATATTGTTGGTTATTGCTGTATGACTTGAAATCCCTCGATACATGCATGTGTCTGCAGGTGACACACGTGTTGTGGCCGCATTTCCAGTTGCCTGGGCTATGGAGCCAGGTTGGATTGCTAGGAGTAGCTCTAGTACCGAACATACTAGGTGACAATTTGTTACCTAAAGAGGGGCCTCGTTTTGAAACCATTTTAAACCCTGAAGACGTAATTTTTCCCAGGATCGGATCCTGATACAAAATAGGAAGATATTTCCTCATAATCCGTCCTATCTGATTGTACTGTCTACTGTACTGGGTAATGAAGAATGGAACAGATTCCCCACTTTTTTGTGTCTCCTTGCGTTTATCTGTGTGTATTATAAGTGACTCTCTACTTAGTCTGTCTGCCCTATCCTTGGCTAGCTTAAGTGATTTTTCGTCGTAGCTCCTGTCTCTCAGTCTGTTATGTAATTGTTCGGACTCCACCTCGTATATATCATTCCTGGTGCAGTTCCGCCGCAACCTACACCACTCCCCATACGGTATATTAGCCGTAACATGATGGGGATGGCAAGATGTTGCCTGCAGAATAGTGTTCCCTGCAATATCTTTACGAAATGGAGAAGAAACAACATGCTGTCCATCTGTGGAAAATCTGACATCTAGAAATGGAATGTTCAGTCGTGAAAAAGATGCAGTAAATTTGAGATTCAATTGCAGCAAGCGCATCCAATCTCATCCATGTCCACAAACATGCAATACACATAAAAACATTTGCAAACAAAGAAACTTTCAGTAGCCATGCACATTTATGCATTTTTTTTTCAGCCACACAATAACTTCTTGCAGATAGTAGCTGGAACATTAGTGGCTCGGGATGGCAGTGATATACCCAGAAAATGGAAGCATTTTGATGTTATGTACCAGCCTGGTGAGGTCACTCTCCCATATATAAGAACCTATAGGCCAATCCCTTCACTCTAGGAATGTACAGTGTTGGATCAAGGTCGAGCGATATTAGGAATGTCTGATTATTGCTTAAACTAATATTTTTATGTGAATGCATTGTCTGAACGTCTGAGTTTACTTTTATGGTAGTTACATATTTCACTGTAGTCCATTCCAATAAACAGGAGACAGATATTTTACAAAGGTGCCAAACTTCTACATTAATGGAAGAAATCTTGGCAAGTGTCAAGAAACCTACATTGCTGCACAATGTAAAAGTAAGTAATTATGCTGAGTCGAGAACTTGTGGTTACATTCCTCTTCAGAATCCCCCAAAAGGAACTTTACAAATCCAAAGAAAAGATTAGTTGAGTTAAAACACATTGAATCCTAGATATACAGAATTAAGATAAAGCAGGTCTATTTATCAGCCTACAATCATAAGGAGATGTTTTATTACACCAGTCGTTCCTACAAACTATAATAGCAAAGCAACCCAAGTTCTTCTGGTGAAATTTTCAGGCCCAATGTAAAAGTAATTTAAACAGGATTTTCTGAGTTATAAAGTTTTTTTTCTATTGCTCCAACATACCTACCTTAAAGGGGTATTCCAGAATTTTTTTTTATTTGACTATGCTACAGTTGTAAAGTTAGTGTAGTTCATAATATAGTGTCTGCACCTGTATGTGACGGTTTTCTCACAATTCTTCTGTGATTTTCAACCCAATATTTATCTTTAACAGCATACAAAATAACTTTCTCAGATATTTCCCAGGTTGCAATGCGTCCGAGACCTGACTCACTAGTCAGCTGATGACAGGGAGCCTGTCTGCTTCAATGGGTGGAGCGATCGCTTGGTGGGAAAGAGATCAATCTGCAACAAATGCAACAGCTGCAGGCACCATGATTGGAAAACACAGGTCTTTTGAATGGATGCAGCTCATTTATGTTTGAATGGGTGGGGTGGCTGATGTGTGGGAGTGAGGAAAATGGAATTATGGGATTTGTAGGCAAAAGAAGAAAGCCACGGTGTTATGGTAATCTCACAACATAGCCATTTAGCCCCAAGACAAGCGCAGATCCTTCCTAAGCATGTCCATTACTGTCTGGCAGGTACGTACTAAAATCACCTTATGGTGTATAACCCCTTTAAGGGTATGTTAGAGCCTTGGTAAATGGAACAGAAGCAATGCTTATTTTCTACAGAATTTGCAAAGGAAATAAGCGGCTAAAATTAAAGTAAAGACTTTTGTTTTTTAGTGGATTTGGAATTTTAATCCTTGCCGGGAGTTTTGTTGCAGAACCTTTGCTATTCGAACAGAGCAGAGGACAACCTATTAAAGTCAGTGGGAGTGTGATGTAAAGCGGAGTCTTAGCATAATTCCATGCAGACATTACGCGTTCAATTTCCTTAGTGAGAATGACCCATATGGGGATGTTCACACAGCGAAATTTCCGTATGGAATTCCACTGAAGAATTCCAACGGAAATTCTGCCAGAATTTACTGCCGATTACTTCCATTAGGATTCTGCTGTCCCAAGGTCAGTCTTATATTTTGTATAATTCCATGGTGGAATCCCATTGAAGCCAATGGGGCTTGAATTTTGTTGGAATTCTGAGAACACAGAATTTCCGGCAGAATTCTGCAATTCCATTCAGCAAACTTTGCTGAATAGAGAATCAGAAATGTGGTGTCCCGGTACCGCATCCTATACGGTACCTGTGTTTGTGGGTCCCCATAGCCAGAGTCCCTAGGACGTCGGGGTCCTTTTGTATAGTCCACCCCTAGTCACCTCTCACCCCTATAGTCATTGCTCTAGTCATATGCTCCTTATTTGTGGAAGTTTAACTGTATAAAATGTATATAAATAGTTAATTACCTGTGAGAAGCGTGGCAGGACCTGCGGGTCACGTGATCAGGTGAACTCTATGGTATTTCTGCTTGAGGACCTTTGGAGGCCCTTGTGACGTAATGCACTCATTTCCTTTGGGACGGTGAGTGACAGATGGCTGGACCAATCAAAACGGCCCCGCCCCTGCCCATATAAGGGCACGGTGGCCATTAATCTCTCTCTTGGTTCCTGGCTGTTGACGAGAAAGGATCTGCGCTGCTGTCATCAGTGAGTCTAGGCCTTAGCCTTGCAGCGACGGCTGTTCTATTCCAAATTGTGAGTGTATCAATCCCTAAACACTCTGCAAGACCACCAGACCTTATCTATACCCTAAATCCGGACAGATCTTCGCAATATACCCTGAATTCAGAGACTATTATCTAAAGTCAAGGTCCGCAACATCTGTCAGTCATTGAAGTATAGAGAGACTGTTTGATTGAGACTGTTACTACTCTTTGGAAGTACCGCAAGCCGTTAAATAAAGTTTATGCAAGTTCAAATTCAACTACCTTGTGGACCTTCAGTCTTTATTCTTATGCACCTATCGTTACTGGGAAGGGCGGCGATAGGCCGGAGAGTCATCTCAGCATACTAGCCCTCAGCCTGGCATCACGAACTATAGGGTTAACATTAACCCCTGATATACCAAAGCAAATCTCTGACTGTACTACCCCTACCCCTGAGGCCTACCACAGAAACATAGCTGAACATCCACAATTTGTATTTTGATCTACTTGCTTCTCAGCATAAATTCAAAAACCAACAGGTTGTTAGTATACATTTTGATCAAAAAGTACAAGCCCATTCGCCACGTCTAAGGTCACCTATTCAGAGTGGTTCCCTAACCTAACACTGGCATAGCACCGGGTGGCGGCCACTGCCACCACAATACCAGGCCCACAGGGGGAGCGACCCAGAAGCAAGACAGCCCCACTACTGCCTGACCGAGCCCCTGGCTCCAGGCCACTCTACCCCACAGACAAAGCATCATAGTAACAATGACTGCCACAGAGCACCACACCAGTGTGAACACCTACCATGTGCTCCCTGCCAGAGGGCTGGAAGAATGCTAGGAGGAAACCCATATGCAGTCTCCTGCTCATTAAATACACCTGGGCTGAATGGGTGGAGTGGAGTGCTGGCTATGAAAGAGGGGACAGACTACAAATGTACAACAAAAACAGAGAAACAGAAACATAGCCGCACATCCACAGTTTGTATTTTAATCTAGTTGCTTCTCAGCATAAATTCAAAACCCAACAGGTTGTAAGTATACATTTTGATCAAAAAGTAGAAGCCTACTCGCCACGTCAAGGCCACCTAACCTAACACTGGGTTAGCACCGGGCGGCGACCACCACCACAGCGACACCATGCCCACAGGGGGAATGACTCGGTGGCCAGGCAGCCTTACTGCTACCTGACCAAGCCCCTGGCTATGGGCCACTCCACCCCACAGAAAAAGCACCACAGTAACAATGACTGCCAAAGAGCACCACACCAGTGTGAACACCTACCTTGTGCTCCCTGCCAGAGGGCTGGGAGAAAGTTTACACCTTTAATTGTTTGAGGTGATGTGTGAGATTTTGTGGTTACGTCTTTCCTTTTTTTGTATATTATGTCATTACTATGGACGACACATCATGACACTGCAGTGAAAAGAAGAAGAACACATCATTTTTTTCCATTGTAAAGCAATTCGAAAAGGAAAGGAGAGACTCACATGAAGTCTAGACAGTGGCATTTATGAAGTGTACAGTATTTCATCACATTATGTGCCAACCTGGAGAGAAAACCTATGGCTTTTCGTGTTCCTCATCTCCAAACACATCTCAATGATATGACAAAATAGACTACTTGCACATAGGATAGGAAGAGCTGAAACTTTTCCTTCATGTAAATCCAACCACAAAAATGGTTTATCATCATGCCCCTATAACCACAGCCAATGCTCTCATAATACCAGCCGGAGCACTTGGTAGAAGAGTTCCCCTATGTCTTCATCTTTAAAGATCCATAAACCTCCCAAATTTCTATTCTGATTCAACAGGCAATTTGAATTCAGTGGAAAAGTTGCTATACCAGTGAGTGAAAAGGGTAATACATAGAGAATTACTGCTTATCTCTGGGCCTGTGAACAATGTATGCCTCGCTGCTTAGTTAACATTTTCTGGGATGGGCACAGAGCACCTTGCTTACCTATGGCCAGCCACAGATAGAGCTCCGAAAGTACAAGAGCAGGGACTCCTGCTGTTTGATAGGAGTCCCTGCTCCTGTACATACTACACATGTGGCACCCTACACTGATAGCAGAGTAGTGAAGCCCCTGCTTCTGTACACTCACTAAATAGTGATGCATACTGAACTCTCAGTTAGCAACAGCATATGTAAGAAAGTGGTGATGCATACACATTCGCATACGCATCTGCTGGGCCAGGTGCTGTACACTGTATGTTGTACACTGGATACCTCAAGGCTCAATGCACAGAATTTACCTGAAGTGAAACAAAAAAAAAGAATTAGGAAATTGTGAAAGAATTCAATTCATTCTAAATCAATTTGTTTATATCTACTGATAAAAATTAGTTTTAGAAGAATAGAAGTAAAATACAGAGCATTTGTGGTCAGCAGTATTGTCTTGTAGCTCAGGATATGAACCCTCACTGTGACCACATGCATTTCCTAAGTGTACTATAGTCTGACAGATAGATAGGAGAGATAGATAGATTAGATAGAATTTGACAGAAAAGAAAAAAAAAATGAATGGATTTATATTAAATTGTAATTTAGTTTTTCCTGCTTAAAGGGTTACTCCGCCCCTAGACATTGTCAAGATTCGGCAGGCTGGTGGTGGATCCTCTGTGTCAGTGAGGGATTGGCGTGGACCGTACTGAAGGATCGGTTCTAAGTTGCTACTAGTTTTCACCAGAGCCCGCCGCAAAGCGGGAAGGTCTTGCTTCGGCGGTAGCAACCAGGTCGTGTCCTCCGGTAGCGGCTCAAACTCACTGACTGCTGAGACAGGCGAAGTACAAAGGAGAAGGCAGAAGCGTGGTCGGACGTAGCAAAGGTCAGGGCAGGCGGCAAAGGTTCACAAACGAGAGGACAATAGCAACGGGTACGGCAACGGGCCAGGCAATACACAACTGTCGGGAACGCTTTCAAAATGGCACTAGGCACAAAGATCCGGCAAGGGCAGGAAGGGGAAGAGCTCTTAAATAGGAGGGACACAGTGGGGGAATCAGGAACCAGCGCATCAATTATTGGTGCGCTGGCCCTTTAAATTTACCATAGATGGCACGCGTGCGCCCTGGGGAGCGGGGCCGCGGGAGCCGGAATGCCGAGGACGGGGCCGCAGCTCGCTGGACGCAGGTGAGAAGGAGGGGGACGCGGCGCGTGAGCGGTGGCCAGCCGCCACACGAGCCGCGTCCCCTGGACAGTAGGACCCGTGCTCCCGGTCGGTGTCTCTGACCGGGAGACGCCGGGGACCGGGGGCAACGGAGGTAGGCAGCGGGCGCTCCGATCCGGAGGCGGGGATCGGAGCACTCGCTGTAACAGTACCCCCCCCCTTAGGTCTCCCCCTCTTCTTGGTTCCAAGAAAGTTGAGAACGAGGCTGCGGTCCAAGATGTTACTCTCAGGCTCCCGTGACCTTTCCTCAGGACCGCAGCCCTCTCAATCAACCAAAAAAAATCTTTTCCCCCGGGAGATCTTAGAAGCTAGAATTTCTTTGACCGTGAAGATGTCAGAGGTACCAGCGACAGGGTTGGGAGAAAGAAGTTTGGAAGAGAAGCGGTTAAAGACAGCAGGTTTAAGGAGGGAGACATGGAAAGAGTTATGGATACGAAGGGAGGGAGGATGATGGAGCTGGTAGGAAACCTGATTAATGCGGCTTTTGACCTTGAAGGGACCCAAGAAACGAGGTAGCTTGTAACTTGGTACCTTGAATCTGACGTACTTAGAAGAAAGCCACACCTTGTCCCCAGGACGGAATTCTGGAGGAGATCTGCGACTCTTATTGGCCTGGATCTTCATACGGGTCGAAGCCTTGAGGAGAGCTGAGTGGGTCTCTTGCCAAATGGAAGAGAAGTCTTGAAGAAGATCTTCGACAGCAGGTACAGAAGAGGAAGTGGTGGTTAGAGGCAGAGGTGGCAGGGGATGACGACCATACGCCACAAAAAACGGAGATTTGTTGGAGGTGGAGGATGGCTTGAAATTATAATAAAACTCCGCCCACAGGAGTAGATTCGACCAATCGTCATGACGGGAAGACACAAAATGACGGAGATAGTCTCCCAGGATTTGGTTGATTCGCTCCCCTTGACCATTGGACTGTGGATGGTACGAGGGGGAAAAGTCCAATTTGACTCCGAGTTGACCACAGAGAGCCCTCCAGAATTTGGAAATAAACTGCACTGCACGGTCCGAGACGATGTGTCTGGGAAGACCGTGGAGGCGGTGAAGAAAAAACTGTTTGGCTAGTTCAGGCGCGGACGGAAGACCAGGCAGGCGCACAAAGTGAGCCATCTTCGAGAATCGGTCAACCACAACCCAAATGACTGTCATACCACGTGAGGAGGGAAGATCAGTAATAAAGTCCATAGCTATGTGAGACCAGGGGGTCTTAGGCACAGGAAGGGGCAGAAGAAGGCCCGCTGGTCTCTGGCGAGGAACCTTGTCACGAGCACAGACCATGCAGGATTGAACGAATTCGGTGACGTCTCTCTCCAGAGAGGGCCACCAGTACCTTTGAGAAATTAGGTGAAGAGTCTTCTTGACCCCAGGATGACCAGCAAAAAGGGAAGCATGGCCCCACTTGAGAATCTGTAACTGTTTACGAGGAGGAATGTAGATCTTGCCAGGAGGTAGTAGGCGCAAGTCCGTGGGAGCCACAGAGATGAGACGTTCAGGTGAGATAATGTGTTGGGGAGAAGGTAGGTCCCCCACAATGTCAGAAGAGCGAGAAAGGGCATCAGCCCTAATGTTCTTGGCAGCAGGACGGAAATGAATCTCAAAGTTGAAGCGGGCGAAAAACAAGGACCAGCGGGCTTGACGGGGGTTCAGTCTCTGGGCAGACTGGAGGTAGGCTAAGTTCTTATGGTCTGTGAAAATGTTCACTGGGTGAGGAGCACCCTCAAGAAGATGTCTCCATTCCTCTAGGGCCAGTTTAATAGCCAACAGTTCTCTGTCTCCTATGGAGTAGTTCCTTTCAGCGGAGGAAAAAGTTTTAGAAAAGAAGCCGCAGGTTATGGTCTTACCCTTGGACGACTTCTGGGTCAGCACAGCTCCGGCTCCCACCGAGGATGCGTCCACCTCAAGAAGGAATGGTTTGGAGGGGTCAGGCCTGGACAGAACCGTAGAAGAAGCAAAGGCGGATTTCAGGTACTGGAAGGCCTCTTCAGCTTCAGGAGGCCAGGTCTTGGGATTAGCTCCTTTTCTGGTTAATGCCACTATGGGAGCCACCAGGGTAGAATAATGTGGAATAAATTGCCTGTAGTAGTTGGCAAAACCTAAGAATCTTTGTATGGCCCGAAGTTGAGTGGGGCGTGGCCAATCCAGAACTGAGGAAAGCTTAGCAGGATCCATTTGCAGTCCCTGAGCAGAGATGATGTACCCGAGAAATGGCAAGGAGGAACGTTCAAAGAGACATTTTTCGATCTTGGCATACAGGCAGTTTCTTCTAAGACGAGTGAGGACTTGATGAACATGAGCCCGGTGCTGGTCCAGGTTAGAGGAGAATATAAGGATATCATCCAAATATACTACCACACAGGTATAAAGCAAGTCCCGGAAGATATTGTTAACAAATTCCTGGAAGACCGCAGGAGCATTACAGAGACCGAAGGGCATAACCAGATACTCAAAGTGTCCATCCCTAGTGTTAAAGGCAGTCTTCCATTCATCTCCCTCTCGGATGCGGATCAGGTTATAAGCCCCACGAAGATCCAATTTGGTAAAGATCTTAGCACCTTTGAGGCGATCAAACAGTTCTGAGATCAGGGGCAGAGGATAGCGGTTCTTGATGGTGATCTTATTAAGTCCTCTGTAGTCAAAGTCCTCTGTAGAGACAAAGAAAAAAACGGCTCCGGCAGGGGAGGAAGACTTCCTAATAAACCCTCTTTGAAGGTTTTCTCGTACATAGTCAGACATGGCTTGAGTCTCAGGAGGAGACAGAGGATAGATTCTGCCCCGAGGTGGAGAAGAACCAGGTAGCAGGTCAATAGGACAATCATAAGGCCTGTGAGGTGGAAGAGTCTCTGCTTGCTTCTTACAGAAGACATCTGCAAAACCGTGGTAAGACTTGGGAAGACCCCGTGGGGGAAGTACTGGCGGGACTCGTTTAATAGGAGCAGGCTTGAGACATTGGTCAGAGCAGGAAGAACCCCAACGAAGACTCTCCCAGTGGTCCAATTAAGGACAGGACAATGGCGTTGCAACCACGGAAGACCCAGCAGGAGCTCTGAGTAACAAAAAGGAAGGACAAAAAACTCCACAGCCTCTGTATGAAATATCCCAATGTCCATCCGAAGAGGGTGGGTACGGTACTGAACCGTGGCAGAAAGTCTCTCACCATTTACAGTAGAGATGAGGAAGGGTTTAGGCAGACAGACTATGGGAATTCGGTACTTCTCGACCAAGGAGGCGTGGATAAAATTGCCAGCAGAACCGGAGTCCAAGAAGGCGGCAGCCGTAAAGGAGGACTTGGACGGTAGGAACAACTGCACAGATAAGATGAGTCGTGGAGAGGAAGAATCCACACCCAGCAACGCCTCTCCCACGTTTGCTAGGTGCGGGCGTTTCCCGAACGTGGAGGACGATGAGGACAGGCTCTCAGGAAGTGCTCGGTACTGGCGCAGTACAGACATAGATTCTCGTCTCTACGACGGCTTCGTTCTTGTGGGGTCAGGCGAGACCGGAAAAAACAACGGGAGCCAGACGAGGAAAACGGTGGCCAGCAAGATGAGGTCACAGAGGGTAGAAGGCAGCTCTCGAGCTGCAAGGACATCCTTAATATCACAATTAAGTCCTTTCTTGAAAGTAGCGCAGAGGGCTTCATTGTTCCAATTAAGTTCTGCGGCGAGTGTGCGGAACTGTATAGCATAGTCCCCCACAGAGGAACCTCCTTGGGTCAAGTTCAGTATGGCAGTCTCTGCGGAGGTAACCCGGGCGGGTTCCTCAAAAACGTTACGGAATTCACGGCAGAAGTTCTGTACAGAGGTGGTGGCAGGATCAGCGCGGTCCCAAAGTGGTGTAGCCCAGGTCAGGGCCCTCCCGGTAAGCAGACTAAGGATGAAGGCAACCTTGGCTCGCTCAGTTGGAAACTGATCTGAGAGTAGCTCGAGATGGAGGGAGCACTGAGACAGGAACCCTCGGCACTGCTTGGGGTCTCCGTCGTATTTGTCCGGCAAGGACAAACGGATTCTGGATCCGGAAGCAACTGCAGGAGGAGAAGAAGTGACAGATACAGACGGAGGTGCTGGCTGTTGCTGAGACAGCAGGAGCTGCTGAATCATAGTGGTTAGCTGAGCCAGCTGTTGACCTTGCTGGGCGACAATGGTGGTGAGGTCCGCCAGGCTAGGCAATGGAACGTCAGCGAGATCCATGGCCGGATCTTACTGTCAGGATTTGGCAGGCTGGTGGTGAATCCTCTGTGTCAGTGAAGGATTGGCGTGGACCATACTGGAGGATCGGTTCTAAGTTGCTACTGGTTTTCACCAGAGCCCGCCGCAAAGCGGGATGGTCTTGCTGCGGCGGTAGCAACCAGGTCGTGTCCTCCGGTAGCGGCTCAACCTCACTGACTGCTGAGACAGGCGATGTACAAAGGAGAAGGCAGAAGTGTGGTCGGACGTAGCAAAGGTCAGGGCAGGCGGCAAAGGTTCACAGGCGAGAGGACAATAGCAACGGGTACGGCAACGGGCAAGGCAATACACAACTGTAGGGAACGCTTTCAAAATGGCACTAGGCACAAAGATCCGGCAAGGGCAGGAAGGGGAAGAGCTCTTAAATAGGCAGGGACACAGTGGGGGAATCAGGAACCAGTGCATCAATTATTGGTGCGCTGGCCCTTTAAATTTACCATAGACAGCGCGCGCGCGCCCTGGGGAGCGGGGCCGCGCGAGCCGGAATGCCGAGGACGGGGCCGCAGCGCGCCGGAGCGCAGGTGAGAAGGAGGGGGACGCGGCGCGTGAGCGGTGGCCAGCCGCCACGCGAGCCGTGTCCCCTGGACAGTGGGACCCATGCTCTCGGTCGGTGTCTCTGACCAGGAGACGCCGGGGACCGGGGGCAATGGAGGTAGGCAGCGGGCGCTCGCTGTAACAGACATCTTATCCCCTATCCAAAAGATAGGGGATAACTTGTCTGATCCCTCTGCTGCACACGGTGTTCGTTCAGAGCCCCGGAGGCTCGTGATGTCACGGTCACGCCCCACTCTTTACGTCACGGCCATGCCCCCTCAATGCAAGTCTTGAATTTGCAGTGAGGGGGCATGGCGATGACATCACGAGCAAGGCGTGACCGTGACATCATGAGCCTCTGCCCCGCATCGCCAGTCATCCGGTACAGAGAGAAGCTCGCTCCGTGCACCCGATATCTGGGGTGCCGCAACCAAGATCGCAGGGGTTGCCAGTGGTGGGCCCCCCGCAATTACACATCTTATCCCCTATCCTTTGGATAGGGGATAAGATGTCTAGGGGTGGAGTACCCCTTTAAGATCCACCAACATTTAGTGAGCAGAGTGGAAATATGTTCAGCAGACACAGGACAATAACATGTTCATTCAACTGTATACAGCTTGTAATATGACAGAGAACAGATACAACATTCTGCAAACATCATTCGTGGCAGCATTTGCATTCAGTGAGACAAAACAGAGAGTGCGGATTGCTTAAATAAGAAGAGACAAGGAGCCGTGGCATGAATGTGGATACCTTTGTGTATGTGCTCAGCAGGTCTGGCATCTGGGAGTACAGTAAACTTTCTACATTACATTTCTACATATTATTGTCAATAGAAAGCAGAGCTCAAGATGATAGAGGTCAAGATCAAGCTGTGTCCTATTCATCCCATGACTTGTACATGAAGAAATACAGTAAAATGTTGGGTACAGACTTGGACAACATCAACTACTGGTAACAAGGTGTAGACAAGTCCATAGAACAGAATGGACGGGAAGTCACATCCTGTGTATTTGGACAGAAATAGAGTGAAAAAAGGACAGACCCTTTCAGTTTGCAGTCTACAGTCATTGTGAGTAAACTATTTGTCATATGCCACAACAGAGCCCAGCAGGGTGAGACATATAATGGCTAAAACCACACACACATCTTGTTAGAATTATATAATCCATTCCCACGGTGTAAATAAAGCAAATGTAATGCAGATTCTATAAAGGATAGTTCAAAGAGCACCTACTACCTATAGAGCCACTAAGGGCCAATTTATTTACAGTTGTATATGGCTTCTATATATTTTAATAGTATCTACATGGAAAGAAATAGATCGTATTAATCTTATGGGAAAGCTCTGATCATCTTTTTCTTTACAGGAATTTCCAGCCCTATATTTACAGGATTTGGTATGAATTTATTAGTTAATAGATTGGGCTGTGAGAACACTCCCCTTTTTCGGGCATCCACCCACCTTTTTCAGATTTGTATACATAAATATATATATATATATTTTTTTTGAGCATTACTCCACATTTTAGCACACAACCTTCCCTTCCCCAATATCGCGCCACACCCCTACCCCTTAATTCCCTGGTTGAACTTGATGGACATATGTCTTTTTTCGACCGTACTAACTATGTAACTATGCAACCTGACAAAAGCAGATCGGGTTCACAATAGTTAATCAGGGCCAATATGTTTCTTTGCACATGAACTCACAGGAAACTTGAATCTAAACAGAAAATTATGTACTTAGACATGACTCTTTTGTTTGACTTCTCACTAGGACTTCAAGGACCCCCACGATCATAGTGCTGCATCCTATGCACTGCTTGTCCCACTGCAACAAAATTCCAATCAGGTAAATGAGGCTGGCTGCAGTTCCCTGCACAGTCAGGAGTGGTGCTGTGTGGTCAAAACTTAAAAGGGGCCACAGTGCTACACCAGAGCTGTTTCCTTTATGCACAATATAGGTGGAGGTCCCAGCACCAGAAGACTATAGTTCAATAACTGATGCCATATTTTAAAGGAGAACTCCTGGGAAAGTAAATGTATCCCCTATCCACAGGATAGGGGACAAGTAACTGATCACAGAGGGTCTAACCGCTGGGACCCCCATCCCGCGATCTCTGGGATGGGACCCCGGCTCTCTCAATGATGAGCATGTGTCGTCTACTGGTAGACGGCACGCCCTCCAATCATTTCTATGATAGTGCTGCACTTAGGTCTTTTTGGCGCTGAACGGAGGTCCCAGCGCTCGGACCCCCCACGATCAGTTACTTATCTATATCCTGTGGATAGGAGAGAAGTTTATTTTTCCCAGATTTCTCCTTTAATGAAGATAGGAATAACCTCTTAAGGCTGCACACAAACACAGCTTTGGCTTTTTTTTTTACCTGAAAAAAAAAGACATCTCAGAAAACTAACCCCTCATTTTTTTCCATCATGTCACATTGTGTGATTTTTATTGGTAAATTGGGGGGAAAATGGCAGGGGAAAAAAACAACATACACACAGGTATTTGCTGTTTATTCACACTGGAATTCCACTGAGGATTTTTTTGCAAAAAACCCCATAAAAAACGCCAAAACGCTGGGAAAAGCAGTGGCAGTTTTTCTGGCATTTTTCTGGCATTTTCAAGCCTTAAAAAACGCAGTGCAAAAGCCTCAGTGGAATTCTAGCCGTATAGAGGTCAATGGGTAGAAAAATTCTACAATTTCTTTAAAAAAAAAAAAAAAACTCTAGAAAAACTGTTACTAAAACTAAAAACACAATTGAAGGAAAAAAAATCACCATGCGTGTATGACATTTCATATTTCAATACTGGCTCCTAGCTAACATCTTTCCACTGCATTTTTTGCCCCAAAAAAACATAATGCGACGAGTATGGCATGTTTGAGGTGTTTTTTTTTTGTTTTTAACTAAGTTTAGCTAAGTTTTCCAGCAAATGCCACAAATGCTTGGAAGATAAAAGTTCTTCTAGGACCCCTAACTTGCAGGAGAATGGGGATCTCATAACCGCCATTTTGCTTCACAAGTTGTTGCTCCCGAAGAGAAGGAAATGTTGGGTGAGCACTGCCTTTACACATGTGCGCCTCCCATATGAAACTAAATAGGATACCGTATATACTCGACCCGAATATAAGCCGAGGCCCCTAATTTCACCCCAAAAACCCAGGAAGTTATTGACTCGACTATAAGCCTAGGGTGGGAAATACATCATCCCCCCATGTAATCATCCAGACCCCCGTCATCATCTCTCTCCCCCCCCCCTTCATCATCACCGCCTGTCAATCCTTTCGGCCTTAGTCATCATCCAGCCCCCCCCCCCCCTTTTTGTTTTGTACTTACCTCCCCTCGGCGGGAAGTTAGGATGAGCTGGTCCGGGCCATCTATGCTGCAGGGACCGTCCGGTGGGCAGGGTAAGTCGTTGCGGGCTGTCAATTTTCACCGGGGGGCCCTCTTCTCCGCGCTTCGGGCCCCGTCCCGGACTAGTGACGTTGCCTTGACGATGACGCACAGGGATGTTGCGCATGAACGTCCCTGTACGACATCATCAAGGCAAAGTCACTAGTCCAGGGCCGGGCCCGAAGAGCGGAAAAGACGACCCCCCCCCCCCCGGTGAAAATGGAAAGCCCGCAATGACTTACCCTCCCCACCGGACGGTCCCTGCAGCATAGATGACCCGGACCAGCTCACCCCGGGCATGCTGGGAGTTATAGTTTTGCAACATCTGGAGGTCCGGAGGTTGAAGACCACTGAGAAGGGATTGACAGGCGGAGAGTTCACTCGAGTATAAGCCGAGGGGGGCGTTTTCAGCACGAAAAATCGTGCTGAAAAACTTGGCTTATACTCGAGCATATACGGTATATATATATATATATATATATATATATATATATATATATATATATATATATAAATTAGTAGAATTCCGCAGCACACAATCCAAGTAGATGAAAAAAGTGAAGTTTTATTCCATAAACAGGTGAAAGTTACAGCGACGTTTCAACCAGCTCTCCTGGTCTTTCTCAAGCATAACACAAGTGAACAAAAGGACCCATTTTATGGGCTATACAATTACAAATCCAATTTAGTGAAAAAAGTACAAAATCAATATAAAGTGTACAAAATTCAAACAGTACATCACATAAACAAGTGTAAAAATATGTGTCAAATATATCTATATTCAATATATTATATAAATATAAACGTGAATCCCAAAATCATATAAAATCCCTAATAAGGTTCTGATCACCTATTCAGAACAGATGTGTGAGAGTTAAAAAATCATTAAAAAACAATATTTGCAGTAACGGATCTGGGGATCACTCACCGCCATAATGGAGAATGTAAGCGTGGGTGAAAAGCGACTGCGCATGTGCGCCCAAGTACTATAGCGGAAGGGGTGCTGTTTCTTTTGGATTACTGTTATATATATATATATATATATATATATATATATATAGGCAGCCAGATTCCCCCTCACCATCTACTGTACTCTGCTTGACAGCCTAGATACTGGCCAACTTCTACGGCAAAATGTGGTCAGAGGAGCTATGGGCTCTGATACAAATATGCCATCTGACAAAAACAGGCAGGGGCTACATAGTCACTGAAAGTTATACAAATACAGGAAAATTGTGGTCCCAATGTGACTTATTTCCAATGAGAACTAGGAAATACTTGGGACATTGGGGAATATTTATGAAAACCTGTGTAGAGGAAGGCCTTTTTAAAAATGAAAGAAGAAATCTGATTGGTTGCTATGGGCAACTGCACCACTCTTTCTCTACACAGGTCTTGATAAATCTCCCCATTGACTTTTGAGGAAACTACCAATAGGTGGCATTAGAAAGACAGAACTAATTTACAGGAAAATAAGTCCCACCACGACCAAAGTGTGTATACAGCATCTTACCATCCTTATGTTGCAATGCGGAAAAGATTTTGGTGTTATTCGAGGGCGACATTTAGTCTTCGCATAGTCCCCAGATAATCCAGAAGATGTAAACACATCCAGTTCTAGAGCACATGTGACATACAGACATTTCCTGTAACAATCCTGGGCCATTCATATACTTGTCAAAGCCGCGCCATACTGGTCTGTGCTATGTGTGAAAAACTGGATATGAGACAGGAAACTATTTATTATGTGTCACATCTATATATTTATGGGGTTAAGGCTTTAACATTCTTTTAGAAATCCTGAATTGATCTTCTAGTAACATAGCTGCCAGGGTTTAGGCACGCAGCATTATCTGACTATCCTGTTATTATTAAACAAATACATACAACGTGATTTATTCTGCAGCAGGTAACCTACTATGTTGTCCCAGTACCATGACCAGCATTATGGTATTATGGCATTATGGTATATGGCAGTGGTCTTCAACCTGCGGATCTCCAGATGTTGCAAAACTACAACTCCCAGCATGCCCGGACAGCCATCGGCTGTCCGGGCATGCTGGGAGTTGTAGTTTTGAAACATCTGGAGGTCCGCAGGTTGAAGACCACTGGTATATGGTATGGTAAGGCACATGGCCTTACAATAAAGGAAAACAGTATTTGATTCCCTGCTAATTTTGTACGTTTGTCCACTGACAAATAATCAGGCTATCATTTAATGGTAGGTTTATTTGAACAGTGAAAGAAAGAATAACAACAAATAAATCCAGAGAAATCCAGAGAAACGCGTTTCAAATGAGTAATTAATTGATTTGCATTTTACTCTACAAGGTCCCCCTGTTCAAGAAAGCACATGAACCGCTGAAGGATTGAGATCTTTATTGGCAAACTTCAGACAGGCCTCTACGGGTGATTTCTTGAGCAGGGGGACTTTGTGGGCGGTGCAGGATTTCAGTCCTTCTTCACGTAGTGTGTTACCAATTGTTTTCTTGGTGACTATGGTCCCAGGCGTTTTAAGATCACTGACAAGATCCTTCCATGGAGTTCTGGGCTGAGTCATCATTTTCATGATCATTGAAACTCCAAGGGGGGATCTTGCATGGAGACCCCAACCAAGAGGGGGTAAACTTTTAAACTTCTTACCAAGCTTCTTAGCAACGGTCCTGTAGTCCATTCTAGCTTTGTGTACAGTCTTGTCCCTGAGATCCTTTGACAGCTCTTTCGTCTTGGTTATGATGGAGAGTTTGGCATCTGATTGATTGATTGATTCTGCAGACAACTGTATGTTATACAGGTAACAAGCTGAGATTAGGAGCACTCCCTGGAGTCTGCATGTTTTCACATATAGTACAGGCTGCTCTGTCTCCCTCAAAGGGAAATCTGTCAGATGAACTTCATAATAGCTTGTTTTCGAGCAAAAACCTATAGCAAAAATGCCCCCCCCCCCCCATAATAAGTACAAAACAAGAAAAAAAACAATAGTCATTCTGAAGTCATGTCCTCACCACAGCCCCTTTTACCCTTGTTAGAGTATATTAAAACATACGCATTTGCATAAGACCGCACAAGAACTGACGTACTAAATACATTCTAAACCTCGAGTATTTAAAGGGGTACTCTTTTGGAAAACAAATGTTTTCAAGTCGACTGGAGCCAGAAAGCCAAACAGATTTGTAAATGACTTCTATTTAAAAAATCTTAATCCTTCCAGTACTTATCAGCAGCTGTATACTACAGAGGAAGTTGTATAGTTTTTGTTCGGTCTGCTCTCTGCTGACATCTCTGTCTTTGTCAGGAATTCTCCAGAGCAAGAGCAAATCCTCATAGCAAACCTCTCCTTCTCTGAACAGACACGGACAGAGGTGTCAGCAGAGAGCACTGTAGTCAGACTGGAAAGAACTACACAACTTTCTCTGTAGTATACAGCAGCTGATAAGTACTGGAAGGATTAAGATTTTTAAGTAATTTACAAATCTGTTTAACTTTCTGGCACCTGTTGATTAGAATTTTTTTTTTTTTTTTTTTTTTTTTTTTACACCAGAGTACACCTTTAACCCCTTAAGGACCAGGCCATTTTACACCTTAGGACCAGAGCGTTTTTTGAACATCTGACCACTGTCACTTTAAACATTAATAACTCTGGAATGCTTTTACTTATCATTCTGATTCCGAGATTTTTTTTTCGTGACATATTCTACTTTAACATGGTGGAAAATTTTTGTGGTAACTTGCATCCTTTCTTGGTGAAAAATCCCCAAATTTGATGAAAAAATTGAAAATTTAGCATTTTTCTAACTTTGAAGCTCTCTGCTTGTAAGGAAAATGGATATTCCAAATACATTTTTTTATTTACATATACAATATGTCTACTTTATGTTTGCATCATAAAATTGACAAGTTTTACTTTTGGAAGACATCAGAGGGCTTCAAAAATCAGCAGCAATTTTCCAATTTTTCACCAAATTTTCAAATTCACTATTTTTCAGGGACCAGTTCAGGTTTGAAGTGGATTTGAAGGGTCTTCATATTAGAAATACCCCATAAAAGACCCCATTATAAAAACTGCACCCCCAAAGTATTCAAAATTCAACATTCAGTCAGCGTTTTAACCCTTTAGGTGTTTCACAGGAATAGCAGCATTTTACATTTGCATGTTCTTGTAGACCCAATTTTTACATTTTTACAAGGGGTAAAAGGAGAAAATTTATACTTCTATTTATAGAGTAAGCGCATACCTCATATGTCTATGTAAAGTGTTCGGCGGGCGCAGTAGAGGGCTCAGTAGAGAAGGAGCGACAAGAGGATTTTGGAGAGTACGTTTTTCGGAAATAGTTTTTGGGGGGCATGTTGCATTTAGGAAGCCCCTATGGTGCCAGAACAGCAAAAACCCCACATGGCATACCATTTTGGAAACTAGACCCCTTGAGGAACGTAACAAGGAATTAAGTGAGCCTTAATACCCCACAGGTGTGTCACGACTTTTGCATATGTAAAAAAAAAATGTTTTCACTAAAATGTGTGTTTCCCCCCAAATTTCACATTTTTGCAAGGGTTAATAGCAGAAAATACCCCCAAAAATTTGTAACCCCATCTCTTCTGAGTATGGAGGTACCCCATAAGTTGACCTAAAGTGCACTACGGGCGAACTACAATGCTCAGAAGAGAAGGAGTTATATTTGGCTTTTTGAGAGCAAATTTTGGTCGGGGGGCATGTCGCATTTAGGAAGCCCCTATGGTGCCAGAACAGCAAAAAAAAACACATGGCATACCATTTTGGAAACTAGACCCCTTGAGGAACGTAACAATGAATAAAGTGAGCCTTAATACCCCACAGGGGTTTCACAACTTTTGCATATGTAAAAAAAAATGTGTGTTTCTACCCAAATTTCACATTTTTGCAAGGGTTATTAGCAGAAAATACCCCCCAAATTTTGTAACCCCATTTCTTCTGAGTATGGAAATACCCCATGTGTGGGCGTCAAGTGCCCTGCGGTCGAACTACAATGCTCAGAAGAGGAGGAGCGCCATTGAGCTTTTGAAGAGTGAATTTGTTTGGAATGGTAGTCAGGGGCCATGTTCGTTTACAAAGGCCCCCGTGGTGCCAGACCAGTGGATCCCCCCACATGTGAGCCCATTTAGGAAACTACACCCCTCACAAAATTTAATAAGGGGTGCAGTGAGTATTTACACCCCACTGGCATTTGACAGATCTTTGGAACAGTGGGCTGAGCAAATGAAAAATTAAATTTTTCATTTTCACGGACCACTGTTCCAAAAATCTGTCAGACACCTGTGGGGCGTAAATGCTCACTGTACCCCTTATTACATTACTTGAGGGGTGTAGTTTCCAAAATGGGGTCACATGTTGGGGGGTCCATTGTTCTGGCACTATGGGGGCTTTGTAAACACACGTGGCCTTCAATTCTGGACACATTTTCTCTTCAAAATCCCAATGGCGCTCCTTCTGTTCTGAGCATTGTAGTTCGCCCACCCAGCACTTTACATCCCCATTTGGGATATTTTCTTACTCAGAAGAAATGGGGTTACAAATTTTGGGGGGCTTTTTTCCTATTTTCCCTTGTGAAAATGAAAAATTTAGGGTAACACCAGCATTTTAGTGAAAAACATTTAGGCTTCAAATGTACATAGTGCGCTCTCACTCCTGAGCCTTGTTGTGCGTCCGTAGAGCATTTTACGCCCACATATGGGGTATTTCCATACTCAGGAGAAATTGCGTTACAAATTTTAGGGGTCTTTTTTTTTCCTTTTACCTCTTGTGAAAATAAAAAGTAAAGGGCAACACCAGCATGTTAGTGTAAAAACATTTTTTATTACACTAACAGGCTGGTGTAGACCCCAACTTTTCCTTTTCATAAGGGGTAAAAGGAGAAAAAGCCCCCCAAAATTTGCAGTGTAATTTCTCCAGCGTACGGAGATACCCCATATGTGGCCCTAAACTGTTTCCTTGAAATACGACAGGGCTTCAAAGTGAGAGAGCGCCATGCGCATTTGAGGACTAAATTAGGGATTGCATAGGGGTGGACATAGGGGTATTCTACGCCAGTGATTCCCAAACAGGGTGCCTCCAGCTGTTGCTAAACTCCCAGCATGCCTGTACAGTCAGTGGCTGTCCAGAAATGCTGGGAGTTGTTGTTTTGCAGCAGCTGGAGGCTCCATTTTGGAAACACTGCTGTAAAATATGTTTTTAATTTTTATTGGGGGGGGGGGACAGTGTAAGGGGGTGTATATGTAGTGTTTTACCCTTTATTATGTGTTAGTGTAGTGTAGTGTTTTTATGGTACATTCACACTGGCGGAGGTTTACATGCTGAGAGTTGTAGTTTTGCAACATCTGGAGTGTACAGTATAGAGACCACTATATAGTGGTCTCGGACTGCAGCCCTCCAGATGTTGCTAGGCAACTTACCGGCTTCCGTCGGATCCAGGGAGCTTGCTGCACGACATCGCAACCCGCCGATCTCCGACGCCGATCGTTGCCCGCAGCCTCCGCAGATCGGTAAGTGGACTCCGGCACCGGTCCTCTGTCGTTTCCCCATTCTGCCCCGCCTATTGTGGGTGGGCAGAACGGGGAAAATGAAAATTAACCCCCCCGCCCCCGATCTGCTATTGGTGGTCGCGTCTAGACCACCAATAGCAGGGATAGGAGGGGTGGCACCCCTGCCAGCTCACTCCTATCTCTTCAGAAGGATTGTGGGTGTCTTAGACACCCGCGATCCCCCTTATATTCCGGGTCACCGGGTTACCATAGACCCATAATGACCCGGAATCGCGCAAATCGCAAGTGTGAATTCACTTGCGATTTGCGCCGATCGCCGACATGGGGGTCACCCCGGTCTGGTCCCCGCCAGGCGCGCGGGGGGGACCGAAATTCCCACGGGCGTACAGGTACGCCCTTGGTCCTTATGTGGTCTCCCAGTACCGCATTCCATTCGGTACTTATTTATCTATGGGTCCCCGTAGCCAGAGTCCCTAGGACTTAGTAATATCTGTTAGTCAGTCTGCCCCTAGTCGCCATAAAAGAATGTCAGAGCCTGCAACACTACCACCGCCACTTGACCAACAGGAAGGTGGTGCTCCTGGGACCCCGCCAAAGAGGTCCCCACCGCAAGTCAGAAGAATACTGCCACCCACACTGGTGCTGCCTGACCGACAACAACATAGTCTTCCTGCTACACCAACGGATCAACCTTCATCCCCAGCTGCTCCCTACATGTTGGGAGCCCCTGTTGCTGCACCTGTCTTCCTGGGAAACATCGTCCTTCCCACGTACAGCGGAGATCCCTTCACGTTGAGAGATTTTAGGGAGAACATTTACAGCATCTTTGGGTTTTATGCACTCCCTCCTCATCAACAGGTACAGTTGCTTCTAGGACAGCTCCAGGGACCTGCCTTAGAGGAACTCCGCACATGGCCAGCGGCTGACAAGGCCACAGTGGGACAGATTTTCGAGGGGCTCTCTCAAGTGTTTGAATCGCATTCCCCCTCTGAAGTACACCTCAGACTATATGAGCGACGTCAGAAACCAGGTGAGACTCTCAGAGCATATGCAGTAGCTTTACAGAACGCATTAGAGGCGGTGCAGAAGATGGATGGCATCACGCCCGATCAGGGTAACCGAGTGCTGATGGACCGTTTTATAGAGGGAGCATTGAATAAATGGGACAAGGCTCAACTTAGGATGCTAGCTGTGCAAAATACCGATATGGCCTTCCCAGCTTTTATGAGACTGGCGGTTAAAGTGATCGAACCCCCGGGACCCTCGCCCCAGTCACCTGTCCCTTCTCAGCGTGCCCTTACAACACCTCCTCCTAGCCCTGGGACAGCTGATTTGTGAGACATTAAGCAGGACATTGAACAGTTAGCCGAGGCCTTTAAAGAAATGGCCATCCGGCCCAATCCCCCTAGATCTGCAACACTCCCACCTAAGAAACCTGACCCCGCCCTGCTGATCCACCTAATACCCCTCCTGTGAGACTGCCTGGTAATTAGAGGCCTGCCTGCAGCCATTGTGGTAAGATTGGACATTGGAAGAGCCAATGCTGGGCTTTAATGGAAGAAGGTCCAGAATCAACCAGCGACAAGAAGGGACTGTCTATGTATGTAGCTGCTTGTCCTTATGTACAGGTGATGATTGAAGGTGTCCGGTTACAAGCTCTGATAGATACGGGGTCTCAGGTATCCACTATTCCACAGGGGGTTTTCTATAAGTACTGGGGCCCAGAAAGGTTGTGTGACCCTCAGGAAGCGGACTTCAGAGTAATCGCAGGGAACGGGAAGCCAGTACCCAGACACGGTTACTGGGAGCCCATGTTGCAGGTGGGAAAACATGTGTTAGGAAGGCAAGGGGTGATCATCACAAATGTTAGAGATGAGGGAGCAGCCGATTTCATTTTAGGCATGAATATTATGAGACACTGTTTTGATGATATTGTCTGTGCACTACATGCATCTCTCCCTCACTTGTGACCCCCAGGTCGGCAAGCTGCCCAACACCACCTCAAAATCCTCCAAGCAGAACAGAAGTTCGTGAATCATCATGGAGAAATCTGTCGAGTTAGGACTCAAGATATCCCAGCCATTAGTCTACAGCCACAGACAGAGACAGTTATTTGGTGCCGTGCCCGACCCGGGGTGAAAAATCAAGATTACCAAGCGCTCTTGGAGCCCCTTCTGCTGGAAGATTGTCCCTTGGTGCGAGCTGCTTGAAGCCTGGTAACCGTACGGAATGGGAAGGTCCCAGTGAGGCTTACCAATCTCTATCAAGTTGCTGTCCAGCTACCCAAGTACACCCCAGTGGCTACTTTACACGATCTGGACGTCAGAGATGTAGTCTCGAAGTCACAGGTGGTCCAACCTGGACCTGATCAGAGCCCTGCGGAACCTTGGTGGAACCAGCTGCAGATAGGAGACGAAGATACACCCAAAGAACAGGTGGAAGGAGTCATCCAGGTGGCTAAGAAACATCAAGAAGCTTTCAGCAAGTTCCCACAGACTTTGGCAGGACCGCCATGATCAAACATAGGATTCTCACCGGAGACAATCCACCCATTAAAGAGAGGCATCGCCCTGTGGCTCCTGGGATGCATCAGACCATAAAGAAAATGCTGGTGGAGATGAAAGAGGCCGATGTCATCCAAGAAAGCCAGAGTCCGTGGGCTGCACCTTTGGTTTTGGTGAAAAAGAAAGATGGCACCATCCGCTTTTGCGTAGACTACCGGAAGCTAAACAACATAACTCATAAGGATGCCCATCCTCTCCCACGCATTGAAGAATGCTTGACTGCATTGGGGTCTGCCGCCTACTTTTCCACACTGGAGCTGACGAGCGGCTACTGGCAGGTGCCAATGGCAGAAGAGGACAGAGAGAAGACCGCATTTGTGACCCCCATGGGTCTCTTCGAGTTCAAAAGTATGCCCTTTGGACTGTGCAATGCACCAACTACTTTCCAACGCCTAATGGAGCGATGCTAAGGGGACTTTAAATTCCAGAGTGTTTTGTTGTATCTAGATGACGTCATAGTCTACTCTCGAACATATCAGGAACACCTGGATCATCTGAAAGAAGTTTTCCAAGTTCTTATCCGACATGGACTCAAGGTTAAGCCTTCCAAATGCCACTTGCTAAAGCCTCAAGTGCACTACTTAGGACTAGTGTTGCTCGCGAATATTCGCAATTCGAATATTATTCGCGAATATCGCATATTCGCGAATTTGCGAATTTCGCGAATATAGCGCTATATATTCGTAATTACGAATATTCGTTTTTTTTTTTGTTTCTTTTTCTTCACAGTACACATCACAGTGATCACCCCTCTCTGCTTCCAGCTTGTGTGGTGTAAAGAAGGCTCTAATACTACTGTGTTAGACTGGTGAGCGAAAATTCGCATATGCGAAAATTAGCATATGCTAAGTTTCACATATGCGAATTTTCGCGTATGCTAATTTTGTGTATGTTAATTTTCACATATGTTAATTTTTGCATACGCGAATGTTCGCATATGCGAAAATAAAACGAGAATATAACGAATATGCGAATATTCGCGAATATATGACGAATATTCGTCCATATATTCGCGAATATTCGCGAATTCGAATATGGCCTATGCCGCTCAACACTACTTAGGACATGTAGTCAGTGCTCAAGGAGTCCAGCCTGATCCCCACAAAGTGAGTGCTGTGAAAGAGTGGCCTACACCCAGGACGGTGCAAGATGTCCGAAGTTTCCTGGGGTTTGCTGGATATTACCGGCGTTTCATCCCTCATTTTGCTCAAATTGCCGGACCCTTGACTGAATTACTGAGAGGGATTGCCCGGGATAATTATAATGGGAGGCTTCCAATCCAGTGGGCCGAAGAACAAGAGGATGCCTTTCGAGCCCTGAAGTATCTCCTCACGGAACCCCCCATATTGGCGTATCCTGACTACAGCCTGCCGTTCCGTTTATACACAGACGCTAGCTTTGAAGGTCTGGGGGCGGTCTTATCTCAAGTGCAAGATGGCATGGAGAGGGTAATTGCCTATGCCAGCCAGCATCTTCGAGGTGCTGAGAGGAATGATGCTAAGTACAGCTCCTTCAAGCTGGAACTCCTGGCCCTGGTTTGGGCTATTACTGAGAAGTTTAAAGACTATCTGGCTGCTACTCCCTTCACGGTCTACACTGATAACAACCCCTTGGCCCATTTGAACATTGCTAAGTTGGGAGCTCTTGAACAGCGTTGGGCCTCTCGGTTGGCCAACTATAACTTTAACATCTAGTACTGCAGCGGAAAAACCAATGTCAATGCGGATGTGCTTTCTCGCATGGCCTCGGGAGAAGCACCTCCTGCTGAAGATGTGTGGGAAGATGTAGAAATGCCTCCCTTCTACCGAAGGTTCGTGAGCCAGAATGCTCTAACTGCCCAGGCGGGTGACGGACCTGAATCTCCCAAGGTCTCTGAAGATCTGTCTACCTGGAAGACACTTCAGGATGAGAGCAGAGTTATCGGGGACCTCCTCGACTATTGCCTCCACAAGAAAGTGCCTACTCGGGTGCGCAAGGCCCATGGAGACTTCGAATTGAAGCAGCTGTGGCGGCAGAGAAACTGCCTGTTCCTGCACAAGGGGTTGGTCTACCGAAATTCCCTGGAACCAGTCTCCGGAGATCGAATACACCAGATTGTGGTTCCCAGGAGGGATGCAGCCTTGGTTCTGAATGCTTATCACGACCAATCCGGACACTTCGGGGGTCCATAAGACGGAGATCACCGTCAGAAGGAGATTCTACTGGATTGAGATGCGTGGAGACATTGAGAAATGGTGTGCCGAGTGCTCCATGTGCAACGTGATAAAGAACCCCCGGAGGGACACAAGAGCCCCTTTGTATCCCATCTGTACAGAAAGACCGAATCAAATTGTTGCCTTGAACCATGTGAAGCTGGCCCCCACTCGATCTGGCTATTGTCATGCCCTAACAATGGTTGATCATTACTCCAAGTGGGTGGTCGTGGTCCCCGTCAAGGATCTTACCGCCAAGACTGCTGCTCAACTCTTCTATCGGCATTGGATCCAACCGTTGGGGTGTCCCGAGTCGGTCCTCACGGATCGGGGAACCGCCTTTGAAGCCCAGTTGTTCCAGGAACTTTGTCGGCTGCATGATTGCAAGAAGCTCCGGACAACGGCCTACCATCCCCAATTGAATGGACTCTGTGAGAGGATCAATCAAGTGTTCATCCAGATGTTCAGAGCAGCCTCTGTCTCGAAACACGAAGAGTGGCCTCAGCTGCTGCCAGAACTCCTGGAAATCTACAACAACACTGTTCCCTGCTCTACGGGGTATACGCACTTTTTCTTGATGATGGGCCGACACGGCCAATTGCCAAAGGATCGAACCTTTGGGCTACAGGCACCTTTCAACAATTCTCCTCAGGCTTCCCAAGGTTGAGAAAGAATTGAGAAAGCCAAGGATATTGTTGAGAAGAAAATGGGTGTAGTTCATGAGCACCAGCGGAAAGACTATAATCGACATGCTTAGGCTCAGCCCTTGCAGCTTGGAGATAAAGTCTGGCTCAGAAAATTTCCTAGAACCCATAAATTGGACTCCTTGTGGGAAACGGAGCCATATACCATCACTGCAGTTCCTTACCCTGAAACGGACGTATATGAGATACAAAAAGATGGGTTTGAGCCACAGGTGGTTCACCGGAATAGGATAAAAGTGTGCCGGAAAGAAGATACGCTTGGCCCATCGCCTCCTACTCCTCTTGATCCACCTGCTATTTCTACTCCACCTCCGACAAGGCCTGTGAGAGAGTATGTGCCGGGAGAAGGAATTCATCCCACTATGGACGTTCTTTTGTTCCCATTTCAGCAGCCTACCATGTATTGGGGCATACCGTTCCCAGCTCCATCCAGTCAGCCGACACTGGTCGCACCAACCAGTCAGTTGCCAGTAGCTGTTGCCCCATGTCAACCACCATTGGACGCTACACCCAACCTCAGTCCTGCTCCAGTGACCGCTCCGGACATTGAAGGCACTCCTCCATCTGTCTTAAGAGAACCCCTCAGTTCTACCGAAGAAGTTGCTCCTGCTTCTAGCCCTCCAGCTGGTCCCTCGGGGACTGAAGTTCTTGAAAAATCCTCAAGGGAAGGAACTCCTGAGGACTCGGAGGTGGTGTTGCGGCGGTCTCAAAGGACTACACAGGGCAAATTACCCATCAGGTACCAGTATTCACATTTAGTACCTGCACACATAGTACCTTTTATAACCCACTTCCATGCTCTTCCGATCACTTTTCAGTACCCTAGATTACTCACTTAATGTACTACTTCAAAATTTCTCTAGTACATACACCAAAACAAATAAACATCTCACTTAAGTAACACTTAAGGAATTGCAGCATATTGATACCCAATTCCTGCCACTGTTAGGTACACTTCTTCTTTTCTTTATTCATTGCGTGTGTGAGATGCTCTGCCTGGCCAGTAGATGCTCTTGCTAGTACAAAAGTAAACACGTAATTTTCAGAATAACCTATTAGGTTGTTTGAGAAGTGCTCTAGGGGTAAGTAGCATGTAGTTGATAAACCCTAGCAGCCACCCTTACTGTGACCAAGCTTAGGGCTAGCCAGTATACCTTTCGTGTACTAACTAACAGGTAACTTATTGTTGGCATAAAATGTGTGAGATAACAAAATGTCTAGTCAGCTTGAAGCTAACAGTATAGAGAGCTGAACTAATGTCTAGTAAGCTAAAAAAAAATGTATAATAAGTTTTATAAAGTTATATAGGAAGCTAGAAACTAAAGTATAGATAGCTCCTTTAAGTTTCTAGATAGCATTCAAATGTCTAGATAGCATTCAAGTGTCTAGATAGCATTCAGGTGTCTAGATAGCATTCAAATGTCTAGATAGTATTCAAATGTCTAAGTAGGATGTCTAGCTTAAATGTAAATCATCCTGTTCTATAGCATCCTGTTCTAATTCTCGTCCTAGTCCCTCTGTCTCAGGGGACAGACGTCGAGGCCGACTTATGCTTAGTAAGGGGGTTTGTGGTTTCCCAGTACCGCATTTCATTAGGTACTTATTTATCTATGGGTCCCCGTAGCCAGAGTCCCTAGGACTTAGTAATATCTGTTAGTCAATCCGCCCCTAGTCGCCTCTATTATAGTGTATAGATTTCTAATTTATCCATAGAATAATGTATATAGTATTATTTCTGCATATAAATGGTTAATTACTTGTTTCCATGGTGTCGCAGGGCCTGCGAGTCATGTGATGCATTCCAGGCCTCACTTTGGTATCTCTAGCCTCATTTTGGGTATTGCAATGTATATAGATCCTGTGATGTAAGCAATCCCATGATACCATGTAAAGTGAGTGGCAGACGTTCGGACCAATCAAAATCGCCACGCCCCCTGCCCATATAAGGGAGCGGCGGCCATCTTATCTCTCTCTTGTTCCTGGGATAGCAAGCGAGCAAGACCTGTATAGCAGTAATCGCAGTGAGTTAGGCCTGAGCCTTGCATCAATGGCTGAATGATCTAAATTATAGAGTTGTCATCCCCTAAGCACTCTGCAGTATCACCGGACCCAATATTTTCCCTAAATCCAGACGGATCTGCACATCACTCCCTAAATTCAGAGACTATAAGTTTAATGCAATGTCCGCAACTTCTGCCAGTCGCTAAGCAACCTAAGAACTTTTATATAAGACTGTTACTACACATTGGATATTGCAAGCACTGCAATAAAGTTATTCAAGTTGAAGTTAAATCTGCTTGTGGACCTTCAGTCATTTAATTGCACCTATCGCTTCTGGGAAGGGCGGCGATAGGCCGGAACATAGATTCAGCATACCAACCCTCAACCTGGCGTCACGAGTGACTTGGTTAATATTAACCCCTCATATACCAACCTCATACCATCCCTACCATACACCCCCCAAGGGCTACCACACTTAAGTACCAGGGAGCAAAGGCGTACCTGTACGCCCTTGGTCCTTAAGGGGTTAAGCATGATGTACTCTTTGCACACTCGCTGTTAAAACCCTGAACACATCACTATAAACATATCACAATGAGAGGTTTGTATACTACAATATATTCTCACTAAGGCCCCTATAGTTTTACTTTGGAGAAAGGAGCTGGTACCCCACAATGTAATGGGACCTGTTGACTTTACCCTATTACATGTGTGGTAGAGGATGTGATGCAGGGCAGATGGAATCACCCTAGGGGCAGATGGCATTAACCCCTTGTATTCGTGACGCCAGGGGGTTTATCCTCAATACCACCCAAAGGTATACCGCTGGAACCTGGGCTAGGCACAGTGGCAATAATGACTCCCACGCCAAGTTACAGACAACGGTAGCTTTACTGAGTGACAGATGGTACAGTCTATACCGCTAAGCAAGGCCCACGGAGGTGACTAGTGACTTCGGAGACCTCAAGGCTTGCTGGGACTTGTAGTGGACTGGGACAACATTGCTGCAGGCCACACTGTCTGAAGACAGATGACTTTGACTTGACTGACTTGAATGGGACTGACTATACCCCAATGGTAGCTTATTTGAAGACTTGTGGCTACTGGACGGATTTGCGGTCTCCTATGGACTCCAGACACACTCTTAGGACTTAACTTGGCCGGACCTCAGCAAAGACTCAGAGCTGAGCTCAAAGAGAAAAAGAGAGAGAAGAGACTCCTCCCATGGCTTATATAGGGGAGACTCTGGTGGGGTACCATAGGTCACCCTTAGGTCACATGGTCACTGACAGCTCACTGGGTTACACTCACATGACAACAGCTTAACCACATGACAAATATTCTTAACCCCTTAAGGACTGAGCCCTTTTTCACCTTAAAGACTTAGTCCTTCTTTTGCAATTCTGACCACTGTCATTTTATGCATTAATAACTCTGGGACGCTTTTACCATTTATTCTGATTCCGAGAATGTTTTTTCATGACATATTCTAATTTAACATAGTGGTAAATTTTTGTTGATACTTGCATCCTTTCTTGGTGAAAAATCCCCAAATTTCATGAAAATTTAGCATTTTTTACACTCACATGCTCTTGCCGAGCCATTATTTTTTATATTTACAAGGGGTACAAGGAGAGAAATCCCCCCAAAATTTCAAACTCCATTTTTCTCGAGTAAGGTAATACCTCATATGTGTACTTAAAGTGCTCCATGGGTGCACTAGAGGGCTCAGAATGGAAGGAGCGACAATGGGATTTTGGAGAGTGAATTTTTCCTGAAATGGTTTTTGGTGGGCATGTCACATTTAGGAAGCCCTTATGGTGCCAGAAGAGCAAAAAAGAAAAAAACACATGGCATACTATTTTGGAAACTACACCACTCAAGGAACATAAAAAGGGGTACAGTGAGCCTTAACACCCCACAGGTGTTTGACGACTTTTCGTTAAAGTCGGATGTGTAAATGAAATTTTTTTTTGCAAAAACGCCATAAAAAAGGCCAATTTTCCCGCACGGCGTTTATTCAGAGAAAAAAACGCTGCGTACAGATGTTAGCTGCAAGTCAATAGTAGACTGCAAAAAGCCAGATCCACTTGGCGTTTTTCAGTTTGGCGTTTTTTTTATCCTTTTGGCGTTTTTCAGCAATTTCGGGCTCAGAGGCTGGATTTTCAATTGCCCGACAAAACCTAGTTTGGCATTTCTTGCCCTGAAATTGTGGCGTTTTCCTCCCATAGAAGTCTATGGGAGAGCAAAAACGCCTAGAAAAACGCCATGTTGGTTTTAAATTTTGCGTTTTTGCAGGCGGTTTTTATTCTTTTTTGGACTTTAGCGATCCAAAAAAGTGATGGAGACACCTTTTTTATTAAAATTTTGTAGGGTACCATAAAAAAAATAATAAAGATACAGTAGTGATGGAAAAAATTGTATCTAATGAAATTTATCTTTTTAATTACGAAATGTTTATTAATTTTTAAACAGGGATCAATTTATGTGGGCAGGTAAAGCACAAAAAATGTAGGCGACAATAATAAAAATGTAGTGTGTGTGTGTTTTAAATGTTTTTTTTTTAACATTTTTTAGGTAGTACTACTACTCCCAGCATGGAACACACTGTTCCATGATGGGAGTAGTAGTACCTGTACTAATAGACAGATCGCCTGTTGTGATCCTCCTGTATAATTTATAGATGCGGCCGCTCTTCTATGGTCCCCTGCACTGCCGTATATACACATATTCGTATTTCCCACAGAGAGCTGTGATTGGTCAGATGGTTCCAGCCAATCACAGCTCTCTGTGGGAAATAGCCTCTGAGCACCCCACGCGATGGTTGTCTGCTGAGCTACGGGAACTCCTGCAGAAGGAGTCGAAGTTACGGTACCCTTGTGGTGAGTGCAGGAATATATTCTTTTTATGATATTGCAATTGTTGATTCTAGTCATTGTTTGTCATAGAGATAGAATAGAAAGAGAGCGGCACTAACGTTTGTGGTCTATAAGCTATAGAAAGTCTTTCATAGGCTCTGGCAAACTTGAGCAAGTTGCCAAACACTCAGAGCAGTGGCGTTGCGACCGGGGTGCGGGGGGTGCGGCCCGCACCGGGTGACACCAACCTAATGGGGTGACACCAAGACGCTCCGTAGCCGCACCCCCCTCCCCCCCCCCCCCCAGCTACACAGACACCACCTCCCCCATCTGTGCCCGACCGGCCTCCCATCCGTCAGTACAACCCCCCCCCCCCCGCGCTGTGTGTGCCCGTCCATCAGCAACCCCCCTCTTTCTCCTGCACTGTGCGCCCGTCCATCATCACACCCCCCTCACCTTCTCCAGCATTGTGCCCGGCCTCCGCTCCCATACGTCACACCGTATGGCCGCGCAGGAGGACAGTTACGTCACTCGCACGGCGCCCGGTGAGAAGGAGCGCTGCGCTGGATGGGTGAGTGTGTGCGTCTGTCTCTATCTATGTTTGTGTGTGTGAGACTCTGTGTGTGTGTGACTGTGTGCATGTGTGTGTGACTGTGTGCATGTGTGTGTGTGTGTGTGTGTGTGTGTGTCTGTGAGTGTGTGTCTCTCTGACTGTGTGTGTTTGTGTGTGTGTCTCTCTGTGTTGTATGTGTTTTTGTGTGTGTGTGGGGGGGGGGGGGGGTATAACCAGCGATCTATTATGGGGAGACTTTGACCCATTGTGGGGAACCTGCGGCCTAATGTGGGGAAACTACTACCAAGTGTGGGGAGTCTGTGCTACCTTATGTGGGGAATCTGTGCTACCTAATGTGGGGAAATTGCTACCTAATGTGGGGTAACTGGTACCTACCTAATGTGGGGGAACTGGTACCAAATGTGGGGAATCTATGCTGCCTAATGTGGGGAATAGATGCTACCTAATGTGGGGAAACTGCGACCTACCTAATGTGGGGAATCTATGCTGCCTAATGTGGGGAATAGATGCTACCTAATGTGGGGAAACTGCGACCTACCTAATGTGGGGGAACTGCTGCCTACCTAATGCTCCCCCCCTGGCAGTAGCACCCTCATCATCCACCAGCAACACCCCCCCCCCCCCCCAGCAGCACCTCCATCAGCAGATCCTGATGGTGGATGATGGCGGTGCTCCTGCCAGGAGGATGATCCTGCCGATGGATGATGGGGATGATACTGCCAGGGGGGATGGCTAGTAGCACCCTCATCATCCTCCAGCAACACCCCCCGAGTAGTAGCACCCCCATCATCCACTAGCAACACCACCAATACCCCCCTCCCGTCGTAATAGCATCAGCTAACGGATGTTGAGGGGTGTTACTGCGGTTGTGGTATTATATTCAGAGGGTGCACTGTATGGCAACGTTATATTCAGAGGGCGCAGTTTGTGGTAGTATTATATTCAGAGGACGCAGTTTGTGGTAGTATTATATTCAGAGGGCGCAGTTTGTGGTAGTATTATATTCAGAGGACTCAGTTTGTGGTAGTATTATATTCAGAGGGCGCAGTTTGTGGTAGTATTATATTCAGAGGGCGCAGTTTGTGGTAGTATTATATTCAGAGGGCGCAGTTTGTGGTAGTATTATTAGAGATGAGCGAACTTACAGTAAATTTGATTCGTCACAAACTTCTCGGCTCGGCAGTTGATGACTTATCCTGCGTAAATTAGTTCAGCCTTCAGGTGCTCCGGTGGGCTGGAAAAGGTGGATACATTCCTAGGAAAGAGTCTCCTGGGACTGTATCCACCTTTTCCAGCCCACGGGAGCACCTGAAAGCTGAACTAATTTATGCAGGAAAAGACATCAACTGCCGAGCAGAGAAGTTTGTGACAAGTTGAATTTACTGTAGTTTGCTCATCTCTAATTATTATATTCAGAAGGCGCAGTGGGTGGTAGTATTATATTCAGAGGGTACAGTATGTGGCGGTATTATATTCAGGGGTACAGTATGTGGCAAATTTATATTCAGGGGTACAGTATGTGACAGATTTATATTCAGGGGTACAGTATGTGGCAGATTTATATTCAGAGGTACAGTATGTGGCAGATTTATATTCAGAGGGTACAGTATGTGGCAGATTTATATTCAGAGGGTACAGTATGTGGCAAATTTATATTCAGAGGGTACAGTATGTGGCAGATTTATATTCAGAGGGCGCAGTATGTGGTAGTATTATATTCAGTGGGTACAGTGTGTGGCGGTATTATATTCAGGGGTACAGTATGTGGCAGATTTATATTCAGAGGGTACAGTATGTGTTGGTATTATATTCAGAATGTACAGTGTGTGGTAGTATTATATTCAGAGGGTACAGTGTATGGAAGGTTTATAATCAAAGAGTATAGTGTATAGTAGTATTATATTTAGAAGATACAGTGTCTCTCAGGTTTATAATAATACTTGTTTTCATATAGAGGATGAGAATGCGCTGACATAGTGAGGAGACGTCTGGGCGTCACATTCTGCAGAGAGAAGTTTTAGCTGGAACAAGTCCTGCCGGTATGTACCATCTGAATTAGATAAGGGAAGACTATAGAGAAGACGTCACCTGTAGTCACTGATATCATTGTACATTCTCCTCACTATAGAGAAGACGTCACCTGTAGTGACTGATATCATTGTGTATTCTCCTCACTATAGAGAAGACGTCACCTGTAGTCACTGATGTCATTGTGTATTCTCCTCACTATAGAGAAGACGTCACCTGTAGTCAGATATCATTGTGTATTCTCCTCACTATAGAGATGTCACCTGTAGTCACTGATACCATTGTACATTCTCCTCTCTACATCAGAGCTGTAGTCACTTGTCAGTTCTACAGTTAGGTCAGTGAAACTACAACTCCCAGCATAACCTCACCACTGCTCAAAGGGGTACTCTACTGGAAAACATTTTTTTTAATCAGCTGGTGCTACAAAGTTAAACAGATTTGTAAATTACTTCTATTTAAAAATCTTAATCCTTCCAGTACTTATTAGCTGCTGTATAAGCGATTCACAGTAAGTTATTTTCCTTTTTAATTTATTTTCTGCCTGACCACAGTGCTCTGTGCTGACACCTCTGTCCATGTCAAGAACTGTCCATAGTAGGAGCAAATCCCCATAGCAAACCTATCCTGCTCTGGACAGTTCCTGACATGGACAGAGGTGTCAGCAAATAGCACTGTGGTCAGACTGGAAAGAACTACACAACTTCCTGTGGAGCATACACCAGCTTATAAGTACTGTAAGTATTAAGATTTTAAATAGAAGTAATTTAAAAATCTGTTTAACTTTCTGGCACCAGTTGATATAAAAGTAAATGTTTTCCAGTGGAGTACCCCTTTAAGTAATTCTGGGAGCTGTATATTTCAATGGTGAAAACTTCTTTAACACTTTCCCATTCTGTGGCAACTGGTATATCTGATTATTATACTGGAATTTCTCACAATGCGCTACAACAGTGGTGTCTGTCACAACAGGCTAAAAACTTACTGAGGGGGGGGGGGGGTAGGTATGGGGGTGACACCATTTTCTACCGCACCGGGTGACACCAACCCTAGCAACGCCACTGACTCAGAGTAATTGTCAAGCAGTCCACTAACTGCAACCTCTCAAAGTGCTCAATCCTCTAGAGCAGGAGGTGCAAAATTCATACAAAAAAGAAGAACAAGAGGAGGCACTCAGGATTTCAAGGTGCAGTGGTTTTCTTTTATTCACGGTGCATGCTTGGAGCGATACAGCATCCGCAGGACACCAAGGTGGAAGCAAGGCGTGAAACAATTGTCACTGCACCTGTGCTTCCACCTTGGCATCCTGCGGATGCTGTATCGCTCCAGGCATGCACCGTGAATAAAAGAAAACTACTGCACCTTGAAATCGTGAGTGCCTCCTCTTATTCTTCTTTTTTGTATGATTGTTTGTCCTAGCACCACCGAGGGACCGGTTCATGCCTTGAGACCCACGGATAATATCCTTTAACTTAGTTGTCCGAGCGGATAGTTTGTGTTAAGTTGCAGTAGTGCCACTTGGACTCTTCTTGGTTAGACATGTATATATACGTCAGTGCAGGGGACCTGGGAAGAGCGGCCACATCTATACATTATACAGGAGGATCACAGCGGGTGTCAGGAGTGACACCCGCTGTGATCTTTCCTTAACTACAAGTACTACTACTTCCAACATGGAACACACTCTGCTCAATGCTGGGAGCTGTAGTACCTGCATTAATAAACAGATCGCATAATGTGTCAGAAATTACACTTGCTGCGATCTGTCTATTAATGCAGGTACTACAGCTCCCAACATTGAGCAGAGTGTGCTCCATGTTGGGAGTAGTAGTACATGTAGTTAAGGAAAGATCACAGCGGGTATCACTATTGATATCCGCTGCGATTGTTCTGTCTATAGCAGAGATGGAGCGACTGTATACAGCGCTCGCATTTCTGCTCTGCACTATACTTCGGCCACTCATTCATATTTTCCTCAGAGCTGTGATTGGCTGCAACCATCCGGCCAATCACAGCTCTGGGCGGAAAATATGAATGATGTTCTATTTACATCACTGGCTGGAGTACAGTGCAGAGATGTGAGCGCTGTAAAGAGCAGCTCCATCTCTGCTATATAATGAACGATCGCATCGGGTGTCAGACTGACACCCGGGGCGATATGTCTATGGTACAGGTGCTACTACTCCTATCATGGAACAGTGTGTTCCATACTGGGAGTAGTAGTACTACATAAAAAATAAAAATAAAAGAGAAAAAAAAGTTAAACACACACACACACTTTATAAAAAAAATTATTCAAATTTTGTTATAATAAAATAATCATTCAGTTAAATAAATTTTTACATCCCTACTGCATCCTTTCTTTATTTTTTTATTTTTATTTTTTGGTACCCAACTATTTTGTAAAAAAAAACAACAAATATGCCAAACGGGCAAAAAAAAGCAAATTCCACACAAAGGTAAAAACGCCAGAAAAAACGCCAAAACGCAGGGAAAAACTGTGGGGTTTTTATGCCCAAAAAATTGCAGGGCAAAAATCTCATTGGAATCCTAGCCTCACCCCATCACTTCTGAGTATGGAAATACCCCATGTGTGGACGTCACGTGCACTGCGTGCGCACTACAATGCCCAGAAGAGTAGTTGGCTTTTGGAAAGCAAATTTTGCTGAAATGTTTTTTGGGGGGCATGTCGCATTTAGGAAGCTCCTATAGTGCCAGAACAGAAAAGAAAACCCCACATGGCACACTAATTTTTAAAACTACACCACTCGAGGAAAGTAACAATGGGTCTAGTGAGCCTTAACACCCCACACGGGTTTGACGACTTTTCGTTAAAGTTGGATGTGTAAATGGGGGGGAAAAAAATTCACTAAAATGCAGGTTTTTCCCCAAATTTTACACTTTTACAAAGGGTAATAGGAGAAAATGACCCCCAAAATGTGTAACCCCATTTCTTCTGAGTATGGAAATACCTCATGTGTGGACGTCAAGTGCTCTGCTGGGGAACTACAATGCTCATAAGAGAAGGAGCGCCATGGGCTTTTGGAAAGAGAATTTGTTTGGAATGGATGTCGGGGGCCATGAGCATTTACAAAGCCCCCCCCCCCCATGGTGCCAGAACAGTGGACCCTCCCCACCCCCCCACCCCCACATGTGACCCCAGTTGTTTTTTTTGTTACAGCTGGAGACACCCTGGTTGGGAAACACTGATCTTTGTGAAATACTGAATCGGCTAGACATTTTTTCCCAATCAGTGTGCCTCCAGCTGTTGCAAAACTACAACTCCCAGCATGCCCAAAGGCTGTCAGGGCATGCTGGGAGTTGTAGTTTTGCAACAGCTGGAGGCACATTGATGTAACATGATGTGTGTGGTTCCTATACATACACCCCCACCCTCCTGCCCCCGTGTACAAAAAATTACAAAAAAAAGAGATACACACCATGTCCCACGCAGCGATCAGCCGGGTCGCATCCTATCTTCTCCACAGGGCAGGCACCAATGAGTGATGTCATTGGCGCCTGTGACGGGCAGAGTTCATGGCCTGCATACAGCTCAGGGTGGCGCCGGTGGCAGGAGGAAGTCGGGCAAGAGCAGATGTGTGAAATGCACTTTTTTTTTTTACGGGCGATACGGTGTTGGTTTGACCTCTCGCCGGCCACTGCAGATTTAAAGAGGCAGTAGCCGCTGGCCCCGCAGGTATGTGTGGCAGAGGCGCGCTGCTGCATTCTGACTAATTGGCTGACTGTATGTAGTTAGTCAATCAGTTAGCATGCAGTATACAGTGGTGGGCCCCCAGCGATCAGTGAGTGACAGACACAGTCACTCACTGACAAGCAAAAAAAAAAGGACAGGGCCGACCAGGCCTCCCTGAAGCTCCAGGCCCCTTACAGGAGTATGGGTTGTACTCCCCTGATGGCGGCCGTGGCTGGAGGTACACAACTACAACTCCTAACATGACGAGACAGCCGTTTTCTGTTCGTGCATGCTGGGAGTTGTAGTTTTGCAAGATTTAGAGGGTCATGGTTTAGAAACCACCACACAATGATCTCCAAACTGTAGCCCTCCAGCTGTTGCAAAACTACAAATCCCAGCATGCCCAAACAGCTGTCTGGGCATGCCGGGAGTTGTAGTTTTGCAAGATCTAGAGGGCCACAGTTTAGAGATCTTCAAACTGTAGCCCTCCAGCTGTTGCAAAACTTCAAATCCCAGCATGCCCAAACAGCAAACAGCTGTCTGGGCATGCTGGGAGTTGTTGTTTTACTGTATAGTGGTCTCAAACTGTAGCCCTGCAGATGTTGCTATGCAACTCACCGGCTTCCGTAGTCTGCAGCAGGGAGCCAGCCGCACGTCATCGCTGCCAGCCGATCGTGGCCCGCTGCCGCCACCGATGGTAAGTGACCTTCTGTGCCGGTCACCGTCGGTTCCCCCGTTCTGCCCGGAGTACTGGGGGTGGGCAGAACGGAGGAACCAAACTTTAAGCCCCCCCCCCCCCCCCCGGCCCTGATCTGCTATTGGTCGTCGCTTCTGACCGACCAATAGCATGGATAGGAGAGGTGGCACCCCTGCAATCTCACTCCCGTGCCTTCAGGGGGATCAGAGGTGTCTTGGACAGCCCTGATTCCCCCTATTTTCCGGGTCACCAGAAACACCTTTGACCCGGAATCGCCGCAGATCGCCGGTCTGAATTGTCTCAGGACCCCCCTTGGTGATGTGCCGGGATGCCTGCTGAATGATTTAAGCAGGCATCCAGGTCCGGTCCCCAACCGGCTAGCGGCGGGGACCGAAATTCCCACCGGCATACCCATATGCCCTCAGTCCTTAAGGACTCTAAATCGGGGGCGTATGGATACGCCCTCAGTCCTTAAGGGGTTAAAGGTACAACACTCTTATATACAATACATAGCATAAAACCAATTATACAGAGGGAACAGGTGAAGGGGACCCAGGGGACACTGCATGGAGGCTGCCTGACAGGGCAGCGAGGGTACAGAGGTACAACTCCTGTACTGGGCCACCACAAACTCCATCTCTTAAACACAGCTGTCCTTGGCGCCCAGTCCTGGAGGGCAGATGACTGGAAGTGGCCACTGGGGCCTGGTGATGACAACAGTTCCTGGGGCATTGATCCCGAATGCCCCGCACAGGTCTGGATAATGAATTATAACTGGGGACGGGTCCATGTAGCATTTATCAACAATGTCCTGACATGCTCCTGTTGTAATGGAATTTGAATATGTGGGGTTTGTAGAACTTGTAACTGCATCCTTAACACATTTAATACACTTGAGCCGGATCAGGCTGCCGGAGGCTCTCTACCTGATGCCTTAGCTGCTGCGGCCCTTTAGCACCTGCTACCTCTCCCCAGAGCACTACACACACTTTGACAACATTACCTTCACACACAGCATCTCTGTCACTAGACGTGCTTTACTTATGTCTCAGGGGAACCCTCTGGCCAGTAGAGCACCTTGTACACAAGGACAAGAAAAAGGTTAGACATGTGAACATTTGACATTATAGACTGGAAATATACATTTTAGCTGGAATTGATTCAGGACTTGCAGGACTCAGAATCCCTGGCACTTGTGCTGGAGACATGGTCGGCACTCTGGAGACAGGTGCATAGGCTGGAGCCAATGGTGACAGGACTGGGACTGGTATTGTGACTAACGTGGGTTAAACTAGTCCTGAGGTTGGAGACACACAGAAAATTGCAGGCTGGTTTGGAGAAAACATGTGGAAATCCATAGATGGGTGGATCCCCTCCCCAGAGACGTACTCCCTCGCAGGTCTGACATCTGGAGGAGACGGAGCGGGAGCACAGGTAGATGTTCTTTGAGACAGAGCTTGAAAAGATTCCGGTGGACAACTTGTGGCTCATACCCAGGTTTCTGTACCTCGTATACATCAGATTTGGGATAAGGTATGGCCGTCACCATATAGGGCTCTGTCTCCCAGATGGAGTCCAATTTGTTAGTTCTTGGGAACTTCCGTAGCCAGACTTTATCGCCCAATTGAAGTGGTTTGGCGGAGGCATGACAGTTGTAATCTTCCTGTTGCCTCTGTTGGGCATCGCCCATTTTCTTACTGGCAATTTCTTTGGCTTCTTGGATCCTTCTCTGATGGTCAGAGACCCACTCAAGGGAGGCTTGTGGAGAGTTGTTGATCGGGGCCTGGAGCCCAAACGTCCGGTCTTTATGCAGTTGCCCATGTCGCACCATCATCAAGTAGAAAGGGGTATACCTCGTAGAACAATGGACTGTGTTGTTTTAGATCTCCAGTAATTAGGGCAGTAGTCGGGGCCACTCTTCTTGTCTTGACACAGAGGCTGTTTGCAGCATGTGGATAAAGACTTGATTGATGTATTCACAGAGCCCATTCCTTAAGGGTGGTAGGTGTTAGTCCAGAGTTTCTTTCAGGCATGGAATTAGCACAGCTCTTGCAAGAGTTGGGCCTCGAAAGACGTTCCACGGTCCATAACGACAGACCTTGGACACCCAAGGGTTAGTACCCATTGGGAGTAGAGCATCTGGGCCGCTGTCTTGGCTGTAAGATCTTTAACGGGCACTACAACAACCCATTTGGAGTAATGATCCACCATGGTGAGAGCATAAGTATACTCCGACCGGGTAGGAGACAGTTTGACATGGTCTAGCGCAACCAACTGGTTGGGCCTTTCATTCTGGATGGAATGGAGGGGTGCTCTTGCATCCTTACGCACATTCTTGTTAACGTTGCAGACTACACACTTACTGCACCATTTCTCAATGTCACTCCGCATTCCGATCCAATAGAATCTTTGCATGACAGTAGCTTCGGTCTTGTGGACTCCAATGTTTCCCAACTGGTCATGATAGGCATTGAGGACCATTGCTGCATCTCTTCTGGGAACCAGAATCTGATAAAGTTCATCATCAGAAACCGGATCCAAAGAATTTTGGTACAACAGTCCTTTGTGCACAAACAGTCATTTCCTCTGTGGCCACAGATGTTTAAACTTGTAATCACATTGGGCCCAGCGTAGACAGGTTGGTACCTTTTTCACCAGAAGGTAGTCCAACAGATCCCCCATGACTCAACTTTTGTCTTGAAGAGAATTCCAGGTGTATAGGTCTTCTTTAACCTTCTGGGACCTTGGTTCACCGTCCATGAGGGCGGTCACAACATTCTGGTTCACGAACCGTTGATAAAATGGGGGCATCTCCATGTCTTCCCACACGTCTTCAACAGGTGGTTCTTCGCCGGGGGTCATCCGAGACAGTACATCAACATTGACATTCGACTTGCCGCTTCTGTACTTGATGGTGAAACTGTAATTGGCTAATCTGGGTGAAGTGTGGAATGAAGCAGCAGTAGTAGCCGGCAAATCCCAGGAAGCTCCTGACATCTTTTACCGTGCGCGGGGTAGGCCAGTTCTTGAAAGCTTCCACCTTTTCAGGATTGGGCTGGACTCCCTCTGCGCTGACAACAATACCCAAGTAATGGACCTGAGGTTTAAGCAAGTGACACTTTGATGGTTTGATCTTCAGCCCATACTTGATCAAGACTTGAAAGACATCTGACAGATGACTGAGGTGTTCCTGGTAAGACTCGGAATACACAATGACATCGTCCAGGTACAACAAGACACTTTGGAAATTCAAATGACCCAGGTACCTTTCTATCAGATGCTGGAATGTAGCAGGGGCATTGCATAGCCAAAACGCCATACTTTAAAAAAAAAAAAAAAAAAGTATGCTAAGAGCCTCCATTTTTTGACCACGAATGCTGCTGCTACTTTTTATTTTGTATACTCTGTATTTGCCACAACAGTGTGCACCCGTATATTAGGTAGTTGTCCTAGCTATGTTTCTTTTTGTTTTTGCTGTGCAATTTAGGGGGAGTGGCACCCTCTCTAGCCGTGCAACCCTCCCCTTTTTCACAGGAGGTTTTTAAATTGATAGTGGATCCAGCATGTCACACATTCAGAGGCCATATGCCCAGGAGAGGTGAGTGAAATTAATGTTAGGGTCCCATCCTAAATGAGGCCACCTCCGCGTGGTGGATGGGGGGACATGTTTTGATCAAAAAGTGCGCAAAGAGCCTCCATTTTTTGACCAAAAGTGCTGCTGCAACCTTCTTTTTTGTATACGCCATACTTTTAAACTCGAACAACCCCATGGGTGTCACGAAGGCGGTCTTCTCTCGATCTTCCATGGCCATGGACACTTGCCAATTTCCACTGGTTAAGTCCAGGGTGGAGAAGTAAGAGGCTGACCCGAGGGCCGTGAGTGGCTCCTCGATCCTTGGCAAAGGGTAAGCTCCTTTATGTGTGACATTGTTCAGTTTCCTGTAGCGGATGGTTCCGTCTTTCTTCTTGACCAGACTAGAGGCGCCGCCCAGGGACTCCGACTTTCTTGGATCACGTCCGCCTCTTTCATATCGGCCAGCATCTTCTTGACAGTCTGATACAGGCCTGGCGAGACCGGACGGTGTCTTTCCTTGATAGGCAGACTGTCGACTGTGAGGATTTAGTGCTGGATCATGAAGGTCTGTAGGGTGCTTGCTGAAAGCCTCATGGTAGCATTTGGCAACATTGATGACTCTATTGACTTGGTTCCTTGGGGTAGTGTCGTCTCCCACCTGGAGTTGCGCCCACCAGGGCTCTGGAGGGCTCGCACCGTATCCTTCTGCCACTTGGGCTGCACGCTACCAGGCCACTAGACGTTCTGTCACAATGTCCTTCGACTGTAGGAGGTACAACTGAGCTACTAGAGTATATTTGGGTAAGACAGTAGCAGAATCAGACAGGTTCACTAACAGCACCGGGACTCTCCCATTGATGACAGTGACAAGGCTTCTTGCAGCTCGGACAAGAGGATGATCTTCTAATTGCATAGGTTCCAGCAGGGCCTGATAGTCCCTATTCTGGACTCCAGGACGTACACAACACCAGATGATGGTTTCTGTATTGGGTTGTAAAGTCACTGACTTGGTGTCTTAAACTCGTATTATGTAGATTTCCCCTTGTTTGTTGGCAAACTTCTGCTCCGCCTGTAGAACTTTCAGCTGGTGCTGCACAGCCCGCTGGCCTGAAGGGGACATATGGGGAAGAGAGGCATGCAAGGCATCTCATACTTCAGCCAAAAAAAAATCATAATGTTCATCCCCAAAATAAACTCAACAGACCCCTTATCTGTCACATTAGTTACAATCACTTCCTGCCCGGTAAGTACATGCTCTCCCAGTTGAATAGTTGGATCCCAGTATCCATGTCTGGGGACTGATTGCCCATTACCCGCAACTACTCTGAAATTAACATCATCAGGCCCACACAACATACTAGCACGCCAATGCTGATAGAATTTTTTTTTAGGTATGGTAGACACTTGTGACCCTGTATCTATCAACGCCTCTAAAGATACACCTTCTACAATAACTTTTACCTAGTGCCCCTGCCCAGAGGCGACATAGAGTGAGAGTCCTGATTTAGATCGTTCAGGGGTTGGACCTGGTGACTGTTTTCCCGAGGGCCGGTCCTCAACCTTAGGGTGAATCTGTTTAAATCCCAGTACTGCATTTTCCAATGGCCGGGCTTGTTACAATAGGTGCAGAAAGGTCTCGGAGTCCCCGAATATCTATTGGGTGGTGGATTACGGTAATTGGGATTGCGGGTAGCAGGAGCAGGTGGAGCAGGCAAGGTGGCAAGCTCCTCTCCAGCCTTGGTCAATTGCTCAATGTCCTGCTTAACGCTCTGTAGATCTAAGGCTGCTGTGACTGGCAAAGTGGGCTACACTGGGATGGGGACAGTGATGGTATAGGCCTGGCTACAGCCCCTAGTGGCTCTTGAACAGGTGTGAGGGGAGTACAAGTTTCCTCTAACTCAGTCCGGGACTCGATCACTTGGATAGCCAGTCTTTTGAAAGCAGGGAATGGGAGTCTTTTGAAAGCAGGGAGGTGTTGTCAAATACTGATACAGAAGGTAAATGGGACATCTTTAAATCAACTCTAAATAACTATACAGCTAAATATATACCAAAGGGGAACAAATATAAACGATTAAAACTAAATCCTACATGGCTGACACATGATGTTAAAAGAGCAATAAACAACAAAAAAATTGCCTTCAAAAAATACAAATCTGATGGGTCAGCTATAACATTTAAAAAGTACAAGGAGCTTAATAAAATCTGTAAAAATGTAATAAAAACAGCAAAAATTCAAAATGAGAGACAGGTGGCCAAAGAAAGCAAAACTAATCCTAAATATTTTTTTAGATATATAAATGCAAAAAAACCAAGGACAGAGCATGTAGGATCCCTTAATAATGATAATGGGGAGGTTGTCACAGGCGATAAAGAGAAGGCGGAGCTACTGAATGGGTTCTTTAGTTCTGTATACACTATGGAAGAAGGAGCTGACATTGGCCAGGTCAGTGCTGGTAACACATCATATAATGTATTGAACTGGCTTAATGTAGAGATGGTACAAGGTAAGTTAAGTGATATAAATGTAAGCAAATCCCCAGGATCGGATGGACTACACCCAAGAGTTCTTAGAGAGGTAAGTTCAGTAATATCTGTACCCCTGTTCATGATATTTAGAGATTCTCTGGTGTCTGGTATAGTGCCAAGGGACTGGCGCAAGGCGAATGTGGTGCCAATCTTCAAAAAGGGCTCTAGGTCTTCCCCAGGAAACTATAGACCGGTAAGTTTAACGTGCATTGTGGGTAAATTGTTTGAAGGACTTATAAGGGATTACATACAGGAATACATAGGGGATAATTGTATTATAAGTGATAGCCAGCATGGGTTTACTAAGGATAGAAGTATTCAAACCAATCTAATTTGCTTTTATGAAGAGGTGAGTAGAAGTCTTGACAGAGGAATGGCTGTGGATATAGTGTTTCTGGATTTTGCTAAAGCGTTTGATACTGTCCCTCATAGACGTCTGACAGGTAAGTTAAGGTCTTTGGGTTTGGAAATTTTAGTTTGTAACTGGATTGAACACTGGCTCATGGATCGTACCCAGAGAGTGGTGGTCAATGATTCGTACTCTGATTGGTCCCCGGTTATTAGTGGTGTACCCCAAGGTTCAGTACTGGGCCCGCTGTTGTTTAATTTATTTATCAATGATATAGAGGATGGCATTAACAGCTCTGTTTCTATCTTTGCAGATGACACCAAGCTTTGTAGCACAGTACAGTCTATAGAGGATGTGCATAAGTTACAAGATGACTTGGATAGACTAAGTGTCTGGGCATCCACTTGGCAAATGAGGTTCAATGTGGATAAATGTAAAGTTATGCATCTGGGTACTAATAACCTGCATGCGTCGTATGTCTTAGGGGGGATTAAACTGGCAGAGTCACTGGTAGAGAAGGATCTGGGTGTACTTGTAGATCACAGACTACAGAATAGCATGCAATGTCAGGCTGCTGCTTCCAAAGCCGGCAGGATATTGTCATGTATCAAAAGAGGCATGGACTCAAGGGACAGGGACATAATACTCCCCCTTTATAAATCATTGGTACGGCCTTATCTGGAATATGCTGTTCAGTTTTGGGCACCTGTCCATAAAAGGGACACTGCGGAGTTGGAAAGGGTGCAGAGACGCGCGACTAAACTAATATGGGGCATGGAACATCTTAGCTATGAGGAGCGATTAAAGGAGTTACAATTGTTTAGTCTTGAGAAGAGACGTTTAAGGGGGGATATGATAAACGTATATAAGTATATTAATGGCCCATACAAAAAATATGGAGAAAAACTGTTCCAGGTTAAACCCCCCCAAAGGACGAGGGGGCATTCCCTCCGTCTGGAGAAGAAAAAGTTTAGTCTCAAGGGGCGACACGCCTTCTTTACCGTGAGGACTGTGAATTTATGGAACGGTCTACCTCAGGAACTGGTCACAGCAGGAACAATTAACAGCTTTAAAACAGGATTAGATACATTCCTGGAACAAAATAAGATTAATGCTTATGAAGAAATATAAAATCTCATCCCTTCCCCAATATCGCGCCACACCCCTACCCCTTAATTTCCTGGTTGAACTTGATGGACATATGTATTTTTTCGACCATACTAACTATGTAACTATGTAACTATGTAACTATATGTTGGGATTTTGGACTGCTAACATTCTCAATTGGGCCTTGTCCTACTTGTTATGGGCTCCATCAATGAATCTGTCCATTAACACTTTGTTGCCCGGTTCGGAGTGATACATATAACTAATGGACAGTCTCTAGGGCATTCTGTAGGGCTACAGCACATGCTCTCAAGGTCTCACCTGGCTTTTGTCGCCTTTCATACAACCGTAGAACATAAATAACTTATCCAAAAGAGCGGTAAGAGGCCAAACTTAGACTATACAAGACCCTGGGTCAAAGCTCGGGGTGAAAGACACCTCTTTTAGCACACCCCTAAAATATAATTTTTATTAGTACATGTATTGAAACCCACAATTGAAAAAAGTGAGAATGGTTAAAAATAGCACTGTGAAAGGACAAGGTGAAAGTAGGTCCTATGAACAGGGATCTCCCCTGGTTATTATCAGTGCAGTACTGCAGTACACCGCTATTATTAGTACCTGCCAACATGCCAACCTCTACATGTTTCGGATTGACAATGGCGTTCTCAAGAGGCATATATCACTGCCAATACATGCCTTTTGAGAACGCCATTGTCACGGTCAGATCGGGACTTCCTCTAGTGCCGGTCCCTGGAGTTGTCCTGTTAGCAATTGCACCTGTTGGTTAGGAAGGAAAGAGTAAAAGACAAACAAACTCTGGATCCTCTCTTTGAAATCCCTCAGGGTAAAAGTGGGTCTTCATTGTCGGTAGGAAGGACAGGATTCCCCATGAATACTGGCGCAGACGCTTGAACACCAGGACTGTTGATGCTGACTGCAGGCAAGGGGGGCAGGACCCCGGCTACTGGAGCAGGTGATGACCTTGTTGCTGATGATGAGGGAGGCTGGCACCCGGTTGCTCTGTGGTGCTGGGTTCTGACATTCTGTTGATTTTTGAGTGCGCTGTCACTTTAAGAGAAATAAGGTGTGTTCCCCTTTAAGATGCTTGCTTAGGTGCTGCAGCAGCTTTGACTTGACTGATGGGGGTACTGTAATGGATACTCCTCTTTTTGCAGGCACCCTGTGATGAACAGTCTTGCGACCAGACTTGCGAGCAGTGACGTGACAGTAATGACTGTCTGATTCGGGCACCAGAGACTTGATATTGATGATCAGTGGTGGTTGCGGAGCCTGTGATGCGGCGTGGCTTTGTGGGTGACTTCCGGAGACGGGAGCAGCAGTCTAGGTCCGGTCAGCAAAATCTTCAAAGAGGGCAGCTATTTGATTCCTCCTCGCTTCATTGAAGAGGCGTCACCGCTGGGGTCTGATGTGGGCGGAGCTGCGACCACTCGCACATGCGGGAAACACCAGACCAGATTAATTCTTTCAGGTACAGACTCTTTACAGTTCACAATAACAGATATCGGTCTTTTCTTCACCACCCCCTCTATTTTACAAGTGCCTCGGATTAAACACTTTTCACTGACAAAGTCCCGTACACTTTCTGGCGCATCTGTGTGCGATTTTCTGACATTACTGGACACAGTTCAAACTGGGGGAGTGGGTTCTTTAGGCATAAGGTGCACACCCGTATCCTGTTCATAGGATGCCAAAAGTTCTGGTAGAGGGTGTGATGCAGGGCAGATGGAATTACCCTAGGGGCAGATGGCATTAACCCCTTGTATTCGTGATGCCAGGGCGTGGTTTATGCTAGATACCACCCCAAAGTATACCGCTGGATCCTGGGCTAGGCACGGGGGCAATAATGACTCCAATGCCAAGTTACAGACAATGGTAGCTTTACTGAGTGACAGATGGAACAGTCTATACAGCTTAGCAAGGCCCACGGAGGTGACCAGTGACTTCAGAGACCTCAGGGCTTGCTGGGACTTGTAGTGGACTGGGACAATATTGCTGCAGGCCATGCTGACTGAAGACAGATGACTTTGACTGACTTGAATGGGACTGACTATACCCCAATTGTAGCTTACTTGAAGACTTGTGGCTGCTGGACAGACTTGAGGTCTCCTATGGACTCCAGACACACTCTTAGGACTTGACTTGGCCAGACCTCAGCAAAGAATCAGAGCTGAGCTCAAAGAGAAAAAGAGAGAGAAGAGACTCCTCCCAGGGCTTATATAGGGGAGACTCTGGTGGGGTCCCATAGGTGACCCTTAGGTCACATGGTCACTGGGTTACACTCACATGACAACAGGTTAACCACATGACAAATATTATTAAAGGTACAACACTCTTATATACAATACATAGCATAAAACCAATTGTACAGAGGGAACAGGTGAAGGGGCCCCAGGGGACACTGCAGGGAGGCTGCTTGACAGGGCAGCGAGGATACAGGGGTACAACTCCTGTACTGGGCCACCACACATGCCCATATCATTTTATATAAATGTGGGACTCATGAATACATTTCTGCTGTAAATGGTTGGGGTAACAGTTGGTGTGTTGCAGTTTAGATATATCTCATAGGAACCTGCCATTCAACACCCACTTGGGACAGTAGAAGTTGATGATAAGGAGTGAGAAACACAGCGGCCTGTTGCAGGGAGTATGCGCTTAATCTTGGCAGGAGGCTTGGAATGTGCACTTTATGTCAATGCTTCATGTGACACAGGGACACAACACCATTCCAGGGGAACCACAGCTATTAACTGGGATGTGTGTATGTGTGGGCCATATATATTGAAGGAGACTGAGAAAGAGGGAGAGTATGAGGAAATAGGGTGTTTATTTTTCTTGTATTCCATGCAGACCAAAGCATGACCCGGCTCAATTAAACAGGAATTCTTGGCTGAATTCACATCATGAGAAAAAAGGGGAAGGCTCAGTGTTTGCTTCATTCTCTTCCCGAGATCACAGACCACAGAAGAATCATTTATAGGGCCTAGAGTAGGTGGGTTGCAGACAGGGGTCTCATTGCTTGGATCACCTCCAAGTCTTTGTAGGTCACTTTGCTCTGGTCCTATTATCAGAGTCTTACGATTGGTAGATCTTTGTTGGTTTAATAATGAAGCTGTACATATTAAAGGTTTATTTGACTAAAGTAAAACAAAAATAGAGAAATATAGCCGCACATCCACAATTAGTATGTTGATCTACTTTCTTCTCAGCATAAATAAAAAAAATAACAGGTTGTAAGTATACATTTTAATCAAAATGTTCAAGCCCACTGACCATATCAAGGCCACCTACTCAGAGTGGGTCCCTAATCTAACACTGGTATAGCGCCGGGCAGCGACCACCGCCTCCTAAACACCAAGCCCACCGGAGAATGACCCAGTGGCCAGGCAGCCCCACTGCTGCCAGACCAAGCACCTGGCTCCGGGCCACACCAACCACAGTAACAATGACTGCCGCAGAGCATCACACCAGTGTGAACACCTACCATGTGCTCCCTGCCAGAGGGCTGGGAGAATGCTAGGAGGAAACCCATATGCAGTCTCCTGCTAATTAAAAATGCCTGGGCCAAATGGGTGGAGCCATGGAAGAGGGGACAGACTACAAATGTAAACCAAAAATAGAGAAACCTAGCCGCACATTCACCATTTGTATTCTAATCTACTCGCTTCTCAGAATAATTTCAGAAACTAACAGGTTGTTAGTATACATTTGGATTCCCCTGTGGGCTTGGTGTCGCGGAGGCAGTGGTCGGCGATAGACCGGTATTAGGTTAGGGACCCACTCTGACTAGGTGGCCTTGGCATTGCGAATGGTTTTGTACTTTTTGAACAAAATATATACAGTACTAACAACCGTAAGTTTTTGATATTACAGTCCATACAGCTTGTAATATATGATACTCTATTAATGCACGATAGTAAGTTTTAATTCATTTCAGTAGGCAATATTACTACACTGCAAGATCTTACCATTAAATATTGATAGAATATGCCATTAGTGAATGATCATAGGGGTCCAACCTCTAAAATCCCTGCTGATGCTAAAAAAAAGAGGGTCAGGGTGGCCAGATGTCCTGGTTTTTCCAAGATCCTCCCAGTTATCCTCTGTTCCTGTGTCCTGCAAAGAGTTTTGCAGAGGCTGGCGGGAGGTAGTGTTCACAGCCACGTCACTGACAGTGTTGTGCGCCTAGTCTGGAGGAGAAGAGCAGAGGACATGCAGGGGGGTAAGTAACCAGCATGTCACTTGCGGTGCTCCGACCATTGCAGTGGGTCCTGATCCCGGACCAGAGGAACAGTGGTCAGAGGACTGAAGCAGGGCAGTGTACAGACATACTGCCGGAAACCATATACTGTATATGGCTGGAGGCAGTAAGTCTGTGGGGGCACAGCCACAGACAGGGGGGCCGATAGCTATATATGGAGGCACAGAGAAGGGGTCAACAGATATATATGGGGGCACAGATGGAGCCTACAGATATATATATATATATATATATATATATATATATATATATATGGTTCCCAGAAGGGGAGTACTGATATATATTGGAGTACAGAAGGGGAGTACAGATGTATAGGAGGGCACAGAGGGGGTCTACAGATATATATACATTGGGATGCAGAGGGGGCTATAACTATATATAGGGGCACAGAAGGGGACTAAAACTACATATTGGGGGACAGTCTGGGCAAAGTTGTACTCGGCCATCTTCTGCAGCCCCACAGTGAATAGAGCAGCCATGTGCAAACTTCATTCAGATGAGGGACAGGGAACCTCCATTCTTGTTATGGCTCAGAATCTCAGTGTAAGTACAGTACGTACTAAAGCATTTACACATTTGTCCACTTGGTGGCACTTGTCTTCTATCTTGCATTATCTCACCATGTATTTTTAATATTGCAAAGTAAGAGAAATTACATTATAATTCTTTAACCCTTTAAGGACGCAGGACGTAAATGTACGTCCTGGTGCGGTGGTACTTAACGCACCAGGACGTACATTTACGTCCTAAGCATAACCGCGGGCATCGGAGCGATGCCCGTGTCATCTCGCGGGCGTCCGCCATTAACCCCTCAGGTGCCGGGATCAATACAGATCCCGGCATCTGCGGCAGTGCGCGATTTGAATGAATGATCGGATCGCCCGCAGCACTGCTGCGGGGATCCGATCATTCATAACGCCGCACGGAGGTCCCCTCTCCTTCCTCCGTGCGGCTCCCGGCGTCTCCTGCTCTGGTCTGTGATCGAGCAGACCAGAGCAGGAGATGACCGATAATACTGATCTGTTCTATGTCCTATACATAGAACAGATCAGTATTAGCAATCATGGTATTGCTATGAATAGTCCCCTATGGGGACTATTCAAGTGTAAAAAAAAATGTAAAAAAAGTGTAAAAGTAAAAGTAAAAAAAAGTGAAAAATCCCCTCCCCCAATAAAAAAGTAAAACGTCCGTTTTTTCCTATTTTACCCCCAAAAAGCGTAAAAATGTTTTTTTATAGACATATTTGGTATCGCCGCGTGCGTAAATGTCCGAACTATTAAAATAAAATGTTAATGATCCCGTACGGTTAACGGCGTGAACGAAAAAAAAAAAAGTCCAAAATTCCTACTTTTTTAATACATTTTATTAAAAAAAATTATAAAAAAATGTATTAAAAGTTTTTTATATGCAAATGTGGTATCAAAAAAAAGTACAGATCATGGCGCAAAAAATGAGCCCCCATACCGCCGCTTATACAGAAAAATAAAAAAGTTAGGGGTCATCAAAATAAAGTGATTATAAACGTACTAATTTGGTTAAAAATTTTGTGATTTTTTTTTAAGCGCAACAATAATATAAAAGTATGTAATAATGGGTATCATTTTAATCGTATTGACCCTCAGAATAAAGAACACACGTCATTTTTACCATAAATTGTACGGCGTGAAAACTAAACCTTCCAAAATTAGCAAAATTGCGTTTTTCGTTTTAATTTCCCCACAAAAATAGTGTTTTTTGGTTGCGCCATACATTTTATGATATAATGAGTTATGTCATTACAAAGGAGAACTGGTCGCGCAAAAAACAAGCACTCATACTAGTCTGTGGATGAAAATATAAAAGAGTTATGATTTTTAGAAGGCGAGGAGGAAAAAATGAAAACGTAAAAATTAAATTGTCTGAGTCCTTAAGGCCAAAATGGGCTGAGTCCTTAAGGGGTTAAAGGGGTTATTCAGGAAAAAAAAACTTTTTTTTTATATAGATCAACTGGCTCCAGAAAGTTAAACAGATTTGTAAATTACTTCTATTATAAAATCTTAATCCTTTCAGTACTTATGAGCTTCTGAAGTTAAGGTTGTTCTTGTCTGTCTCTCTGATGACACGTGTCTTGGGAACCGCCCAGTTTAGAAGAGGTTTGCTATGGGGATTTGCTTCTAAACTGGGTGGTTCCCGAGACACATGTCATCAGAGAGCACTTAGACAGAAAAGAACAACCTTAACTTCAGAAGCTCATAAGTACTGAAAGGATTAAGATTTTTTAATAGAAGTAATTTACAAATCTGTTTAACTTTCTGGAGCCAGTTGATATATATCAAAAAGTTTTTTTCCTGGATAACCCCTTTAATAGTTGACAAATGCAAAATGACAATTAGAATGCAAATGTGTACAATGTATAATTAAAAAGGTATTGCAGCAATTGAATAATATGGCTAGGATATGCAATAACATGGAGACCTGACATCTGGGACCACATCGATCCAGAGATTTTAATTTACTGGGAGATTTTATTTTTAACGGTACCATTGTGGGGTACATGTGACTCTTTGATCACTTTCTTTTAAGTTTTTTGGGAGATAACGTGGCATTAAACCGTTAAATGGACACTGTAAGATTCAAAAACTTTTTATATGTTGTACATCTTGGCAAAACATTAAGCGTTCTAATATACTTAATAAGAAAATTTTATTTCCTTTTTATAGAAATCATGGCTTATGATGTCATGACTTTGTCTAAGCTTAAACACAGGCATGAACAATATCCAGTAAGTGAGGGTGGGCTAGTACTCCTCTGTGCTCTCTCCTGTCTTATAGCACTCCTCTGTGTTCTCTCCTGTTTGATAGTACTCCTCTGAGCTCACTCCTGTCTGATAAGACTCCTCTGTGCTCTCTCCTGTCTGATAGTACTCCACTGTGCTCTCTCCTGTCTGATAGGACTCCTCTGCGCTCTCTCCTGTCTGATAGTACTCCTCTGTGCTCTCTCCTCTCTGGTAGTACTCTTCTGTGCTCTCTCGTGTCTGATAGGACTCCTCTGTGCTCTCTCCTGTCTGATAGGACTCCTCTATGCTTTCTCCTGTCTGATAGGACTCCTCTGTGCTCTCTCCTTTCTGATAGTACTCCTCTGTGCTCTCTCCTGTCTGATAGTATTTCTCTGTGCTCTCTCCTGTCTGATAGTACTAATCTGTGCTCTCTCCTTTCTGATGGTACTCCTCTGTGCACTCTCCTGTCTGAAAGGACGCCTCTGTGCTCTCTCCTATCTGATAGTACTCCTCTGTGCTCTCTCCTGTCTGATAGTACTCCTCTGTGTGCTCTCCTGTCTGATAGGACTCCTCTGTGCTCTCTCCTTTCTGATAGTACTCCTCTGTGCACTCTCCTGTCTGATATGACTCCTCTATGCTTTCTCCTGTCTGATAGGACTCCTCTGTGCTCTCTCCTGTCTGATAGTACTCCTCTGTGCTCTCTCTCTTATCTGATAGTACTCCTCTGCGCTCTCTCCTGTCTGATAGTACTCCTCTGTCATCTCTCCTGTCTGATAGGACTCCTCTGTGCTCTCACCTGTTCGATAGGACTCCTCTGTGCTCTCTCATTTCTAATAGTACTCCTCTGTGCTCTCTCCTGTCTGATAGTATTTCTCTGTGCTATCTCCTGTCTGATAGCACTCCTCTGTGCTCTCTCCTGTCTGATAGTACTCCTCTGTGCTCTCTCCTGACTGATAGTACTCCTCTCTGCTCTCTCCTGTGGTCAGCTAGTCACTGATACCTCCTGTGTAACAATCACATGGTACATTTGAATAGTACTCCTCTGTACTCTCTCCTCTATGATAGGACTCCTCTGTGCTCTCTCCTGTCTGATAGGACTCCTTTGTGCTCTCTCCTCTCTGATAGGACTCCTCTGTGCTCTCTCCTGTCTAATAGTGCACCTCTGTGCTCTCTCCTGTCTGATAGCACTCATCTGTGCTCTCTCCTTTCTGATAGTACTCCTCTGTGCTCTCTCCTCTATGATAGGACTCCTCTGTGCTCTCTCCTGTCTGATAGAACTCCTCTGTGCTCTCTCCTGTCTGATAGTACTCATCTGTGCTCTCTCTTTCTGATAGTATGCCTCTGTGCTCTCTCCTGTCTGAAAGCACTCCTCTGTGCTCTCTCCTGTCTGAAAGCACTCCTCTGTGCTCTCTCCTGTCTGATCGGACTCCTCTGTGCTCTCTCCTGTCTGATAGGACTCCTCTGTGCTCTCTCCTGTCTAATAGTATGCCTCTGTGCTCACTCCTGTCTGATAGCACTCGTCTGTTCTCTCTCCTTTCTGATAGTGCTCCTCTGTGCTCTCTCCTCTATGATAGGACTCCTCTGTGTGCTCTCCTGTCTGATAGGACTCCTCTGTGCTCTCTCCTTTCTGATAGTACTCCTCTGTGCACTCTCCTGTCTGAAAGTACTCCATTGTGCTCTCTCCTGTCTCATAGGACTCTTCCGTTATCTCTCCTGTCTGATAGTACTCCTCTGTGCTCTCTCCTGTGGTCAGCTGGTCACTGATACCTTGTGGGTAACTATCACTTGGTACATGTTATTAAAGGTATTACACATCTAATAATACAAAACATATATACAACTGGGGAAACAACTACAGGGGGCCCTGGGACACTGAGGGACACTGCCGGACAGGGCAGGAAAGGTACGGTGCAACACCAGCCCGTACTGGGCCACCACACAGTACTCCTCTGTGCTCTCTTTTGTCTTATAGTACTCCTCTGTGCTCTCTCCTATCTGATAGGACTCCTCTGTGCTCTCTCCTGTCTGATAGTACTCATCCGTGCTCTCTTTTGTCTGATAGTACTCCTCTGTGCTCTCTTCTGTCTGATAGTACTCCTCTGTGCTCTCTCTTGTCTTATAGTACTCCTCTGTGCTCTCTCTCCTGTCTGATAGTACTCCTCTGTCCTCTCTACTGTCTCATTGTACTTCTCTGTGCCCTCTCTTGTCTGATAACACTCCTCTGCTCTATCTTGTCTGATAGCACTTCTCCTTGTTCATTCCTCTCTGATAGGACTCCTCTGTGCTCTCTCCGCTCTGACAATACTCCTTTGTGCTCTCTCCTGTCTAATAGCACTCCTCTGTGCTCTCTCCTGTCTGATAAAGCACCTCTGTCCTCTCTCCTGAATGATAGCACTCCTCCGTGCTCTCATCTCTCTGATAGGACTCCTCTGTGATCTCTCCTGTCTGATTGTACTCCTCTGTGCTCTCTCCTGTCTGATAGTAATCCTCTATGCTCTCTCCAGTATGATAGTACTCCTCTGTGCTCTTTCCTGTCTGATAGGACTCGTATGTGCTCTCTACTATTTGATAGCACTCCTCTGTGCTCTCTCCTGTCTGATTGTATTTCTCTGTGCTCTCTCTCCTGTCTGATAGGACTCCTCTATGTTCTCTCCTGTCTGATAGTACTCCTCTGTGCTCTCTCCTGTCTGATAGTACTCCTCTGTGCTCTCTCTCTCAGCTAGTCACTGATACCTCCTGGGTAACAATCACATGATACATTTGATTAAAGTTATAACACATCTTATAATACAAAACATATGTACAAATGGGGAAACAACTACAGGGGGCCCTGGGGACACTGCCGCATAGGGTAGGAAAGGTATGGGGCAACACGAGCCCGTACTGGGCCACCACACAGTACTCCACTGTGCTCTCTCCTGTCTGATAGGACTCCTCTGTGCTCTCTCCTGTCTTATAGTACTCCTCTGTGCTCTCTCCTGTCTAATAGCACTCGTCTGTGCTCTCTCCTGTCTGATAGGACTCCTCTGTGCTCTCTCCTGTCTGATAGTACTCCATTGTGCTCTCTCCTGTCTGATAGGACTCTTTACGTTATCTCTCCTGTCTTATAGTACTCCTCTGTGCTCTCTCCTGTCTTATAGTACTCCTCTGTGCTCTTTCCTGTCTGATAGCACTCCTTTGTGCTCTCTCCTCTCTGATAGGACTCCTCTGTACTCTCTCCTGTCTGATAGTATGCCTCTGTGCTCTCTCCTGTCTGATAGCACTCCTCTATGCTCTCTCCTCTCTGATAGGACTCATCTATGCTCTCTCCTGTCTGATAGTACTCCTCAGTGCTCTCTCCTGTTTGATTGCGTTCCTCTGTGCTCTCTCTCCTGTCTGATAGGACTCCCCTATGCTCTCTCCAGTCTGATTGTACTCCTCTGTGCTCCCTCCTGTCTGATAGTACTCCTCTGTGCTCTCTCTTCTGTCTGATTGTACTCCTCTGTGCTCTCTCCTGTCTGATAGGACTCCTCTGTGTTCTCTCCTGTCTGATAGGAGTCCTCTGTATTTTTGTTTATGCGTATGCCAGTCACCATGTGGGATTAATAATGTTATATTTTTATAGTTTAAACAATACTGCATGCAGCGATACCAACTATGTTTATTTTTGTTATGTTTACCTATTTTGTACATCAAAAATGGGGAAAAGGGAGGTGATTTAAACTTTTAGTGTGGAAGGGGTTAATGTATATGTGTAAAACCTTTAATAGATGCGGTTTTTTTACACTTTATTAGTCTTATTCGGGGACTTGCATGAGGAATCCTTAGATTCCTCATACAGATCAATGCATTGAGGCATTGATCGATGTGATCTGCGCTCTATCGGGAGGGCCTGCTCTAGACAAGCTGTATCAGTAGGAGAGCCAGGGCAGCCATGGAAAATTAGGTAAGCTCTCTGGATCACACACTGGACTTTAACGCTCATCTGTATTGTGCTCTCAGAAGACATCATCATCAATAAATGTTATGTGCCACTAGATGGCAGCATTACTCTACTTATTATTTCTGGAGTTAGAAATGTATATGGTGTCTCAGGATACAAAAAAAATACTCAGTAGTTGCTAAATCATTTTTCATGTCTTCCTTTTCAGTTTGTGATAGCATTGAATACAGCTGAATACAGTGGAATATTTTTGCTGCTTGTGAACCCAGTTTTAGATGAGTATACTATAACTGCATTTTTTTTGCATCATATTTACAGCCGCAAGTCCCAACCCAATCCTTGGTCTAATCACCTGAACTGAAAGCATCATAGGGATCAGAATGCTTTTGGTTTGGGTCATACCAAAACAATCTGTTGGGCACCTCTAAAGCTGCATAGGCTGAAGTGGTTAGTTCTGAGTCGGTAGGTGGGTCTTGGTTGATGTCTGAAAGGATACCTTGTCCTGGTAGGCCAGTGGTTAGCCACAGCAGGATTTACTTGCCTTGCAGGTCTGTCAAGTGGCCTGGATATTTAGGCCTGCATAATGGCATCGGGAGTGGGGCCTGGCTTGAAACCTCAATTGTGAAACCTCACAGTCCAAAAAGAAGTGAGAATTTCTCCTGCGGTGTTGCTATCAGTGTGTGAAGAGTGGAAGAAAGAGGGTTGCATTGACAATCCAACACAATGGGCAGAACATTGAACACATTTTATAAGTGGTCAGAAACTTGTAAATAACTCATGAAAGAATAAAGTTACGTTAAAACCAAGCACATCATTGTTTTTCTTGTGAAATTCCCAATGAGTTTGATGTGTCACATGACCCTCTTCCTATTGAAAAAACAAAAGTTGGATTCAAAATGGCAGCCATGGTCACCACCCATCTTGAAAAGTTTCCCCCCTCACATATACTAATGTGCCACAAACAGGAAGTTAATATCACCAACCATTCCCATTTTATTAAGGTGTATCCATATAAATGGCCCACCCTGTACACTTAACCTCTTAAGGACCAAGAACGTATGAGTATGTCCTTGGTCCCGCTCCCGTGACATTACAGGGGTATGAAAAACTCCATTCGGATAAAACCACTGTTCAGGTTTCCTATGGAAACATACTAAACATTGGGGGGGGGGGGAAGGGTTACTAAATTTGACTAAGCCCCTCCTTCAATAAAAGTTTAAATCACTCCCCTTTTTCCATTTTTTAAATAAAATAATGTAAACAAAAATTAAAATATGTGGTATCGTCACAAATGCGGAAATGTCCGAACTATTAAAATATAATGTAAGGCATAAAGAGAAAACAATACCGTAGTGCAGAATTGCTGATTTACGGATCACGGTGCAAAAAAATTTGCCCTCATACAGCCCTGTGTATGGAAAAATATAAGAGTTATAGAGGTCAGAAGAGGACATATTAAAGGAGAACTCCAGAACATAAAAATTGTCGCCCATAGTGCCGGCAGTAAAAAAAATAAAGATGTACATACCTTCCTCCGCTCCCCCGGGGCCTCCGGTAACCGGCTCCGGTCTCCGCCGCGATCCACTTCCTGGTTGCCGGTGGTCGGATGAATCATACTGTGCTCAGCCAATCACCGGCCGCAGCGAAGTCAGACTCGGCTGGGGTTTTCGGCCCCGGCCGCAGATGCCGGTGTAGTGAAGAATTTTGTGTCCTAAAGCGTTTTCACACTGCCGCTCATCCTATCGCCGTCCTAGTCTGACTTCTCTGCGGCAGGTGATTGGCTGAGCGCAGTATGATTCATCCGACCACCGGCAACCAGGAAGAGGATCGTGGCGGAGACCGGAGCCAATTACCGGAGGCCCCGGGGGAGCGGAGGAATGTATGTGCATCTTTATTTTTTTGCTGCCGGCAGTATGGGCGACAATTTTAATATTCCGGAGTCCTCCTTTAACCTGTTAAGGACATAAGACGTTCTCTAACGTCCTCACTACCTGGGCTTTAATGCCCAAGGACGTTAGAGAACGTCCTGTTGTATTTCCGGTCTCTGCCGCTCGCCGGGCAGAGATCGGAAATGGATGCCTGCTGAAATCCTTCAGCAGGCATCCAGGGCAAACGCCGAGGGGGGCCATGTAGGCCCCCCATGTCGGCGATCGCCGCAAATCGCAAGGGAAATCGCCCTTGCGATCTGCGGCGATACCGGGCTGATCGGGTCTCTGGGACCCGACCGCCCGGTAATTTTGCATGATCCCGGCTGTCACAGACAGCCAGGACCATGCTGAAGTATCGGAGTGAGGTGGCAAGCCTGCTACCTCCTCCGATCCCCTGCGATCCGTCGGTTAACTAACCGACCAATCGAAAGGGGGGTTACTTCCTCCCGCCCTGCCCGGCCCCTGGAAGTCCGGAGAGGACGGGAGGAAGACCGGAGGACGCGGCGGGGGACGGGGGAGTGCTGGGGACTGGCCCCGGTACTTACCTTGTCCCTGAAGACCCGGATCCAGGCGAGGAAGATGGCGGCGGCGACAGGTGAGTTGATCTTCAGCCGTGGTCGGGCCCTTTACAGCAATGCACGTCGCCGTAAAGCGACATGCATTGGTGTAATGGGACCCTGTATACTACAACTCCCAGCATGCCCAGACAGCCCTTGGCGTCTGGGCATGCTGGGAGTTGCAGTTTTGCAACATCTGGAGGTCCACAGTTTGGAGACCACTGTGCCCTTCCAGATGTTGCAAAACTACACATCCTCAGCATGCCCTTACTGTCCAGGCATGCTGGGAGTTGTAGTTCTGTAACATCTGGCCCTTCGGATGTTGCAGAACTACAACTCCCAGCATGCCTGGACAGTTTTGGCATACTGGAAGTTGTAGTTTTGCAACATCTGGAAGGGCACAGATTGGGAACCACTGTATTAGTGGTCTGCAAACTGTAGTCCTCCAGATGTTGCAAAACTACAACTCCCAGCATGCTGGGAGTTGTAGTTCGGCAACATCTGGCTCTAAAGATGTTGCCGAACTACTACTCCCAGCATGCCTGAGAATGCTGGGAGTTGTGGTTTTGCAACAACAGGAGGCACACTGGTTGGGAAACATTGTCTGCTTCCTAACTCAGTGTTTCCCAACCGTGTGCCTCCAGCTGTTGCAAAACTATAGCTACCAGCATGCACTGATAAACTGTGCATGCTGGGAGTTGTAGTTTTGTAACAGCTGGAGGTCCCCTCCCCCCTGTGAATGTACAGGATACATTCACATGGGCAGGGGGCTTACAGTGAGTATTCGGCTGCAAGTTTGCGATGCAGCAAATTTTGCGCGGCAGCTCAAACTCGCAGCGGGAACTCGCTGTAATCCCCCGCCTGTGTGACTGTACCCTAAAAACAGTACACTACACTAACACAAAATAAAATAAAAAGTAAAAAACACTACATATACACATACCCCTACACAGCCCCCCTCCCCTCCCCAATAAAAATGAAAAACGTCCGGTATGCCACTGTTTCCAAAATGGAGCCTCCAGCTGTTGCAAAACAACAACTCCCAGTATTGCCGGACAGCCGTTGACTGTCCAAGCATGCTGGGAGTTTTGCAACAGCTGGAGGCACCCTGTTTGGGAATCACTGGCGTAGAATACCCCTATGTCCACCTCTATGCAAATCCCTAATTCAGGCCTCAAATGCGCATGGCGCTCTCACTTTGGAGCCCTGTCGTATTTCAAGGCAACAGTTTAGGGTCACATATGTGGTATCGCCGTACTCGGGAAAAATTGTGTTACAAATTTTGGGGGGCTTTTTCTCCTTTAACCCCTTATGAAAAGGTGAAGTTGGGGTCTACAACAGCATGTTAGTGTAAAAAAATAAATTTTTTACACTAACACGCTGGTGTTGCCCTATACTTTTCATTTTGACAAGAGGTAAAAGGGAAAAACGCCCCTCAAAATTTGTAATGCAATTTCTCCCGACTACGGAGATACCCCATAAGTGGGCGCAAAGTGCTCTGGGGGGGCACAACAAGGCCCAGAAGGGAGAGTGCACCATGTACATTTGAGGTGATTTGCACAGGGGTGGCTGATTGTTACAGCGGTTTTGACAAACGCAAAAAAAAAAAACCCACATGTGACCCCATTTCGGAAACTACACCCCTCACGGAATATAATGAGGGGTGCAGTGAGAATTTACACCCCACTGGTGTCTGACAGATCTTTGGAACAGTGGGCTGTGCAAATAAAAAATTTTGTACAGACCACTGTTCCAAAGTTCTGACAGACACCAGTGGGGGGTAAATGCTCATATTTTTTCACATATGCAAAAGTCGTGAAACCCCCTGTGGGGTATAAAGGCTCACTTTATTCCTTGTTACGTTCCTCAAGGGGTCTAGTTTCCAAAATGGTATGCCATGTGAGAGTTTTTTGCTGTTGTGGCACCATAGGGGCTTCCTAAATGCGACATGCCCCCGACCAAAATTTGCTCTCCAAAAGCCAAATATGACTCCTTCTCTTCTGAGCATTGTAGTTCGCCCGTAGTGCACTTCAGGTCCACTTATGGGGTACCTTCATACTCAGAAGAGATGGGGTTACAAATTTTGGGGGGTATTTTCTGCTATTAACCCTTGCAAAAATGTGAAATTTGGGGGGAAACACACATTTTAGTGGGAAAAAATATTTTTTTTTTTTACATATGCAAAAGTCGTGAAACACCTGTGGGGTATTAAGGTTCACTTTACCCCTTGTTATGTTCCCCAAGGGGTCTAGTTTCCAAAATGGTATGCCATGTGGGGATTTTTTGCTGTTCTGGTACCATAGGGGCTTCCTAAATGCAACATGCACCCCAAAAACCATTTCAGAAAAACATACTCTCCAAAATCCCCTTGTCTTCTGAGCCCTCTACTGCGCCCGCCGAACACTTTACATGGACATATAAGGTATGTCCTTACTCGAGAGAAATTAGGCTACAAATATAAGTATAAATTTTCTCCTTTTACCCCTTGTAAAAATTCAAAAATTGGGTCTACAAGAACATGCGAGTGTAAAAAATGAAGATGGTGAATTTTCTCCTTCACTTTGCTGCTATTCCTGTGAAACACCTAAAGGGTTAAAACGCTGACTGAATGTCATTTTGAATACTTTGGGGGGTGCAGTTTTTATAATGGGGTCATTTGTGGGGTATTTCTAAGACCCTTCAAATCCACTTCAAACCTGAACTGGTCCCTGAAAAATAGTGAGTTTGAAAATTTTGTGAAAAATTGCTGCTTAACTTTGAAGCCCTCTGGTGTCTTCCAAAAGTAAAAACATGTCAATTTTATGATGCAAACATAAAGTAGACATATTGTATTTGTGAATAATTTTTTTTTTATTTGGAATATCCATTTTCCTTACAAGCAGAGAGCTTCAAAGTTAGAAAAATGCAAAATTTTCAATTTTTTCTGCAAATTTTGGAATTTTTCACTAAGAAACGATGCAAGTATCGACAAAATTTTAACAATAACATAAAGTAGAATATGTCACGAAAAACAATCTCGGAATCAGAATGATAGGTAAAAGCATTCCAGAGTTATTAATGTTTAAAGTGACAGTGGTCAGATGTTCAAAAAACGCTCCGGTCCTAAGTTGTAAAATGGCCTGGTCCTTAAGGGGTTAAGCATTCTAATTTTCTTTTTAAAGTTTTTTAAAGTGTTAAAATAAAACAAAAACTATACAAGTTGTGCAATCATATTGACCTACAGAATAAAGAGAACATGTCATTTTAGCCATAAAGTGCCCTACGTAGAAACAAAACACCCCAAAAGTTTTAAAACTGTGTTTTTTTCCACAAAAATTATTTTTTGATTTTGTGGTAAAAAAAAAAAAAAAAAAAAGTGATGTCATTACAAAGTTCATCTGGTCCTGCAAACAATAAGCCCTCATATGGGTCTGTAGGTGGAAAATTGAAAGACTTAAGGCTATTATAAATTAAGGAAGGGAAAATGAAACCGAAAGTGAAATCGCTGCATTCTTAATGGGTTAATATTCCAAATAAAGTTTCTTATATATCTCATATATCTACAGCTGACGTCACGATAAGAGGGTAGAGAATTGTGGAGGGAACAGAGTAGCCTGACCAAGTAGTGGATGATCTAATGAAATGTTATTCAACCAGTGTGCCTCCAGCTGTTGCAAAACTACAACTCCCAACATGCCCGGACAGCCTTCGGCTGTCCGGGCATGCTGGGTGTTGTAGTTTTGCAACACCTGGAGGCACCATGGTTGGGAAACACTGATCTTATGTCATATGTTGCTATAGAAAACCCCTTTATACTCAGCTTTTCTCGGTTTTTCTGTCTACTACTGAAGATAATTACAAAAACAGGGAGGGATAAGAATTTTAGGGCGGAGAGTACAAGCCCTGTACAAGAGGAAATGTCGAACGAGGTGTCACGGCAGCAGAAGTAACACAAGAGCAGAAACCGAAACTATGTATGTGAACAGTCTCCTAACAAAGGACCTGGAATGCTAAGAATTAACCGTGTGAGAACCAGAGGACGCTACAGTGCCAAGGTACCAGTAAGATAACTCACATAACTATGGTGGAATGAGGGTGTACTCTTGTACCATTCGATATTTCTCAAAGCTTTCTCTGTCTGGCACGATGTGAGGGAGAATATGACCTAAATGCATTCTAGAGATGTACGACTCCTACTCTGATCAACAGACATGTAAGTGATAAAACCTTAGAAAAATGAAAACAAAAGTTTCCAAATTGTTTAGTGTATGCAATCAAAAGATTGCACATAATAGTCTCCTATGGGGGCAAAAAAAAAAGTGTAAAAAAGTTTTTGAAAAAAGTGAATAAATGTAATTTAACCCCTTCGTGAATAATAGTTTGAATCTCCCCCCCCCTTTCCCCATTTAAAAAAAAAAACTTAAACAAAAATAAAAATAAATAAATGTGGTATCGCTGCGTGCGTAAATGTCTGAACTATAAAGATATAATGTTAATTAAACTGCACAGTCAATGGCGTACACGTAAAAAAAATTCAAATTTCCAAAATTTGCACACCCTAAAAAAATGTATAAAAAGAGATCAAAAAGTCTAATTGAAAGGAGAACTCCGGAATATAAAAATTGACCCCCATACTGCCGGCAGTAAAAAAAATAAAGATGTAAATACCTTCCTCCGTTCCCCCGGGGCCTCCGGTAACCAGCTCCGGTCTCCGCCACGATCCTCTTCCTGGTTGCCGGTGGTTGGAGAGTCTAAGGCTAAGTTTCCACTTGGTTTTTTTCTGGCAGTTTTTGGATATCTGCCACTGCAGTTTTTGAGCCAATGCCAGAAGTGTATTCAAAAGGAATAGGACTCATAAAGGAAGGACTTACACTTCTCCTCCCTTATGGATCCACTTCTGACTTTGGCTCAAAAACTGCAGTGGCAGTTTTCCAAAATCTGCCAGAAAAAAACCCAAGTGGAAACTTAGCCTTACTGCGCTCAGCCAATCACCGGCCGCAGTGAAGTCCCGACTCAGCCGGAGATAGGCTGAGCGGCAGTGTGACGTTTTCGGCCCCGGCAGCAGGTGCCGGTGTAGTGAAGAATTTTGTGTCCTGAAGCATTCTCACACTGCCGCTCAGCCTATCGCCGGCCGAGTCGGACTTCGCTGCGGCTGGTGATTGGCTGAGCACAGTATGATTCTCCGACCACCGGCAACCAGGAAGAGGATCACGGTGGAGACCGGAGCCGGTTACCGGAGGCCCCGGGGGAGCGGAGGAAGGTATGTACATCTTTATTTTTTTACTGCTGGCAGTGTCACGATTCGGCTTACAGGTTGTGGATCCACTGTGTCAGCGAGGGATTGGCGTGGACCGTGCTGGTGGACCGGTTCTAAGAGGCTACTGGTGTTCACCAGAGCCCGCCACAAAGCGGGATGGTCTTGCTGCGGCAGTAGCAACCAGGTCGTATCCACTAGCAACGGCTCAACCTCGCTGACTGCTGAGAAGGCGTGGGACAGAAGGACTAGGCAGAGGCAAGGTCAGACGTAGCAGAAGGTCGGGGCAGGCGGCAAGGTTCGTAGTCAAGATGGATAGCAAGAGTTCAGGTAAGGGTGGGTTCACACTACGTTGACCACGGTTTTAGGTCCGGTTGTAAAAGCGCATACGGCGCAAAAATGAGCCGACCGGACCGAACGTTTCACTCCGGTCGGCTCATTGAAGTGAATGGCATACGGGAGCGCATACGGTTACATACGGGAGCGCGAGGTTTTAGCTCCCCCCTGCCGTATGCGCTCCCGTATGGGACAAAACGTAGTGTGAACCCAGCCTTACACAGGCTTGGACAACACTAAACGCTTTCACTGGCACAAGGCAACAAGATCCGGCAAGGGAGTGCAGGGGCAGTGAGCAGATATAGCCAGGGAGCAGGTGGAAGTCAATTAAGCTAATTGGGCCAGGCACCAATCATTGGTGCACTGGCCCTTTAAGTCTCAGAGAGCTGGCACGCGCGCGCCCTAGAGAGCGGAGCCGCGCGCGCCAGCACATGACAGCAGGGGACCGGGACGGGTAAGTGACTTGGGATGCGATTCGCGAGCGGGCGCGTCCCGCTGTGCGAATCGCATCCCCGACAGCCATGTCAGTGCAGCGCTCCCGGTCAGCGGGACCGACCGGGGTGCTGCAGGGAGAGAGACGCCGTGAGCGCTCCGGGGAGGAGCAGGGACCCGGAGCGCTCGGCGTAACAGTACCCCCCCCCTTAGGTCTCCCCCTTTTTTTGTCCGACAACTGCTTTACCTGGGACGAGGACACCGGGAAAGAATGGAGGGTTTCCTCAACGGCAGGCAGTACAGCAGGAGTGGGAATGGGGAGGGAGGGCAGAGGGCGAAGCCTGGCACGGGGCAGTGTGTCACCAGGACGGGGGCCATGAGGAGGCACTGAGGCTTGCCTGACGGGACTGGGAGGGGGGGAGAGGCACTTCCTATGGCAAGCAGAGTCCCAGTTCTTGATCTCCCCGGTGGTCCAGTCAAGGGTGGGAGAATGAAGCCGGAGCCATGGCAGACCGAGGAGGACCTCAGAGGTACAGTTGGGAAGGACGAAGAACTCAATCACATCGTGATGGGGTCCAATACACATCAAGAGGGGTTCTGTGCGGTAACGCACAGTGCAATCCAATCTGACTCCGTTGACCGCGGAAATGTAGAGCGGCTTGACGAGACGGGTCACCGGGATGCGGAATTTATTCACAAAAGAATCCAGAATAAAATTCCCAGAGGCACCAGAGTCCAAGCAGGCCACGGCTGAGAGGGAGGAGTTGGCTGAAGGAGAAATCCGCACAGGCACCGTGAGACGTGGAGAAGCAGACTTTGAACCAAGAGACGCCACACCCACGTGAGCTGGGTGGGTGCGTGCGTTTCCCAGACGTGGAGGACGAATAGGGCAATCCACCAAGAAATGCTCGGTACTGGCACAGTACAGACAAAGATTTTCTTCCCTACGGCGATTCCTCTCTTCCTGGGTCAGGCGAGACCGATCCACTTGCATGGCCTCCTCGGCGGGAGGCCCAGGCGTAGATTGCAACGGATACTGTGGGAGAGGTGCCCAGAGATCTAAGTCTTTTTCCTGGCGGAGCTCTTGATGTCTCTCAGAAAAACGCATGTCAATGCGGGTGGCCAAATGGATAAGTTCTTGCAGATTGGCAGGAATCTCTCGTGCGGCCAGCACATCCTTGATGCTACTGGATAGGCCTTTTTTAAAGGTCGCGCAGAGAGCCTCGTTATTCCATGATAATTCGGAAGCAAGAGTACGAAATTGGATGGCGTACTCGCCCACTGAAGAATTACCCTGGACCAGGTTCAGCAGGGCAGTCTCGGCAGAAGAAGCTCGGGCTGGCTCCTCGAAGACACTACGGACCTCAGCGAAGAAGGACTGGACTGTGGCTGTGGCAGGATCATTGCGGTCCCAGAGCGGTGTGGCCCAAGACAAGGCCTTTCCTGAAAGAAGGCTCACTACGAACGCCACCTTAGACCGTTCTGTAGGAAACAAGTCCGACAACATCTCCATATGCAGGGAACACTGAGACAGAAATCCACGGCAGAGTCTAGAGTCCCCATCAAATTTGTCCGGCAGGGACAAGCGGAGGCTAGGAGCGGCCACTCGCTGCGGAGGAGGTGCAGGAGCTGGCGGAGGAGATGGTTGCTGCTGTAGCAGAGGCAGAAGTTGCTGTAACATGGCGGTCAACTGCGACAGCTGCTGTCCTTGTTGGGCAATCTGCTGCGATTGCTGAGCGACCACCGTGGGAAGGTCAGCGAGACTTGGCAGCGGCACCTCAGCGGGATCCATGGCCGGATCTACTGTCACGATTTGGCTTACAGGTTGTGGATCCACTGTGTCAGCGAGGGATTGGCGTGGACCGTGCTGGTGGACCGGTTCTAAGAGGCTACTGGTGTTCACCAGAGCCCGCCACAAAGCGGGATGGTCTTGCTGCGGCAGTAGCAACCAGGTCGTATCCACTAGCAACGGCTCAACCTCGCTGACTGCTGAGAAGGCGTGGGACAGAAGGACTAGGCAGAGGCAAGGTCAGACGTAGCAGAAGGTCGGGGCAGGCGGCAAGGTTCGTAGTCAAGATGGATAGCAAGAGTTCAGGTAACACAGGCTTGGACAACACTAAACGCTTTCACTGGCACAAGGCAACAAGATCCGGCAAGGGAGTGCAGGGGCAGTGAGCAGATATAGCCAGGGAGCAGGTGGAAGTCAATTAAGCTAATTGGGCCAGGCACCAATCATTGGTGCACTGGCCCTTTAAGTCTCAGAGAGCTGGCACGCGCGCGCCCTAGAGAGCGGAGCCGCGCGCGCCAGCACATGACAGCAGGGGACTGGGACGGGTAAGTGACTTGGGATGCGATTCGCGAGCGGGCGCGTCCCGCTGTGCGAATCGCATCCCCGACAGCCATGTCAGTGCAGCGCTCCCGGTCAGCGGGACCGACCGGGGCGCTGCAGGGAGAGAGACGCCGTGAGCGCTCCGGGGAGGAGCAGGGACCCGGAGCGCTCGGCGTAACAGGCAGTATGGGGGACAATTTCTATATTCCGGAGTTCTCCTTTAAACAATTTTGGTACCAATAAAAACTTCAGAACATATCACATAAAATAAAAAAGTTATAGGGGTCAGAAGATGACAATTTTAAACATACTAATTTTGGTGCATGTAGTTATAATTTTTTATAAGTAGTAAAATAGTATTTTTTTATATAAGTAGTAAAATAAAAAAAACTATATAAATTGGGTATCATAACCGTATGGACTTACAGAATAAATATATGGTGTAATTTTTACCGGAAAGTGCACTGCGTAGAATCGGAAGCCCCCAAAAATGCACCACAAAATTTTTTTTCTGGTTTCGCCATAAATTTTATGGTGAAATGATTGATGTCATTACAAAGTAAAATTGATGACGCAACAAACAAGCCCTCATATGGGTCTGTAGGTGCCAAATTGAAAGCGTTCAGATTTTTAGAAGGTGAGGTGGAAAATACGAAATGGAAAAACCTGTAGTCCTTAAGGGGTTAAAATATGGTTTTAAAAAAAATCCCATATACCATTTGGGTCAATAAAAATTACAGAAAGGATATTCTTAGACTTGTAGTGGATGGAGCTCTGCCGGCACTGCCCCTTTAATCACTCCACAGGAGTACACCTGTACCACGCTTTTGTACATTCCCACTGCTGTATCTTAGGTGGCGCTCTATCTTCTGAACACAATCAGTGAGACATAAAAAAAAAAGTACATGATGGCACTCACCAATGTAGCAGATAAAATGTATTTCACATGTCAGGTCTCAGGATACAAAGTCCAACGGGCCGTTTCACGCTATGTCCAGCACTTACTCTTGACCTATGATAGGTAAAGCGCTGGACACAGAGTGAAACGGCCCGTCAGACTTTGTTTGTATCCTGAGACCTGACTGTGAAATAAATTTTATCTACTGCAAAAATTACAGAAAACCGTACAAAATACAAGCCTCACATAGCAATTTATAGGGGTCAGAATATGGTGATGTAAAGCTATTTATTAAGTATTTTATTTAATTTAAAAAAATTATAAAAACTTTGGTATTTCTGCAATTGTAAAGACCTGCAGAATAAAGTTAACATGTCAGTTTAACCAAAGAATAAAAATCATATAAAACCTATAAAACCCTTTTACCTATGAAAACATTTATAAAATGTTTCTAGCACACTACAGAAGAATGGCAGGTATGTTGTTCATTAGTGTGTGCCATTCTGGGAAAGGAAAAGCACAACACAGAACTACATGAGCGTCTCTAATTTGTTTTGGTCATTTTTCAGCTTTCCTCAATATCTACTGATCTAGCATAGTTAACAATCGCAGTTTCTGGGCTATGTTATCAAATTTCTGAATTATGCTATCAGAAATGCAGGCTGTTTCAATTGAATGATGCAGAAGGGTATATTATATCATATGTCTTCCACTTCCATATTATGGCCCCAACAGTGCTCACTGGAACATTCAGAAGCTTAGAAATGTGCCTGTAACCAACGGCATTGTTCTGTTCTGCAACAATTAGGTTCTGAATAGACATGTGCAGAACCAAAAATTTAGTTTTTTTCGTTTTGTTCATTTTCGTTTTAAAAATTTTTTCGGTTCTGGGAATATTCGGAATGCTGTGCATTCGTCATATTCGGTTTTCGGATGCATCCACAAATTATTTTTTCGTTTTCGGATGCATTCGTTTAAAAACAACGAATGCATTCGTTAATTCTGATTTTTTGTTCTGCACATGTCTAGTGATCCCTCAACATACAATGGTAATTCGTATGTTGAGGGATTCGTGCAATGTAAAAAAGTTAAGTCCTAATCACCTGTCCCCGCTGCTCCCGATGGTGTCCCCGGGCCTCCACTGGGTTCTCCTAGTCCTCTTCGGTACTCCACTGGGCTCTGCTGGGCTCTCCTAGTCTTCTCCAGTCCTCCGCTGTCTGCCGCAAGGCCTTACTGGGCCTCCGTAGCGACGTCATCACGTCCCTGCGCACGCCGTTCCTATTGGATGACGGGACGGCTTGCGTGGTGGAGTCATAACGACGTCAGATGGAGACCCGTATGAAGGCCCCGGACCGGCCCAGGACCCACCAGAGGAAGGGCCGGAGCAGCGCGGAAAGGTGAGTGAACCTGCCCGGGCTGCTTCAACTGCTATCTGGCAGCAGCTTAAGCATTATGCGCTGCCGGATAGCAGTTGATGCATGCGCCCGACATTCGGTATACTGATAACGAATGCATTCGTTGTTCGTTAACATGCATATTTGTTATGCATTAGTTAACAAATGCATTTGTTAACTGTATATTCGTATTCGTATGCTTTTTCGGGATTTTGTGATTTTTTTTTTCGTGCATTCTTTTCGTAACGAACATCCGAAAACGGGAAAATTTGTTTTGTTCCGTGTTCGTTACGAAATGAATTGCACATGTCTAGTTCTGAAGATGTTGAGACAGCTCTTTGCTTTTACCCATCATGAGATGTGTCTTGTGTGATACCTTTGCAATGAGACCTTTTGTTTGGCCATCAGTTGCAACTGAACCGGATGATATTAATTCACACTGACAAGGAGCTGGATTACTTTTTAATTGTTTCCTTGGCTTTTTAGGCCTTTTTGCACCTCCTTTTCTTCATGTTTTCAATACTTTTTTTTTCCCATGTGTCACATTATTGTGTCCCATTATTGCACATTACTTCATTTCTGAGCTTAGTTGTTTGGTTTCTTTGCATGTATGGATTACGTGGGTTGCTATCAACATCTGGTGAAAATTTCATGTTAATAGCACCTCTGGAAATATATTTAGTGGTGACGTGTTCAATACTTCTTTCCCCCACTGTAAATCTTAATTCAGCCTGCGCACTAAAAAAATCCCTACCATAAAGCTGCAAAGTAGAAAACAAGGAAGTAAACATGTGCCAATTTATAACGTGCATTATTATGTAAAGTCCTCTGGGAAAAACCCTGCATAGCAACAACATTAGTACAAGAAGGTCTACCTAACCCTTGTATCCAATGTGAAGGTTAACCCCTTGGGGACGGGTTTTTTTTCCGTTTTTTGCACTTTCATTTTTTCCTTTTTACCTTTTAAAAATCACAACCCTTTCGATTTTGCACCAAAAAATCCACATATGGGCTTATTTTTTGCACCACCAATTCTACTTTGTAATGACATCAGTAATTTTACCCAAAAATCTACGGCGAAAGGGAAAGAAAATCATTATGCGACAAAATTGAAGAAAAAACACCATTTTGTTAATTTTGGGTGTTTCGTTTCTACGCAGTACATTTTTCAGTAAAAATGATACCTTATCTTTATTCTGTAGGTCCAAACAAATAAAATGATACCCTACTTATATAGGTTTGATTTTGTTGTACTTCTGGAAAAAATCATAACTACATGCAGGAAAATTTATACATTTAAAATTGTCATCTTCTGACCCCTATAGCTTTTTTATTTTTCCGCGTACGGGGCGGTATGAGGGCAAATTTTTTGTGACGTGATCTGAAGTTTTTAGAAGTACCTTTTGTATTGATCGAAATTTTTGATCGCTTTTTATTCATTTTTTCATGATATAAAAAGTGACCAAAAATACGCTATTTTGGCTTTTGAATTTTTGGGTGCATACGCCATTGACCGTGCGATTTAATTAACAATATATTTTTATAATTCGGACATTTCCGCACGGGGCGATATCACATATGTTTATTTTAATTTTTATTTACACAATTTTTTTTTATGGGAAAAGGGGGTGATTCAAACTTTTATTAGGGAAGGGGTTAAATGATCTTTATTTACTTTTTTTTTTACATTTTTGTTTTTTGCAGTGCTATAGCTCCCATAGGGCTTTTACATTGATCAATGGTTTCTCATAGGAAACCATTGATCAATGATTCTGCCGCTTGACTGCTCAGGCCTGGATCTCGGGCACTGAGCAGTCATTCGATGATCGGAAAGCAGAATGCAGCATCTAAAGGGTTAATAGCATGCAGCACTTTGATCAGTGCCGTGCACTATTAGCCATGGGTCCCGGCCATTGTTAGAGGCTGGGCCCGACCCGCTATGATGTGGGGCCACAGCGTCGCCCCGCATTATAGAAAGGGAGTGGGCGGAGGGCGTACAGGTACACCCTCCGTCCCTAATAGGTTAAACTAAAATAACTACACACTATATAGGACTATGTTATCTATCAACCTTACATTTAAAAGCTCCTGCAGGCTTACTTTTCACATGTCTTTGCATGAACTTACATGTTCAGGATAAGGATTGAGGGTGTAAATCTCCTTGGGGAGACTGCTGAATTGGCATAGAGGGGGAGATTTATCAAACCTGTCAAGAGGATAAGTTGCCCAGTTGCCCATAGCAACAAATCAGATCGCTTCTTTCATTTTGAAGAGGTCTTGTTAAAAATTAAAAAAGTGATCTGATTGGTTTCTATGGGGAACTGGGCAACTTTTCCTCTGCACAAGTTTTGATAAATCTCCCCCAGTAAGTCTTTAGACCAGGCATTGCTTCCTAAAGAAAAAAAATATGCAAATTAGCTTTTACTCTAGAAAAGAGAAATCTGACCCTCTAGTGCCACTTATCAGAGATAGCTACCCCGTGAGCAAAGCCAAATTCAATTTGAATTTGATGACCTATTTGGCTTTGTGCACGAACATATCAAAAGACAGGAGTCTCAAGGTAGTGGCAAGGTATACATAGTTTGTTTGGCATAGGGCACCACAGAAACTATTTACAGAAGCAAAGAGTTCTGTCAAAGACAAAAGTCTGAAAAGTTTGTGAGGGAGATTTATCAAAACCTGTCCAGAGGGAAAGTTGCTGAGTTGCCCATAGCAACCAATCAGATCGCTTCTTTCATTTTTTAAAAAAGCCTCTGAAAATTGAAAGAAGCGATCTGATTGGTTGCTATGGGCAACTCAGCAACTTTCCCTATGGACATTCTTTGAAAAATCTCCCCCTGTGTTGTCTGTACTGAGCAGAGAAGCATACAGTACATGCCTCCCTTCTCAGTTTACAGGAACAGGGACTCCTACCTTTGACAGAAGTTCCTGTTTCTGTTCATTGTGATTCTTTCAAAACTAATACAAAAAAATCAGATTTGGAAAAACCTTGTGTTCTGATAAATATGGAACAGAATCAATTCAAAATAAACCCATTCACACATCTCTACCTGTAACTCAATGTCCAACCCATCAAAAGCTCTGAAACATAACTGGGGATTATCATCTATTTCAGAATCTTTTTTTAAAGGAAATATACTTTCTGTAGACATTTGTTTTGGGGGTTTTCCCCTTTGTAAGTACAGAGCAGGATGCTAGTTGGCTATTTGAGAGGCTATAGGGTAGGAGAAAGTAATGTCTCTTCTTTGGAAGACCACCAAGCTGACATTTGGAGTTTCATTGCCTTTCCATTTCTAGTCACTCAGTTAAAAAGCTCTTTTTATTGATAGGGCATTAACTTGCAGGGTAGCTACTTTCATTAGGTGACACTTAAGGGCATGCTCTCTTCTTTCTCAAATGAAATTACATATTTGACTGTCTCCTCTCTAAACTTGACTACAATAAATTTAAAGGGGTACTCCACCCCTAGACATCTTATCCCCTATCCAAAAGATGTCTGATCACGGGGGTCCCGCCGCTAGCACGCAGCACCCACCTGTTACTGCTCTGGAAGCGCTGGTGGGTCTGGTTCCCGACCACGGGAACGGAAGAACATGACATCAAGACTCCTCCCCCGCGGGACCCCCACGATCAGACATCTTATCCCCTATCCTTTGGATAGGGGATAAGATGTCAGGGGTTGAGTACCCCTTTAATGGAGCTTTTTATATATGTTCAAATGAAGATGCTGCCTTATTAAGTACCTATTATGATTTGTCCAAGAAAAGAGAAAGAGGCAAGTTAAACTAAGCCAAATAGACTTCCAAAAAAGATGCTGTATTGTCATTTTTTATTATATATTAGGCAAAACTTTTTAACAATTTGTGATTCTGCTTATTTACAGGTTTTACATGTGGAGAAAATGCTAAACACACTTCATAGATTCTGGCTGCACGTCCTTCTGCTACATGCCTTGATGGCCAATATTTCTGGAGAAGACTGCTTTAGCAATCAAAAGCTGCCAGACAGACTTTCCTTCCTGGGCACAAAGTTAGATTTAAGCCATTGTAATATAACTAGACTCCATACAACCACATTTCAGAAATATCTTAACTTACAGGTCTTGGATCTTTCTTATAACGCACTTGAAGAATTAGACTTCTCAGTTTTCCAGTTTCACACTGTTCTACAAAAATTAGACATCTCACACAATAAGCTGCGGACTATAAATTGCACAACCCTACAATATATCAGAGGTGTCACTCATCTAAATATGTCCTACAATCATTTTGAAACTACGTTCCTATGTAAAGAATTTGCTACGTTAAGAAACCTAAAACATCTTGGATTAAATGTCACAAAGATCGAGCGATATGATTTCATGAGTATTGCACATCAAAAACTGGAAACTGTGTTTTTGGGGCTTGAATATCTGCAGCAATATGAATCTGGGAGCCTTCAGTTATTAAATTCTAAAATGCTACATGTGGTTTTACCTCAGACATTGACAGACTCAGCTCTTCTATTATATGATGACTTCAATATCACTACAACATTGGAAATCTCTAATATACAATGTGAGGAAACATGTAATGATATGATTAGACATATTAATATGGTCATCCAAAAATCCAAGGTGTCCAAGCTTATTCTTAGCAACATCAAAATGTCGTGGCCTGAAATAAGCAAAATTCTGCAAATTTCCTGGCGTTCAACAGTTGAACATCTGTCCATCTATATGTTTATTCTGGTAAAAGAGTTTGATTACCTACATATTGACTTTTCAGAGGGTTCATTAAAGTCTTTGACAATCGAAAATGTTATTCCACAAGTCTTCCTCCATGGCTCCTATAAACATCCTTTAAACATATTTTCAGAAATGTTTGTAGAGAACTTGACCATATCTAATGCTGAAATTACACACTTGCCTTGTCCTCCACGGCCTAATATTTTCCGTTCCCTTATATTGTCCAATAACAAAATTACAGATGAGATTTTTGCACAATGTGTGACTCTCGCTAATATTCAGTTTCTTAGCTTTCAAAATAATATATTAGACAGATTGTCATATGTAACTTCTATGACGTCCACGATGAAATCTCTAAAGCATTTAGATGTCAGCGGTAATAGACTTTACTGTGATTTCAGCACCAGGTGTGAATGGTCCCAAAGTCTTCTCGTTCTAAATATCTCTAGAAACAAGATCACAGACTCCATCTTCAATTGTCTACCCCCCAATCTCGAGGTTCTTGATCTCTCCAACAACCAACTATCAAGCGTCAACAAAGAAATTGGCAACTTAAAAGCTTTAAAAGAACTGTACTTGTCATTAAACCAACTAAGTCATATACCAGACTGCAGTCACTTAAGTAAGAACTTGATGTATTTGAACATTGATGAAAATTTAATACATTCCCCATCCAAGGAACAACTTACAAATTGTCAAAATGTGGAGAAGATACTCGCTGGAAAAAATAAATATCAATGTAATTGTGAGCTAAAACCATTCATCGGCACTGCAGAAATCTTACATGAAAACCTCATAGGATGGCCTCAATCCTTCATGTGTGAGTATCCAGAAGAACTCAAAGGCGTTATCCTTAGGGATTTTTATCCTTCTGAAATATCTTGCAATGTATTCATTTTAATAGGCATCATTGTTGGCACCTTGGTGGTCCTACTGATCATCATGTTTTTCCTCTGCAAACATTTTGACTTGCCATGGTATATTCGAATGATTTTTCAATGGCTTCGAAGGAAGTACAAAGTGAGAAATAGCTATCATGATGAAATTATGACTGGTAAACGTTTTCATGCATTCATCTCATACAGTCAAGAAGACAGTGAATGGGTGAAAAACTCACTTATTCCAAACCTTGAAAAAGGAGATAATTCCATAAAAATCTGCCATCATGAAAGGGATTTTATTCCAGGTAAAACAATAGTTGAAAATATCATCAACTGCATCGAAAAAAGTTTTAAGTCTATTTTTGTACTCTCTCCAAATTTCATCCAAAGTGAATGGTGCCATTATGAGCTGTATTTTGCACAGCACTCACTATTTGGTAAGAATTCTGATAATTTAATTCTCATTTTATTAGATTCAATACCCCAGTATCTTATTCCCAACAAATACAGTAAATTAAAGGCTATCATGAAACACAGGACTTACATGGAGTGGCCAAAGGAGAAAGGCAAACACGGCCTATTTTGGGCCAATCTCAGAGAAGCTATCCAAACAAATAATCCTTTGGAGGGTGAAGAAGTATCTTTATTTAATTGATAATATTATGGGATACCTATAATATTTCTAGACAGTATTATGCAAGATTAGGGATACCTACAATATTACTACACACAGAATTATGCAAGATTAGGGCAATAACACGTATGAGCAACTGTTTGCATAAAGCTCCAAAGAGGTGATATGAGGTTTTACATTACTGCCATCCTCACATTGTTAACAGACAAGGAAATGTAAGTCAGGAGCACTCTGCCAGCCTTCCAAGGGCAGAGCTCATGAGTCTGCACAGACTTTCCCTAAACGTGGAAAGGAGAACACTTTATGCTGTGTAGGTCCAATGGGGTCAGTCAGTAGAAAATTAAATGAAGGTCACTCTGGGTGGGTATGGGCTTCCCAAACTTGGCCTTTTGTATTGGAAAATAACACAACGGTCATGTGTACACAGAAAAAGAGAAAAACTATACTACCTCTAATTCTTGATATTTTTTAATTTAGTTTCTACATGGTGTGTCACTTTTTGTCAAATAAATTTCTAAATGTCTCTAAAAAATTCTTTATGTAATTTCTTCATGTTGTCCACATTGCGAGGCAGAAAATATTCACTCCATTCATTCATTTTTGAACACAATATATTCATATGAATGACAGGGTAATATGGCTCCTTGAGCAGACAAGTGTGCGTTATACTAGTAACCACGCTAGCTGTCTCATTATGCCGCAGGGCGTGGCTTTACTAAAGAAGTACCTGGTCCTCCAATGTATCTGGGGTTTCTGTTTCCTGGTCCCTCCAGGGATTAAAGATGGGTTCTTATAACTAGCGTTGTCCTGCTGGGTGACAAGGAGCCAAACGCCGGGAGAACTGCTGCGGCCGGAAGCATCTCACTGGCTGGCTACCTTGATCTGACAGAACTGAGCCGAGGCCCGCAATTTGCTTAGTGACATACTGCAAAGACCTAGGACCAAAAAGATTCTGGATCTCACTAAAAATAGGGGGAACCCTATGAGTTTTTTTTATTATTATTATTTATTTATGGAAAAAAAAACGCATAGGGTTCCCTGTATATTCAGTATCAGCCAGATACCAACAAAGCAGCAACAGCCTGACGTTACCAGGGTGGGCGAGGACCATTGTTACTGGCCCTCGCCAGCCTAAATAACGCCAGCCTGTTACCGCCTAGGCCCTGGCACCCCTGTGGCAGTGGGTACCGGGGTAATAATTGGGGGTTAGCGCCAGCTGTTTTTGGGGCTAACGCCAAGCCCCGGCTTAGTAATGGATTCCGTCTATTAGACAGCCTCCATTACTAAGCCTGAATATTCAATAAAAAAAACACAACACATTGGAAAAATTATTTTATTTTTAAAAAACACTCCCCCACAGCCCTTATTAACCATTTTATTAAAATAAAAAAAAATCAAGTTAATCCATCGTAATCCATCGAATCTGTCGTAATCCTCTGCATACACGGATCTGAAACAAGATGAAAAACAAAGAAATGGGTTAGGAAATTTTTTGCGCTCTCTGCACCGGAGAGCGCCCATAATGCAATGTCTACCTAAACAGGGAGCCTCCAATTGTTGCAAAGCTACATCTCCAAGCATGCCCAGACAGCCTTTGGCTGTCTGGGCATGCTTGGAGTTGTAGTTTAGCAACAGCTGGAGTCTCCCTGTCTGGGTAGACAATGGCAGAAGGGTCTGTTCCCATTATCCAAATCGGACAATGTAAAGAGAGCTTCAGACTTACTAGCCTGGATCCTGTCTGTAGCTCCACCCCCTAATGACATCATCACAAGGGGCGGAGCTACACTGACCCACCAGTACTTCTTCGTCTTCTGGATACGCCATATACAGCTATCTATAGATAGCTGTATATATTGTATACTGTCCAAAGAGTTAACCTACACTGTCCAGCAGTGTAAGTTAACTCTTTTCTTTCCGGGCTGGCTTAGTGCACAGCTCAGCAAGGGGTTAAGTGAGCCAGCAATGTGAATACTGTATACACATTGCAGGCTGACTGTAAGTTCTTGCTGGGCAGTAGATATACAATGTATATTTACTGCTCAGTAGAGATGAGCGAATCGAAGCTGACAAACCCAAATTCGTTACAAATTTCATGAAATATTCGATTCGCAACGAATGCGAATATCGCCGCGACTCGATCGCGCAAATCGCTTCATTAAATTCCATTTTACAGCGTTCCTAGCTAAAGGAGACCTAAAATGGCGGATCCACATGTGAGTACATGGGGCAGGGGATTATGGAAGGGAAACTACGGCGGGAAAGAAGGTAGGCGGGATGACCCTGAATCACATGCGAGATGCAGCCTATCAGCATTCATTGACCCCTATGATGTCACAGCCCTATATAATCGGCAGCCATCTTGCCTCTCTTCATTTCATCCATGCACTCAGAGAGAGGACAGACTGCGTGTGTGTGAATTGCTTAAACCATAGCGTACCACTGCAAGTGCTAGTCACATCAGCATTGTGGACAGACAGGAGTGCAGTGCTTTGGTGTTCTCACTGAGAAGGATCTTACTATATATAAACCTCCTATTTACATTATTGAGCATTGCATCAGAGAGGGGCAGATAGATTTTCGCTACCTCATACAGATCAACAAGCTGCCTGAACTTTATTAACCATCTTATCTCGTCATTTTTCAGCACAATTCAGTGCTTTTTTTGCTCCACAAATCATCTGCTGCTCAGAATTGTGTGTAGACTGTAAAAAAAAAAACAGTGCACACCATTCTTAACAATCTGTGACAGAGTGAAATTTAGGGTTTAATCCCTGTTTTCTTTTTTTTTGTGGTGCTGCACTGTTGGGTCCTGCTGCTCTTCACAGATACGTTTTTTCAGCAGACTGTAGTGCATTTGTCTGCCCTCATACGTGCATACCACATGCCTACATCAAAGCAGTCTACTATTTTGTATCTGTAACAAGTCTAGATACAGGGAAAGTCCTTGCAAAAGTAATCACCTGCTGGTGGTTTTAAAAAAATACAAATTTTTTTTGCGTATTGTTGCACATTTTTCTGCCCTCATCAGTGCATACCGCATGCGTACATCCAAGTAGTGTACCATTTTGTACCTGTCAATCTGTCAAGGGCCTACATACTGTTAAAGTCCAAACAATAGTACTCACCGGCTGCTGTTTTACACAAATTGCAGAGTTTTTAGGCTCATTGAAACGCATTTTCTGCCCTCATCAGTGCATATCGCATACATCCAAGTAGTGTACCATTTTGTACCTGTTAATCTGTCAAGGGCCTACATACTGTGAAAGGACAACCATAAGTAATCACCTGCTGCTGTTCTAGACAAATACTGTTTAAAGAGTAGTGTAGCGTATTGTAATACCCTCATATACGCACTAAGTATGTCAGGCAGAGAAGTGCCAGGACGTGCACAGAGGAGTGTCAGAGGCCTAAATACTTCAGGCAGAGTTGGCAGCAGACTAGGGGCGAGTGGCAGCAGGAGTCGCAGCGAGAGGCCTGAGCTCCCATTATCAGCCAGCGGTCGTGTCTCGACCAGCAACCCATCTGTCATCGTCGATTGGTTAACACGCTCATCCACTTCATCACAAGTGAAATCTGACACCCCCAGTCAACAGTCGGTGGGTTCCTCAGACACAACCCTCAGTTGGCATGGCCCGGGAGCAGTCCCTGTCCTCCCATTGCCTTTGTCCTATGCTGTTCCCTCTCCTAGAGAAGTATCTTATGCTGTGGGTTCAGCTCCACTATTCACTGAGGACGATCTAATAGAGGACATTCAGCAGCTACTGCCCAGCCAAGAAGGGGAGGAGACATGCACCGCTTGCTCCGCTAGGCGGTCAAGTAGTGATGCGGAGAGGGACGTGGGAGGCGGTGTTGCAAGGGTTCAGGGTCCTGAAGCAGACACTGTTGGGGAACCTGAGGAGGACATCAGTGACGTGCACACAAATGTTGATGATGATGAGGCCGATCGCAATTGGGAGCCGGGTGCAGAAGGGGCTTCATCATCATCAGGAGAAGAGAGTTGCAGGTTGCCCTTGAGGCAGCAGCTGAGGCAGCAAGGCGGTAGCAAGGTTGGCAGTCAGTATGGTGGCAGGAGTGGAAATCTGGAGCCAAACGTGCCCGGGGGAGACCACCTGCTTCACGGCAGCCTACCTTTCCGGGAGGTAGTGGAACAGGGGTTCCTGGAGACGGCGCCAGTAGCAGTCAATTAGTGCGGACTGTAGGTGGGAAAATCAGCTACTCAACGGTGTGGCAGTTTTTCATCAGGCATCCGGAGGAGGTTCACGTAGCCACATGCAAGATATGTCGGCAGAAGGTGAAGCGTGGCCAGGGTCCCAATGTCGGCACCACGGCCCTGCATCAACACATGCTTCGCCACCATAAAGCGGCCTGGGAGAACCGTGGCTCCCATGTAGTGGTCCAGCCTGCTGCATCACCCAGTGGCCATCCACTCCCTCCTTCATCCAGCCAGGGCTCCACCACCTCAGCCGAAGGGAGCTGTGTGCAAACCCTCCTTCTGTCGCTCCAGATGCTCCTGCTTCTCCCGCTTTTAGTATGTGCCCACTCATCCAACGGCACAGAAGTTGAATGTGCTCCTGTCCAAGTTGCTGGTGCGGCAGTCCCTCCCTTTTTCAAGTGGTGGACTCTGCACCTTTCGGAGAATTTATGGCTTGTGCCGAGCTGAGGTGAATAGTCCCAAACCGTCATTTCTTTGCGAATAAGGCAGTACCAGCCCTGCATAAGTTTGTTCAAGAGAAGGTGGGCCAGTCCTTGAGCCTGTCAGTGTGTTCAAAAGTGCAGACGTGTGGAGCTGTAACTATGGGCAGGGATAATACTTGTCTTTTACGGCCCACTGGGTAAATGTGGTTCCTGCACAGCCACAACAGCAACTTGGACAGGTCACACCGCTTCCTCCTCCATGCTCGCGCTCTCAGGCAGTTGGCCCTGTGACAGTGTGCGACGCTGCCTCCTCATCCTCCACCATGTCCTCGGCCTCCACTGCATGTCCAAATCTCGGTGGCCCTTCATCGTACCATGTGTGTAGGGCACGGCGGTGTCAAGCTGTTCTTCACATGGTTTGCCTTGGCGAACGGAGTCACACAGGGGAAGAACTGCTAAAATTAATTCATCAAGAAATCAGAGGATGGCTTACTCCGCAAAATTTGGAAATGGGAACCCTGCTGACTGATAAAGGGAAGAACATCGTGTCCGCGCTGCGACAAGGAAGTGTGAAACATGCGCCCTGCATGGCACATGTGTTGAATCTGATTGTCAAACACTTCCTGAAGTCTTCACCCCATTTGCAAAACATCCTGAAAATGGCAAGGAAACTGTGCATGCACTTCAGCCACTCGTACACCGCAAAGGACACCCTCCTTGAGCTTCAGCGTCAGAACAGTATCCCCCAACATAGTCTTATTTGTGAAGTTGCCACACGTTGGAATTCCAACCTCCATATGTTGGACAGACTATACGAACAAAGAAAAGCCATCACTGATTTCTTGATGATCCAAGCAGATAGGAGTACTCCCCTGTGTAACTTCAATGTGAACCAGTGGCAGCTCATACGTGACACCTGCCGTTTGCTGAGGCCCTTTGAGGAAGCCACATTATTTGTAAATCGCCTGAATTATGGCATGAACGACGTAATTCCACTCCTACATTTCCTACAACAAATGATTGAAACGATGGCTGGTCACGGCAATGGAGACGTTGCACCTACATCTAAAGGCTACATGAGCCCTGTGGGGGCTGAACTGGAGGAAGAGGATGAGGGGCAGAGCGGAGCACAGTTTAGGTTGGATGAGATGGCCGGTGTTTCTAGTCATCGGACAGGAGAGGAGGAGCAGGAGCAGCCAGAGGAGCTAGAGGTTTATGAGGAAGGCGAGACAGAGGACCCAGACACACCGTGGCAGTATGCAGTGGAGATGGAGGCAGGTAGTCCCTCCGATTCACTGGCGCAAATGGCACGATGCATGCTCAGTTGCTTGCGTAGTGACCCCCGAATCGTCAAAATTCGTCAGCGGGATGACATCTGGCTCTTCACCTTATTGGACCCTCGCTACCGTCCCAGAATGGGGGCCTTTTTTACACCCACTGAGAGGAAGGACAAACTGACCTACTACAGAGAGATCCTACGTAGTTAGTTGGCCAATGCCTATCGGAGACATGGTCCATCCACTCGCTGGTCTGACTCGGGGGGCCCTCTGTGCTCACCTTCCACTGCCATGGCTGCTGGGGAGGGGAGTGGTGGCAGGAGCAGTACCAGCTCCATCAGCAGCAGCCTGAGTCTACAGTCGCTGATGAGTAGCATTCTTCACCCGCATAGTGAAGCAACTCATCAGCAGCAGGTAGACATGGAGCAGGACCTGAACCAGCAGGTGGTGGCATACCTTGACATGGCCATGCCAACAAACGTTGAAGATCCGCTGGACTTCTGGGCTGCCAAACTTGATTTATGGCCGCAACTAGCGGAGTTTGCCCTGGAAAAGCTGTCCTGCCTGGCCAGTAGTGTGCCATCAGAGCCAGGGCCATAGTCACCCCAAGGAGAACTCATCTGTCCACAAAAAATGTGGAGAGACTGACCTTTGTCAAGATGAATCAGGGATGGATCAGCCAGGATTTCCAGCCACCAATGTTAGATGCCTCAGAGTAGATTGACCGTGCTTTACACCAACACTTCCCAATTATTGTTATGAAACCCTCCTGGGTTATCAAGTAGGGTTATGAAACCCTCTTGGGTACTGCGAATGCCTGCTCCTGACTCATCCTGTGTCTTTCCAGAACTACTTGCCTGCCTGATGCCTCGGGCCTTGGCCCTTTAATTTTTGGATGTTTAGCAGTAGCTAAATACATGCTTAATGCAAATGTCAACATTGATCTTTATTGAAGGGGTTATGAAACCCTCGGGTACTGCGATTGCTTGCTCCTGACTCATCCTGTGTCTTTCAGGAACTTCTTGCCTCACTGATGCTTCTGGCCTTGGGCCTTTCATTTTTGGAAGTTTAGCAGTAGCTAATACATGCTTAATGCAAATTTCAACAATGATCTTTAAATTCTCGGCGCTCTGCCAGGGCCGTCGCCTACCCCGCCGTGGCCGATCCGAGGACCTCACTAAACCATCCAATCAGTAGTAGAGACAGGCGGTGTGTACATAGGGCAGGGACTTAATGAACCCGAGCTTATGACCCGCACTTAGTTGGAATTCTTCTTTCATGGCAAATAATTGCAATCCCCGATCCCTATCACGAACAGGGTTCAGCGGGTTACCCGCACCTGTCGGTGAAGGATAGACACACGTTGGTCAGTTCAGTGTAGGGTGCGTTCAGCCCCGGACATCTGAGGGCATCACACACCTGTTATTGCTCGATCTCGCGATTGATCGTGCAATGTAAGGGGTTATGAAAGCCTCTTGGGTACTGGTGATGCCTACTCCTGACTGCTCCTGTGTCTTTCAGGAACTACTTGCTTTCATGATGCTTCTGGGCTTGGGCCTTTCATTTTAGGATGTTTGAAATAGATACATACATGCTTAATTTAAATTTCAACATTTAAGGTGCAATGTATGGGGTTATTAAACCCCCTAAGGTACTGTTTTTTTCAAGTTTTCTGATAATTTTCTCAGTAATAAACTTGAATTTTCCAGAATAATAACCATAACACCATTGAACGCTTGTTGTGTGTGATTTTTTTAATTAAAATTTTCAAAAATAATATGGAGATGGATGAACTCTGCTTCTTTATTTCAGAAAACATTACTTTAGAGAAGAATGTCTTTTTGTGGTCCACCGTCCTGCATTATAGAGTCTTCTGGACTCTTGGATATGCGCTTGTTCTTAAACAAAGGTACAAAAAAAAACAATGGCCGGTCAGGGCAATGGAGACGTTGCGCCTACATCTCACGGCCACATGAGCCCTGTGGGGGCTTGTTAGATTAGGTCCTTTGTACCCACATGCTGGGGTCCTGGACACTACAAGTTTGATTTAAATTTCAAATAAAAAAATCTGACATTTCAATGGTCTCCTCATGCTGCAGCCAACTCCAGGTTGCACCCGCTGTCCTAAATCTTCTTCAGAAATTTCAGAAATTGTTGTGTTTTTTCCTATTGATTGTGTAGCCCTGGTGTGCACTCATGCATCAGCCAACTCCAGGCTGTCATTCAGGCAATATATAGGTAGCACCCGCTGTCCTAAATCTTCTTCAAAAATTGTTGTTTTTTCTTAGGGATTGTGAAGCCCTGGTGTGTACTCATGTTGCTTCCTGCTACACTCTGTCAGCCCGTTGGTCCTGTGACAGTGTGCTACTCCGCCTCCACATCCTCCACTGTGTCCTAAGCCTCCACTGCCCGGACAAGTTTCAGTGGCCCTACAGCATACCATGTGTGCAGGGCACGGCGGTGTCACGCTGTTCTTCACATGGTTTGCCTTGGCGAAAAGTCTTGGAAACAATGGCCGGTCAGGGCAATGGAGACGTTATGCCTACATCTCACCGCCCCATGAGCCCTGTGGGGGCTTGTTGGATTTGGTCTTTTGTACCCACACACTGGGGTCCGGGACGCTCAAAGTTTGATTAAATTTTCAAGTCAAAAAATCTGACTTTTCAATGGTCTCCTCATGCATAAGCCAACTCCAGGCTGTGTCATTCAGGCAATATATGGTTTACTGATGGCGCTGCTGGGCCTGGGTCTGGGAATTTCAAATTTTCTCATAGGTAGCACCCGCTATCCAAAATCTTCTTCATAAACTTCTAAAATTGTTGTGTTTTTTGGGGGGGGGGGGATTGTGAAGCCCTGCTGTGTACTCGTGCATCAGCCAACTCCAGGCTGTGTCGTTCAGGCAATATATGGTTTACTGATGCCGCTGTGGGGACTTGTTAGATTTGGTCCTCCGTACCCACACACTGGGGTCCGTGACACTCAAAGTTTGATTTAGATTTCAAATGCAAAAATCAGACATTTCAATGGTCTCCTCATGCATCAGCCAACTCCAGGTTGTGTCATTCAGACAATATACAGTTTACTGATGGTGCTGCTGGGCCTTGGTTTGGGAATTTCAAATTTTCTCATAGGTAGCACCCGCTATCCAAAATCTTCTTCATAAATTTCTAAAATTGTTGTGTTTTTTTTTTTTTGGGGGGGGGTTGTGAAGCCCTGCTGTGTACTCGTGCATCAGCCAACTCCAGGCTGTGTCATTCAGGCAATATATGGTTTACTGATGCCGCTGCTGGGCCTGGGTCTGGGAATTTCAAATTTTCTCATAGGTAGCACCCGCTATCCAAAATCTTCTTCATAAATTTCTAAAATTGTTGTGTTTTTTTTTTTGGGGGGGGGGGGGGGGATTGTGAAGCCCTGCTGTGTACTCGTGCATCAGCCATCTCCAGGCTGTGTCATTCAGGCAATATATGGTTTACTGATGCCGCTGTGGGGCATGTTAGATTTGGTCCTTCATACCCATACGCTGGGGTCCGTGACACTCAAAGTTTGATTTAAATTTCAAATAAAAAAATCAGACATTTCAATGGTCTCCTCATGCATCAGCCAACTCCAGACTTTGTCCTTCAGACAATATATGGTTTACTGATGGCGCTGCTGGGCCTGGGTCTGGGAATTTCAAATTTTCTCAAAGGTAGCACCCGCTGTCCAAAATCTTCTTCAAAAATTTCTAAAATTGTTGTTTTTTTGGGGGGGGATTGTGAAGCCCTGGTGTGTACTCATGCATCAGCCAACTCCAGGCTGTGTCATTCAGGCAATATATGGTTTACTGATGGCGCTGCTGGGCCTGGGTCTGGGAATTTCCGATTTTCTCATAGGTAGCATCCGCTATCCAAAATCTTCTTCATAAATTTCTAAAATTGTTGTGTTTTTTGGGGGGGATTGTGAAGCCCTGCTGTGTACTCGTGCATCAGCCAACTCCAGGCTGTGTCATTCAGGCAATATATGGTTTACTGATGCCGCTGCAGGCCTGGGTCTGGGAAATTAAAATTTTATCATAGGTAGCACCCGCTATCCAAAATCTTCGGTTTAAATTTCAAAATTAATCTTTTAATCTTAGGGATTGTGAAGGCCTAGTGCCTACTCATGATGCCAACACCTTCACGCTATGTCATTCAGCGACTATATGGTCTCCTCATGCTTCAGCCTCATCCAAGCTGTGTCATTCAACCACTTTATGGTGTCCTCATGCTGCCAACACCTCCACGCTGTGCCATTCAGCCACTATATGGTCTCCTCATGCTGCCAACACCTCCACACTGTGTCATCCAACCACTATATGGTCTCCTCACACTGATGCCACCACCAGGCTCTGTCATTGTGCTGCTGTGCGGCAGTGAATCTAAAAGTGATGCCGGAAATCTGCATGTTATTCTGAATAGCAGTATTATTTCACTACCCCAGCACACTCCATATGCGTTTTAGAACACAGCAAGTGTTCTATACCCCTATTGAGGCTGTCTGTAGGCTAGAAATAGCATTTTTTAATATAGATTAAGCACGGAAAAATTTGGATCGAAACAAACTTTTTCGGAAAATTCAGCGAATCTGCCGAATCGAATTTTTCAAAAGTTCGCTCATCTCTACTGCTCAGCATAAGCTGTTCTCCCGGCTCTGTAGCCTTGAGAACAGCTGATCCCCACAGTCACTTCAGGAGGATCGCAGCGGGTGTTAGGAGGAGTGACATCCGCTGTAATCTGCCCCTTACTGCAGGTACTCACACTCTGCTCCATGCTGGGAGCTGTAGTACCTGCATTAATAGACAGATCGCAGTGAGTGTAACTTCTGACACCCAATGCGATCCTCCGCTCTCCTATGGTCCCCTGCACTGACGTATATATACACCTATTCATATTTCCCACAGAGTTGTGATTGGCTGGAACCATCTGGCTAATCACAGCTCTCTGCAGGAAATATGAATAGGTGTATATATTCGGCAGTGCAGGGGAGCATAGAAGAGCAGCCGCTGCATCTATACATTATACAGGAGGATCGCAAGGGACCCCGGCGATCTTTCAATTAGTACAGGTAACTACTACTCCCATCATGGAACAGTGTGTTCCATGTTGGGAGTATTAGTACTACCTAAAAAATTTAAAAAAAAAAATAGTGAAACACACACCCACACACACTACATTTTTATTATTGTCGGCTACATTTTTAGTGCCCTACCCACCCACATAAATTGATCCCTGTTTAAAAATTAATTTAAATTTTGTTAAATACAATTAGATAAATTTCATTAAATACAATTTTTTTCAGCACTACTTTATCTTTTTTATTAAAAATTTTTAATGGTACATTACGAAATTTTAATAAAAAAGGAATTTCCATCACTTTTTTGGATCGCTAAAGTCCAAAAGAGAATAAAAACCGCCTGAAAAAAAGCCAAAGTTAAAACCCCCATGGCATTTTTCTTGGTGTTTTTTCACTCCCTAGACTTCTATGGGAGGAAAACACCAAGATTTTCCCAAAAAACTCCAGTCTCGACAAGAGGACGTTTTTTAAAAACTGCCAGGGAGCCCAAAAACGCCAAAAGGATAAAAAAAAACACCCAACTTTAAAATGCCAAGTAGATATGGCATTTTGCAGTTCCCTATTGACTTGCAGCTAACATCTGTCCGCAGCGTTTTTTAACAAAAAAAAAACGCCATGCGGCAGAATGGGCGTTTTTATTGGCGTTTTTGTCACACAAAAAAACAAGTGGAAACCTAGCCTAAAGAGTAAACTGTTTAATCCTTGCACTTCCCAAAACTACAGTATATGCAGGTTATAAAAGCTTAACTAACAATACTTAAAAGATAAATTCAGACACTGCGGAATCTCCATCCAGAAAAATTCTGTTCAGAGATTCCGAGTCCACCACATTGCAATAGCCAGCAATGTATTCCAGATGGATTTCGCTAAAAGAATGAGCAAGATAATTTTCTTGGCAGAGGAACGTCCACCGCAAAAAAATCTGTAGTGTGCACTGTGCAGCGAAATCTAATTTTCAGTAATGGGATACTGCTGCAGTGGAGCAGAATTCCACTCAGAAATTTTGTAGTGTGAACCATGCCTTAAAGAAATAATTCCTCAGCAATGCATATGTTCTAAGAGCAATTTATAAATTAGTTTTATACACAACAGTGTGGTAGAAATTTGAATAAAATCTGCTGTGCATTCAGCCACAACTTTGTAACATATAGGATTTACATTAAATATACCAGGCCACTTCTGTATTGTTCAAGTACAGACGGAAGCTAAAAGCAGAAGTTAATGTTTATGTGCTCTGCTATAAAAACTGACAATGACTGTGTATATTTAACCCTCTCATGACCGAAAATGTTTTCATTATTTTTGTTTCTAAAAGTCATTATTGTTCTCTTTTTCTTTTTATTGCACTGCATTGAGCTATAATATTAGGACTCCATTAGTACAGCCTGCCTGAGGCAGATTGCAACAGTAGAATTAACGTGTCAGACACATAAGCCATCATTACAAGTGTCGATCAAAGATATGACAGTGTGGGCATCTATTGAACAGCCTCCTAAATGACATGATCACTACGTTGTATTTAAGGAGTTAAATGACTGGCATATGTAACGATGCTGGATGGGGATCCTCTGACCTGTGTGGCAGATGACACGGGCCGTATCGGGGAGCGGAATCTAAGGTGCCACAGGTCTTCACCAGAGCCCGCCGCCAGGCAGGATGGGCTTGCTGCGCAGGCGACACCCAGGTCGCTACCCCGATACGGCTCGACCACACAGGTAGCTGGGCAAGACGAGGTACAGAAGGATTAGGCAGAGGCATAGTCAGACTTAGCAGAAAGGTCAAGGCAGGTGGCAAAGGTGCGTAGTCAAATAACACACTGGAAGGGTCAAAATACAAGGGCAAGGCAACAGACAATAGGGAACGCTTAATCTCAGGAAAGGGGCACTGAAGATCTTACAGGGAAGGGAGGAGCTACCTTAAATAACATAGAGGAAGGACCAGGAACCATTTAGCGATGCACTGGCCCTTTAAATCTCAAGGCGGGTGCACGTGCGCAGGGAACCAGAGAGCTGGGCAGAATCTGGTAAGGAACAGGCTGCAATTCGCATGTGGGCGCTTCCCGCAATCGAATCGCGGTCCCGCCGGGGGATCGGGGCGGTGAGAGCTCATGGTCGGAGCACCGGACACAAGCGCTCACCATAACAGTACCACACCCCCCCCTTTGGTCTCCCCCTCTTTTTGGAGGACAAGAATTTTAGAATAAGGTCACGGTCTAAGATGTTGTCCTGTGGCTCCCAAGACCTCTCCTCCGGCCTAAATCCTTCCCAATCCACAAGGAAAAAAAATTTTTCTCTGATAAATTTGGAGTCTAAAATCTCCTTAACAACATAAACATCAGAGGTATCAGAGATGGGAGTAGGAGAAATGTCTTTTTTAGAAAAGTGGTTATGGAAGACAGGTTTCAAGAGGGAGACAATTTGGGATCCGGAGAGAGGAGAGAATAGGCTACGGCATTTAAACGTTTCTTGATTTTATAAGGACCCAGATAGCGAGGACCCAATTTACAACCAAACTCTGTCACCAGGAGAGAATTCAGGAGGAGAACACCTTTTCCTGTCCGCTTGAGACTTCATACAAGACGTGGCATGTAAAAGGGAGAGACAAGTCTTTTGCCAGATAGTGGAGAAATTTCGCATCTACCATAGGAACTCCGGAGGAAGAAGACAAGGGAAGAGAGGGACGAGCATGAAGTCCATAAACCACAAAGAAAAGTGAAGTTCCAGTGGATTCAGAATCTTTATGATTGTATGAAAACTCTGCCCAGGAAAGTAAATCGACCCAGTTGTCTTGACGAGCAGAAATGAAATGATGAAGATAGTTTCCCAAGACCTGGTTAACCCTTTCATCCTGTCCATTGGATTGTCGGTGATAAGCTGAGGAAAAATCCAACTTAACTTGGGGACATGAACAGAGGGCCCGCCAGAACTTAGAGAAGAGTTGTACTCCACGGTCGGATACAATATGAGAAGGCAATCCATGTATGCGGAAGATGTGGCAAAGGAAAAGTTTAGCAAGCTGCGGTGCAGATGGAAGTCTAGGCAGCGGCACAAAATGAGCCATTTTAGAGAATCGATCCACTACAACCCAGATTACCGCCAGAAGAGGGAAGGTTACTTATAAAGTCCACAGCGATATCAGTCCAGGGAAACTTAGGAACTGGCAAAGGCTGTAGAAGACCAGCAAGTTTGGAATGAGGGGTCTTGTCCCCAGCACAGACCGAACAGGAATGGACCAAATTAAGAACATCCTGTTTTAAACTAGGCCACCAATGCTGTCTGGAGATGAGCTGCAAGAACTTAAATGGGGAGATATGTAAGTCTTTCCAGAAGGCAGGTGCTGAAGACTTGCTGGTGCTGCAGAGCTGAGAAGTTCAGGAGGAATAATATGTTGAGGAAGAGATTCCTGGTCAAGAACATCAGAAGATCTAGAAAGAGCGTCAGCTCATAAACTCTTCTTTGCTTGACGGAAGTGAATGAAGAAGTCAAATCAAGAGAAGAACAGAAACCAACAGGCCTGCCGAGGGTTGAGACAATGGGCATTCTGTAGATAGAGCAAGTTCTTGTGGTCAGAACAAATAGTAACTGGATGTACAGAGCCCTCCAAGAGACGATGCCATTCCTCCAAAGCCAGATTTATTGCCAAGAGCTGGTGATCTCCAATGGTATCATTTTTCTCTGCAGGAGAGAAGGTCTTAGAGAAAAAAACGCAGGTTACTATTCTTCCTTTAGAAGACTTTTGTGTTAAAACTGCACCAGCTCCAACTGAAGAAGCATCAACCTCCAAAAGAAATGGTTTGCCTGGATTGGGTCTTGATAAAACCGGAGATGAAGAGAAGGTGGATTTAAACAGTTTGAAAGCTTTCTCAGCCTCTGGAGTCCAAACCTTAGGATTAGAAGTCTTCTTGGTGAGAGAAACAATTGGGGCTACCAAGGTGGAATAATGAGGGATAAATTGCCGATAGTAATAGGCAAAGCCGAGAAAACGGTGAATAGCTTTCAAGCCGGAAGGTCATGGCCAGTCCAGTACAGCGGACAACTTGTTAGGGGGTCCATTTGAAGACCTTGACTGGTAACGATATAACCCAGAAAAGAAAGACTGTTTTTTTCGAAAGTACACTTCTCTAGTTTAGCATAGAGATGATTGTCTTGGAGACGTTGAAAAACTTGACTGAAGTGAGAGCGGTGAGTCTGTGCATTGGGCGAGTAGATGAGAATGTCGTCCAAATAGACAACGACACAGGAGTATAGGAGTTCACGAAATATATCATAGCCGAACTCCTGGAAGACTGCTGGAGCTTTACAGAGTCCAAAAGGCATCACAAGATACTCGAAATGTCCATCACGAGTATTAAACGCAGTCTTCCATTCGTCTCCTTGTATACAAATCAAATTATAGGCCCCACGAAGGTCAAGGTTGGAGAAGATCCTCGCTCCACGCAGACGATTAAATAATTCTGAGATCAATGGAAGTGGATAGCAGTTCTTGACAGTAATTTTATTCAAGCCACAATAGTCAATGCAAAAGAACCATCTTTTTTTTTCCACAAAGAAAAATCCGGCTCCGACAGGGGAAGAAGACTTCCTGATAAATCCTTTCTGAAGATTTTCTTGAATGTAATTAGACATGGCCCAGGTTTCGGCAAATTCTTCCCCGAGGAGGTGCGGTCCCGGGCAATAAGTCTATAGAACAATCATAGGGAAGATGAGGTGGTAAAACTTCAGCTTGCTTCTCACAGAAGACGTCAGCAAAGTCCAGAAGAAACGATGGTAAACTGGGCAGAGGAGTTAAAGGAGACACCAACTTAGACGGAAGTGTATGCAAACAGTTGTTATAGCAGTAGGATCCCCAATGGAGTACTTCTCCAGTTTTCCAATCAAGATGAGGGGCATGTAGTTGCAAGCAAGAAAGTCTAAGTAGAAGAGCGGAGGTACAATGAGGAAGTACATAGAAAGACAAATTTTCCTTATGCAGGATTCCAACCTGCATAGATAAGGGTTCCGTGTGGAATAACACAGTATAGTCCAGTTTTTCTCCGTTGACTGAAGAGATGCACAAAGGCTTCAAAAGGCGGGAGGCAGACGATATACCTATGTACTAAGGAGGCATCCTTAGTATAGGAGGCATCCAATAAAATTTCCCGTGGAACCAGAGTCCAGGAAAGCAAGAACGGAAATAGTCTCTTTGGAGAGAGAGCTGGACAGTCAAGTTCAAGCGTGGAGAGGAGGTATTTACACCTAGGGAGGCCTCTCCCACCAACCCTAGATGCGAACGTTTCTCTGTGACTGTGGACAGAGGACAATCACTGAGGAAATGATCTGCACTGGCGCAGTAGAGGCAAAGGTTCTCATCTCGTCGGTGAGTTCTTTCCTGCAGAGTCAGGCAAGAACAATCCACCTGCATAGCCTCCACTGCGGGAGGCAACGGGGAAGGTTGCGGTGGTTGCTGGAAGACTGGTGCCAGGCGAGGAAAGCGTCGAGGTCGTGCAGATTCCCTTTCATGACATTGTTCCTCATGTCGTTCAGAGAAACGGATATCAATCCAAGAGGCCAACTGTATGAGTTCATTCAGGGTAGATGGCAATTCCCGGGCAGCAAGGACATCCTTAATATGGCTAGAAATTCCTCTTTTGAAGGGGAGCGCAAAGAGCTTCATTATTACATGATAACTCCGATGCCATGGTGCGAAAATGGATGGCATACTCACCCACAGAGTTGCCCTGAGAAAGGCTCAGCAAAGCCATCTCAGCAGAGGAAGCTCGTGCAGATTCTTCCAAGACACCTCGGAATTCAGTCAAGAAAGCCTGGAGATTAGCTGTGAGTAGATCACTGCGGTCCCATCATGGGGTTGCCCAGGCCAGGGCCCTTCCAGTTAAGAGACTGATGACAAAGGCTACCTTTGCTCGTTCCGTAGGGAACTGTTCCGCCTTAAGTTCTATGTGCATGGAGCACTGTGTCACAAAACCACGGCAAGACTTGGGATCCCTCTCATACTTCTCAGGTAGAGACAAACGGAGCATAGATCCCGAGAGGAAACACTGGAGCAGGAGGAGGCTGAGGCTGCTGTTGTTGGGCAGAAAGCAACTGCTGTATCATGGCGGACAATTGGTTTAACTGTTGCACCTTCTGCTGCGACTGGAGATCCACGATAAAGGTGAGATCCAGATTATCAGGCAAAGGAACCCCAGCGGGTTCCATGGCTGGATCTTGCTGTAACGATGCTGGATGTGGATCCCCTGACCTGTGTGGCAGATGACACGGGCTGTATAGGGGAGTGGAGTCTAAGATGCTGCTAGACTTCATCAGAGCCCGCCGCAAGGCAGGACAGGCTTGCTGCGGCAGGCGACACCCAGGTCGCTCCCCTGGCACGACTCGACCACACAGGTAGCTGGGCAAGACGAGGTACAGAAGAATAACGCAGAGGCGTAGTCGGACTTAGCAGAAAGGTCAAGGCAAGCAGCAAAGGTGCGTAGTCAAATAACGTACCGGAAGGGTCAAAATACACAGGCAAGGCAACAGACAATGGGGAACGCTTAATCTCAGGCAAGGGGCACTGAAGATCTGTCAGGGAAGGGGGGAGGAGCTACCTTAAATAACATAGAGGAAGGACCAGGCAACAATTAGCAGTACACTGGCCCTGTAAACCTCGAGAAGCAGGCGCACGCGTGTTCTAGGAGGCGGGGGCGTGCGTGCAGGGAACCAGAGAGCCGGGCAGAAGCTGGTAAGGAACAGGCCGCGTATCGCATGCGGGCACATCCCGCAGTGTCAATAGTGGTCCAGCCAGGGGAACCGGGTGGTGAGCACTCACGGTCGGAGCGCTGGACCGAAGCGCTCATTGTAACAGTATGTAGGTCTTTAGCAGGGGGTGTCAGCTGCAGATTGCAGCCAGCACCCACCATGTATAGACAGAGCTGAGCTCCTGAATCTACTCCATACAACCCCTTCTCTACTACTAATATAAAAAGCTGCATGGAGGTCATTGAGGAGTTAAAGTATATTTAAAGTCTAGTTAAACTCTATATTTTGAAGCTCTGGGCAAAAACTTCAGGCCGGAGATTCTGAGAGCAGCCTAGGACCAAGCAGACAGTGCCATTCCTATAGAGGGCAATGTAATCCACACGGTTTCCACTCAAAGAATGAGCAAACTTTTGTTTGCAGAACTTTAGTGGCGGAAGGTCCACCGTTGAACTTCTGAAATGTGCACTGTGCAGCAAAATCCTATTGACAGCAACGGGACCACAATTGTAGTGTATTAAATTTATATTTCAAGTCCTATAAAATTTTTAATAGCATTTTTCATATAGTTTTACTGCATTTTGGCAGTTAGTGACAATTTTTATTGTGATTTGCCCAGTTGCAATAAAATAGCACAATTTTTGCACCGATTTTGGAAAAAAATAATAAAAAACGAAGCAAAATAAAACATAATGGCCCTGATTTACTAAGAGTGTAGTGTAGTTTTCTTTGTGGGTTTTAATTCTCTACAATTTTTTCCCCACAGTATTTACTAAGGTTTCCCTACATTTTGCACTTTTCCCTACATCTTGCTTTTTTTTTCAGCTCAAATCCATTACATTTTCTGTGGAAACCTTAGGAAATAGTGTGGGTTTTTGTGAAAATGTCGGGATACGCCCCCGTTTTGGTGACCACTCCCACTTTCCCCAGTGGCCACGCCCATTTATTGGGGTTTCTCAGTAAAATGCAGAGTTAGTCGGGTTTTTTCAATACTGGCGCACATTCTGGCGCAGACAGAATTTATGGCGCACAACCCAACACATGTCGGGTGTACAATTGTAAATCAGGGCCAATGTGTGAACACAGCCTCAGGGAAGGTGTATAACTACTATACATCCTGATCCCATAGATATACCACCAGCAGCAGCATACAGGTATAGCTGGAAGGTGTCTGGGAGCTAGCAAGAGTGATCTGATAATGTCATACTGTAGTTCACATGAAGTCAGCTGACCCAGGACCAACCACTTCCTCTGACACATTAAGCACCCTGATTTTTAGTATGTCAGACCCAGTTACAGTAATCAAACACATGGATGCAGCTATGATGGAATTAAAACAGATGGTGCTGTAGGACTAATGATGGTGAGTATGCATGTAATGGGCAAAAACTATCAAATCTGGAGGGTTTCTTTAATTAAAAGAAATCAGTGGCATCGCCAGTAAGGGGCCAGTGGAGGACATGGCCCCCCTACAACACAATGTGCCCCCCCCCCCCACCCCCAATTAAAATACCCAGCGGGCGTAAAAGTCCAAATCCCCAGCCACTGATATGTCCGGGGATTTATATAACCTGTGGCACCACCACCAAGGTAATATGAAAGTTGATGCGATACCATGTACACAATGCCACTCAGTACTGTACAGGAGCAGGGAACAGGTATACCTGCTCCAGTACTTTACACAGGCGGCGCTTTTCTTACCGTGCACGCTGAGTGCTGAGATGATGTCATGATGCGGGGTGCGCAGAATAAGCCAGGCACTGCACAGAGCTGCTGAGAGGTTCTTGCGCCGGAGGAGTCCTTGATGTTGGCATTGGGAGCGGAAGGAAAGGTAAGTGGAATTTCCATTAGGGAGGGGGTTGGTGGAAGTGTGGGGGGAACTACCTGCCTGTCTCAGCACACACCTACATGCCTGCACACTCACCTGCCTGCCCACCTACCTTGCTACCTGCCTGCACAGCTACCTACATACCTGCCTGCACATCTACCTGTCTGCACACCTACGTACCTACCTGCCTGAACAGCTATCCACCTACCTGCCTGCACACCTACCTGCACAGCTATGTACCTACCTGCCTGAACAGCTACCTACCTACCTGTACACCTAGCTACTTGCCTGCACACCTACCTACCTACCTGCACACATGCCTGCACATCTATAAACATATGTTCATATGTGGACTGTGAAAGGGTCCCGAGAGGCTTAAGAGCATACAAAGAACCATCTCAGTTTAGCGATGACCCAGAATTTGTCCACACCTGGAAAAACATCCACCAGGAATATTGTATGCAAATGCTAAGAGCCGTCATAGATAGAAACGAACAAGAATACACAAAAGTAACAGAAGAATTGCTAAAGACAAAAACAGAACTTGGAACCCGCTTGGACGAGGAAAAATTTCATACATTCTCCAAAAAAATGGAGAAAAAAATAGTGGATAAGGATAAGTTTATAAGAGATCGATTAGACTATGAATCCGAAAAAGTTTTTCCCGTAGGAGGTCCGAAAAAACAACTCCCGAGACGACCCAGAGGCGGGCAAGTCAGACGTAAAACAACCGATTATTGGACCACCGAGTCTGATTCAAGTGGGAACGAGGACTCAAATAGAAAGTCTAAAAAAGATGACAGTGAAAAACAAAAAACTTCAAAAGAAAATCAAGATAAAAAAGATCAAGAAACTGCATCCAACAGTAAAAAAATGGACTCTAACAATAAAAAAAACAAGCGGCCCTTTAGGAGGAAAACACGAAGGGGACCTAGAAGGAAAAGGAGAAGAGGACCTGGGTCATCCCAAAAGGAGTACTCAGAGGAACAAAAAAGTGTCTTGGAACAAGTAGAAGATGTCTGTTCAGTCATTAATCTTACGGACATGACACTCGACCAGGACACCACATCTCTGTTAAGCAGAGGTCTAAACTACTGTATTACGGAGGACTTCAACATAGTGGACTTCGAAGTAGATCTATTTAAGTCTATCAGAAAATTAAATCTGAAAAAAATATTCGCTAACAAAAATACAGCCACGAGTCCACTAGAAGGGGAGATCCCAGCAGTAGTTGGCCCTCTCGGGTTTAGTGTCTTAAAAGACGCTACAACCAGCGAGCTCGAATGTCTTGACCATTTAATTGATTTGCAGGACACAGCCGAGGACCCCGAAGTCACTAATGAGCTGTCATTTGAGGACTTTAGGGGTGGGATAAAATCCTCCTTTTGTCCTCAGGTGACACCGGGGAGCAATATCGACCTGTTTCATAATAATGTACTTCGTGAGGTTAAGTCTCTTATCTATAAGAAAGACCCCTGCAATTTGAGCCTAGGTGAGAGAAGAGCACTAGACTGTCTCAGAAAAAGAAATGATATTGTCATAAAAAAAGCCGACAAAGGCGGTAATGTGGTAGTTATGACCACAGAATATTATAAAAAAGAAGCTCTGAGACAGCTAAGCAATTCTCTCACCTACACCAAATTGCAAATTAATCCTGTCCCTAAAATTAGAGAGAATCTACAGGGTCTACTTAGAAAAGCAGTTGAAAACAATATTATTTCTAAAAAAACGTGCTGAGAAATTGATCCCATCCTTTCCTTCTAGCCCGCGATGGTACTTCCTGCCGAAGGTGCATAAGACCTTGGAAGCCCCCCCCGGGAGAGCAATTGTCTCGGGGAGGGGCTCAGTCACAGAACCATTGTCCAAATACTTGGAGTGGTTACTGCGACCCCTTCTGCAGGAGGTGCCATCGCTGGTAAAGGACACCAACCAATTTCTTTTGTTTTTACAGGATTTAGTATGGTCAGATAACATGTTGCTAGCCACTATAGACATAGAGAATCTCTATACTAGCATTCCACAAGATAAAGGGGTGGAATGCATTAGGGAGATTTTGTCACACTCCGGAAAGTCTGAAAAAGTGACCCAATTCATTTGTGAGTCCTTGGCATTCGTATTAAAAAATAATGCATTCTTGTTCGACGAAGTGTGGTACAGACAGATTGGGGGTGTTGCCATGGGCACCCCCGTGGCCTGCACATATGCAAATCTGTACGTCGCTTCATTCGAGGAAAAATATGTGTTCACTACCTCCAATCCCTTCCTGAGGTTCGTCCGGTGCTATCTCAGATTTGTCGATGACGTGTTCATCGCCTGGGATGGCACCGCGACGAACTTCAGGGAGTTTGTAGAATATCTCAATGAAAAAAATGAAATGAATCTTAGATTCACTTACAAAGTCGATTCTAAAAAAATGGAATTCTTAGATGTTCTTATTGAAGCAGAGGGAGGGGAACTCCGTACATCAGGTTATAGGAAGCCCACAGCCTCTAATTCTCTGCTTCAGTTCTCGAGCTATCATCCTCAACACACAAAAACCGCTTTACCTTATGGACAATTTTTGCGATTGAGACGCATCAATGACACTGATGAAAAGTTTATTTCTCAAGCCGAAGAACTGAAGCAGAGATTATTGGCTCGTGGTTATCCTGTATTTATTATCAATACAGCTCTACAGAGAGCCTTATCACAGGATAGAAATAACCTACTCGCAGCTAACAAAAGTAGAAAAGCCAAAAAAGATACTAAAGAAAAATCCTCTGACAATCCAGCACCCAGGTTTTCCTTTTCTTTCAAATTTAGTCCCCTTGAAAAAATTATAAAAAGAGCGGTACACAATAGCTGGTCCTTGATAAAAAGTGACACTGAATTAGGAAAACTTGTACATGATAGACCTCTCATCACGTTCAAGCGCTGTAAAAACCTTAGGGACGTAGTCACTAGTAGCAACTTCTGTTCCAACCCTAAAACTACTGACTGGCTCACAAGATCTGGCCCCACAGGGAACCACAAGTGTGGTACATGTATTTGGTGTCCCAATATGAAAATTGGTAAGAGTACCCAAATTGGTGGAGAAATCATACATGTTAATACCTTGATCACCTGTAGAACCCAGTGGGTTGTGTATGCGATGATCTGTTCATGTGGAAGGTTTTATATCGGAAGCACAAAACGCACCCTAAACACAAGATTCAGAGAACATGTTTATTCAGTTAAAACTAAAAAAGGTGCACCCCGTTTTATCGAACACATGAACAGTGAGCATAAGGGCATCTGTAATGATTTACTCTTTCAGGGACTTGAGGTTGTCCGCAGTAAAAAAAATTTAGATAAAAGAAAACTCCTGTTACAAACAGAAGCCAAATGGATCATAAAACTTAATGCTGCCGGCAACCTGGGTCTTAATGAAAGAGTGGACTACAGTGTCTTTTTGTAATCCATATTCCTGTTTTTAAGGTCCACTTATAGCCTTTTTGTTTCCTCTTTTCATTTTTCTTTCTTTTTTCTATATATAATTTTTAGAAAAAGAATATCTTTTGTACTTTTTTACACTTTTCTATATTTATATTAACTAGACAGAAACTATTTTAGATACTTGCAGTAAGTCCTATACATTACGAGTTGTTATTTAATGTTTTTAAATGTATTCGTTAGCACGCACCTGTTCCGAGTGCGTCACCCGGGGAGGTGTGCTCTTAAGGGTGATGCATGACAGAACAGGTAGGGTCTGAAGAAGCGTGATACACACGCGCAACAGCTGTCACCCAGCTTCCCACTGATGAGTTAGTCCTACCTTCCAGCGTCCGTGCTCCATGTCTCTGCACCGTTGAAATAAAGAAAATTGCACCGTATCCTGGTGAGTGACGTCCCTCTTTGTCTTCTGTCCACACATCTATAAACATACCTGCCTAAAAATTATACACAAAAGGACAAGTTGTATGTATGGTGTAAAAAATCTATCTCTTTATTTCATCAATTAAAAACGCAAATTACATATAATGGAACTAAATGTTTAAAAATGGTTAAGACAACAAGTCAGTGCAAAGCCATACACAGGTAATGAAAACTGTGTCCACAATGAGTGCAGCTAATCATTTATCCGATCAATATATCCAATATATACAAAGCAGGCAGTAAGGGATTCATATGTATAACTCTGTGGAGAGCTTCCCGATAGTGACTGGCCGATTTTATTTCCATCATTTACACTTTCAAAATAACAGAAAACTAAAAAATGGCATCTGCAAAAGTTTCGGCACCCTGCAAAATTTATAGCATGCCCCCTTTGCAAAGCTGGAACCTGCCAGTGGCATGGATTGTTCTCAATCATCATCTGGAAAGACCAGGTGATGTCAATCTTAAAGGTTTTAAATGCCCAGACTCATCTGACCCTGCCCCAACAATCAGCACCATGGGTTCTTCTAAGCAGTTGTCTAGAAATCTGAAACTGAAAATAGTTGACGCTCACAAAGCTGGAGAAGGTTATAAGAAGATAGCAAAATGTTTTCAGATGTCAATATCCTCTTGTACAAATATGGTCTTCATGGAAGAGTCATCAGAAGAAAACCTCTTCTACATCCTCACCACAAAAATCAGTGTCTGAACTTTGCAAATGAACATATAGACAAGCCTGATGCATTTTGGAAACAAGTTCTGTGAACCGATGAGGTTAAAATTTAACTTTTTGGGCCGGAATGAGCAAAGGTACATTTGGAAAATAAGGGGAACAGAATTTGATGCAAAGAACCCCTGTCCAACTGTTAAGCATGGGGGTGGATCAATCATGCTTTGGGCTTGTATTGCAGCCACTCGCACAGGGAACATCTCACGAGTAGAAGGAAAAATTGATTCAATAAAATTTCAGCAAATTGTGGATGCTAACTTGATGCCATCTGTGAAAAAGCTGAAGTTAAAGAGAGTATGGCTTCTACAAATGGATAATGATCCTAAACACACCTCGAAATCCACGGGGGATTACATCAAGAAGTGTAAACTGAAAGTTTTGCCATGGCCTTCACAATCTCCTGACCTCAACATAATTGAAAATCTATGGATAGACCTTAAAAGAGCAGTGCGTGACAGATAGCCCAGAAATCTCAAAGAACTGGAAGACTTTTGCAAGGAAGAATGGACAAAGATACCTCAAACAAGAATTGAAAGACTCTTGGCTGGCTACTAAAAGCGTTTACAAGCTGTGATACTTGCCAAAGGGGGCAGTACAAGATATTAACTCTGCAGGGTGCCCAAACTTTTGCAGATACCATTTTTTTGTTTTCTGTTATTTTGAAAGTGTAAATGATGGAAATAAAATCTAACTTTTGTTGACATATTATAAGAATGTCTAATCTGTAATTTGATGCCTTTTGGAGATTTTTCCATCTTTCCTTGGCTTCTTTGTCCACATTAATACAATTTTTTACCTGGGGTGCCCAAACTTTTGATCCCCACTGTACCTGCACACCTACCTACCTTCACTATACCTAAATACCTATCGGTACTACCAACCGGGGCCATTACTTATTTATTCATGTGCTGAAAATGTGTGGAGCCTAACATGTTTTTTTGGCAGATTTGTGGTGATAAGTCATGGTTGGAAGAATCTTCATGGGTCTAAGCAAGACGGAGAAGAATAGAAAAGGGAATACCTCCAGAGAGATAAAGAGGCCCCCGTGTGAGTCACTACATGTAACTGCATGGTAATCTGATATGTGGTCACTATACCTAATACCTAACTGCACTGTAATCTGTTGGTGTAACATGGTCTGCAGAGCCTGCGCAGAGATGGGGTCACCACTATATGGTCACTGTATGGGGGGTATTAGTATGTGTACAGTGGTTTTTATTCAGTATCACTATGGCAGTATTCTCCCGTTACTATGTGGTGGTAATGTGTAGTCATGGTGTTGTGTAATTATTTGCTCCTTCATATAGTGGTGATATTGGTGATACTGGTCTGTGTATAGTGGTGTTATTCAGTATCAGCATGGTTATATTATCCCGTTATTATATGGTGGTGATAGTAGTGGTCATGGTGTTGTACATTTATTTGTCCCCTGTATAGTGGTGTTATTGGTCTGTGTATAGTGGTGTTTTTATATAAAAACAGTATAGTGTTATTAGTGATGGTATTGTGAAGGTATTATTTTATGTTTCTAAACCGCAACCCGTGAGAAAATCCTGCATGCTCCCCTAGTGAGCGGCAATGTTCACCTGTTGGGGACGGAGGGCGTACAGGTATGCCCTCGCGTCCTGGTACTTAAGGATGGAGGGCGTATCTGTACGCCCTCCATATTTCCTATAACCACCGTGCGGCGGGCGGTGATCAGACCGGGATGACTGCTGATATCTATCAGTAGGCATCCCATGCAGATGCCTGGGGGGGTCCATAGACCCCCCCCCCCCTGTCGGGGATTCGGAGATCTGCAGTGATTTTGGGCCAATCGCCCGGAAAATAAGAGTGATCAGAGCTGTCACAGACAGCTCCGACCATTCTAAAGGATAAGAGTGAGGTTGCAGGGGTGCCACTTCCTCCTATCCCCTGCCATTGGTCGATCAGGACTGATCGACCAATGGCAGTTGGGGGTGGGGAGGGGGGTTAAAGTTCATTTCCCCGCTCTGCCCGGCAATTGAAGTCCGGGCAGAGCGGGGGGACATGGCCGGCGGCTTACCGGCATCATCGGATCGGCAACTGCGGCATCGAAGTGGTGGCGGAGGCATGGGAGCAGCGGCGGCAGCAGGAGGAGGCATACCGGAAAGTGCAGCAGTGGAGGAGGCTGCAGTGAAGATCGCTGGTAAGTGATCTTCACTGTGGCCTTCTAAAAGTTGCAAAACTACAACTCCCAACATGCCCAGACAGCCAAAGTGGCACAGTTTGAAGACCACTATATGGTCGTCTCCAAACTGTAGCCCTCCAGATGTTGCAAAACTATAATTCCCAGCATGCCCAGACAGTCAGTTCATGTTCAGTTGGCAAAATTTGGAGGACCACAGTTTGGAGACCACTGTGTAGTGGTCTCCAAACTGTGGCCATCCAGATGTTGCAAAACTACAACTCCCAGCATGCCATGACAGTCTGGGCATAATTGGAGTTGTAGTTTTTCAACATCTGGAGGGCTACAGTTTGGAGACCACTACTTGGCGGTCTCAAAACTGTTCTTCCCCAGTTGTTGCATAACTACAACTCCTAGCATGCCTTTCGGCTGTCAGTGCATGCTGGGAGTTGCAGTTTTGCAACAACTGTAGGCACAATGGTTGGGAAACACTGAGCTAGAGTCTGTTTCCTAACTCAGTGATTCCAACCCGTGTGCCTCCAGCTGTTGCAAAACTACAACTCCCAGAATGCACTGACAGACCGTACATGCTGGGGGTTGTAGTTTTGCAACAGCTTGAGGCACATAGGTCGGAATCACTGAGCTAGAGTCTGTTTCCTAACTCAGTGGTTCCCCACCAGTGTGCCTACAGCTGTTGCAAAACTACAACTCCCAGCATCTACGGTATGTCAGTGTATGCTGGGAGTTGTAGTTTTACAACAGCTGAAGTTTTGGGACCCCCTCCCCACCCCACCCCCATGTAAATGTGCAGAGTATATTCACAGTGGGTTTCCTTCTACAAGTTTGAGCTGGTGCAAATTTTCCTTTGCAGCTCAAACTCCCAGCGGATAACTCACTGTAAACCCCCGCCAGTGTTAATGTACCCTAGAAACACTACACTACCACATAATAAAAAGCAAAACACTACATACACACATACACCCCCTTACACGTCCCCCCCTCCCCCCCCCCCCCATAAAAATGAAAAATTTCTCATACAGCAGTGTTTCCTAAACGGAGCCTCCAGCTGTTGCAAAACAACAACTTCCAGTATTGCCAGACAGCCATTGACTGTCCTGGCAGGCTGGGAGTCTTGCAACAGCTGGAGGCACCATGTTTGGGAAACACTGCTGTAGGGTTTTGGTGGAGACAAGCCCCATCCTTGTATCCAGGTCCGCCCCTATTGCAAATTCCCTATTTAGGCCTCAAATGCGCATGGCGCTCTCTCACTTCAGAGCCCTGTTATATTTCAAGGCAACAGTTTAGGGCCACATATGGGGTATTTCCGTACTCAGGAGAAATTGCATTACAAATTTTTGGGGGCTTTTTCTCCTTTTACCCCTTATGAAAAGGTAAAGTTGGGGGCTACACCAGCATGTTAGTGTAAAAAATATAAAAAATGTTACACTAACATTCTGGTGTTGCCCCATACTTTTCATTTTCACAAGAGGTAAAAGGATAAAAAGACCCCCAAAATTTCTAACGCAATTTCTTCCGAGCACGGAAATACCCCATAAAATGCTCTGCGGATGAACTATATGGCTCAGGAGTGAGAGAGCGCCATGTACATTTGAGGCCTAAATTGGTGATGTGCACAGAGGTGGCTGATCGTTACAGCGGCTCTGACATAAATGCACCCCTCATGGAACATAACAAGGGGTATAGTGAGCCTTAACACCCCACAGGTCTTTGACAAATTTTCGTTAAAGTTGGACATGAAAATTAAAAATGTTTTTTCCCCCCTGAAATTCTGGTGTTACCCCACATTTTTCATTTTCACAAGGGGTAATAGGGAAAAAGCCTCCCAAAATTTGTAACACCATTTCTTCTGAGTAAGAACATACCCCATATGTGGATGTAAAGTGCTTTGCGGGTGAACTACAATGCTCAGAAGAGAAGGAGCATCATTGGGCTTTTGAAGAGAGAATTCTTCTGGAATTTAAGGCCATGTGCGTTTAAAAAGCCCCCATGGTGCCAGAACAGTGGAACCCCCCCCCAAATGTGACCCCATTTAAACTACACCCCTCACAGAATGTAATAAGTGGTACAGTGAGCATTTACGCCCCACGGGCGTCTGACAGATTTTTTGAACAGTCGTCCTTAAAAATGAAAAATTTAATTTTTAATTTACACAGCCTACTGTTCCACAGACCTGTCAAATGCCAGTGGGGTACACATGCTCACTGCACCCCTTATTCAATTCTGAGAGGGGTGTAGTTTCCAAAATCGGGTCACATGTGGGGGGTCCACTGTTCTGGCACCATGGGGGCTTTGTAAACGCACATGGCCCCCGGCTTCCATTTCAACCAAATTCTCTCTCAAAAAGCCCAATAGGGCTCCTTCTCTTCTGAGCATTGTAGTTCGCCCACAGATCACTTTACATCCACATATGGTGTATTTCCATAATCAGAAGAAAAGGGGTTAAAAAAAATTCTCCTATTACCCCTTGTGAAAATGAAAAATTTGGGGTAACACCAGCATTTTATTGAAAAAAATAATTTTATTTATTTTTACGTCCCAATTTTATGAAAGTTCGTCAATCACCTGTGGGGGTGTTAAGGCTCACTGTACCCCTTGTTACATTCCTTAAGGGGTGTAGTTTCCAAAATAGTGTGCATGTGTTGTTTTTTTTTTTTTTTTTTTTACTGTTCTGGACTCATGGGAGCTTCCTAAATACGACATGCCCCCCAAAAACCATTTCAGCAAAATTCACTCTCCAAAAGCCCAATGTCGCTCCTTCCCTTCTGAGCCCTCTAGTGCACCCACAGAGCAATTTACATCCACATATGAGGTATTTCCTTACTCGAGAGAAATGGGGTTACAAATTTTGAGGTTCAATGAACCTGTAAAATAACACATCAACATTTCAATAACAGGCCAGGATGCACATAAATTTTAAAATGGTCAGAAAACCATCTACCCAAACTACATATAGTTTAAGAGTCTAGCCCTGCTAGTGTCGCTTCAATAGTGGCACCAATACGGAAAGAAAAAGAACTGATTTTGCAGAACCCAGACCCAAAACTAACTTGCATTTCCGTAAAATAAAGTTACATTGAAAAGTTGTCAAAGGAAGACCAGAAACATAAATAAAGAGGAAGAACCAAGAGGACAAACAGAGAGATACCGCTCCACCAGAGAAACAGGACAGCAAGAAGACCCAGACAAGCGGTTAATAAAAAATTGATTGACCTCTACTCAACGGATCAGTTTTTGAAAAACGAATAAGAATTTTCAAACCTGATTGAAGTACCACCACATCTGAGAATGACAAAGGAGAGGACTTCCTAGGCGATGTTATTTCATCCACCCGAAAGGTACCCAAGAAAGCTTAAAAAAACTGTTTGAAAAAGAAGTACCTGATACTGGTATACACAAACCTCACCACAGGCACAAATTAAATCCTGCAACTGACCAAAATTAATAGGAATCCTCTTGTCTTTTCTAACAGATGACAACTGGTAGCCTTTCATCACCTGCTTCACTGGAAAGAAAGAATAGGGCAGATACCCATCCATTTTTGAAAAAACTAAATTCAGAACGCTAGAGATAAAACTAAAAGAGAAGCCCCTTGAAAGCCATATGGACAAAAAACGCAAAGACACATCAACACCTGAAAAAAAACAATTAACACCCACCTCTGAGTAAAACTCACACCAACATGTCTGAGACTTACAATAAGCTTGCCAAGTCTTAGTCGACATGGACTGCTGAAAAAATTGGTGCACTAATCCATCACCAAGTCCCAAAGGTGAGGAGGACAAGGAAAATCCACCCCATTCCGCCTCCGTGCCAACTGGAAGAACCTGTGGAACTGAGCATGGGATAAGGCATCAGCAATAGAATTTGTAACAGCCGGAATATATATAGCTTTTAACCAAATATTTCATTTTAAACACACTAAAACTAGATGCCATAGAAGTTTAATCACAGGAAGCGCTTTAAAGGACAAACAATTAACATCAAACACTACACCTCTATTGTCAGAATGAACCAAAATACGCTTATTACGAAAAAAAAGGGTCCCCAACCACCAGAGAAACTAAAACCAGGAATAATTCCAACAAAACAATATTAGCGGTAAATCCAGCCTCAACCCAAGACAAAGGCCACGCCTCTGCACACCAATGCCCCTTAAAAAACACACCACACCCTAAAGAACCAGAAGCATCCGTAAACAAACATAAAGGACCAAAATCTGGAAAATCCTCTTGCCAGATAAAAGAGCCATTAAATTAAACAAAAAACCCAGACCATAAAAGCAATTCTTCCTTCAAATGGCGATCCAAGCGAATATGGCACCTGGGGGATTTAAGACCCCCGGTAGCCATATTAAGGCATTTACAAAACACCCTTCCCATAGGGATCACCTTGGACGCGAAAGCAAACATACCCAACAATCTCTGAAGTTCCCGAAACAAAACTTTTTTCTTACCCAGCATCACAGAAATCAAATGTAACATAGCCTCAACCTTGCCACTAGGCAATGAACACTGCATACTTACAGTATAATACTTATACCGAAAAATTCCAAACGCTGACAGGGAAACACTGTTTTAGCAGATGCCAAGGGAACACCAAAATGGTCAGATATTGAAATAAAACAATTCAACAGATCTAAACAATTGCCAGAACTATGTCCTATAAACAAAAAATCATCCAAATAATGTAGTAACTCACCCGAAGAACACAACAAACGGACCACCCACTCAAGAAAGGATGAAAAAGACTCGAAGTAGAAACAGGAAAGAGAAAAATCCATGGGTAATGCTTTATCAAAATAAAATGCCCCATCAAACTGGAAACCTAATGAATTATAACCCAATTCATACATGGGCAGCAAACGGAAGGCATTCTTGCTATCGGCCTTAGCAAGGAAGGCCCCAGAACCTTCCATCCGAATGAGGGCCCATGCTGAATCAAATGAGGCATATTCAACAGAGAAATGCCCCACCGCAACCTCATCATTCAATGACCCATTATTGGGATAAGAGAGGTGATGAATGAGGCAGAAGAAACCACATTCTTTCTTGGGTACAAAGCCCAAAGGCGACAACCGGAAATTAGAAAAGGGGGGAGAAGGAAAAGGGCCTTTAACCTTACCCTCATCAGTTTTCTTCTGAATCTTTTCCCTCACAACATGTTTGTTCATGCGCACAGATGCCAGATTCTCAACCCAACAACAACCCTTTCCCTGAAAAGAAGCAACATAAAAACGATCAGTAAAACTCTCAATTAGAAGCTTAGTTTTCTGACAATCTGGGTATAACTTTAGATAAGGCAACATTTTTACTAGACTCACCGGCGTCCAAGCTGCGGGAAAGCAACTCTTTAATAGAGGACTGTTGTTGTAAAGAGCCACCAACCCGCTTAAAGCATCTGGACACTGGGTGGCTCCCAGAACAGTGTGAGCATTCATGCCGGTATCTGCAATTAACTTTCCATCGGCAGTGAGACTCATTGAAAGAAAAGCAAACCCCTTTCCAAAAGGAAGGGGTATTAGCTGTCTGCTGAGGGCGAGAACACTGTGGGAGCATTAGATTAAAGGGGTAGTCCAGTGGTGAAAAACTTATCCCCTATCCTAAGGATAGGGGATAAGTTTGAGATCACAGGGGGTCCGACCGCTGGGGCCCCCCGCAATCTCTCTGTACGGGGCCCCGGCTCTCCGCCGAGATAGCGGGTGTCGACCCCCGCATGAGGCGGCAGCCGACACGCCCCCTCAATACATCTCAATGGCAGAGCCGGAGATTGCCGAAGGCAGCGCTTCGGCTCTGCCATAGAGTTGTATTGAGGGGGCATGTCGGCCGCCGCTTAATGCGGAGGTCGACACGCCCCCTTCCCGCGGGCTGTCGGGGCTCCGTACAGGAGATCGCGAGGGGCCCCAGGGGTCGGATCCCCCGCGATCTGCAACTTATCCCCTATCCTTAAGATAGGGGATAAGTTGTAAACCACTGAGTCACCACTGGACTACTCCTTTAAGCCAAAACCCCACATCCTTCTGGCCCCATTTCATTTTTCGGTGGAAAGCCAACTTATGACAAAACATTTCGTTGTATGACAGCCATGCAAAACCACCAAAATTCCTATAGGCCTCAAAAATTATATCCAAATGTTGGAAGAGGGCAGAGCAAAGTTGCGGCCTGTGCTCACCCAAGACTGCTGCATAAATGCTAAAGGCCTGTAGCCAATTATAAAAAGACCAAGGAGTAGCAGAACGTTTGTGCTCATCCTCCTTTTCATCCTTCTTATCTGACCACCAATTCCTTAGAGGAAGGTAACAGAGAAAAAACATCCAGGAATTCACCCTTCCAGATCTTCCCCTTAACACTAAATGTTAAATGGAAAACCCACTGGAGATACGTCGCAAGTCAACGCTTCCTTAAAACAAATTTCTGGGACTGATCTGAGTATCACACAACATAGCATCAGAAGACACAGGAGACTCAGATACACTAACCAATTGCTCCCCCACTTTGGGATTAACCCTCTCCACTGTAACATTAGGTGAGACTAAATGCTCAGCTCTTGACATAGGCTGATTAACCAAAACAGGGGGAAAAACCCCACCAGGAGCAACAACTGGTATACCTTGTCCCCCCCCCCCCCCCCCCCTCCCCCTGGGGGGATTAACCCAAGCAGCAGCAGCACCAGCCTGTGGAACTGCTCTGTAAAAATTAGGGAGCATAGTAACATATATAGTAACATAGGGGGAGATTTATGAAAACCTGTACAAAGGAAAAGTTGCCCAGTTGCCCATAGCAACCAATCAGATCCCTTCTTTCATTTTGCAGAGGCCTTGTTAAAAATGAAAGAAGCAAGCTGATTGGTTGCTATGGGCAACTGGACAACTTTTCCTTTGCACAGGTTTTGATGAATCTCCCCAATAGTTCATAAGGTTGAAAAAAGACCAGAGTCCATCAAGTTCAACCTATAACCCTAATAAGTCCCTATTGAGGTGAGTTGATCCAGAGGAAGGTTAAAAACCCTCATACTAGAGGTAAAAATTCCTTCCCGACTCCAAATATGGCAGTCAGAATAAATCCCTGGATCGACCTTCTGTCCCTACAAATCTAGTATACATAACCAGTAATGTTATTGCTCTCCATAAATGCATCCAGACCCTTTTTGATCTCTATTACAGAGTTCCCCATGACCACCTCCTCCGGGAGAGAATTCCACAGTCTCACTGCTCTTACAGTAAAGAACCCCCGTCTGTGCTGGTGTAGGAACCTTCTTTCCTCTAGACGTAGAGGATGTCCCCTTGTTATTGATACAGTCCTGGGTATAAATAGATCACGGGAGAGCTCTCTGTACTGTCCCCTGATATATTTATACATAGTTATTAGGTCTCCCCTAAGCCTTCTTTTTTCTAAACTAAATAACCCTGATAATCTTTCTGGGTACTGTAGTCCTCCCATTCCCCGTATTACTCTGGTTGCCCGTCTTTGAACCCTCTCCAGCTCCACTATATCTTTCTTTAACACTGGTGCCCAGTACTGTACACAGTATTCTATGTGAGGTCTGACTAGTGATTTGTACAGCGGTAGAATTATTTCCTTGTCGTGGGCATCTATACCCCTATTGATGCACCTCATGATTTTATTTGCCTTGGCAGCAGCTGCCCGACACTGGTCACTACAGCTAAATTTACTGTTAACTAAGACTCCTAAGTCCTTTTCCATGTCAGTCGTCCCAAGTGTTCTCCCATTTAATACATAATCCCAGCCTGGATTTTTCTTCCCCAAGTGCATTCCCTTACATTTATCAGTGTTGAAACTCATCTGCCACTTCCCAGCCCAAACCTCCAACCTATCCAGATTCATTTGTAATAGTGCACTGTCCTCTATTGTCTTTACGGCTTTACAGAGTTTAGTGTCATCTGCAAAGATTGCTACTTTACAATTCAACCCCTCTGCAAGGTCATTAATGAATATATTAAATAAGACAGGACCCAAGACGGACCCCTGTGGTACCCCACTAGTAACAGTCACCCAATCAGAATAAGTACCATTAATAACCACCCTCTGTTTCCTATCATTGAGCCAGTTACTTACCCACTTGCACACATTCTCATTTTCAGTATAGATGCCATCATACTAAAGAAGGCAGCTAACCCCGACATAAAAGACTGCCTGGAGGACTCTGTTGCCACCCCAGGATCAACATTAAAACAAGCTGTGCAGCGTGTGTTACCAACACACTCATCATGTGCCGGACGTGACCCAGGATCTTCCACTGAAGCTGCAGAAGCCACACCGAGGTTCTGCTCAGCAGGAGGAGGGGGAGAGGGAATCCAGATCCGCTATGCACCACCATCACTGCTACAATGAGGAGGAGATCCCTTACGCTTGGACCGGGTAGAGGAGCACTGGGACCGGCGAACAGGACCAGCGTCATCAGGTATCGGATCCTCCGACGCAGCAGTATGACATAGATCCGGCTGGAACAAGAGACCGAAGGCACCATAGCTGCAGGTGAGGAGAAAAGTCCAGGAACAGAGTCCTCAACAGGAACACAGGCAGGAGTGGTATTATCAGGCTCCATTAGCAAGCAGCGCCGCAGCCAATCTTCACCGCCAGATGCCGTTGCCCGAGTCATTAACTGGTCAAAGAGGTCTTGAACACCAGGTTGAGCATAAGCTGGCATAGTTAACATATTGCTCTCCATATTACAGCAAAAAGAAGACATGGAGCTGATTACAGCAGGCTGTATGTGAAGAATGAACCCCACCTCAGGCTGTTGATGTATATAAACAGTGGGTTCCCGCTGAAGTTCAAAGCATCAATCAGGTAAGGTCAAGACACATGAAGGTCCAAATTCTGGCCGGCAACAGCAACTTCCATTGGCAAATTCAATTTCCAAATTAGCCACCAATCTTTAATAACAATAACACCATGAACAAAAGACCAAGGACTGGGTGCAGGGGGGGGGGGGGGGGGGGGTGCCCTACTCTGTATTCCGGGCCCTTGAAATTTACAGGCAAAGTATTCTGCCATGCCCAGGTGCTTCCAACTAACGCTATTTCTTAATAGCAGTGTTTTCCAACCGTAATGCTTTTGGCTGTTGGGGCATGGTGGGAGTTGTAGTTGGGAGCAAAGAGCACTGTGGTCAGACTGAAAAGAACTATGCAACTTCCTCTGTAGTATACAGCAGCTGATAAGTACTGGAAGGATTAAGATTTTTGAATAGAAGCAATAGAAGTAATTTAAAAATCTGTTTCACTTTCTGGAGCCAGTTCATTTGAAAAAAAAATTTCCATCGGAGTACCCATTTAAAGTACGCTGCAGGCATAACAGAATGGAGCTTTGTGACTCTGCACCTGTAGCTTCCGGCAGGGCTTTCTGTGCATGCAGGGAAGAGGAGCGGGGAGAAAAGGGACTAAAGCTTTGGGGCAATGATAGAGAGGTAAGTGATGTTTTTTTCATTTTTTATGGGAACAATGTGAAGGAATATGGAGCGAATGTCAGGAAATATAGGGGCAATGTTTAAAAAAAAAGAGGAGCAATGTGAAGGAATATGTCACAAAATTTGGGGGCAACGTGAAAAAAATATGGGGGCAATGCCATGAAATTTGGGGGCAATTTGAGAAAATGGAGGCAGTGTCAGGGAATATGAGGACAATGTCAGGGATTATTGGGGCAATGTGAGGAAATAGGGGGCAATGTCAGGGAATATGGGGGCAATGTGAAGGAAAATGGGGCAATTTCAGAGAAAATATGGGGACAACTTGAGGAAATATGGGGGAAATGTGAGGGAATATAGGGCAATATGAAGAAATATGGGGCAATGTGAAAAAATATGGGCTCAATATGAGAAAATATGGGGGTAATATGAGGGAATAGGGGGTAATGTGAGGAAATTTGGGGGCAATGTGAAAGAATATGGGGCAATACCAGGGAATATACTGTAGTGGGCAATGTCAGAAAATATAGAGGTAAAATATCAGGGAATATATGTGTGGTGTCCTGGTACAGGACATGGTTCTGTATCCTCCCTAAGTCCCCTCAGGAAGAGTCCCTGCAGTCCAGTCTTGCGGCTCTCCTGCAGGGTTCACCCCTTTGCTCACCTTCTATTGTCTCATATAAATGCATTTTATATATTGTGTATGCATTGTCAATATGTATAAAGTTTGTACAAATGTGTACAGAAGAGTTAGTCATGTGAAGCACTGTCATGTGACATACCCAGAGTTCCTTGGGTACAGGACCCACAGGCTTTGCAACCAATGGGCTTTAGTCCAACCTCCTTAGTATATAAGAGGCTATAGTCTCTAAACTCACTATCTTCTCTCCTGGATTTCAGCCAAGCACAATACCTGTACTATCTAAATTCATCTCATCTAGGCCAAAGCCTAAAGAACATGCAGCCAATTCAAAATGTGAGTTATCAAGCACTATCTACAATTCTAGTGACTACTACTCAACTCAAGAATAATATTAGTAGCACAGTGGCCTGCATAGATATTCTCAATACAAGTCCCAGCAAGCCTGCGAGGTATCCTGTGTCCCGGTTGCCTCTAGAGAAACTGCATAACTGTAAAGACTGTTTCTTAAGAATTACAAGTAAAAGTTCCAGTTCTTGCATAATTCCTGCTGTGGACATTCCTTTATTGAAGAACGTTATTGGGTTTGTTGACTACGGTTACATACCGGAAGAACCACATCCTGGCGTCACGAATTATCCGGGGTTAACAACACCTTACCCCACAGGGTTAATACCACCAGGCCCTGCTACACTATTGCAACACCCCAGCTCACCACATATGGGCAATGCGAGGAAAAAGGGGCCAATGTGAAGGAATGTGGGGACAATATGAGAAAATATGGGGACAATGTGAGGAAATATGGGGAAGATGTTAGGGAATATGGAGCAATGTGAAGGAAAATGGGGGAAATGTCAGAGAAAATATGGGGGCAATGTCAGTAAAAATATGGGGACAACGTGAGGAAATATGAGGGCAATGTGAGTCAATATGGGGCAATGTGAAAAAAATATATGGGCTCAATATGAGAAAATATGGGGGCAATTTGAGGGAATAGGGGGGAATGTGAGGAAATATGGGGGCAATGTGAAAGAATATGGGGAAATGCCAGGGAATATAGGGGAAAATGTCTGGGAATATGGGGGCAATGTGAGAAAATATGGGGACAATGTCAGAAAATATAGGGGTAAATGTCAGGCAATATAGGGGCAATGTGAGGAAATATTAGGGCAATGTGAGCAAAAAGGGGCCAATGTGAAGGAATATGGGGACAATATGAGAAAATATGGAGACAATGTGAGGGAATATGGGGAAGATGTCAGGGAATATGGGGCAATGTGAAGGAAAATGGGGGCAATGTCAGAGAAAATATGGGGAAAACGTGAGGAATTATGAAGGCAATGTGAGTGAATATGGGGCAATGTGAGGAAATATGGGGCAATGTGAAAAAATATGGGGGCAATGTGAGGGAATAGGGGGGAATGTGAGGAAATATGGGGCAATGTGAAAGAATATGGGGCAATGTCAGAAAATATAGGGGGAAATGTCAGGGAATATGGGGGCAATGTGAGGAAATATGGGGTAATGTGAAGAAATATTAGGGTAATGTGAGGGAATATGGGGACAATATGAAAGAAATTTGGGGACAATACTAGAAAATATGGGGGGACAATGTCAGGGAATATGGGGAAGACTTCAGAGAATATGGGGGCAATGTAAGGAAATATGGGGAATGTGAGGAAATATGGAGAAATGTCAGGGAATATGGGGGGCAATGTGAAGGAAAATTGGATCAATGTGAATGAATATGGGGGCAATGTCAGGAAATATGGGGACAGTGTCTTAGAAAATATGAGGGCAATGTTAGAACACATGGGGAAATATGAAGAAATATAGGGCAATGTGAAGAAATATAGACACAATATGAGAAAATATGGGGGCAATGTGAGGGAATAGGGGGGCAATTTGAGGAAATATGGGGGATTGTGAGAAAATATGGGGGCAATGTCAGGGAATATAGGGGGAAATGTCAGGGAATATGGGGGCAATGTGAGGAAATATGGGACAATGTGAAGAAATATGGGCGCAATATGAGAAAATATGGGGGACAATGTGAGGACATAGGGGGCAATTTCAGGAAATATGGGGGCAATGTGAGAAAATATGGGGGCAATGTCAGGGAATATAGGGGGAAATGTCAGGAATTATTGGGGCAATGTGAGGGTGTATGGGGCAATGTGAAGAAATATTAGAGCAATGTGAGGAAACATAGGGACAATGTGAAGGAATATGGGAACAATATGAGGGAATATACGGCAATGTGAGAAAATATGGATGCAATGTGAGGGGGGCACAAAGTAGGGCACTATTACTGTGTGGAGCAATACACATGAATAGTTTGTAAGAGTGTAAGATGTTTGTCCAGTAGATTCCGTGAAGCTGAGTTGTGTCTGGAAAAGTCTTCATGATGGTCCAGGCCAGATGAAAAAAGAAAAGTGAAAGACTCTGATGAGAGAAGACGTCACTTGTGAGTTACTACATGTAGCTGTAATCTCTTACACCATCTGCAAAGCCTGTGTAGAGCTGGTGTCTACTACTATATGGTCACTGTATGGGGGGAATATTTATGTTACTGATTAGTAGATTTTGCTCAGTGACAGTATAGTGCAAAAAAAGGGTTATGTTCCAGTTTTGCCTAAAATAGCAATCAGGTTTTGCCTAAGGTAGCAAAAACCCTTGCACCAGCCTCTGGCTGTCCGAGCATGCTGGGTGTTATAGTTCTGCAACAGCTGGAGACACATTGGTTAGGAAACACTGGTCTAGATTATACGGCAGTAATTCCGTACTCACAAGAGGGCCTGATGGTTTTTACATCCTTATATTGTGTAGTTGGGGGGACATTTGGGTCATTTCTACTACATTCATTCTTCCTGTGAAAAGCAGAAGTCTTGCCCAGATTTTTACCACCCAAATAGAAATGATACATACTAAACCAGCTGCCCATCGCTCCCGTATCTGCTACAGTTTTTGTATAAATCCAGTCACAACATAAATCCGCTTATTACTGACCCATAGCATAAAAGGGTTATACACAAAAAGGTTATTTATTAGACAGAAGCTTTCAGCATTTCTGTGAATGTAAAACCTCACTCTGGTTTCACTTCTTTAACAGACTTCCCTATTTTATCTATTTATTACAGTAAATCTGGCTCGAGTTGCATGGTCTGTATTGAAAATATTCCCTATTACAAATGATATATAATCTCATATAATTTATTATATTTCTAAATTTTCTACAAAAATACTTAGAAGAACCAATTAGTTACTTCCAAAGTGTCATGCACCAAAATGTTTACCAGCAATGGACAGTATTATATTGTCATACATAGTTTCCGTCAGCAGCACAACATAAGGTGAACTTTGCCTCCGCTGGGCCAATAGGAAAGGTAAAATAATTGAAAGAAGATTCCCATCTAGAATAATTTTACTTTTTAGGAAGATATAAGCCCTAATAGAACATCCAGTCTTGAGAAGGTAACACCAATAGATCTAGATCGTGCAGGCAAAAAAAAAATCAGCTTTTCCCTACTTCTACCATACGAAAATTTTAACAAGTCCTTCCTAAATCATCTTGTATAATTAGAATATGGCATTTTATTTCTCTAAGAAAGGTATATATCAACAAAGGACCAATCACAGTATTTATATCAAACATGGATCTTTATTGAGAAAATCCAGTAAAAAAACAATCACTTCAAAAACAGGACCCCTCCCACCCCCACAAAAAATACATAACACCCCTGGGGAGAAAAAATACAAGGAAGGTGCAGGAGGGTGAGAAAATAAATCAATCAACGCCCAAGCTAGAGAGGGCAATGCAAAGCTAAGAGTCCGTAACTGCATAGACAAAGATACATATGTGAAGGCAATAAAAGGACATCAAAGACAAGAGAAGCAGCCCATAATACCAGCCACAATATCTGCCATGTATGATTCTCATGAGTGTGTGTGACACCAACACACGTTTTTCTCTGCTGAGTTTTGTCAGGGGACGTGTCGGTGTTACTCGTTCAGTTGCCTTAATTGTTTATTTAAAAAAATACATAGCAAAAAATTGTGGATAGTAACCATGGGGTCATCTTGTCATTAAGAAAATGTCGGAAAAGATTACTTTGTATTCTTTGTTTGTTTTATAATACAACAAAATGTCATCCCCTGCTCTGTGCCCAAACGCCCTTGTTGTGCAGGAGCTGGACTTACTGGTCTAAGTCTTAACACTAAAGAGTGCCCACTCAGCCAATCACGGGTCACAGCATTGGCCCACCTCTTTTTGTGTAAAGACCAACATTGAAAGTAACGCAAAGCAGGACCAAGCTCTGATCGAATTGGGGGGGAAGGGTCACAGCAAGCGAGTACATGATTTTAATTGTTTTTACCCTTGACAATTTACAGTAAAAAAGTGTTCCTCAGACACCCCCTTTAATGTAAAGTATTCAGTGTTACCAAATAAAAGTGAATGCTAAAGTGAGGCGCACCTGGGGTTGCATAACTCATCCATTCATTCCCCAGCTACTCCAGTGCTGCCTTTCTTAGGCTATGTTCATATGGTGTAATTTTTGTGGAATGTCCGGAAAATTTTGAGACATATCACATCTAGGAATGCTCAGAAATGTGCAGTCTCCATAGACAGCAATGCATTTCCGAGCAGATCACACTGAAAGAATTGACATGTCAAAACTTTCTGCTGAGGCAAGAATTTGAATTTTCATGCCATATTTTTACGGCACAGAAATTCTGCCGGAAATTCTGTTTCTGAAAACAATGGACTGCAACAAAATTTGTGAGCTGAACTTCATTCTAAAAAACAGAACTCCAATCCACTGGTCCCCCCTAGAAATATACAGTATATGTAAAAATCTCAAAAGCTTCTGACTGCCACCAAACATCTGAGTCTTGCACAGATGTATACAGAAGTGGTCAAAAACCATCCTGGCAAAACCCAGCAAAATGCGTCAGTATTTCTACAACCAGGGAGAACTTCATTGTATCACATGGTAGGTGGATGAATACCATGTTCTTCTTTCACTCTTAATCAAACTGTTGGAAGAAAAACACAGTTTTAATGTAAAAAGTAATTCACATACATATACAGTATAAAATAAAGGGCAAATATACAGTATAAAATAATTAAAAAACTTAAAAATAGAGTATCTTTCCATATTCATTACTAACACAATATACATTTACCTATATTACATCATTGATAAAGTTGCTGTCTCATAAAGACAACCCCTGTCCATGAATCCTATTAGGGCATATGGACATTAAAGAGGGGGTCTCCTGCTCAGGGCCCCACTCCAGGAGCCAAAGATTATCAGATCAATTTGTACCAGCAGCCTCGGTTCTAATAGAAGCACACTGGGGGAGATTTATCACTGAGTTGTTTTTAATGTAATTTTTAAAGTCACTTTTGTTGTGGGTTTTTTAGCGGACATGCACATAATTTATCATATGTTTGTGTGGCTTTATCATGGGGAAATGGGGGAATTGGCGATTTCCCCCATTGCACTTTATAAAGCCACTGCTTGTGGTGAGACGTCGGGGGTGGGGGGGGGGCTATGTTTAAGGTTTTCATTTCACCCAGTTGGTCTCAGTAATAGTGGCCATGGACTACAGCCACGGCAATTGAAGTGCACAGTGTTTTTTTTATGAGACCAGTGGGTAGAGGTTTTTAAATGTTCAGGTAGGTGCTTATTAAAAGTTACTTTTTAATATTACTAGTGGATGGTAAATTTAGGGTTCAGTGGTCGCTTAGCGATCAATTGTATATAGAAATTGAAAGTAATAACCCTCCATCCATAGGTCCAATAGTGTGTGAAAATGTGGAATCTATACAGCACCACTTAACTGTACACTTAGTGTTAAGGGGTCACATGAAACCATTATTATTTTTGTTAAAATTGCACAATGTTTTAAATGACATTGCTGTGGAAACCTTAGTAAATATGTTGGGTTTTTGTGAAAATGTTGGGAACACGCCCCTTTTCTGAGACCACGCCTGTTTTCATGACAGTCACGCCCCTTTTTTGGTATTCTTAGCAAAATGGAGAGTCAGTCTGGGTTTTTTCAATTCTGGCACAGAATCTGGCGCAATGCGACAGAATCTGGTGCAATGGGGCAGAATCTGGCGCACAACCAGACAAAACATGTCGGGTTTGCAATAGTTAATGAGGGCCATTATGTTTTATTGTGTTTAGTTTTTACTTGTTTTTTGTTTTTACTTGGTCAGCACTCTGCCCCTCCCCCCTCAGCCCAGGCATATATATAAATTAGCAGGAAGCTGCACAGGGCCCCTTTCTTTTTGGCAGCCTCCCAGTCTCTGACTGAGAGCATATGGTGAGTGAGCTTTTACACCTGTTCACACTGTTGTGGTGCTGTGCGGCGTCAATTGCTGCCGCGGCGCCAGTGTCTGTGGGACTGTCTGTGTCTGTGGGACCCAGGGACTGGTTTGAGTGGCATTGGGACTGCTCTGCCAATGGGTCGTTCCCACTGTGGGCACTGGTGTTGCGCCGGTGGTGGTCGCTGCTCAATGCTATGCCATTTTATGCTAGGGACGTTAGGGACCCACTACTTACAGGTGGCCGTGACGTGGTAGTGGGCTTGCACTTCATGATCATAAAGTACACTAACGACCTGTTAGTTTAATACATGTTGCTGAGAAGCATTAGATCATTGTGCATGTTGTGGATGTGCGACCATATCTGTTTTCTCTATTTGAATTTGCATTATGTTTTATTGTGCTGAGGCTAGCATGAAAATAATAAAAAGCATATACTCCACTAGGGGGTCCCCTTGTGAAGTCTTTTTTCAGTCCCCCGCTAAATGGCCCGGATGCTTAGACGGACTTATCTTGGCAGTGACAGCCAATAACTGGGTACAGATGTGTCCTGGGATGATTCAGGTGATTGGCAGAGGACCACCATGTGTTACTAATAATAGTTTTTAATGGGGCACAGTATAGCAACTATCATACATTGGCTGGCAATGCAGATGGCATGGGTAGGCAATAAATTAACAGATAGTCTGAAGGGTTGATTCAAGATGCCACTTTTTGACTAGAAACAGTGCCAATCTTTTCCATGGGCTGTGCATGTTATTGCAGCTAAGTACATTTAGCCAATCATTTATGCATTTACACTTGGGACAGAAACTGAGCTTTCCTGTTCTGATTCGGACAGATTGATGCTGATTGCTGCCCTTAAATTTGCAAAGAAAAGAGTGTGTTTGCTTTTCTCATTTGGCCATTCCAGATATGTTCTTTGTTTCATGAGAGCTTTTAATTTGAAATACCGTGAAGGAATAAGATATTGTGGGATTGGTTCCAGTAGGATAAGGATAAGGTTGTCTGTGTTCTCGGAATAAAGTTTGTGTTCAGCAAAATACAGTTCATAATGGCACCACTCACTCTGAACAAAGTGTGGGGACAAGACAAAGATTGACTTGTAGCTATTATCAATGCAGTTGATGATGTTTTCCACTATGCTTTTTCCTGGGGTAAAATTCCTCTCATGCTGACAGATGCGGATATCATTAATGCTCTGCATGCTGGGCAACAAAATATTCTTCACCCAAGATGCATCATTTTCACTATAGGAGATAAAAGCATGGAAAGAAAAATCTCTCCTGAGCTCCTGGTAGCCATTTTTGGAATTTCTCGCCCTATGCTTTGTCCTTATCAATTGCCAGATCATTTTCAAAAACCAAGGTATATCAAAATACTTACATAGACATAAAAATAGCAATAGGCCAACAATTATTGGTACAACAATAACTGAAACCATTATAAAAACATTACAATACATCTCAGGTAGGTAGAAATCCTTTAACCTGACCCCTTTGAAATCTTCGGGTCTTTCGCAAACATAGTCATCTGGCCAACCAATAAATTTCCCTGGGTTCTTTTTTCCCTCATATATAAATGTATTTATCTCACAGAAACAATGGAACGGATTGTTTGCTATGTTAATTTGTTTTGGCCCAGAGCAGTTTTTGAGAGACTCAGAGGATGGATATGGTACCTGGTTAAACTCAACACTTATTATCATAAGACGGGGAAATAAAGTGCAATCTGGTAGATCGGAGAGTCTATTGTATTCAAGGTTAAGGTATTCTAAATTTATCAGATGAGTTATTTCCAATGGGACCTCCAAAATATCATTGTTACGCAAATTAACCCTTTTGACATTTTTTGGTAAACACAGAAACACAGAGCTGGGCAATGAACAAGATGCCATATTTAACGTTCTTATGCTTGATGACCAGTGGCAGTCTTCTTCCGTGTAATCAAGAGGATTCTGGCTGACGTCTAGGTGTTGTAAGGACGTCATCTTCTCTGTCATTAGGCTTACTTTAGACAACTTTTGTAACTTATTTCCTGCCAGTTTTAACATTTTCAACTTAGTCAGTGTCGAACAGTCCTGAAAAACATCGTTGGTAACTGCATTCTTGGAAAAGTCGATGTACTCAAAGGTGCTAGGTTTTAAAGGACATGTCATGAAAAGTAAATTGGAATTGGTAATTGTTAGATTCTTGATGTTCATTTCAGAGAACACACTGTACAAATCCGATTGATTGAATAAAAACGCTTCAACCGCAACATGGTCAAATAAAAGTTCTGTCACAGAAGTGTTAGAATAGTCAAAATATATCTTGGAGATAAATCCCTGAATAGTGAGATTGTATACATGTAAGCTCTCCAAAGATGAATGCCATATTTTCTGAAGAATCTGGATAAGATGAATCCATAATAGGCCAAGATCCCTCAAGGATAAATGGGTAACCCGAGAGTTATTGACTATTGCCGAAATATATCCATCATAGACTTTTCCTACATCCCATTTACCAAATTTGGATAGTTCTAAAAACTTTGAAGTATTGACAGCATCAAACAGAACACTGAAAAGGTCTTTCTGATCAGATAGGGAAGAAAGATGTAAGCGGTTTGTATTCAACACTAGGAGGCTTGAATTTTCATATTGGTATAATCCACTTAAGTCAATGAATACCTGCTGCAATCGTAAGTGAGAAACAAATTCCAAATCTGATTTAAGAATATTAGAAGCACTAAAACCCAAATATTCCAGCCGGAGAAGATTTGTGAAGCTTCTACAAACAGACAATGTTATAAATTTATTGGAGGAAATGTCCAGATGACGAAGGTTACTGGGAAAAGAATTAGATACGTTTTCAAGGCGGTTGTTGGATAAATCCAAGTATACCAGATTATTGTTAGAGTCAAAAACATGTGAGTCCATTTTAGTAATTTGGTTACAAGACAGATTGAGGACTCTGAGATCTAACAAATACCCAAAATCTTTTGTTTCCAGTTTTTGGATGAAATTGTATGATAGATCCAGTATAGTTGTTTGTAGGGACAGATTTGAGGGTACGCTGGTCAGCGACTTGTAGGAGTAATTAGCAATGACGTCATCGCTTTCCATCACTGAATGTTGATCACATAGGGCAGGCATGAAGACAGAAGCCAGGGTGAGAATGATGAAGGTGGCCATAGTTCCACAGATGTCCTTGCTTCTTCTTTGAGTCTGTTCTTACACTATAAATTAGATAAATATTATTAGTTATTAAGTAGTTTTCCTATTAATATTCTAACTAACAACACAGAAGAAGCCACTATGTATGTTTTTCTCAAAAACCTTTAAGCTTACTTCACATCTACATTGGTGGTTTCTATCACAGATTTCACCACAATACAATACAAATTTGTTTGGCAAAATAAAGTACATCATGACAGAAGTCAATGGAGTTCACCTGCCACATTTGGTGTTTGCCATCTAAGGGATTGTGCACCCCTCTAATTTTTGATTTTCTGTTCCTATAATAAAAAAATAAAAAAAAGCAATATTGCTGCAGATGTGAACCAACTATGCCTTCAATATATCAATACTCTGCTATCCATCTACCCCCTCTTCTATTGTCGGTAGCACAACCAAAACAGATGTAGATGGGAGTAGAACATGTGATTGCAGCTTTAGACAAGACACAGTTTGTAGTGTATTAACTTGAAGATACAATTCTTTAAGATCAGTGTTTTTTATATGATATTCTTAATACAAAGTGTGCTGGAGTAAGATGCCTGAATATTTGAGGCATCTTTGACTGTCCCTGCAAAAAATTTTGGCAAAAATTACAGTAAATCTGTTCAGCAATGGGAGAGTACTCCCTGCTAAGCCCTGCAATTTAGGGAAATTTTTCCGTAAAACAAGTATATGTCAAAATATTCACTCTTATTGTGTCATAAAACTACCATAACATTACCCTATATAGGAGCTGTATACACAGAGTGGTATTAAATCTCAAATTCTAAGGTTTTTATGACAAATTACTATTGTGCACAGCAATCATTTTTCTGACTTGTCTTCACTTTAAATTCAGCGCCAAATTGACCAGCACCATTCTCTACACTCTCCACAGTTTACAGCTGTGCAAAACCCATCTCCAGCATAAGAACCAGCGGCACAGAATCATATTAAACTGGGTCTCACAATTGAGGCAGGTTTTTTCCAGCTACGAGCAACTGGGAGCAGGGAGAGCGCACCTCTATTGAGGCATTTGGGCACCAAATTCAAGAAGATCATTTAGAGAATTTACTATACTGAACAGTCATTTGTCATTTCTATTTTAGATGTATGGTCAGCCTACTCTCAATTTATTTAGGAAATATAACCCCCATTATATGAAAACTTTATTTTTCGAAGCCATAGCAATTTATTTGGGTGAATCCATTATTTCTCACTAGGTTTCAAACTTGTTATTTTAATGGTTGTAATAACAAAGATTTTTTTTTTCAACGCAATGTTAAACACTCAGCGGAAAAGAATGTAGGAAGAAAAACTTGAGAGTTAACGTTTGAACAGAAGATAAAACACAAATGCAATAAAAACTACAAAACATAAGAGGGTATAGTAAATGGGGTAGATTACACAAAATGTATGGGTTAACTAAAAAGGTGGCGCAAAGAGAAACAGTGTTTTTTCCATTCTTTGGCCACAATTCATCTGTAATAAAATCTGAATGACATCCTCTCCCCCCTCCATCATTTTCAGGGGGGAATCTGGAGGCCCTCATACACATTAGACATTCAGCTGGTTGTAATAAAATCAGCAGGATCACAATACTTTTTTTCTAATGTGGATGCCTTAAAGGGGTACTTTGCTGAAAAACTTTTTTTTTTTTATCAACTGGTGCCAGAAAGTTACAGATTTGTAAACTACTTCTATTAGAAAATCGTAATCCTTCCATTACTTATCAGCTGCTATATACTCTATAGGAAGTTTTTTTTCCTTTTCAAATTTCCTTTCTGTCTTACCACAGTGCTCTCTGCTGACACCTCTGTCCATTTGAGGAACTGTCCAGAGTAAAAGCAAATCCCCATAGCAAACCTGTCCTGCTCTGGACAGTTCCTAAAATGGACAGAGGTGTCAGCAGAGAGCACTGTGGTCAGACTGAAAGGAAATTGTAGTATACAGCAGCTTATTAGTACTGGAAGGATTAATATTTTTAAATAGAAGTAATTTACAAATCTGTCTTAACATTCTGGTACCAGTTGATAAAAAAAAAATGTTTTCCAGTGGAGTACCCCTTTAAGTCACATATTAATCCACATAACATTTACTCATAAAAGCACAGTATTAAGTGAACACATACGGTACATAAACCTTTTATTTAGCAGACAGCAGAGTCTACTGACAGATACCTACTCTGCCTGTACTGTAGTCAAATCAGGACCTAGGTATATTAATCTGGTATATAGCTGTCCGTGTATATTCTTATTGAAGTTAACTATGTCTGTTTTATTATAGGTTCAGTCCTGGATAATTATCATAAAAAAAAATTCTTTGTATTAAAATTTGTGGCTAAAAGTGAAAACCTTTGGGCCCAATAGTATTCAGTAAGTGATTTAATAAACTTCCTAAATATCATTTTGATTACATTAAGGGGTGCAGTTTTTGTAATGACAGGGATTTATAGGGCGTTCGAACATTCAGACCTCTCTAATCTACTTCAAAACTGAACTGGTCCATAAAAATTTCAGATTTTTACATTTTCTCAAAAATTTTGAAAATTGCTGCAAAACCTCTAAGCCCCGTAATGTCCTATAAAAGTAAAAGGAGTTTTAACAAATGATGCCAACAGAAAGTAGATATATTATCTTTCTTGCAAGCAGAGAATCTAGAATAAAAAAAAAAATTAACTTTTTATTTACGGAATTTTGGATTTTTTTTCACACAAAAATGCTGAATGTATCGACCAAAATTTACCACTTACATTAAGTAAAATATGTCAGAGGTTCTGAAGAGCAATGCAGAACCTTTAGGGGCATGACAATTCAAAAAAAATGCACGATCCACATCAGACAAGTATTACAATTACATAAACAACATATAAAACTTGACATATGGGGTACATAGCTCAAAAGTACAAAAAAAAACAACAACTGGAATACCCCTTTAAATCCACTAAAATTCAGTCTGTATTGAGTTTAGGTGCAGATATCTGTCATGTGTGTCTTTAAAATCAATAGCAGATTAGCTTAGTGCAAACCCTCAGCCTTACCGAAGAATCAAACCTAGAAATACAATTTACTGCATCAGGAACGTAAGTTGGAGAAACAAGTAGAGAGTATGATCTCAAGGGCGATGTTGGTTATGCTGAAAGTTACGCTGACATTAATACTGTAATCCTGTAACCTTCACCCAGGAAGCTGCGACTGAAATGGGTTAAAAAGGCATCACAATGTTATGTACAAGGTGAAAGCACTGCCTTAATGCAGTCCAGAATATAATACACATATAAATATACTTACAGATGAGACGTGAGAATGCCATGTCTATGCCAAGGCTGACTGGCAGCAGTGTGTTATGCAGCAGAGTAGTGCTCTGTGACAAATACGGCACAGCTCTGGCAGAACAGGAAGGACAAGGGCTCATATACACAGTACAATGCTCCTGTCTGTCAGGAGACCATTGAGTCACTGTATACATTGTAACTGAATGTTTCATTGTTTAGAAGAAACGTCTTTTTTCATTAATATAATGCTATAATTTATAACCAGGAGGTTGTTGATGTAAAGATTCCCATTGCTGGACATGGGATGGCATTGTGGGCACAAGTTCTTTTACAGGGATTGTCCCAGAAAATCATTACCTTATTTTTCGCCATATAAGACGCACTTTTTCTTCCCCGAATACACCCCTATCGCGGCGGTCCCTGCGGCCATTAAACGGCCGGGACCTGCGGCTAATACAGGACATCACAGATCGCGGTGATGCCCTGTATTAACCCTTCAGACGCGGCGATCAAAGCTGACCGCCGCGTCTGAAGGGAAAGTGACACTAACCCGGCTGTTCAGTCGGGCTGTTCGGGACCGCCGCGATCTCACCGTGGCGGTCCCGAACAGCCCGACTGAATAGCCGGGTTAGTGCTTACAGGACACCAGGGGGGACCTTACCTGCCTCCTCAGTGTCTTCTCCGTTCAGGGATCCCCTGTATGGCCGGCGCTCTCCTTCCTCGTCATCACGTCGTCGCGTACGTGCGACGGCGTGCGTAACGACGTGATGGCGGCGACGGAGAGCGAGGATACCCGGCCGGCAGCAGAGACATTCCAGAGCGACGGGGACACGGCGACAGCGATGGAGCGACATCCAGGGCAGCGGTGACGGGTCCGGAGCGACGGGGACACGTGAGTATTACCTCCTATGCAGTGGTCTTCAATCTGCGGACCTCCAGATGTTGCAAAACTACAACTCCCTGCATGCCCGGACAGCCAACGGCTGTCCGGGCATGCTGAGAGTTGTAGTTTTGCAAAATCTGGAGGTCCGCAGGTTGAAGACCACTATTTGGTTCAAAATCTTTATTTTTTTAGATTTTGCCCCTAAAAATTGGGTGCGTCTTATACGCCGGTGCGTCCTATAGGACGAAAAATACGGTATTTTTATAGTGTTTTAGAAGGTTTGATTAGTGGGGTTTGACCCTCAAGTCCCTAACGTAAACAGAAACTTGTACATGCCTGTTTGGCTCTTCAAAGCAACCATTTTTAAAGTTTTAAAGTGTGTTCTTACTATGTGGTCAGTTCCACGCAAGCACAACATTGATACACCCCATGCTTGTACCACTTGTACCACTATCCCAAACACGGGCCCACTAACCCAACAGGCAGTGGCAGCCCCACAGATCCCTTTGAGGTTTCTAGGTCAGGCCACCAGACCAGAAATGTGCCCCAAGTATGACCACAGGAAGCTAGCCCAAGCCATGGTGTGGACTGTAACCACCACCACTGCAACATAGAATCGGCAGAGTAAGGGACACAACCCCTACTGACAGATTAAGACCCCTCAGCTCTTGGCCACAAACCTCTACAAGCAACCTCTACAAGCAACGGCAGAGTAAGGGACACAACCTCTACTGACAGATTAAGACCCCTCAGCTCTTGGCCACAAACCTCTACAAGCAACCTCTACAAGCAACGGCAGAGTAAGGGACACAACCTCTACTGACAGATTAAGACCCCTCAGCTCTTGGCCACAAACCTCTACAAGCAATAAAAAAAAATTTCTTTACATAGTTTTGTCAATAGAAAAATAAAAGAATAAGGGCTTTTAGAAGCCAAGAAGGAAAAGATAAAAAAACTTTTTTTTTTTTTTTTTTACTGTTGTTGGAAACTCCTTAAACCCCTTAACTACACATGGAGGGGGCTTGTGAGCCGAGCTGCACCTAGCAGAAGAAAGCTGCACTAATAGCTGTTAACTATTTAAATGCTGCATATTATTGTTGGTTTTGGGTTTAGATTGGCTCCCCGTACAGTAGGGGTGTGGGTTTCTGTGCTCTGTAATGCATGATGGCAGTCCGGGTGTCGAGCAGGTTTGGCCGTTTGGCAGTCAGGGGGAGGAGCTGGGCAAAAGGATATGGCTGGAACTGATTGAATAAGCTAAGTCTCTACCTCCTGTCTACCTCCTGCCTGCACTAAAATCAGTTGTAGTTTTGGTTTCGGTCAGCTGCAGAGCCATAGGCTGGGTCAGGGCATGCTGGGAGTTGCCATTAGTTACTAAGTACAATTCCTTGTGTGGTGTCCCAGCACCAAATGCTTTCCTGTGGACTAAAGATTGCCTTGGGCATCCCTGCTGTCTTTATGTTGGGCCCACTGCTCCATAGTATAGTTTACTATAATGTGTTGTATTTATGTGTTATGTTGTGTTAAATGATGTACTGTATCCTTATGAGAATGCAGCAGAGTTACCAGGTGACCCTAACGCCCCACTGTGAGCCCCCAACATTGGCCTTTATGTAGTGTAGGGGGGAAGAGTTGTTCAGTTTAGAGTTAGAATCTAGTGTAAGAGGAGTTAAAGAGCTGAGGAACAGAGTGAGGAGACATGAATAGAAGAGCTTAAAGACTGCAGCCAGCCAGTCTCAGGAAAACCCCAGCACACAGGTGAAAAACAAAGCCTGTCGATAAGCACAGGTCCTTGAGGAGAAAAATTGTCTACAGTCAGTCAACACAAAGTCACTAAATCTTGGAGGACCGTAGGGGTTAACAGTGCTCTGGTGTCACGAAAAAGTTCATACCACCTTCCTACCACCCATGGTGTCGCCACACTAGCATGTCCTAACTTTAACTCCCAGTATGCCCTGACACAGCCAATGGCTCTGCAGCTGACCCAAACCAGAACAACAACTTCCAGCATGTCCTAACAGCAACTCCAAGTATGCCCTAACACAGCCAATGACTCTGCAGCTGACTCAAACCAGAACCACAATTTCCAGCATGTTGCACTATACAGCATTATAGTTTTAGTTTAAGTGCAACATGCTGGAAGTTGTAGTTCTCTTCTAGGTCAGCTGCAGAGCCATAAGCTGTGTCAGGGCATTTTAGAATTTGTAGTCAGCGCCCCCTCCCTCACACAGGGCCTCTCTCCAGCCCCAACACACACACACACATAGCAGGACTCCCAGCCCCCTCCCTCACATAGAAATAGCATCAGGTTCCCTTTCCTCTCCCCCAGTGCAGCACATCTTCCCCCAATTAGCATCAGTTCCTGTGTGCCTTAAGTGGGAGGAGCCAGAAGAGCAGTGAAAAGGCAGAAAGTGAGTGTCCTGTCTGTTCAGTATGTAGTACAGACTCTGTAGCCTCTGGACCTCTGCTCATTGTGTCAGTCTGTCAGGAGTCTCAGGACATGTGTGATGCTGCAGCTGCAGTGTACAGGTCCTGACAGACTGACACACTGACTTGTTGGGATTCAGTCATAAAGTCCTTCAGCCATGGCCGGCCAACAGGGGACCAGCTTGCAGAAATGTTCCTGATATCCTGGTAGGCCAATCCGGCCCTGCAAGGTGGGGGACTAAAACGTTTAAGCACAATGTTAAAAAAAACAACCCCCATATTAAAAATTCAAATCAATCCCATTTGTAAACAAAAAATGGAAAATATTTGTTATTGCTGCATGCGGAATCGGTCATACTATTAAAATATAACTTTGATGGTGAACAGTAAAAACAAAAAAACAAAATCCAAATTCTGGAAATGCATTTTTGGTCACATCACATTCCATTTATTTTTTATTTAGATATATTTTTTTTTATAAAAAGCGATAAAAAAAAAGTCCAATCTATGCCAAATTGCACATCAAGACACAGAATAATGAGCCACAACACAGCTAATTTGGCAGAAAAATAACAGGATTTAGAGGTCAGAAAAGGGCAATTTGAAGCATAAGCATTTAATTTTATAAAACTAGTAAATTAAAATAAAAAACATGCACAAATTGGGAATCAATGTAATCATACTATACTGAGTAATTAAAAGGGGAACGCCACTGGAAAACATTTCCTTTTAAATCAACTGGTGCCAGAAAATTTGCAATTCAGATTTGCAAATTACTTCTATTAAAAAATCCCAATCATTTCAGTACTTATCAGCTGCTGTAAGATACACAGGAAGTTCTTTTCTTTTTTTAATATCCTTTCTGTCTGACCACAAGTCCTCTCTGCTGACACTTCTGTCCACTTCAGGATCTGTCCAGAGCAAAAGAGGTTTGCTATGGGGATTTGCTTCTGCTCTGGACAGTTCCTGAGGTGTCAGCAGAGAGCACTTGTGGTCAGGCAGAATGGAAATTCAAAAAGAAAAGAACTTCCTGTGTATTATACAGCGGCTGATAAGTACTGGAAGGATTTGGAATTTTTAATAGAAATAATTTACAAATCTGTTTTACTTTCTGGCAACAGTTGATTTAAAAGAAAATGTTTTCCAGTGGAGTACCCCTTTAAGATAATGGCCCTGATTTACTAAGAGTGGAGTGTAGTATTATTTGTGGGGGGGGGGGGGTTCCCTACAATTTTTTTCCCACAGAATTTACTAAGCTTTCCCTACATTTTCCTCTTTTTACACATGCTCTGATCTGTCTGGTTTTCCTCAGCTCACATCCACTAAATTTTCTGTGGAAACCTTAGTAAATATGTTGGGTTTTTGTGAAAATGTTGGGGACATGTCCCCTTTTCAGTAGCCAAGCTCCTTTGTCGGTAGCCATGCCCCTTTTCGGGTTCTCTCAGTAAAATGGAGAGTTGGTCGGGTTTATTTAAATTCTGGCGCAGACAGAATTCCTGGCGCAATGCGCAAGAATCTGGTGCACAACCCAACAAAACTTGCTAGGTTTACAATAGTAAATCAGGCCAATGTCAGTTTGTCCACAAGGTAATTAGTGTAAAAAAAGAAACCCAAATTTTCAATGACACCTCAGAAAGTCCAGCTAGTCCAAATACCTCAGATGGGTTTGTAGGTGGAAAACTAAAAGAATTATGGATAAGTAGCGAAGATGAAAAAGTGAAAATGTAAAAATAAAAATTGACTGCACCCATAAGGGGTTATTTAGTTCCTGGTGCCTCCTAGGTATTGACAAATCTCAATCTTGCACAAGAGCAATGTAACCCTTTGCCAGAAAGCAAACAATATGTTATTTTATACAGTGCGTAGCAACGCTGGCCAAGAGTACAACAGACACAATAGGCCAATGTCTGTTATTACCTGTAATAAGGTCTCATGACCTCATACACACCCAACTACTATCAAACACTGGTAAATACTGCAATGGGAATAATCTATAATGAAGAGTAATAATACTATGTTCACAACCATAGTAATTATTCATCAAATAACAGTTTAATATGGTAAATCAACTGAGACCTGTCAGGAGGCAACACTTTGTCGTTTCAGAGTAATCATATATAGAACATCGATTGTTGGAAGGAAATAGCCGCACAATCTATCCAGCGATCATTCATGTGACCCTCCCCGCACGACCCTCGAGCTGTATTATAGACTCTGTAAACCACCTTCCATCTACAAGATCGGCGCTCATTTACAGTGCTACTCAGCTTGCGGAATGTCTGCCCCAAACACTGACATTCTGCCACTCCACCACCTGGATGGCTCAAATTTGGGCCCATTCACATGGCTGAATTTCCAAGTCAGATCCAGCTGAAAAAATCAGCTTGGAAAGTCTGCTGCATGGAGTTATTATTGTCTGTATGGGATTTCTGACCTGTTCAGCAATCTGCAATCTGGATTCCTCCAAAAGAAGAAAAGTGTGAGAGGTTAATAAATCTATATTCAGTAAATTTATTTGATCCTAGTGTATCCACAGCAGCCACAATTGTGTCCTGTACCTCCAGGGTTTGATTTCCATGGGTGTTATACTGTACATTAATTTTTGCCTCAGTTTTATCACTACAAGTCCCAGCCTGACCACTTTTCTAGAGACTTAAACTAACAACTGTCACTTTGGGTCATCGGACCAACGGTTAGGCCAGGACTTGTGGCGGCAATACACTAAAATGTGGCCAATTTACACCAATGAAAAAAATATACCAAAAGATAGAGAGCAAAGATAACATAGCTTAGAGAAAGCAGCTCCTAAAAATAAGATACAAAACAGAAATTAGATGAGAAAATTATGTATTTTCTATGAGAGAAATTCCTCATAATTCAACATACAACTTAGCATGAAAAAAACTCAATGTACAGGAATACAGAGGTAGAGTAGTAGTCTATGGGTGTCATATTGCGGATCCATATCATGTGACCATGTGCTGTAATCACTTTATTGCCATATGGCATGCTGGGTTATTTTTCCACTCACCTCCATATGGTTTATTAGTACTATGAATATAATGGAAACCTGTTCTACAGGTCCTGATGTGCTCTGGTATTTGTTATGTAAACTATAGAGAGGGAATATTTATCTGAACAAACGAAATGGAGGTTGACTCTCTGATTATGAAATTATTCACTTAATGATGTTATATGGTCTAAATATCTCTAAACCACTGAACTGAAACATTGAACCAATATAAACTTATTCTAACATCTTTTTATCTAAAATTTTAAAAGCTAATAACAGGCACTGCTGCATTGCTAACCATTACTCCCTAGTAAAGCATGGATATTTATTAGCCCTCTATGAAGCTGATTAAAGGAGGGGAGGGGCGTCTTTTTACTAGCTGACCCTTTTGGCCTGAGAGGAATAAGCAGCTGTCTGGCTGCGGCATAACCCTCCTTTCCCTATAGACAACACATGCCATACCACATATGGCCAGCTGTGGTGACACAGGGGGTGCAAAGTATCCCTGTCAGGTAGTGACGCCAGGGCACAGTTAGCCTATACATGGTCGAAGGTGGAGACAGCTTCTCCTGGGCCAGGTAAGGGGCCGAGTTATGGATAATTGTCTTTAAAGCAGGTGTAGATGGTACAACACTCACAGTACGGCGCAGAGTAGAAGGAATGCAGTGTAACCCTTGGGAGCCCTGTAGTCTTGCTGGGACTTATGGTGCTTTCCCCCACTTGAATTAGATTTGAGACTTGGAGATTAATAGCTATCCCACGCTGACTAGGATTCTGCTAAGGTCCAATAACTGACATCATCAGGGTATGACTCACCAACTCTTGTATGGCGGGGTTAATTTGATTAAGAGATTTTCTTCATGCTTCCCTTGGAATAACCTCACACTTCTTCCAACTCCTTTAACCACTGTAGCTCACATGGAGCGCTACACACAGCACTCAGCTCTAAACTGAACGGAACACTGACTAGAACTAGTCTGGGGCAACTCCCCCCCCACCCCCTACTCTATACACAGGAAAATTTGAGGGTTCCCATTGGGTGGACAGGGTCACCGGCTTACTCTGCATCTCCTTCTTAAAGGTACAGTACACAAATAATACAAGAACACAGTAAATACAGCAAAGTGCATAAACACAGTAAACATTAGAACAGTGATCACAGGAGCTCCCATCACAAGAGCAGAAGGTATGTCTGAGGAGATCTGCAGCCCACAGGACAGCTTTGGTGCTGGGACACTATACAGCTTTACAAGTGTATGGTCAGCAAGTGCATGGCCAGCTTTACTCAGTAGCCTTGAGCCTGCAGATTCTTAAAGGGGTTGTGCACTGCCCTGACTTTCGGAGCTCCGCTCACAGCGTCCGGAAGTTCATTACTCCGAACGCTGTGTGCAGGCTTCCGTGTTCGCGGCCGCTGGACATCACTCCCGGCGGCCGCAAACATGGAAGCCCACACACAGCGTTCGGAGTAATGAACTTCCGGACGCTGTGAGCGGAGCTCCGAAAGTCAGGGCAGCGCACAACCCCTTTAAAGATGTCCATACACCTTAGATAAAGGAAACCCACTGACTTTGGAAGGGTTTATCCGACTGCTTAGAGTATATGGCGGCCTCCCCACTCTCCACTGGAAGACTATGTTAGTGGAGAGAAGCGTTGGGCATGTTGGATTTCAATTGCTCAACCCCATGGCTATGGGAGAGATAAGCCATAGCTAGAGTTTATCTATTGACCTCCCCATAGAAAGCTGTCACACCTCCTCCCATAGACTTGCATTGAGGGGGCGGGGTGTGACGTCACATGGGGGCAGAGTCGTGACGTCACGATCTTATGTCCCCGTGGTCGGGATGGTATTAGCCTGAGGGCCTCCAGCGGTTCCGGAAGCCGTTACAGGTGGGTGCTGCATAGTAGAATGCGGGGGTCCCCAGCGGCAGGACCCCCGCGATCAGACATCTTATCCACTATCCTTTGGATAGGGGATAAGATGTCTAGGGGTGGAGTACCCCTTTAAGTTCTCCTGCAAAATGTCTTGATAAACTTGGGAATTCATTTTTCCTTTGATGATAGCAATCTGTCCAAGCCCTGACGCAGCAAAGCAGCCATGATGCCCCCACCGAAACCATGATGCCCCCACCACTATACATCAAAGTTGGGATGAGGTTTTGATGGTGTGCTGTGCCTCTTTTTCTCTACACATAGTGTTGTGTGTTTCTTCCAAACAACTAAATTTTGGTTTCATCTGTCCAAAGAATATTTTGCCAGTACTGCTGTGGAACATCCAGGTGCTCTTGTGTAAACCTGCAGCAATGTTTTTTTTTTGGACAGCAGGGGCTTCCTCTGTGGTATCCTGCCATGAAATCCATTTTTGTTTAGTGTTTTACGCATTGTAAAATTACTAAAAGGGATGTTAGCATATGCCAGAGAATTTTGTAAGTCTTTAGAAGACACTCTGGGATTCTTCTTCACCTCATTGAGCAGTCTGCGCTGTGCAGTCATCTTTACAGGACATTCACTCCTAGGGAGAGTAGCAGCAGTGCTGAACTTACTCCATTTAAAGACAATTTGTCTTACCGTGGACAGATGAAAAGCAAGGCTTTTGGAGATACTTTTATAACCCTTTCCAGCTTTATGCAAGTCAATAATTCTTAATCGTAGGTCTTCTGAGAGCTCTTTTGTGCGAGGCATCACTCACATCAGGCAATGCTTCTTGTGAAAAGAAAACCCAGAACTGGTGGGTGTTTTTTATAGGGCAGCGCAGCTGTAACCAACACCTCCAATCTCATCTCATTGATTGGACTCCAGTTGGATGACACCTCACTCCAATTAGTCTAGGGGTTCACATACTTTTTCCACCTGCATTGTGAATGTTTACATGGTGTGTTCAATAAAAAAATGGTAACATTTAATTCTTCTTTGTGTGTTATTAGTTTAAGCAGACTGTGATTGTGTATTGTTGTGACTTAGATGAAGATCGGATCACATATTATGACCAATTTGTGCAGAAATCCATATAATTCCAAAGGGTCCACATACTTATATGCAACTGTGTATATATATATATATATATATATATATATATATATATATATATATATATATATATATATATTGTGGCCAACAGCTATTGAAAGCGCATGGCCACCATAAAATGTAAATGTGATCCTGTAGATTAAAAAAGAAAGGTTGTTTCCAGTGCAACAGCATAGTTAAAATGTAACTTTAATAGATGTGGGAATAAAGGATATAGCTATATACCTATAGTGATCTGCCTTATTTAACCAGCTACAGCATAACATAAAAAACAGGGGTGGTGTTGTTTACCCCTATGGATGATTGGAGAGCAAGGGGCCTTCTGGTGACTGTTTGACTGGAGAGGAGGGCGTAGGAAGAAAAAACCCACACAGTCTATTAGTAATGCTAAAGTCAGAAAAAGTGTTACCTGTGAGAGGCACGTAATATATATACAATAAGTTCTTTCTGTGTGGCAGTTCTCACTATGAAACACAAAGCTTGGTTACATAATAATGCTGGTGTTTCCAGTGAGGTTGGAGTCCCCGTACCCTGGCAGTCAGGGCTTTCTGCCTACACAAACACAGGAGCCTGCCTCATGAACTACTCCCTTCTCACCTGAATCCTGCTCCTGGAGCTCTCTTCTCTCCTGGCCTTCTAGCTGTGTCTCTCCCTTCGCTCACACCCACAGGGTGGGTACACGTATTTACTTTCACTTTTGGTCAGACTCACATGGCATCTCTGACATCCACAGCCCACATATCAATGCTTACAGGCTTGGTCAGTCATAGTTCAGAATACTGTGCACATGGTCAGCCTTCTGGATCCCAGCACATTATAACACAGAACATCATTCTGATAAAGTGCAACAAATTGAGTGGGTCCTCTGTGCCCTTGTGGGGTAGTAAAGTCATTGGAATAGAGAGAGTACAGTTTCCTTAAAGTGTACCTATCGTTAACAAAAAACTTTTTATATAACATAGATAATACCATTCTATGTATATTTGTAATATACATTGGTTTAAAAATGTGTATATTTTTGTCCCGGCAGCTATTGTCTGTGTGTCTCTGTGAGGAGTCCAAATACAGGAAGTGTGGGTGGATAAGCAGGGCTCTGTGCACTTAGGACAAGCTGGGCTCTGTGCACTTGGGACTAGCAGGGCTCTGTACACTGAGGACAAGCAGGGGTCTGTGCACTTAGGACAAGCTGGGCTCTGTGCACTTAGGACAAGCAGGGCTCTGTACACTGAGGACAAGCAGGGCCCTGTGCACTGAGGACAAGCAGGGCTCTGTACACTGAGGACAAGCAGGGCTCTATACACTGAGGACAAGCAGGGCTCTGTACACTGAGGACAAGCAGGGTTCTGTGCACTGAGGACAAGCAGGGCTCTGTACACTGAGGACAAGCAGGACTCTGTATACTGAGGACAAGCAGGGCTCTGTACAGTGAGGACAAGCAAGGCTCTGTACACTTAGGACAAGCAGGGCTCTGTACACTGAGGACAAGCAGGGCTCTGTACACTGGGACAAGCAGGCTCTGTACACTTAGGACAAGCAGGGTTCTGTGCACCGTGTTGATTGCCTTTATGAATTTAAAAGTCTCTATAATATCCCCTCTGTCTCTTCTTTCTTCTATACATGTTAAGGTCCTTTAACCATTCCTGGTAAGTTTTATCCTGCAATCCATGTACTAGTTTAGTAGCTTTTCTCTGAACGGTCTCTCTAGTGTATCTATATCCTTCTGGAGATACGGCCTCCAGTACTGTGCACAGAACTCCAAGTGAGGCCTCACCAGTGTTCTGTACAGCAGCATGAGCACTTCTCTCTTTCTACTGCTTATACCTCTCCCTATACATTCAAGCATTCTGCTAGCGTTTCCTGCTGCTCTATTACATTGGCTTCCTACCTTTAACCCGTTGAGGACCCTTGACGTACGCGTACGTCATGACACCCTGGTACGCACCAGGCGGGGATCGGACCGGGATGCCTGCTGAAATCATTCAGCAGGCATCCCGTACAAATGCCCAGGGGGGTCATCCGACCCCCCATGTCGGCGATCGCGGCAAATCGCAGGTGAATTCACACCTGCAATTTCCGCAGTTCCGGGTCATACGGGTCTATGGTGACCCGGTGACCCGGAAAATCAGGGGGATCGGGGTTGTCTAAGACACTTACGATCCCCCTGAAGGGATAGGAATGAGGTGGCAGGGGTGCCACCCCTCCTATCCCTGCTATTGGTCGTATAGACGCAAAGACCAATAGCAGATCGGGGGCGGGGGGTTAACTTTCGGTTTCCCCGTTCTGCCCACCCACAATAGGCGGGGCAGGACAGGGAAACGACAGAGGATGTCGTGCAACTGGCTCCCTGTATCCTACGGAAGCCGGTGAGTTGCTTAGCAACATCTGGAGGGCTACAGTTTGAGACCACTATACAGTGATCTCCAAACTATGACCCTCCAGATGTTGCAAAACTACAACTCCCAGCATGCCCAGACAGCTGTCTGGGCATGCTGGGATTTGTAGTTTTGCAACATCTGGAGGGTCACAGTTTGGAGATCACTGTGAAGTGGTCTCTATACTATAGCTCTCCAGATGTTGCAAAACTGAAAATACCAGCATGCCCAAACAGCTGTCTGGGCATGCTGGGAGTTGTAGTTGCGTACCTCCAGCTATTGCAACAGCTGGAGGCACACTGGTTGGAAAATGCTGAGTTAGGTAACAGAACCAGTGTGCCTCCAGATGTTGCAAAAGTACAACTCCCAGCATGAACGGTCTGTCAGTACATGCTGGGAGTTGTAGTTTTGAAACAGCTGGAGTTTTGCCCCCCCCCCCCCCCCCCCCCCCCATGTGAATTTACAGGGTATATTCACACGGGCAGGTTTACAGTAAGTTTCTTGAAGTTTAAGCTGCGGCAAATTTTTCGCTGCAGTGCATACTCCTAGCGGGAAACTTACCGTAACCTGCCAGTGCGAATGCACCCTAAAAACACTACACTACACTACACTGACACATAGTAAAGGGTAAAATACTACATATACACCCCCTTACACTGTTCCCCCCCCCCCCCCAATAAAAATGAAAAAGTATTGTACGGCAGTGTTTCCAAAACGGAGTCTCCAGCTGTTGCAAAATAAGAACCCCCAGGATTTCCGGACAGCCACTGACTGTCCAGGTATGCTGGGAGTTTAGCAACAGCTGGAGGCACATTGTTTGGGAATCACTGGCGTAGAATACCCCTATGTCCACCCCTATGCAATCCCTAATTTAGCCCTCAAATGCGCATGGCGCTCTCTCACTTCAGAGCCCTGTCGTATTTCAAGGAAACAGTTTAGGGAGAAATTGCACTACAAATTTTGGGGGGCTTTTTCTCCTTTTTGCCCTTATGAAAAGGAAACGTTGGGGGCTACATCAGCCTGTTCGTGTAAAAAAATTAAAATTTTACACTAATATGCTGGTGTTGCCCCATACTTTTTATTTTCACAAGTGGTAAAAGGAAAAAAAGACCCCCAAAATTTGTAACACAATTTCTCCTGAGTACGGAAATACCCCATATGTGGGTGTAAAACTCTCTGCGGGCTCACAACAAGGCTCAAGAGTGAGAGTGCACTATCTACATTTGAGGCCTAAATTGGTTATTTGCACAGGGGTGGCTGATTTTACAGCGGTTCTGACATAAACACAAAAAAATAAATACCCACATGTGACCCCATTTTGGAAACTACCCCCCTCACGTAACGTAACAAGGGGTATAGTGAGCCTTAACACCTCACAGGTGTTTGACGAATTTTCGTTAAAGTTGAATGGGAAAATGAAAAAATAAAAATAAAAATCACAAAATTGCTGGTGTTACTCTAAATTTTTCATTTTCACAAGGGAAAATAGGAAAAAAGCCCCTAAAAATTTGTAGCTCCATTCTTCTGTGTAAGAACATACCCCATATGTGGATGTAAAGTGCTCTATGGGTGAACTACAATGCTCAGAAGAGAAGGAGCGCCATTGGGCTTTTGAAGAGATAATTTGTCCGGAATTGAAGGCCATGTGGGTTTATAAAGCCCCCATAGTGCCAGAACAATGGACCCCCCCCCCCGCATGTGACCCCATTTTGGAAACAACACCCCTCACAGAATTTAATAAGGGGTGCAGTGAGCACTTACACCCCACAGGTGTCTGGCAGATTTTTGGAACAGTGGTCCGTGAAAACGAAAAATTTGATTTTTCATTTGCACAGCCCACTGTTCCAAAGATCTGTCAAATGCCAGTGGGGTGTAAATACTCACTGATCCCCTTATTAAATTCTGTCAGAGGTTTCGTTTCCAAAATGGGGTCACATGTGGGGGGGGTCCACTGTTCTGGCACCACGGGGGGCTTTGTAAACACACATGGCCCCCGACTCCCATTCCAAACAAATTCACTCTTTAAAAACTCAATGGCACTCCTTCTCTTCTGAGCATTGTAGTTCTCCAGCAGAGCACTTGACGTCCACACATGAGGTATTTCCATACTCAGGAGAAAATGACCCCGAAAATGTGTAACCCCATTTCTTCTATTACCCCTTGTAAAAATGTAAAATTTGGGGGAGAACCAGCATTTTAGTGAAAATTTTTTTTTTCATTTACACATCCAACTTTAACAAAAAGTCGTCAAACACCTGTGAGGTGTTAAAGCTCACTATACCCCTTGTTACGTTCCTTGATGGGCGTTGTTTCCAAAATAGTATGCCATGTGTTGTTGTTTTTTTGCTGTGCTGGCACCCTAGGGGCTTCCTAAATGCGACATGCCCACCAAAAACCATTTCAGCAATATTTGCTTTCCAAAAGCCAAATGTGACTCCTTCTCTTCTGAGCATTGTAGTTCGCCCGCAGAGCATTTTACATCCTAACATGGGGTATTTCCATACTCAGAAGAGATGGGGTTACACATTTTGGGGGGCATTTTCTCCCATTACCTTTTGTAAAAATTTTAAATTTGGGGGGAAAAACTGCACTTTGGTGAAATATTTTTTTTTTTTATTTACAAATCTGACTTTAACGAAAAGTCGTCAAACACCTGGGGGGTGTTAAGGCTCACTATACCCCTTGTTATGTACCTTGAGGGGTGTAGTTTCCAAAATGGTTTGCCATGTGGGTTTTTTTCTGCTGTTCTGGCACCATAGGGGCTTCCTAAATGCGACAGGCCCCCGAAAAACCATTTCAGCAAAATTCACTTTCCAAAATCCCATTGTCGCTCCTTCCCTTCTGAGCCCTCTACTGCACCCGCCAAACACTTGACATACACATATGAGGTATTTCCATACTTGTGAGAAATTGGGTTAAAAATTTTGGGGGGATTTTTCTCCTATTACCCCTTGCAAAAATTAAAAAACTGGGTCTACAAGAACATGCCAGTGTAAAAAAATGAAGATTTTGAATTTTCTCCTTCAATTTGCTGCTATTCCTTTGAAACACCTAAAGGGTTAACAAACCTTTTGAATGTCATTTTGAATACTTTGAGGGGTGCAATTTTTATAATGGGGTCATATATGGGGTATTTATAATAAGAAGGCCCCTAAAATCCACTTCAAAACTGAACTGGTCCCTGAAAAATTTCGATTTAGAAAATTTTGTGGAAAATTGCTTCTATGCTTTGAAGCCCTCTGGTGTCTTCCAAAAGTAAAAACATGTCAACTTTATGATGCATATATAAAGTAGACATATTGTATATGTGAATCAATATATATTTTATTTGGAATATCCATTTTCCTTATAAGCAGAGAGCTTCAAAGTGAAAAAAGGCAACATTTTCAATTTTTCATAAAATTTTGGAATTTTTTCACCAAGAAATGATGCAAGTATCGACAAAATTGAACCTCTTCCTCTGTAAAGACACATGCATAAAACGATTCATTAGTCTTCCTCCTTAATTGAGGTCCTTTTTCTTCTGGAAAAACTGAACAGAAGTATTCATTAAAGGGGTACTCCGCCCCTAGACATCTTATCCTCGATCCAAAGGATAGGGGATAAGATGTTTGATCGCAGGGGTCCTGCCGCTGGGGACCCCCAGGATCTCGGCTGCAGCACCTCTCTGTCATTACTACACAGAGCAAACTCACTCCGTGCGTAATGATGGGCAATACAGGGGCCGAAGCAACATGACGTCACGGCTCTGCCCTCTTGTGATGTCACGGCCCGCCCCCTCAATACAAGTCTATGGGAGGGGGCGTGGCAGCCCCGTGGTAGAGAAGGATCTGGGTGTACTTGTAGATCACAGACTACAGAATAGCATGCAATGTCAGGCTGCTGCTTCCAAAGCCGGCAGGATATTGTCATGTATCAAAAGAGGCATGGACTCGAGGGACAGGGACATAATACTCCCCCTTTATAAAGCATTGGTACGGCCTCACCTGGAATATGCTGTTCAGTTTTGGGCACCTGTCCATAAAAGGGACACTGCGGAGTTGGAAAGGGTGCAGAGACGGGCGACTAAACTAATATGGGACATGGAACATCTTAGTTATGAGGAGCGATTAAAGGAGTTACAATTGTTTAGTCTTGAGAAGAGACGTCTAAGGGGGGATATGATAAACGTATATAAGTATATTAATGGCCCATACAAAAAATATGGAGAAAAACTGTTCCAGGTTAAACCCCCCCAAAGGATTAGGGGGCACTCCCTCCGTCTGGAGACGAAAAAGTTTAGTCTCAAGGGGCGACACGCCTTCTTTACCGTGAGGACTGTGAATTTATGGAACTGTCTACCTCAGGAACTGGTCACAGCAGGAACAAGTAACAGCTTTAAAACAGGATTAGATACATTCCTGGAACAAAATAACATTAATGCTTATGAAGAAATATAAAATCCCATCCCTTCCCCAATATCCCGCCACACCCCTACCCCTTAATTCCTTGGTTGAACTTGATGGACATATGTCTTTTTTCGACCGTACTAACTATGTAACTATGTAACTATGACCCCTCCCATAGACTTGCATTTAGGGGGTGGGCTGTGACGTCACGAGGGGGCAAAGCCATGATGTCACGATGCTCCGGCCCCTGTTTCGCCCGTCATTATGCACGGAGAGAGTTTGCTCTGTGCAGTAATGACAGAGAGGTGCTGAAGCCGAGATCCCGGGGGTCCCCAGCGGCGGGACCCCCGCGATCAAACATCTTATCCCCTATCCTTTGCATAGGGGATAAGATGTCTAGGGGCAGAGTATCCCTTTAAGGCAGTCGGCTAGTCCTTTATTCTCTTCTACATACCTTCCTTTCTTTGTTTTTAATTTAGTTATTACTTGTTTTAATTTCCTTTTTTCATTTATATATCAGTCACAAACTGAGCTACCGTAGTTTTTCTTCTGCCTGCGCTTTAGAAGTTCTTATAACTTGCTTGGCCTCTTTCTGCCTAGTCTTGTAGATTTCCCTATCTTTATTGCTCTGGGTTGTTTTATAATTACTAAATGCTAGCTTTTTGTTTTTAATGATTTTGGCCACTTCTGCTGAGTACCACAGTGGTCTCTTCCTTTTTCTGCTTTTACTGACAAGTCTAATGCAATTTTCTGTTGCCTTCAATAATGCGTCTTTTAAGTAGTCCCATTTCTCCTGGACTCTATGTAATCTGTTCCAGTCTGATAGGGGCTCATTTATGACTAATCTCATTTTTGAAAAGTCTGTTTTTCTAAAATCTAAAACTTTTGTTTTTGTGTGGTGTGACTCCTTCACTGTTCTTATATTAAACCACAGTGAGTGGTGATCACTAGACCCCAAGCTTTCGCCTACAACAACATCATATAACAAATCCCCATTTGTGAATACCAAATCGAAAATGGCCTCCCACCGGGTTGGCTCCTCAACCACTTTTTGTAGAGATAATCCCATTAGGAATTTAGAATATCTGTACTCCTGGCAAACCTAGCTATTTTGGTTTTCCAGTTTATATACGGAAGATTGAAGTCTCTCATAATGATAACTTCTCCTTTCATTGCCATTTTAGCTATTTCCTCAACTAGTAGATCATCTAAATTTTAGTAGATCATCTAAAAGTTGGCCAGGTGGTCTATATATCACACCTACACGAGTTACTGCATGATTACCAAACTGCAACATAGCCCAAACTGACTCAATGTTTGCCTCACTAACTTGTATTAGGTTAGATTTTATGCTATATTTCACACATAGGGCCACTCCTCCTCCTTTTTTGCCTTCTCTGTCTCTTCTGTATAAAGAGTACCCTGGTATGGATATATCCCAGTCATTACTTTCATTAAACCATGTCTCAGTAACAGCCACTAAATCTACATTCTCAGATGCCATTATTGACCCAAGTTCATTGATTTTATTACCTAAATTGCAAGCATTTGTAGACAGGACTTTGAGCTTGTCATTTCTTAACATCTGTGCTACTGACAAGTTCTGGCATTGTTTTGGTGGGCAATTGGACTCATGGATTTTCACTCTTTTGCCCACCCTTTCTAGTTTAAATACTCCTCAGCAAATACTTGGAATTGTTCACTGAGTACATTCGTTCCTTTGAGAGATGCAAACCATCTCTATTGTACAGTTCCTTTCTCTTCCAAGTAGAGCTATCATGAGACACAAAGCCAAATCCTTGCTCTTGACACCATTTACTAAGCCATAAGTTGAACTCCTTAATGCACCATCTGCCTATTATTCTGAACATTATCCACAGGCAGAACTTCAGAAAATGAAACAGTGGATGCAAAATCCTGTACATCATTACCAAGTGTGATAAAAGATTTCTTCACCTCTGAAACTTCATTGCAAGCCAGGTCATTTGTCCCTAGATGGACAAAAACATCCATGTCCCCTTCCTGCTTTGCTTGCTTAACAATATTAAAGGGGTATTGCAAGAAAAAAAATGATTTGACTATGCTACAGGGGCTGTAAAGTTAGTGTAGTTCCTAATATGGTGTCTGTACCCTTGTGTGATGATGGTCTCACAATTCTTATGTGATTTTCACCCCAATATTTATTTTTAACAGCATATAAAATAACTGTTGTCTCAGATTTTTCCCAGGTTGCAATGCGGCCGAGACCTGACTCACTAGTCAGCTGATGACAGGGAGCATGTCTGCTTCAATGGGTGGAGCGATCGCTTGGTGGAAGAGATATCAATCTGCAAATAGTGCAACAGCTGTAGACACCCTGATGGAAAACCACAGGTCTTTTGAATGGATGCAGCTAATTTATGTTTGAATGGGTGGGGTGGCTGATGTGTAGTAGGGAGGAAAATTTTATTATGGGATTTTTAGGCAAAGAAGGAAACTTAAAAAGGAAATACCAGTTCACAAAAAGCTAGCCACAGTGTTATGGTAATCTCACAACATAGCCATTTAGCCCCAAGACAAGCACCAGATACTTCCTAAGTATGTCCATTACTGTCTGCCAGGTACGTACTAAAATCACCTCAAGGGGATAACCCCTTGAAGAATACGTCTTCTATCTCTTCTAGCAGTAGCACCCGGGAGACATCTCACAAAACCATTTTGCTTATGCGCCACACTTCTTATGATTGAATCACCCAGCAACAGCTGCTTCCTTTCAGACTTTACTTTATCTTTTTTGTCCTTGACTGCAGTCTTGCATACATTAGACATAGGAGTCATGGTTTCTCACCCTCTGTGCTTGATCCAATATCCTTGTTGCCCTTACATTCTGAGAGTGCTGCAAATGAATTATGGAGAACCACAGACTGTGGCACATGTCTTCTATCCACAACTCTAAGTCTTCCAGAATCTACAGTAACCCATCTGCTATTTCTAGGGGTCCTCTATCGCAGTGCCATTGCAGAAGTCCCAGCCGGAGTTTGTTTAACAGATAATTTAAATTTAGATTTCAAAAATGCAATTTCCTGCTGCAGTAAGGAGAACTGTCTACAGATCTGACAGCATCCAAACCTCCAAAGAGTGGAACATGAAATAAATGCACAACAATGCATGCACTGAACCAAGTCTGCCATTTTAAAAAGGAGAAAAATTGTAAACAAACAAATTTTACCTTTTTTAGATTGTATCCACCTCCAGCCTACCTCCTGATTATCTGCTGCAAAATCTCTCCAATGCTTTTAGAAATAGCAGCACTTTGAATATGAATTAGGCCAGCTAATGAGTCAGTACCTATATATACGCACACTCCCTCACAAGCTCCTCCCCCAACAACATATGAAACACCTTAATGAGCTAGGACCATAATAGCAAACAACTGAACAAATTCCTTACCTGTTCTCAAGCAGCGGTCAGCAAAAACACAGATGTTGCAGTTGAAAACTCCAGTCTCCTGCAATATCTCTCCAATGCACTTAGAAATAGTAGAGCACTTTGAATATGCAGCTAATGAATTAGGCCAGCTAAAGAGTCAGTGACTATATATACACCAGTGTTTCCCAACCTATTTCTGCTCGGGGTACCCCTCCGGGGAAAAAAAATCGCGAGGCAGCCCTACCGAAGAGTTGACGAGCAAAAAAAAAAAAAAAAATGCACAAAATGCACAATTGTGGGTATGCAGATTACAGTGCTTCTTTAGACAGCAACTCACAAATGACGTCTTCTATTATCAGCATTGTTCCCTTTTCTTCTCCATCATGACAATTTCTTCCAGCCACAATTCTTCACCGTTAAACCCGCAAAACAAACCTATTAGGCTCTGCACTTTTTTTTTACATGGGTGACAGAGGGGTGTACATGTGTGACAGATGGGTGTAGACGAGTGTACATAAGTGGCAGAGGGGTGTAGAAGAGTGTTCATGGGTGACACGGGGCAAAGGGGGAGATAGAGTGGTGTACATTGGTGACAGAGGGGTGTTGGGGATGGACAGGAGTGTACATGAGTGACAGGAGTGTACATGGGTGACAGGAGTGTAGAGGAGTGTACATGGGTAACAGAGGGGTGTACATGGGTAACAAAGGGGTGTACATGGGTGACAGGTGGGTGTAGAAGAGTGTACATGGGTGGCAGAGGAGTGTACTTGGGTGTTAAAGGGGTGTAGAAGAGTGTACATGGGTGGCAAAGGGGTGTAGAGGAGTGTACATGTGTGGCAGAGGGGTGTAGAGAAGTGTACATGGGTGACATGGGGGGTGTAGAGCAATGTACATGGGTGTGAGAGGGGTGTAAAGGAGTGTACATGGGTTGCAGAGGGGTGTAGAAGAGTGTATATGGGTGGCAGAGGTGTGTAGAGGAGTGTATATGGATGACAGAGGGGTGTAGGGGGTGACAGAGGGGTGGACATGGGTGATAGATGGGTGTAGAAGAGTGTACATTGGTGGCAGAGGGGTGTAAAGGAGTGTACATGGGTGACAGAGGGACTTAGGGGGTGACAGATGGGTGTACATGGGTGACAGATGGGTGTAGAAGAGTGTTCATGGATGACAGATGGGTGTAAAAGAGTGTACATGGGTGGCAGAGGGGTGTAGAGGAGAGTACATTGGTGACAGAGGAGTGTAGAAGAGTGTACATGGGTGACAGAGGAGTGTAGAGGAGTGTACATGGGTGGCAGAGGACTGTAGAAGAGTGTACATAGGTGACAGGGGGGTGTAGGGGGTGACAGAGGGGTGGACAGGTGTGACAAGGTGGTAACAGAGGAGTGGACAGGGGTGACAAAGGGACAGAGGGTTGAATAGGGGGTAGACATGGGTTACAAGGATGTGGTCAGAGGGGTGGACAATGGAGAGTGAACATGGGTGACAGGGGGATGGACAATGGTGACAGAGAGGTGGATAGGGGGGGTGGCCAAGGTGGACATGGATAACAGGAGGGTGACAAGGGGGTAAAAGAGGGCTGGACAGGAGTGACAGAGAGGCGTGGACTGGGGTGACAAAGAGACAGAGGGGTGAATAGGGGGGTAAACATGGGTGACAGAGGGGTAGAATTGGGGTGGTCAGATTGGTAGACAGGGAGGGTGAACATTGGTGACAGAGGGGTGGATAGGGGGGTGGCCAAGGTGGACATGGATGACAGGGGGTGGACAAGGATGACAATGGGGATCAAAGAGGGGTGACAAAGGGACAGAGGAGTGAATAGGGGGGTGGACAAGGGCGACATGGGAAGACTGAGGAGTGGACATGGGTGACAGGGGGTGGACATGGGAGACGGGGGGTGAACAGGGGTGACAGGGGGTCAGAGGGGTGAATAGAGGGTGGACATGGGTGACAGAGGGGTAGAATGGGGGGTCAGAGGGTTGCCTGGGGGGGTGACAGGGGGATGGACAGGGGTGACAGAGGGGTGGCCATGGTGAACATGGATGGCAGGGGGGATTTACATGGGAGACGGGGGGGGGGGAATGGGAAATGGGGTGGTGAACAGGGGTGACAGGGGTGAATAGGGCAGTGGACATGGGTGACAGGGGGAAGATTGGGGGGTAGACTGGGGGGGGAACATGGGTGACTGGGGGTGGACATGGGAGACAGGGGGGTGAACAGTGGTGACAGGGGGCTGGACAAGGATGACAAGGGGGTAAAAGAGGGGTGAAAAAGGGGCAGAGGGGTGATTAGGGGGGTGGACATGGGTGACAGAGGAGTAGACTGGGGGGTGGTCAGAGGGGTGGACAAGGGGGTGAGCATGGGTGACATGGGGATGGACAGGGGGGACAGAGGGGTGGCAAAGGTGGACATGGGAGATAGGGGGGTGAACAGGGGTGACAGGGGGCTGGACAAGGATGACAAGGGGGTAAAAGAGGGGTGAAAAAGGGACAGAGGGGGATTAGGGGGGTGGACATGGGTAACAGGGTAGACTGGGGAGTAGACAGGGGAGGGGAACAAGGGTGACCGGGATGGACTGGGGGTGGACAAGGCGGACATGGATGACAGGAGGGGGGACATGGGTGACGGGGGGTGAACATGGGTGACGGGGGGGGGTGGTCATGAGTGACGGGGGTGGACATGGGTGATGGGTATTGAACATGGCTGACGGGGAGGACATGGGTGACGGGGGGTTGGACAGGGTTGAAAAGGGGTAACAGAAGGGTGGATAGGGTACAGTACCTTAAGCAAGCCAGCACGGGAATCCGCACGGCTTGCAGTTCCACGGCATCTTCCCCTCTTCGGTGTAGCAGGGCACCATTTTCAGTTCACTGCGCCACAGGGAAACGCTGGGGGAGGCTGTGTGCGATGTGCGCAGGCAGGCTTCCCTTCCCCCCTGCACTGCCATGAGTCACAGGCTCGCAGGCTGAGGCGGGAAATTGAAAACACCTGAACAAATTCCTTACCTGTTCTCAAGCAGCGGTCAGCAAAAACACAGATGTTGCAGTTGAAAACTCCAAGTCAGTCTCCTGCAATATCTCTCCAATGCACTTAGAAATAGCAGCACTTTGAATATGTAACTAATGAATTACGCACTCCCTCACAAGCTCCTCCCCCAACAACAAATGTAACACCTTAACCCCTTAAGGACTCAGGGTTTTTCCGTTTTTGCACTTTCGTTTTTTCCTCCTTACCTTTTAAAAATCATAACCCTTTCAATTTTCCACCTAAAAATCCATATTATGGCTTATTTTTTGCGTCGCCAATTCTACTTTGCAGTGACAATAGTCATTTTACCCAAAAATGCACGGCGAAACGGAAAAAAAATCATTGTGCGACAAAATCGAAAAAAAACGCCATTTTGTAACTTTTGGGGGCTTCCGTTTTTACGCAGTGCATATTTCGGTAAAAATTACACCTTGTCATTATTCTGTAGGTCCATACGGTTAAAATGATACCCTACTTATATAGGTTTGATTTTGTCGCACTTCTGGAAAAAATCATAACTACATGCAGGAAAATTTATACGTTTAAAAATGTCATCTTCTGACCCCTATAACTTTTTTATTTTTCCACGTACAGGGCGGTATGAGGACTCATTTTTTGCGTCGTGATCTGAAGTTTTTATCGGTATGATTTTTGTTGTGATCGGACTTTTTGATCACTTTTTATTCATTTTTTTAATGGTATAAAAAGTGACCAAAATACGCTTTTTTGGACTTTGGAATTTTTTTGCGCCTACGCCATTGACCGTGCGGTTTAATTAATGATATATTTTTATAGTTCAGACATTTACGCACGCGGCGATACCACATATGTTTATTTATTTATTTTTTTTACACTGTTTTATTTTTTTTATGGGAAAAGGGGAGTGATTCAAACTTTTATTAGGGAAGGGGTTAAATGACCTTTATTAACACTTTTTTTTTACTTTTTTTTGCAGTGTTATAGGTCCCATAGGGACCTATAACACTGCACACACTGATCTCCTATGCTGATCACTGGCGTGTATTAACACGCCTGTGATCAGCATTATCGGCGCTTGACTGCTCCTGCCTGGATCTCAGGCACGGAGCAGTCATTCGTCGATCGGACACCGAGGAGGCAGGTAAGGGCCCTCCCGGTGTCCGATCAGCTGTTCGGGACGCCGCAATTTCACCGCGGCGGTCCCGAACAGCCCGACTGAGCAGCCGGGTCACTTTCAGTTTCACTTTAGAAGCGGCGGTCAGCTTTGACCGACGCTTCTAAAGGGTTAATACTGCACATCGCCGCGATCGGCGATGTGTGGTATTAGCCGCGGGTCCCGGCCGTTGATGAGCGCCGGGACCGACGTGATATGATGCAGGATATCGCGGGAGCCGGCGCAGGACGTAAATATACGTCCTGCGTCGTTAAGGGGTTAATGAGTTAGGCTCTAGCAAACAGGACAAGCAGGGCTCTGTATGCTGAGAAAAAGCAGGGCTCTGTGCACTGAGGACAAGCAGGGCTCTGTACACTGAGGACACACTTCCTGTATTTGGTCTCCTCACAAAGATACACAGGCAATAGCTGCAGGGACAGCATTGCTTCACCCAAAAATATAAAAAAAATATTGAATCAATGTATATTACAAATATACATATAATAGTATTATCTACATTATATCAAAAGTTTTTGTTAATGACAGGTACACTTAAAAGGGATACTACGCCCCTAGACATCGTATCCCTTATCTAAAGGATAGGGGATAAGATGTCTATTCACGGGTGTTCCGCAGCTGGACCCCAAAGGATGGGGATAAGATATAGATCGCAGGGGGGTCCGACTGCTGCCGTACTGGCCCTTTCAATTTCAGAGCTTTGACCCGCGCGTGCCCTAGGAGACAGGGACACGTGCACCAGAGCTGAGACACAGTGGAGGAGGTGGCAGAGGAGTGAGGTAAGTGATAGGCCGGGATTCACATGCAGGCGCGTCCCGCGATGCGAATCCCAGCCCCGCCGGGAGCAGGAACAATGCGCTTGTGGCAGACATATGCGGCCGGAACGCCGGCTGTAACAATTTGGTTAGACCCTTACATGCTTTTCTACAAAACTTTTCACAAATATGCACCCATTGTCCTACAATCTATTTTCTCCATCAACCAAACCATTTGTATCCTTTTGCTCAGCCTTTTATTACACCACTTCACTATTTTCTGCATGGCTTCTCCTCTGCTGCAACCATTCAACGAAACTGTTCTAGACCATAAGACTATAAAACTCCAATTGTTTGAGGTCATGCAGCGATCAATATGGTTAGGTAAATGGGGATATAGCATATTGGTACTGTTGTCATTTGCATATGTAGGGGCACATGGGCGCCCCATCGCAGTGCCCCCTGAACTGGTGTTGTTATCGCCATCAAAGATGGCATATTTATAGCGCATAGTTCAAATGTATTGTTACTTTCCATATTAGACTCCCTCATAGATAAATAATAGGAGACAGTCTGTCTCCCTGCCTCATGAAAAATGGATGAATAAAGTGCCTCCACATCAATGCTCGCGAGGAGGAAACCCTCTTCTACCACCAAACCTTCCAATTTTCATAGAAGGTCCTTTTTTATCCCAGTCACAAATAGAAACAAAAGAGTCTGGCACTGCTGCCAATACCAAAACAACCACTCAACTAGTAGACACCAGCTGCTCTCAGTGGATGTCAAACAGGGGTGCACTCCAAATGCAGTACAATCAAATGACAAATGACCAAAGTAGTGAAAGGATGCACTTACCCAATAGATTTGCTTAAAGGGATTTATTCACAAACAGCATACAAACGGACATCGGGTAGAAACAGAGGAGCAGCCTCACAGCGTCAGACTGTTTTCTGCACCCAAGCGCACTTCTTTGGGCTGCCGATCTGCGCCGCCGCTCACAGGTGAGTATTAAATAGACAGTCATAGGGTTGCTATGGAGATATCTTAACAAATACAAGCAACGGTGCAAAACTAAGTAAAACCAATTATTAAAATGAACTGAGGTCATTGGGGTCATTAAGATCTGTCAGCTCCAGGGCTTCTAGTCTGAGGATCCATTTGCCTCACACTGGAGCAGTATTTTGTGGCGATCCCCTCCATTTTTCGGACATTCAATCCTTTCCGAGCCTGCAAATTTCAATACAGTCCCATTACCCCCATGACACTCATTGATGTGGGAAATAAGCCTGGGAGCATCTTTGCCAGTATGAATGGACCTTAGGTGTTCTCTCACACGTATGAACAGGCTCCTAATGGTTTGGCCCACATATATGAATTGACATGGGCAAAATAGGATGTAGACCACGTAATTGGTTCTGCAGGTTATGAACTGATTAACTACATGGGACAACCCTCCAACCTTAATCTCTCTAGTACCTAGATTAAACGCACATAAGCCTTTTATTACACTACTTCACTAACTTCTGCATTGCTTCTGCTCTGCTGCAACCATTCTACAAAACTGTTCTAGACCATAAGACTATAAAACTCCAATTGTTTGACGTCATGCAGCGATCAATATGGTTAGGTAAACGGGGATGTAGCATATTGGTACTGTTGTCATTTGCATATGTAGGGGCACAAGGGAGCCCCATAGCAGTGCCCCCTGAGCTGGTGTTGTTAACGCCATCAACGATTAAATAGCATCTTGCTATGCTCGCGAGGACGGAACCCTCTTCTACCACCAAACCTTCCAATTTTCATAGAAAGTCCTTTTTTATCCCTTGTGTAAGAGAGGAGGGCCATCATAAATTGCCTTAGCATTTAATTCAGGTAGATCCCCATGATCTGCCTCTGCCCGAAACTGAACGATGACCCCGTAATGGCGTAGTTCCCTTATCCAATTTGGGAAGGGTATAGAACGAGGGGATTATCTGTGTTTTAGGGTAGATAAATTGATATTCATTGTTGTATAGCTAGCAATCCATTATAACAACTGAGTTAGTTCTAACTTGAAGGCCAGTGTTAGTTCATCCAAAATTCTATGGCTCATATCGAGATAATCTATTTGATTAAGCAGAACTATAGGAAAGATTTATCAAAACCTGTCTAGAGGTAAGGTTGCTGAGTTGCCTTGATTGCTTGCTGTGGGTAACTCAGGAACTGTTCCCCTAGACAGGTCTTGATAAATCTCCCCCTATGTTCTCCCTTATCAGAGGGTTTTATGATGATTTCCTGATTATAATCCATTGCAGTAATGTTAAGGTCTTCCTTTTTTTTTTTTTTTTCGACAGGTGCAGGGGATTCCTTCATTTACAAGATACTGTATTTCAGGAACACCAATTTTACAACTTTTTTAGGCCTACATTTGGTAAAAGGACCTTTATCTTTGACTTTCTCATTGGATTCCAGCAATTCTGCTAAATTCCTGGCAACTGGTAATTTCTCTAGCAGGATTCCTAGTTCATGGCTTTCAGTTTGTTAAAGAAGATCTGTGTTACACATTTTTTATAATCCCCTGTGCCAGGGCTGCAAAAAGTAACAAAACAAACTTTAACTCACCTTCCGACGTTCCCCTGTTGCGCCGATATCGGCATCATGGTCCTCTGGTGATCGGCTTCTTCCTGCTTCCTGGGGACGGTGACTCATACTGCGCTCAGCGTATCGCCGGCCGCAGTGATGTCCCGCCTCAGGCGGTGATAGGCTGAGCGCATGTAAGGAGCTCGGGCAGCAGGGAGAAGGAGATAGAAAGCACTGTCCGCTTTGTTAGCACTTTCTGGCTTCCTGTACTGGCACACAGCCTGTAAGATAGGCAACATTACTTCCGATTTGCTGCATATCTTCCATTCAGCTCCCTTCTGCTGTCGGGTCCTGAAGGAGAGGGTAGTAGAGTAGTATCAGAGCATGGCAGCCAGATGAGTAGAAACAGCAGATAAGGAGCAGAACTGTCTGTGCAGTGCCACCCCCTCTGCATGATGTGACCATCAGCAACATTCCTGAGGTCAGAGGTCCTGACTCCTGACCCCCACCAAGGCTGTCCCAGGATGAAGGAAGAAGTCATGTGAGAAGCCTGTCTGTATCACCAAGGTCAGTGTATGTATATGTGTATGTACAGTTAGAAATGATAATTGTATGTATATGGGTGTATGTTTGTGCATGGTTGTGTGTGTGTGTATGTGTGTGTATATATATATATATAATAATTTCACATAATGGACAATATAAATATGAAATGACACAAGTAAAAACTATTGAACATGCTTACTTATAGTTATTTAATACTTTTAAAGCCTTTGTTGGTAATGACAGCTTCAAGACCCCTCCTGTGTTGAGAAACCAGTCTCAGGCATCACAAACTCCATAATGAGAGTCAATATTAAATCTTAACTTTAAATTGTCAAAATAATTGGAGTGCGGACTGCAACCGCTCATGCCCAGTATTAGGATCGCCTCATCATCTACAGCAGTGGTGTGTGTAGCCAGCAGTGGTATATTTTTCTTAAGGTCCCTTTGAACTGGGGCTCTGTATTACGTCTTATCATAAATTGGGGAATATTGTTGGAGGTCGTTGTTACCCACACCTTAGAGTTCTTATGAATTTCATTCTAATTCAGTGTCTATTTGGTGGCTTTGCATTCACCATATGGATACATATTGTTGATGCTAAGTGGTTCCTGAGCTGCCTTGTCTTAATCTATAAATTAACTGGGTGAGGAGTCAGGCAAGCCTACCTTCCCCTCCAGCCATCTGTTTACCCCCACAATTAAGCATATCTTAGAGTATCCATATACTTGGCTTTTTTTCTGTTTATTTTATTACGACTTCAAAATTACCATATTTTTCGCCCTATAGGACGCGCCGGCATATAAGACGCACCCAATTTTAAAGGTGCAAAATCTAGAAAAAAAAGATTCTGAACCCAACAGTGATGTTCAACCTGCGGACCTCCAGATGTTGCAAAACTACAACTCCCAGCATGCCCGGACAGCCAACGGCTGTCCGGGCATGCTGGGAGTTGTAGTTTTGCAACATCTGGAGGTCCGCAGGTTGACGACCACTGGAGGAGGTAATACTCACGTGTCCCCGCCGCTCGGGACCCATCACCGCTCGTCACCGATGCCCTGGATGTCGCTCCATCTCTGTCACCGCGTCACCGACGCTCCGGACATCTTCTTCCCCGCTCCGGACGTCTCCTTCCACACTCTCCGTCGCCGTCATCATGTTGCTATGCACGCCGCTCCTATTGGATGATGGGACGGCGTGCGCGACGACATGATGACATCGAAGGAGAGCGCCGGCCATGCAGGGGAACCCGGCATGGAGCAGACACCGAGGAAGCAGGTAAGGTCCCTCCCGGTGTCCTGTAAGCTGTTCGGGATGCCGCGATTTCACTGCGGTGGTCCCGAACAGCCCGACTGAGCAGCCGGGATAGTGTCACTTTCCCTTCAGACGCAGCGGTCAGCTTTGATCGCCGCGTCTGAAGGGTTAATACAGGGCATCACCGCGATATGTGATGTCCTGTATTAGCCGCGGGTCCCGGACGTTGATGGCCGCAGGGACCGCCGCGATAGGTGTGTATTCGCCGTATAAGACGCACCAACTTTTTCCCCCCAGTTTTGGGGAAGAAAAAGTGCGTCTTATATGGCGAAAAATACGGTAAGTTTTAATCTGCACTATTGTTATGGTTTTAATCTGGGACACTAAGAGGCCAATTTTAATTGAGAGCAGTGACTACAACCTACAGCATGTATCTGTCGCTTCTAATATGCCCCAATCATTTTGAGCTGTCAGTTACGTTCCCTGAGCTGTCAGGACACGATAAGGTCAAATTTTGTTTGGGACTGCAGTGCTATAATTTTTCTCACCTCTAGTCATATTTTTTGGGGAGATTCCAGGCTTGTTTTTCTTTTATAATTTTTTAGGACATTTAAAAAAGATTTATTTTATATTTATTTATTATTTTATTTTATATCTAACATATTTATTGACAATAATGAAAAGATTTTCGTACAGCTTCATTGTCATTTTAGCGATGTACTGTATAGGTCAGAGCTGCTGAAGAAAGAATACCCCACCCCCACCCCAACAACTCAAATTTAGACATTTCAGTGGTGAGATAACTAGGATGAAGTTGATTACCCTAACAGAACTTCCCTGTCATCTAGACACTTCATAGCTAAACTTTTTAGGCTAGGTTAACATGGGCAAAAATGTGCGGAATGTCCGCCCGGAACACAAGAGCAGACATTCCGCACATTTGAATGAACAACCGGCACTAGGACCGTTCGGAAATACTCCATCTCACAGACTGTAATGCATTTCCAAGCGGAATCCACAGAAAGAATGGACAAGTCTATTCTTTCTGAGGACACTGGAATCTGGATTTTTCCACCGCGGAAATTCCGCTGTGTGTACAGTACAGCAGAATCCCATTGAAATTAATGGGACTCTGCTGCAGTGGAATGTCCCTGCGGAATTCCGTGCAGAAATTCTGCCATGGGAATATACCCTTAGAGTATCATTCCTGCACCATGCTATCACCAACATGAAATGTACATTCCCAATATACTAAAACCTACATGGATGAATTGTGTAAATCAGAAAGAAAAAATGTACACAGCGCCCTTTGGTGGACACAAAAACCACCGCTCTAGGTGTTCTTTAACCAGCGGCTTCAGTTGCGGCTGTCTGAGCATGCTGGGAGCTGTAGGTTTGCAGCAGCTGGAGGTTCACAGTTTAGAGACCACCGCTCTAGGTGTTCCCTAACCAGCGGCTTCAGTTGCGGCAGTCAGAGCATGCTGGGAGCTGTAGGTTTGCAGCAGCTGGAGGTTCACAGTTTAGAGACCACCGCTCTAGGTGTTCTCTAAGCAGCGGCTCTCCAGTTGCAGCTGTCAGGGCATGATGGGAGTTGTAGTTTTATGCCAGCTGCAGAGGCACACTACTATGGATTAAATAATTATAGACCAGAATAAAACAATATATCACAGACAGTAAGAAGTCATGCACTAGTCATGCTGTGCTGGAAGACACTGTCAGGGCATTGTACTGACTTTGTCCTGGGTGCAGGGACGTGCACACATAGATTATAAAGGGGGCTTGAGCCCCTGTCCTTTTAATGCACTTACCCTATAATGCCCTTACTTATTGGGACCTCCATGGTCCATTACCCCAAGTACCCTTTTTTTCTACTTGAGCCCCTGCCCCCCCAAAATGTCTGTGCATGTCCCTGCCTGGGTGTATTGTGACTGAGTGTACGTGGCAATAAGGGAGGAGTGAGTGGAGCACATCCCTGGAAGGAGGAAGAGCAGAGCGGTAAGAAGTCCCCGTTACTTCCACAGCAAACTGCTACTAACAGTGTTTTCCAACCAGGGTGTTTCCAGCTGTTGCCAAACTACAATTCCCAGCATGCCCGGACAGCCTTTGGCTGTCCGGGCATGCTGGGAGTTGTAGTTTGGTAACAGCTGGAGGCATTCTGGTTGGGAAACACTTATATAGAGAAACATTACTGCAGCACAATGCAGATGTCACATTGTTTTTACATACACAGTATATGTAAAAGTATAGTGTCAGTATAGAGGCTTTTGTACATAGAACTTAAAGGGGTACTCCCCAGGAAAACTTTTTTTTTTTTTTTAATCAACTGGTGCCAGAAAGTTAAACAAGTTAAGATTTGTAAATTACTTCTTTAAAAAAAAAAAAATTCTTAATCCTTCTAGTACTTATCAGCTTCTATTTGTTCCACAGGAAGTTATTTCCTTTTTGAATTTCCTTTTCATTTTAGGAACTGTCTGGAGCATGAGAGGTTTGCTATGGGGATTTACGCCTACTCTGGACAGTTCCTAAAATGAACAGTGATGTCAGCAGAGAGCACTGTGGACAGACAGAAAGGAAATTCAAAAAGATAAGAACTTCCTGTGGAGCAAATAGAAGCTGATAAGTACTAGAAGGATTACAATTTTTTAAATAGAAGTAATTTACAAATCTGTTTAACTTTCTGGCACCAGTCGATTTAACCCCTCAAGGACCATGGCCATGTATACACGTTCATGTGCCGTTAAGCAGGTATGGCGCTGGCTCCCGACTTAAGCCCACGTCATACCGGCCGGCCCCCAGCTGATTCTTGTAGCTGAGGGCCGGAGTTCATAGCCAACATGCGGCCGGCTATTAACCCTTTAGATCAGCGCTGTCAAAGCTGACAGCGGCATCTAAAGGTGCCTTTAACTGCTCCCTGGTGGTCCAGTGGGGGGGGTCTACCCTCCATCCGCCCCTCCCGCAACCCTCCCGCAGTCCTGCTGCAGCTGCAGCTCTCCCATTGATAAAGCCTGGCAAACTATAAAGATATAAGGTTAATTAAACCGCACAATCAATAGCATACATGTAAAAAAAAATCCTAATTTTTACTGAAAAGTGCACTGCGTAGCCCTCAAAAGTTACAAAATTGCGTTGTTTTTTTTCTACAAATATTTTTTTTCTGGCTTTGCCTTAAATTTTGTGGTGAAATGATTGATGTCATTACAAAGTACAATTGGTGGCGCAAAAAATAAGCCCCCATATGAGTCTGTAGGTGCAAAATTTAAAGCGTTATGATTTTTAGAAGGGTATGAGGAAAAAATGAAAGTGCAAAAACGGAAAAACCTGTGGTCCTTAAGGGGTTAAAAAAAAATTTTCCAGGGGAGTACCCCTTTAATACTGCAATCTGACTCTCTGGTCTATAGATTATGACTGGGGTGAGACAGACACATAGGTTACTTCCTGGTGTATTGTGATTTATTTTTTGCAGCAGTTGCTCAATTTGCTTATAAATGGCCTGCAGTACACTGATGCCACCAGGAGGTGTCACTATTTCCTTACATAAATACCAGGAACTATCCAATCACAGATAAGTGTCTTGTTGGAGCCTTAGGTCAACACTAGAGGAAAATCACTGTAAAGTTTCCTGTACACAGGAGGCCTGGGCTCCAGTCCATGGTAATATATTAGGATCAGTGATTATTACTGTGCAATAGTGGGAGATCATGTATCGCCAGTAACATTAAACCATATGCCGTTTTATTCGATTTCTCAGTTGCTAAAAAGTCCAGCTATGGCGAATTTATGCCCTGCTGCATCGCATAGATTATCATGCATGATATCAATATTACTTGCAATTTTTTGAGCTGTAGTAATGTAGTAATAAAAAAATATTAAAAATGAAAAAAGTAAAGTACAAAAATGGCATTGCATCATCACACACAATCATTTATGCAGAATGGATTTTTAAGAAATACTTAGCAGACATTTTTGCCCATCGAATTTTATATATTTATTTATTTATTAATCTATTTATTTATTTTTATCCTCACCATCCAAGAGCCATATGAGGGCTTGTTTTGCAATTTTTAAGTGTACCTGCTAGGCAATGTTCACCCAGTGGAAATTTTGGGGAATGTTCACCTAGAAAAACATGGTCAGGCATTGCGCAAATAGCGGGCGCTGGCAGGACATGACAGGGCTAGGACCACTTGGAAATGTGGCCTCTCCATTCCAAGCGGATTTTGCCGAAAGGATTGACATGTCAATTCTTTGGGCGGAGGACAGGAATCTGGATTTCCACGGCAGAAATTTTCCCCCACAAAAATTCTGCCACGTGCGCGGTGCAGCAGGGGGCCCCCGTCACGCCCCCTCCCATAGGCTTGCATTGAGGGGGCTTAGCGTGATGTCACACGGGGGCAGAGCTGTAACATCACAATGCCTCTGCCCCGTGATCGACAGTAATCAGACCCGGAGGGAACACGCTCCGGGGACTGATTTTAACGGGGTGCGGCGTGGAAGATCATGGAGGTCCCCAGCGGCGCGACCCCCGCGATCAGGCATCCAAAGGATAGGGAATAAGATGTCTAAGCGCCGGAGTACCCCTCTAATGCTGGGTCCATTTCTTTACAATAGGACTCGTGCATGACATTTGTTGGGCATAGTATGGTTGTATCTTTATTCTGCTGGTCAGTATAGTTATCATTTTTGTTGTTTAATTACTTTAAAAAAAAATTGCCTGTGTAGAGGAAAGCTGTGCAGTTGCCCATAGCAACCAAGCAGGTGGCTTTTTCATTTTTCCGAGGCTTTTTAAAAAATGAAAGAAGCGATCTGATTGGTTGCTATGGGCAACTGCACCTCTCTTCCCCTAAAACAGGTTTTGATGAACTCCCTCCTTTTTTTTTAAGCATATTTATGGACATTTATCAACGGGTTTAGTCAGGTTTTCTTTACTATAATTGTCGCAAAATTGTCGCAACTGCGACTACGCGATTTTTCGTGGGCCTTTTTACTGGAAAGCGAGAAAAGCAAGTTTTCCAAAAATTAACTATGTAGTAATAATTTTAAAATGGACTACGGGTAGTCAGGTATTTATTAACTGCGACAGTTGCAACTGCGCAAAAAAAAAGTCGCAACAGCGTTAAAAATTGACTAAATTTACTCCAGCTCAAACATGGAGCAGAAAAAGCTACTACCAAAGTAAAAAAGGAAAAATTGCTTACGTGAAAGAAAATTATCAACAGGCTGAAACCAGTTGATAAATACGTCACACATAAGCAAAAAAAAAAGTAAGGAAAAAATTACTAAAAAAAAGAATACATAAGCAAACATTGATAAATGTCCCTCTTTGTGATACATACAGCATCATTTTTGCTCACATTATGAACCATTTTGGGGGGTGAATGTGTATTAATTATTTATGGATTTTTTGGCATTCTCTGTGCAGAATAAATAACTTGTTATTTTACGCCACAGAGTAAACATGCCAAGGATGATTTGAAAATCCGCCATATGTATGTCTGTTTTTCTTTATGGACAATTTCTACTACCTGTGGATTGCGTTTCCTAAAAAATCCATCCCTATGCATTGTGCTAGAATTTGTTATAGATATGTATAGTGGAATCTGCAATGTTAATCAGCGCCAAACTCTGCTATGCCTGCACATACACTAAGGCTAGGTTACAGACTACGGAATCTCCGGGCAGAAAATTTTCGCCCAGAGATTCCAAGTGCGGCCAGCGCTGACTGAATCAGTCAGCGGTAGGACCGCGCGGACACTGCAGTCTCCAATAGACTGCAATGTGTTCCGCGAGTATTTCCGCCTGAAGAAAGAGCAACGCCATTCTTCAGGAGGAAATTTCCAAGCGGATTTTCCGCTTACAAATTCCGCTTCACGAATTCCAAAGTGTGAATTTGTGAACGGAAACCCATTCATTATACAGTACATCTTAGTAAGGGGAATTGCAGGCGGAAATTCCGTAGTGTGAACCTAGCCTAGGGTATGTTCACACTATGGATAATGAACGGAATCTCCGCTCGCAGAATTCCGCGAGCGGAGATTCCATTCTGGCGGTCGCCGCCACCATACTTCGCCAGTAGCACCGCGCGGCACTGCACCATCACCGTTGACGGCTATGCAGTGTTCGCAGACTTCCGCGCAAAGAATGAACATTCGAACTTTCTTTGCACGGAACAATTTCAGCGGCGGAATTGTCCGCCGCTGAAATTCCGCAGTGTGAACGGGTCTCGCCGAAACCCATTCACACTGATGATTATGTTCACAGCACGTAATTACGTAGTGTGAACATACATGGCAGTGTTTCTCAACCAGGGTGCCTCCAGCTGTTGCAAAACTACAACTCCCAGCATACCCGCACAGCCTTTGGCTGTGCGGGCATGCTGGGCGTTGTAGTTTTGCAACAGCTGGAGGCACTCTGCTTAGTAAACACTGTAGTATGGCAATCTCTTACTACAGCATAGTTTTGCCACAGTTGGAAAGCATTGTACTGCATATTAAGAGCATTCCTATGGAGGAACTACAAGTGACAGCATGTCCTGCCAAAGCCTAGCATATCTAAAACCCGGATGGGAGGAAATTGTCCACAGCCTTAGACAGATTTTTGCAGACAACTATCCCTCTAGTGTCTGGAAATGTGTTCAGCTTTTTTTTTTTTTTTTTCAATAACTTTATTACTCAAAATCATAGCCTCAAGGGTGGAGATCTTGGATATTAACCCTATCACAGCTGAACAAGTCTGAGAAGTTTTACAATGCGGTTATTTAGCCCTTCCAGCAGATAGAGGACAGACACGGTATATGCTATACGTAGAGTTATTGAAATTCTGAGGTGCGAAGGCGAAGCTCTGCCCTGGCCCCAGATCTTAGCTGATTGTCTCCGGCATGGGTAGGGTTAAGCGTGGAGCATACAGCGTGGCAGTGTGTAGCTGCTTGTGATCACACATCTGGCTCTTGAGAGGTAGGTGACTGAAGGGCTGTGCTTCTATTGACCATCACAAATGCAAAGGATTTGGGCTAACAAAAGAGAAAATAAGTAACTTTTTGGGGGGATTTAAAAGTTTTCAAAGTTGCAAAAAGTTTTTGTATGGTCATAAAAACTGTTACAGTAGGGGCGGTGGGGGTCATAGATATTGGTTGCGCAGTAATTGAAGATTGTATTATATATCCGTACATTATAATTACACATAGACATATTGATAGATGTGTATATTGATGTAGCAGAGCTCAGTTTGTTACATGGCACATCTTTGTACAGGGATTTTAGATAGGACTCCAATAACATAGTGTATTGACACATTCAGCTCTGCTTCATCTGTATATACAGACAGGAGGGTTCGTATGTGAATTAGTCTTTAAAAAATGTAAACGTAGCTTTTCTTTTAAGAATAGTGTTGGGCGCGAATATTCGCATTTCGAATTATTATCGCAAATTCAGGAATATTGCGAATATATTCCCTTTATATTCGAAATTACGAGTATTCCCTTTTTGTCGCATATGGAAATATTCGCATATTCCTTCTTTTCACTTGTGGGCCAATTAGAATGATGCAAATACACTTCTCAGAGGTTATCAACAACATCCTTAGCAACCAATAGTAAAGTTGCCCACCCCCTCATTGTTTTCTTCCTTGGATACGCGAATATGCAAGTATAACGAATTCGTGAATATAAGACGAATATTCATCTATATATTCGCAAAATATCGGGAATTCAAATAGTGAAATCACTACCGTATTTTTCGCGTATAAGACGCACTTTTTCTTCCCCAAAACTGGGGGGGGGGGGGAGTTGGTGCGTCTTATACGGCGAATACACACCCATCGGTTCGGTCCCTGCGGCCATCAACGGCCGGGACCCACGGCTAATACAGGACATCACCGATCGCGGTGATGACCTGTATTAACCCTTCAGACGTGGCGATCAAAGCTGACCGCCGCGTCTGAAGCCAAAGTGACACTAACTCGGCTGCTCAGTCGGGCTGTTCGGGACCACCGCGGTGAAATCGCGGCGTCCCGAACAGCTTACAGGACACCGGGAGGAACCTTACCTGCCTCCTCGGTGTCTGCTCCGTGCTGGGATCCCCTGCATGGCCGGCGCTCTCCTTCGACGTCATCACGTCGCCGCACACGCCGTCCCGTCATCCAATAGGAGCGGCGTGCGTAGCGACGTGATGACGGCGACGGCGAGCGTGGATCCCGGGGAAGAAGACGTCCGGAGCGTCGGGGACACCACGGGGAAGCGGCGACAGTGATGGAGCGACATCCAGGGCAGCGGTGACGAGCGGTGATGGGTCCGGAGCGGCGGGGACACGTGAGCACTATCTCCTATACCAGTGGTCTTCAACCTGCGCACCTCCAGATGTTGCAAAACTACAACTCCCAGCATGCCCGGACAGCCAACGGCTGTCCGGGCATGCTGGGAGTTGTAGTTTTGCAACATCTGGAGGTCCGCAGGTTTAAGATCACTTTTGGGTGCAGAATCTTTTTTTTCTAGATTTTGCACCTTTAAAATTGGGTGCGTCTTATATGCCGGTGCGTCCTATAGGGCGAAAAATACGGTATTTAAGAAGACAGCATGGTTCAGTGCTCCCCCAACAATGCGTTACCGGGTAAACAACACTGCCATTGTCCTATTTACAGAAGCTGGTGACTTGCTGATCATAGCAAACCAACACTAAAGGTTTTCCTGCCTTGGGAATGTGTGCGGATTGTATGTGTACATTTTCCTAACTTTTTTTTTTGCTACTTTGTAAGTATATTTGCCTCTTTTACGGGTGACCGGTTGTATGACTAGACAGAGTTTATTGTCGTAACCACATGATACAGCAAACACAGCCTCACCGTAGAGCACTGCGTCATGGGGATAAAGTTCATAGCTCCACCTGGATATAGTGCGCTATTACAATAATGACACACAAGCACAAAGTATAAGTGTATTCCTTTTGTGCTAAATGTAGAACATTGAGACGCATACACAGTGAAGAGGATTAATCAAAAATTGTGTAGAGGAAGAGTTGTGCAGTTGCCTATAGCAACCAATCAAATTCCTTCTTTTTTATTATTCTTATTATTCTTATTTTTTTTTAAAGGCCTTGGAAAAATTAAAAGAAGCAATCTGATTGGTTGTTGGTCACCTTTTCTCTGCACAGATTTTAATAATCCCCCCTCATGTCTCTTATGAGCGATGGGTACGATCACACGCACCAGGATTGCTGCAGATTTTCCATCCAGATGGATGGAAAGTATAGCAGCAGTTAGACTTCATTCACATTGCTGCCGGACTCCGCTATTCAGAGTTCCATTGGCAATTTGGGCAGAAGGACGAGAGTTTAGCGGAGAAAAAAATAGTGCAAGCTCCTATTTTTTTTTCTCCGCTAAAATCCTGTAAAATTACCGGGTCACTGACAGACCTCATGCAAGTGAATGGGGGTCCGTCATGACCGGGTATTAGCCATTTAAATCCAACCCATTTCAGGGTCCGATCGGCTCCAGAAAAAAATAAAAAATTTGCCGATCAGACCCTTAAAGGGGTACTCTAGCGCTTAGACATCTTTGGATAGGGGACAAGATGCCTGATCGCGGGGGTCCCGACCGCTGGGGACCCCCGTGATCTTGCACCCCATTAAAATCAGTCCCCGGAGCGTGTTCGCTCCGGATCTGATTACTGTCGATCACGGGGCCGGAGCATTTTGACTTCAAGGCTCCACCCTGTGTGACATCACGTTCCACCCCCCTCAATGCAAACCTATGAGAGGGGGCGTGACGGCATCACACGGGGCGGAGCCTTGACATCCCCAGCGGCGGGACCCCCGCGATCAGGCATCTTATCCCCTATCCTTTGGATAGTTGATAAGATGTCTAAGCACCGGAGTACCCCTTTAATGGGTCAGATGCAAACGGCTGTGTGAACCTAGCCTTAAGTGGATGAGGTTTGAACCAATCCTATCCACATTCTGCAGGGGTAATTTAAATGTGTAAATTGATCCTGTGTGTAATCTTAACTCCATACCAGCCATGAATTATCAAAATGTGAAAGAGATTTTGTCCACAGTGACCAATCGCAGTCCAGCTTTCATAACTTAACAAGTAAAGTGAAAGGTGAGTTGTGATTGGCTGCTGTGAGCAGATTATTGATGGATTTCAAAACAATAAACAGGGGTATGACTTACATGTATAAAATGCAGTTTTATTGGTTATATTCTATTAAAAACAAACATATAACCCCTTAGACAGAACAAAAATGATTCACCTGTGATCTCCACCCTGCATGGACAGGTTTACCTGAGAGTAGATCTCCCTGACGAGCTGCATGGAAACGAAACATCGTAGGAGATCAGGTCATGTTGTACTACATGCGGTTTTTCTATATATCAATGGGAATTGTGACTTTATATTTGCACCTTAGCACTTGCACTTTGTTTTTTCCTTAAAGGGAACCAATCATCAGATTTTACCCTATATAACGCTTGGCAAAGCGTTATATAGGGTAAAATCTTTATTTTCGCCATTTCCGGGGGACGCTGCTGCCCCCAGGGATGGTGAGGATATGAAGTTATAAACTAGTCGCCGCCGTAAGTAGTCACCTGGGCGGGAGCTCTTCTCATCAACTCCCGTTCTTCGGCCGGCAGCGATGCCCCCTCCGCTTGATTGATGGGCCTCGTCATCGTTCCGCTCACTGAACTGTATACACTTATCAGGACTGTACCAGTATAGGGAGAGGGTCCTGGGGCACAGGGGTCATTCTTATTAGGACGAGTGCCCCAGTTACATACCAGACAGTAAGGGGAAGGTTACACTAGGGCCATACCTGCACTACACAATAGGGACAAAGAGGGAGTGTAGGGACAGGATACATCAGCTGTCCCTGCCTGTATGAGATCTCCCATCTTAAGGTCCGAATTGACTAATTAGGCTAAAGGGTATGTGCAATATAGTATAAGTGCATGTGCAATAGGTCACTATCTGGAGACTGTGAAAGTGACTGAGGTGCAATAGTGTAAGGAGGTGGATGTTATCAAGATTACTTTATGTTCTATTCTCTGTGAATATTTCATTCCCATTTGCGGTCACAGGTGAATAATTTTTGTTCTGTCTAAGGGGTTATATGTTTGTTGTTAATAGAATATAACCAATAAAACTGCATTTTATACATGTAGTCATACCCCTGTTTATTGTTTTGATATTTGATTGATGGGGGGAACGCGATAGCCTGAAGTGACTATAGTAAGCTATCTATTTGTGTTTATTGTTGATGGATTTGTTGCAGATTTCCCCAATGACTTAGAAAGGGTTATCCAGCAAAAAAAAAACATTGATACATGCCCAGGCTGTGTAATACAATAAAAAAGTCTATACCTACCATTCTCCCTGCCCTGTGTGGCCAACATCTGGGAGCATAGTCTCCAGTGAACTCTGCTGACACTTTGCTTCCTGAAAACTGGAGATGTTACGTCACATCGCCGCTCTGCCCAATCACTAGCCGCAGTGATGTCCCACCTCAGTCACGGATTGGCAGAACAGTGATGTAACATAGTGTCTGCAGCTCGTGGAAGCAAAGTATCGGCAGAGTTCAGAGAAGACTGTGCGCCGTGATATTGACTGCTACAGGGCAGTGAGAAAGGTAAGTATAGGCTTTTTTATTTTATTACACAGCCTGTGTACACATCTTTAAAAAAAAATTGATAAATAACCCCTCAAAGGGTACATCGTGGAACATCTGCAGCAAATTTTGCTACCATTGACTTCAATGGGTCAGTGACAAATAGTGGAAGATTTGCAGATTTAACAATGATCCATTCAAGTCAGTTGGCTAAGGAACATCAAATGCAGATTCAGAATTTGTGGAAAGAATAAAAAAAAAAAAGGTTAACTCTTTAGATGAAATCTGCCAGCAGAAGCCAATTTTTTTTACGTTTTTGGGCAAAATTTCCACTGCAAATATAATGTGAAATAAGTGCTGATTCTGTGCCATTTTAAAGGCATAGATCCTCTTGTCTTTAAAGGGTACTCTGGTGGAAAATATATATTTTTTAAATCAACTGGTGCCAGAAAGTTAAACAGATTTGTAAATTACTTCTATTTCAAAAATCTTAATCCTTCCAGTACTTATCAGCTGCTGTATGCTCAACAGGAAGTTATTTTCTTTTTGAATTACTTTTGTCTGATCACAGTGCTCTCTGCTGACACAGTCAGCCTGTCTGTCTCAGGAACTGTCCAGAGCAGGATAGGTTTGCTATGGGGATTTTCTCCTGCTCTGGACAGTTCCTGACATGGACAGAGGGGTCAGCAGAGAGCACTGTGGTCAGAGAGAAAATACATTTAAAAAGAAAAGAACTTCCTCTGTAGTATACAGCAGCTGATAAGTGCTGTAAGGATTTAAGACTTTTTAATAGACGTAATTGACAAATCTGTTTAACTTTCCGGAGTACCCCTTTAACCCCATTTCTCATAGGCTGTAAGCTCTTGCGTGCAGGGCTCTTGCTCCTCCTGTCTGAATATCTAGTGTGTAATATCTGACATTTTGTCTTTATATGTACCTCCAAAATTGTAAGTGTGCTGCATTATCTGTTGGCAATATATATATATAAATAAATCAGATTTTTGTTATTATTATTATTATTATTATTATTATGCTCTGAGGAAATCTAGAAAGACATTTTCCCCAAGGAATTTCCTCAGTGTGCAAGGGCCCTAAGGGAACATTCACACATACAGGATCTTCTGCGTCATGATGGAGATATCAATCGGGGAGATTTATGAAAACCTGTGCAGAGGAAAAGTGGAGCAGTTGTCCATAACAACCAATCAGATCCCTTCTTTCATTTTTCAGAGGCCTCTTTTTAAAAATGAAAGAAGGAATCTGATTGGTTGCTATGGGCAACTGCTTCACTTTTCATCTGCACAGGTTTCTCCCCAAATGTATGAAAATATGTATATGTGTGTATATATATATATATATATATATATATATATATATATATATATATATATATATATATTTATATTCTCCAGGGGGGTAAATAAACAGTACATTTTCTTTATTTTTTCTTTAGTTTTTAGTTTTTTACTAGGCAAAAAAGTGGAATGTTTTCTTACTCACATTGGGGGAGATTTATCAAAACCTGTGCAGAGGAAGAGTGGTGCAGTTGCCCATAGCAACCAATCAGATCGCTTCTTTCATTTTCCACAGGCCTCTAAAGAGGCCTGTGGAAAATGAAAGAAGCAATCTGATTGGTTGCTATGGGCAACTGCACCACTCTTCCTCTGCACAGGTTATGATAAATCTCCCCAATTGTTTTTTATTCCCTATTTGTTCATTTAAACCGAATATTTCAGTATAGCAATACTATAGCTGAAGTTATAAGCAGACACAGCCCTCGGTCAGTCTCGATGCTCCATTTTGGGGGGATCCTCCCCCTTACTCGTATAAAGGATGCAATCTCCATCAGGCCAATACATAATGGGGGTTATGTTTTCCTCAGTGTTGCACTCTTCTAAATGTGCAATAATGTGACCATGGTAGATAAGGTAATCTCACTAAACAAAAGTATACATATTATAATGTATATGAATTCTAAGCCATGCTATTGCTGGTTCGGTCTCTGGTGAATATTGGCTGATTCCTTTAAAACAGTATTGTCCAAACACTGTGTCTCCAGCTGTTGCAAAACTACAACTTCCAGCATGCCCAGACAGCCAAAGGCTGTCTGGGCATGCTGGGAGTTGTAGTTTTGCAACAGCTGGAGACACAGTGTTTGGAAAGTACTGCTTTAACAGGGTACTATAGTGGAAAACAATATATATATATATATATATATATATATATAATTTTTTTTTTTTTAATCAGCTGGTGCCAAAAAGTTCAACAGATTTGTAAATTACTCCTATTTAAAAATCCTAATCCTTCCAGTACTAATCAGCGGCTGTATACTACAGAGGTTGTTTTCTTTTTGAATTTCTTTTCTGTCTGACCACAGTGCTCTCTGCTGTCACCTCTGTCCATGTCAGGAACTGACCAGAGCAGGAGAAAATCCCCATAGCAAACCTTTCCTGCTCTGGACAGTTCCTGACATGGACAGAGCTGTCAGCAGAGAGCACTGTGTGGTTGACTAGGTGGTGCAGGTAATGGAGTAGGGTATGCTGTATTAACCCTATGTTGTCGTGACGCCAGGATGCGGTTTGCTTAGATTAATGGTCCTACCGCCAACCGTCCCAGAAACGGCAGGGAGAAATAATTGAATGTCCACAGCAGATATTTGATGAAAACCGGAATAAACTTTACTGCATATTTTATGCAACTGCAGGAAACAAAAAACAGTCTTTGTATAGAGGACCGTAGTTCAGGTTCCTCACAGGTTTGCTGGGACTTCCTAGATATCAATGAGCTTTGATTTGCTAGCCACTGTGCTACTGGTTTGAAGATAATTGAGTTGCAGTAGTCACACAGGATTTTAGTAGTTTTGAGTTTGATGGCTCACGGTTTAGTGGCTGCGGAAGATAAGGCTTCATGCCTGGCTTGAATTGATGATGAGATACAGATTGATATGCTTGCTTTGAAGTGCAGGGACCAAGAGAGAATTTAGTCACAGCAGCCCCTTATATATTAAGAGGGTGGGACATAGCACATTGGATAGCCAAACCTGTCAGTCCTGACCTCTGGAACCCATGGTATATCACATGACCTAAATGTCCCTAAACCATAGCACAACATAAATTAAAGGCACGTGACCTCCAAGGTCCTATACAGAGGTATCCTATATTAATTACATATTTGAGTATATACATAAATATTATTATATTAAGAGGCGACTAGGGGTTAGCCCTTCAGGAGAGCCCATTATCATGGAGGGACTCTGGCTGAGGGGACTCCAGACAAAAGGGACAGGACATGTCCTGTACCGGGACACCACAACTGTGGTCAGACAAATAAATTTAAAAAGAACTCCCTTTGGAGCATACATTAGCTAATAAGTACTGGAAGGATTAAGATTTTTAAAGGAAAACTGTCAGCTTGCTCCCCCGCACTAACCAGCAGTACTGGCTGGTAGTGCGGGGGACGCTGATCAGTTTGATGCCTACCGTGCCTGGATCCGCCCTGCCATTCAGCCGAAATCTTCGTTTTTTTGTATATGCTAATTAGGTGCTAACTGGCACAAGCTGGGGTTACTGGCACTCTGACGTCAGCGCCGCCCAGCTCATCAATATTCCTCCCCTCCCTCCGCCTCTCACTCTTCTCCCCGCTCTGTAATGAAGAGTGAGAGGCGGAGAGAGGAGAGGAATACTGATGAGCAGCCAGCGGCGAAGACGTCAGAGTGCCAGTAACCCCGCCTGTGCCAGTTAGCACCTAATTAGCATATACAGAAAAGATCAAAGATTTCGGCCGAACGACGCAGCGGATCCGGACCCGGAGCAAGCTGACAGTTTTCCTTTCTAAATAGAAGTAATTTACAAATCTGTTTAACTTTCTGGCACCAGTTGATGTAAAAAAAAATATATAGTTTTCCACCAGAGTACCCCTTTAAGGACTCCCATGTGTTTCTCTATGGTGTCTCTGTGAGGCACTGTATTCTCCCTTAGAAGGAGTACTTTTATTAGAGAATACTTCTCTAATACATGATACAATGCAGCATGCCACAATAATAATTTTTCCTACAAATTCATATAACCTTGAAGGCATAGGCAGGGATACAGTGTGGGTCAATAGGTGTCATAGTACAGATCCACACAATTTGTATACAGCCATGTGCACAAGGCCTAAGACTAAATTTACAAGCTAGTGAAAATTTGACGCACGTAAAGAAATGGTCTCGGCACCTTCCCTTTTTGTTGCACTGGAATATAACAAGCGGACACCTGATCCACACAGTCCCTGGAAGCCAATCCTGGTAACCTCTTCAGTGCTAGCATGCAATACAGGAATAGCAGACGATATCAAACAATGAAACAACTGCGGAGCACTCACCAGGTCTGTTCAATCAGAGGCTTCTTTGTCACTTCGATCAAACGGGATACAAGCAGGGGAGGATGGAAAAGACACGGGGGTATTCAAGACGGCGACGGTCCGTTTACGCACCGGAGTGCTTCGTCAGGCCAGTCAATGCGCTTTGGCGTGTAAACGGACTGTCGTCGTCTTGAATATCCCTGTGTCTTTTCCAGCCTCCCCTGCTTGTATCCCGTTTGATCGAAGTGACAATAAAGAAGCCTCTGATTGAACAGACCTGGTGAGTGCCCCGCAGTTCTTTCATTGTTTGATATCTAGTGAAAATTTGGTTTACTATGTGTAATTCCAGTTGCAGAGCCCAAGGGGGCGCTGCATGACACAGAGATTCAAAGAACATCAACGAGAGAAGTCTATTTAGTATCTCTATAATGTTACTTTTAGTTGTTTTTCTCTTTTTTAACAGGTAAAATGTCAAGTGAAGGAGGTAACGCAGAAGAGGACACCACTGGGACTGAGCTAGAGAAAATCGCAAATCTTGTACTGGACAGCAATGAGGCGTCTGTGGCAGAAGACAGTCCTGAAAATGGAGAACTACCAAAAATCCCAGGGACTGAACCTGAACAGAACCCTGAAGTGCAAGCATTTCCAGAGGAGCCTTCCCAACCAAACCCTGAGGAGTGCTGCGACACTGTGAACTTAGAAGCAGCGCCTGACTCCACAGCTGATCAGGAAGAGCAGAAACATCTAGTATGTATAGCTTCTGTAAACCTAGACTACTCATGGGAATTATTTTAGGGTGTGATAGATATGACTAGTCACTAAAAACTAGAATATTTATTTGACCCTGCAGGTGTCCTGGAAGCATGGCCCAAGCTCTGAAGTGCCACCAGTTTACTAGTCTTCTCTCATGCACACAACTCTGCGTTCCTCAGAACTGAGCTTAGCTTAGCTCTGAGCTCCGTCCTGGGCGTGGCTTACAGCGTTTAGCTCAGTCTTGGGCTTGGCTAACAGTTCTGAGCAAAGTTTTGGGCTTGGCTTACAGCGTTTAGCTAAGTCTTGGCCTTAGCTTACAATGTTGAGCTAAGTCCTCGGCTTGGTTTACAGTGTTGAGCTCAGTATTGGGATTTGCTTACAGCATTGAACTCAGTCCTGTGCTTGGTTTACAGCATTGAGCTCATTCCTGTGCTTGTCTCCACATATAAAGAAGTGAAATCACCGACACCACTAAATGTATACACAGCCCTATACTAATCCGGTCTTTCGGACACAATATCATCCAATACTCCGGCACTTAAATTCAAAACCCGAGTCTTTGCATGAGGATAGACTGTACATATAGTGGGGGTGGTGCTCCTCTACATTCCTGTGCTTGGTTTACAGCATTGAGCTCAATGCTGGGATGGCATTCGGCTATGAGCTCAGTCTTGGGCTTGGCTTACAGCGTTTGGCTCAGTCTTGGGCTTGGCTTACAGTGCTGATCTAAGTTTTTGACTTGGCTTATAGCGTTTAACTCAGTCTTGGCCTTAGCTTACAATGTTGAGCTCAGTCCTGGGCTTGTTTTACAGCATTGAGCTCAGTCTTGGGATTTTCTTATAGCATTGAGCTCAGTCTTGGCCTTGGCTTACAGCACTAAACTCAATCCAGGGCTTAGTTTACAGCATTGAGCAGAGTCCTGCGCTTGGCTTTCAGCATTGAGCTCAGTCTTGGGCTGGTGTACAGCGCGGAGCTCAGACATGTGCTTTGCTTACAGCATTGAGTTCAGTTTTGGGTTTTTCTTACAGCATTGAGCTCAGTCTTGGCCTTGGTTTACAGCATTGAACTCAGTCCAGGGCTTGGTTTACAGCATTGAGCTGAGTCCTGCTCTTGGCTTTCAGCATTGAGCTCAGTCTTGGGCTTGGTGCACAGCGCTCAGCTCAGTCATGCGCTTGGTGCACAGCATTGAGCTCAATCTTAGGCTTTTCTTACAGTGTTGAGCTGAGTCTGTATGTTCTGTAGGATTCCAAGCTCGAGCTGTCACTCATAACTAAATAGAAGCCTGGTGAAGTGGCATGGTTTCAGCAGCTGGGCCACTTCTAGACCCAAATTAAACATAAAATATGTGCAAAAATATGACCCAAAAAGGGCCTGATACTTAACTTTAAAGCTGTAACAATTATTGACACAAAAATAATATGCGCGAAAACAAAAAGCAATTTTTCTTTAGATTTTAATAGAACTCATTGGGAAAAATACTGACAGTTTTTGGACCATTTTACAACCCCAAAACAATCCAAAACATAACCTCACAGGGATGTGGAATTCCTATTGCCCGACGCCAGGGACATGCAGTTCCGGGCGCCGAGCAGGTACATTTTTCCGGTCCTCTGAAGGCAGAGCAGGGGGAGGGGGAGATGAGAAGCTGTGTACGTCCTCACTCCCCTGCTCTGCCTTCTTTCTGCAATGCAGGCCTGCGGGGGGAGATGAGGGGGCGTGGCTTCTTTCTCCCCGTGCAGACCTGTGTCCTCTGCCTTCGCTCCCCTCCAGCTCTAGCTTCAGAAACCTTTGGAGAGCTGATTGGAGGAGCAGACGCACGTCTGCACGGGGCGCAAGTTTCACACCGCCGATAATAGGCAGCATGCGGTGCTCAGCAGTCTGTATGGAGCGGGCTCCGGACTCCTGCCCATTCCATACTCTTCAGCCCCTGGCTGTTTTCAGTAGCCGGGGGGCCGCCGCTAATAGCCAGCATGTGGCGATCGCTGTGGCTGGCTATTAACCCTTTAGATTGCCGCTGTCAAAGCTGACAGCGGCATCTAAAGGGACATGTGTATGCTCCCTGGTGGACTAGTGGGGTGGATTGCCAGCTACCCCCCCCCCCCCCCCCCCGCAGCGTGATCGCAGGGGGGCGATCCACTAAAGAGGTAGCCGGAGGGCTTACCTCTGTTCCCTGGTGTCCCATGGCTCTGTCATTGATAGATCCTGGCTGGACCAGGCTCTATCAATGAATCGCAGAGCACACAGATCAATTGAGTTCAATAGAAGTCTATTCATCTGTATGAGGAATCTAATGATTCCTCCTAAAAGTCTTTAAAAAAAAATCTAGTTTTTGATGCAGTTTTTCAAAGTTTATTTCATTTTTTTTTATATACAACCTGAGTTTGCAATATGTTTTCAAAAACTGCTCTGTGCCTTTCCTACATGTGTTATCCTACATAGTTAGTGCTACGTTAGTTATTGTCTACACTGTAAAATACCGTCTGTACAGCAAAGTGTCCTGTTTATGTTTAAGGACCCAGAGACTTCAGCTAAGGGAAGCACTTGGAGTAGCTGGGGCACATGGGGCAAATCTCTTCTGTCAACAGCCAGTGCTACCGTAGGTGAGTACAACTAACAGTATGGTAATGCCTAATAAAAAATAAAGCTTACTGTAGACATGATATTGGACCAGCCAACAGGCACGTATAGTTACACTTATTTTGGGATTAATAAAGTTATGTGGGTTAGAGTCCAATGTGTATAACCCTTAAGCCCCATCATCTGTCCCGGGAGACAATCTGTTGAATGGGATCTGCAAGAAAAAAAAGGCATAATAAAAATAAACATTTGGAAAGATGTACATACACTTTATGGTGTAACTAAGATTTCATAGAACTTTTGACATGTCAACAGTTTTGGTCATCAGAGTCCAGATGCTGTGACACCCACTATTTGCTATAACGATGTAGAGAAGCGCTCAGCTGAGTACTGTTACTCGCCGCCTCCTCTCTGTATAAAGACAGGTACAATAAAGTCTATCTAAAAGCCCATCTTAAGTGTACAAGGAGATGGTAAGGAGAAACAGCACTCAGATGAGCACCTCTTCCAACTAGTTCTAGATGTTTCTGCCGCGGAAATCCAGATTCTGGCATCTGCAAAAAGAACTTGTCTATTTTTTCTCAGAAATGTATTGCTGTAATTATAAATCAATGTTTCATGTTCACAAATGTGATCTCTGTTTAACCAGGACATGGGATATCTGCGGTGAAGGAAAAAGCAGGAGTCACTTTAAGAATCCGATCGTCAGAGTCTGAGTCGAGTAGCGAGATAGGAGCACCTGAAGCTACAGATACAGAAGAAGGTGAATAGTACCACAATTATGTTTAGAAATTGGGGCGATTATTGTATTATGTGTTTCGTTAGACAAAAGTTTTATTCTGTGGAAAATAAGGATAACTAATGGGCACCCTATCATTCTTTGAAGGGGTATCTGCTGGTCCTTGCATTGCAAGATGCGCTGTTGTGCATGAAAAAGCTGTGAAGGGCCCACAATTCTGCCTATTGCAGCGTCTTCATTCTTTAGATCAGTGGGATCCCAGGGGGCAGAACACCCATATCCTAGTGATATGCCATCACTTTAAAAATGGGAATACCCACCAGCTATTCCCCAGGTGTCCGTAACAGAGGACTCCATTGGAGCTGGTGCAGTAGTCTGCATTCAATGGCTGACATTTATCATTGTCTTTAAACTGTTTTTTGTATCTAGAAAAGGTGCAAAAAGGTGCAAGCAGGGTTTATTTGCACCTTTTTGCCCCTTTTGGTTTACACATTTCTGCTGATTTTGAATTGCAATCCACTGATTTTGGCAATACACATGATATGGAAGGGTTTTGTGAACTGTGCCTTTTTGTGAAAAGGTGCAAAAAAGGCGTAAAGCCACTGAAAAGTATCTAAAACAACACCAGCCCAGACTTAGCTTAGCGTTATGGTGTATGTAAAGAGTAAAATTTCAGAAAATGTGACCTGCACAAAATTTATGAAATGCTGTGTGACCATTTAATAACTTTGGTGCTCCTACACATTACCAGCACAAAAAAAAAAGTGTAGAAAAATGCTTCACTTACACCTACAATGATAAATGCCCCCCAATATGTATAAAGCTTAGTGTAACTCGGTGTAAGTCAGCATAATATAGGAGCTGCATAAAGAATACTGAGATGTATTACATGCGGTAAATGTTTCTGCACCCATGTAGTTGTTTGTTTGTCACTGTTACAATAACATTGACTAGTCATAATGTTACTAAAGAGTATTTGGGGCCGACATGCACCAGAGATGTCTTTCAGGGACTGATTGATATTACTTCTCTTTGTGTTTGATTTTTTTAAACCATTTTAATAAGGCCATTGGGGGGCATTTTTATCATTTGCTTTACACCCCTTCAATGTTATAAATATCCCTGCAAATTTTGCGCAATTGTATTTTTTTGAACAATTTTTTGTAGATCATCTTTCTAAGTTGTCTACTGTTTGGTGCACCTAACCCCACTTTTTGCAGTAGATCAGTATTTATTATTTGCGCAAATTTCAAATTAATTTTTTTGCGCAACGCCTACTTATTTTTGCGCAAACCTACACCACCTAATAGGAAATGTACACAAGTGTCAGATGTCAGAGCACAGAGCTTAAACCAATCTCTGCAGCTCACTGGTTTCTGAAATTGTGAAACATTTATCAAGTAAATTTTGAGCAGCTGTGCAAACAATACACCAAGCAAACAGGGGTAAAATCTTTCCTAGCTTATGCCAACATTGATACAGTGGGGATCAAAAGTTTGGCCACCCCAGGTAAAAATTTGTATTAATGTGCATAAAGAAGCCAAGGAAAGATGGAAAAATTTCCAAAAGGCATCAAATTACAGGTTAGACATTCCTTTAACCCCTTAAGGACTCAGGGTTTTTCCGTTTTTGCACTTTCGTTTTTTCCTCCTTACCTTTTAAAAATCATAACCCTTTCAATTTTCCACCTAAAAATCCATATTATAGCTTATTTTTTACGTCGCCAATTCTACTTTGCAGTGACATTAGTCATTTTACCCAAAAATGCACGGCGAAACGGAAAAAAAAATAATTGTGCGACAAAATCGAAAAAAAAACGCCATTTTGTAACTTTTGGGGGCTTTCGTTTCTACGCAGTGCATATTTCGGTAAAAATTACACCTTATCATTATTCTGTAGGTCCATACGGTTAAAATGATACCCTACTTATATAGGTTTGATTTTGTCGCACTTCTGGAAAAAATCATAACTACATGCAGGAAAATTTATACGTTTAAAAATGTCATCTTCTGACCCCTATAACTTTTTTATTTTTCCACGTATGGGGTGGTATGAGGACTCATTTTTTGCGCCGTGATCTGAAGTTTTTATCGGTATGATTTTTGTTTTGATCGGACTTTTTGATCACTTTTTATTCATTTTTTAATGATATAAAAAGTGACCAAAATACGCTTTTTTGGACTTTGGAATTTTTTTGCGCGTACGCCATTGACCGTACGGCTTAATTAATGATATATTTTTATAGTTCGGACATTTACGCACGCGGCGATACCACATATGTTTATTTTTTATTTTTTTTACACTGTTTTATTTTTTTTATGGGAAAAGGGGGGTGATTCAAACTTTTATTAGGGAAGGGGTTAAATGACCTTTATTAACACTTTTTTTTTACATTTTTTTTGCAGTGTTATAGGTCCCATAGGGACCTATAACACTGCACACACTGATCTCTAATGCTGATCACTGGCGTGCATTAACACGCCTGTGATCAGCATTATCGGCGCTTGACTGCTCCTGCCTGGATCTCAGGCACGGAGCAGTCATTCGTCGATCGGACACCGGAGAGGCAGGTAAGAGCCCTCCCGGTGTCCGATCAGCTGTTCGGGACGCCGCGATTTCACCGCGGCGGTCCCGAACAGCCCGACTGAGCAGCCGGGTCACTTTCACTTTCACTTTAGAAGCGGCGGTCAGCTTTGACCGCCGCTTCTAAAGGGTTAATACCACACATCGCCGCGATCGGCGATGTGTGGTATTAGCCGCGGGTCCCGGCCGTTGATTAGCGCCGGGACCGACGCGATATGATGCGGGATCGCGGCGCGATCCCGCTTCATATCGCGGGAGCCGGCGCAGGACGTAAATATACGTCCTGCGTCGTTAAGGGGTTAATATGTCAACAAAAGTTAGATTTTATTTCCATCATTTACACTTTCAATATAACAGAAAACCAAAAAAATGGCGTCTGTAAAAGTTTGGGCACCCTGCAAAGTTAATATCTTGTACTGCCCTCTTTGGCAAGTATCACAGCTTGTAAATGCTTTTTGTAGCCAGCCAAGAGTCTTTCAATTCTTGTTTGAGGTATCTTTGCCCATTCTTCCTTACAAAAGTCTTCCAGTTCTTTGAGATTTCTGGGCTGTCTGTCACGTACTGCTCTTTTAAAGGGGTTCTCCACTGCCCTGCCTTCTGGAGCTCCGCTCGCAGTGTCCGGAAGTTTAATACTCCGAACGTTGTGTGCGGGCTTCCGTGTTCGAGGCTGCCCCCTCGTGACGTCACGCCCACCCCCTCAACGAAAGTCTATGGGAAGGGAGCGCGACCGCTGTGACACCCGCTACCCATAGACTTTCGTTGAGGGGGTGGGCGTGACGTCACGAGGGGGTGGGCATGACGTCACAAGGGGGTGGGCATGACGTCACAAGGGGGCGGCCTCGAACACAGAAGCCTGCACACAGCGTTCAGAGTAATAAACTTCCGGACACTGCGAGCGGAGCTCCGGAAGGTAGGGCAGTGGATAACCCCTTTAAGGTCTATCCATAGATTTTCAATTATGTTGAGGTCAGGAGATTGTGAAGGCCATGGCAAAACCTTCAGGTTACGCCTTTTGATGTAATCCCTCATGGATTTCGAGGTGTGTTTAGGATCATTATCCATTTGTAGAAGCCATCCTCTCTTTAACTTAAGCTTTTTCTTAGCTGGCATCAAGTTAGCATCCAAAATTTGCTGAAATTTTATTGAATCAATTTTTCCTTCTACTCGTGAGATGTTCCCTGTGCTACTGGCTGCAATACAACCCCAAAGCATGATTGATTCACCCCCATGCTTAACAGCGACAGAGGTTCTTTTCATTAAATTCTGTTTCCCTTCTCCAAACGTACCTTTGCTCATTCCGGCCAAAAAATTAAATTTTAACCTCATTGATCCACAGAACTTGTTTCCAAAATGCATCAGGCTTGTCTATTTGTTAATTTGCAAAGTTCAAACACTGATTTTTGTGATGAGGACGTAGAAGAGGTTTTCTTCTGATGACTCTTCCATGAAGACCCTATTTATACAAGTATCTCTTTATAGTGGAATAGTGTACTACAACTCCAGTGTCTACCAGATCTTTCTGGAGGGATTGTGCAGTCAAACGTGGGTTTTGAATTGTTTGTCTTACAATCCCGCGAGCTGTTCTGTCTGATATTTTTCTTGATCTTCCAGATCTTGCTTTAACTTCCACTGTTCCTGATGACTGACATTTCTTAATTACATTCCAAACAGAGGATATTGACATCTGAAAATGTTTTGCTATCTTCTTATAGCCTTCTCCAGCTATGTGAGCGTCAACTATGTTCAGTTTCAGATTTATAGACAACTGTTTAGAAGAACCCATGGTGCTGATTGTTGGTGCAAGGTCAGATGAGTCTGGGCATTTAAAACCTTTGAGATTGACATCACCTGGTCTTCCCAGATGATGATTGAGAACAATCCATGACACTGGCAGGTCTCAGCTTTGCAAAGGGGGCAGTGCATGTTATTAATTTTGCAGGGTGCCCAAACTTTTGCAGATGCCATTTTTTTGTTTTCTGTTGTTTTGAAAGTGTAAATGGAAGTAAAATCTAACTTTTGTTGACATATTATAAGAATGTCTAATCTGTAATTTGATGCCTTTTGGAGATTTTTCCATCTTTCCTTGGCTTCTTTATGCACAGTAACACAAATTTTCACCTGGGGTGCCCAAACTTTTGATCCCCACTGTATATGGAATTAAAATCTTTCTCGTTTGGCTTACAGTAGCAGAAGAAAAAGCAGACAGCCCAGCAGAACCCACTTCACCTACCGCAGGTCGCGGTGTCTTTTCAGCTTTAACTAATGCTGTACAGAACACAGTAAGTTATGTCTTGGACCTTATGGCAGATAATATTACCTCCATTCTATATGAAGGATCATGCTCTCTGATGATCAGGAAGATGTCATGTTTATGCAGTTTGCTATTTCTGAAATTCTTACAAGTGCTTTCTGCCACTATGATAAAGTGTATGTATAAGGGCTCGTTGTATTTTATTGCGAGATAGCAGCGTGTTTCCCGCTGCAAGTTGCAATCAGGGTGACAGATTTTAGGCAACAGAATTTCCTCTGTGGAAAATCTGCAGCAAACACTATTGAACACCAGCCCCAGTAATGTCTAGAAAAATTATGTTATAACAAAATAGCAGTTGAAAGGGGCTTTACATGACTTTATAATTGATAGCATATGCTTGCTATAGTCTATTAAAGGAGTTATCCAGGAAAAAACTTTTTTTATATCAACTGGCTCCAGAAAGTTAAACAGATATGTAAATTAGTTCTATTAAAAAAATCTTAATCCTTTCAGGGCTTATGAGCTGCTGAAGTTGAGTTGTTCTTTTCTGTCTAAGTGCTCTCTGATGACACCTGTCTCAGGAACTGTCCAGAGTAGAAGCAAATCCCCATAGCAAACCTCTTCTACTCTGTGCAGTTCCCGAGACAAGCAGAGATGTCAGCAGAGAGCACTGTTGCCAGACAGAAAAGAACAACTCAACTTCAGCAGCTGATAATTATTGGAAGGATTAAGATTTTTTAATAGAAGTAATTTACAAATCTGTTTAACTTTCTGGAGCCAGTTGATATATAAAAAATATTTTTTTCCTGGAATACCCCTTTAATATATGATGCCAGAGCTTGATCCCTTCTGGCCATACATTTAAAAAAAAATCCTGAAAAAAACAATTTTAAGTTCAATTTAATGAATACATAACAACTGCCTCATCCCACTACCACTAGGGGAGCTTATGATGTGTCGCTCTGTCTTTTATAATTATGTTGCTGTCATAAAAACAACTTTTGACATGTTGCTCAGATGTTTCAAAAGTTGCTGATCGCACCGCTTGTATCTCCTAGACAGCAATGCGTTTCTGAGAGGATCCGTCCAAAGAATGCTCATGTGCACACGTTCTTTCGGAGGATCTGCTCAGAAGTGCATGGCCATCTATAGGGATGGCAATGCAGTCTGCACAGTCCTAGTAACCCTGTCCTAGTACCCTAGTCCTAGTACCCCTGTAATCTCTGGTGGAAATTTCGTCTGAAGATTCTGGGGTGTGGACCCAGCTGAACACCCTTAGTGCATGCAGCCAGAATTTTATAGTTTGAATCAATCAATGGGGCATGTTAACTGTTGCAAATGTGTAAAAAAAAAAAAATAAAAAAATAAATTTAAAAAATTTAAAAAAAATTTTTTTTAAATGTATTTCTATTTGTGCAAAGAAAACACTTGCATCACATTTATAATATTTAGACACTTTTTGTGGCTCATTACATCACACTTCTGCCATATACAAATTGCACATTTTAGTACAAAGTTTAAAGTTGCAAATTTTACCATCATTTTACATTTTTTGTCAGAAAAAAAAAATTCTCCAATAATTATATTAGAAAATATATTGGCTCTGTCAATATGGTTGATGTCCACATTAAAAAAAAATTGCTGAAATTCAGATATCAAGGTGCAGACAGAATTAATAAATAAAAATGATAACATATAAAAGCCATTGATAAAGGGTGACCTCTCCAAAACACATCTGGCATTATCCACCCTACTACTTTGACCAGTATTGCCACCTTTCTGCATTTAGCTACCTTTGAGTCCATCCCTCGCGCTGCAGTCTTCCCAAACCGGGACCACCGCCGTGTGTTTGAGCTCCTCAAGCTCTAACTGCCGCAGGAGGATGCCTGGATCATTAGTGCCAGCACTATCTCAGCTGCCCCACTTCTGTCACCTCGAGGCGGACGCCGATCCGTGCCAGCGGGCAGCAGAGAAAGCCAGTACTTCCACATTGCACTTACAACCAGCACAATCTAGCGAAATCCATTGTTAGCAACTAGAGATGAGTGAATCGAATATGACAAATCCGAATTAGTTGTGAATTTAATGAAAAATTCAATTCACAATGAATGTGAATATCACCGCGATTCTAACGCGCGAATCGTTTCATTAAACTCCATTTAGTGCAGTCCAGACTCCAGGGCATCTAAAATGGCGGATCCACATGTGAGGACAAGTAAGGAACTCTGGGAAGGCGGGAACAACGATAGGGGGGATGACCCTAAATCACATACAGGATGCAGCCTATCAGCAGCCAGTCACCCCTGTGAGGTCACAGCCCTATATAAACGGCAGCCATATTCCGGCTAGTCACTTCATCCATTCACTGCAGAAAGGTAGGACTGTCAGTGCTTTATGTGTTAGACAGAAAAGCTTTTTCCAGCAGCGTTTCACCTCCTAGTCACGTCAGCGTTCTAATGCGTTTTTCACTGAAAATAATTTTTACTGCAGCCATTAACCTCCCAGTCACATTCTACAGCATTGTATTACAGAGAGAGCTGGGTGTTGCCTCATACATTTCAACTGGCTGGCTCTGCTCAAGAAACCTTAGCAGAGGAATCATTTTTAACCTCTACTCTGTGTCTTTGTTCCACAACAAATGGTCTGCTGGTTATACTAGTTTGTATACAGTATGATACCCAGCAGTCCATTCCAAATAATCTTTGAGAGAGTGCACTTTTGCGTTTAACACACACTGATGTGTACTGCTGGTGTTGTGCAAAAATATGTTTTTTAAGCATACTGTAGCACATTTATCGTCCCTCTTTGTTCCACAACAAATGGTCTGCTGGTTATACTATGTCTGAACACTGTATAATACATATTCAGCAGTCCATTCCTAATAGTCTGTGAGAGAGTTCAATTTTGGGTTTAGTACACAGTGACTGTGTGCTACAGCATTGTTGTGTACTGCTGGTGTTGTGCAAAAATACATTTTTTAAGTGTACTGTAGCACATTTTTCTTCCCTTTATAAGTGCATACCACATATCTACATCTAAGTAGGGTACTATTTTCTACCTGTTAATCTGTCAAGGGCCTAGATACTGTGAAAGGACAGCCAAAAGTACACACCTGCTGCTGTTCTAGACAAATACTGTTTTATATATGCACTAAGTATGTCAGGCAGAGAAGTGCCAGGACGTGCTCAGAGGAATGTCAGAGGCCTAAATTCATCAGGCGTAGGAGGCAGAGGTCGCAGCAGACTAGGGACAAGTGGCAGCAGGAGTGGCAGCGAGAGGCCTGATCTCCCGATATCAGCTAGCGGTCGTGTCTCGACCAGCAACCCTTCTTCCGTCATCGATTAGTTAACATGGTCATCCACTTCATCACAAGTGACATCTGACACCCCCAGTCAACAGTCGGTGGGTTCCTCAGACACAACCCTCAGTTGGCATGGCCTGGGAGCAGTCTCCCATTTCCTCTGCTGTTCCCTCCCCTACTATTCAGTGAGGATGATCTAATAGGCAACAGTCAGCAGCTACTGCCCAGCCAAAATGAGGAGGAGACATCCGCCGCTTCCTCCACTAGGCGGACAAGTAGTTATGAGGAGAGTGGCGTAGGAGGTGGTGTTGCCAGCGTTCAGGGTCCTGAAGCAGATACTGTTGAGGAACCTGAGGAGGACATCAGTGATGTGCAGACACTTGATGATGATGAAGCCGATCGCAATTGGGAGACTGGTGCAGAAGGGGTTTCATCATAATCAGGAGAAAAGGGTTGCAGGTTGCCCTTGAGGCAGCAGCTGAGCCAGCAAGGTGGTAGCATGGTGGCAGAAGTGGAAATTCTGGAGCCAAACGTGACCGGGTGAGACCACCTGCTTTGCGGCAGCCTACCTTCCCGGGAGGTAGTGGAACAGGGGTTCCTGGAGAAGGCGGCAGTAGCAGTCAATTAGTGCAGACTGTTGGTGGGAAAATCAGCTACTCGGCAGTGTGGCAATTTTTCATCAAGCATCTGGAGGAGGTTAACATGGCCACATTCAAGATGTGTTGGCAGAAGGTGAAGCGTGGCCAGGGTCCCAATGTTGCCACCATGGCCCTTCGTCAACATATGCTGCACCACCATAAAGTGGCCTGGGAGAACCGTGGCTCCGATGTAGTGGTCCAGCCTGCTGCATCACTCAGTGGCATGCCGCTCCCTCTTTCAGCGAGCCAAGAATCCACCACCTCAGCCGAAGGTAGCTGTGTGTCATACCCTCATTCTGTCGCTCCAGATGCTCCTGCTCCTCCTACTTTTAGTCAGTCATTCCACCAACAATTCATCGGCGAAGCCATGTCCAAGAGACAACAGTATGCGCCCACTCATCCAATGGCGCAGGAGCTGAATGTGCTGGTGTCCAAGTTGCTGGTGCTGCAGTACCTCCCTTTACAAGTGGTGGACTCTGCAACTTTCAGAGAACTGGCTTGTGCAGAGCCAGGGTGGAGAGTGCCAAGCTGTCATTTCTTTCCAAAGAAGGCAGTACCAGCCCTGCACAATTTTGTGGAAAAGGTGAGCCAGTCCTTGAGCTTGTCGGTGTGTACCAAAGTGCATGGCTGTGCCGACGTCTGGAGCTGTAACTATGGTCAGGGACAATACATGTCCTTTACGGCCCACTGGGTGAATGTGGTTCCTGCACAGCCACAACACCAACTTGGATAGGTCACGCCGCTTCCTCCTCCACGCTCTCAGGCTGTTGGTCCTGTTACAGTGTGTGACTCCGCTTCCTCATCCTCCACCGTGTCCTCAGACTTTACTGGACAGACAAGTCTCAGTGTCCCTTCAGCATACCATGTGTGCAGGGCACGGCGGTGCCACACTGTTCTTCACATGGTTTGCCTTGGCGAAGGGAGTCACATGGGAGGAACTGCTAAGAGTCATTCGTAAAGAAATCAGAGCATGGCTTACTCCATGAAAACTGGAAATGGGAGTCATGGTGACTGACAACGGGAAGAACATCTCGTCTGCGAAAAGGAAGGCTGAGCCATGCGCCCTGCATGGCACACGTGTTCAATCTGGTTGTCAATTGGTTCCTGAAGTGTTCCCCCCCATTTGGAAGGGATCCTAACAATGGGAAGGAAACTTTGCATGCACTTCAGCCACTCGTAAACCGCAAAGCACATCCTCCTTGAGCTGCAGCATCACAATGTTATCCCCCAACATAGTCTGATTTGCGATGTTGCCACATGTTGGAATTCCACCCTCCATATGTTGGACCGACTATACGAACAGAGAAAAGCCATCACTGATTTCTTGATAATCAAAGCAGATAGGATTCCCCTGTGTAACTTTAATGTCAACCAGTGGCCGCTCATACGTGACACCTGCTGTTTGCTCAGGCCCTTTGAGGAAGCCACATTATTAGTCAGTCGCCAGGATTACGGGATGAACGACGTCATTCCAGTGCTTCATTTCCTACAACATGTGTTGGAAACGGTGGCTGGTCAGGGCAATGGAGACGTGGCGCCTACATCTCACGGCCACATGAGCCCTGTGGGGGCTGAACTGGAGGAGGAGGAGGGGGAGGGGCACAGTGGAGCACAGTTTAGACTTCACCAAATGGGCGTTTTTTCTTGTCATCTGACAGGAGAGGAGGAGCAGGAGCAGCCAGAGGAGCTAGAGGGTTATGAGGAAGGCGAGACAGAGGACCAAGACACACCATGGCAGTATGCAGTGGAGATGGAGGCTGGGAGTCCCTCTGAGTCCCTTGCATAAATGGCACGATGCATGTTCACTTGCTTTATAGTGACCGCCGAATTGTCACCATTCTGCAGTGGGGTGACTTCTGGCTCTCCACCTTATTGGATCCTCACTACCGCCACGAAATGGGGGCCTTTTTTACACCCACTGAGAGGGAGGACAAACTGACCTACTACAGAAACATCCTACGTAGTCAGTTGGCCGTTGCCTAATTGGCGCCATCGTCCATCTGTCCGACTCGGGGGGCCCTCTGCGCTCACCTTCCACTGCCATGGCTGCTGGGAAGGGATGGGGTGCCAGGAGCAGTACCAGCTCCATCAGCTGAAGCCTGAGTCTACAGTCGCTTATGAGTACCTTTCTTCACCCACATAGTGAAGAAACTCATCAGCAGCAGGTAGACCTGGAGTAGCGCCTGAATCAGCAGGTCGTGGCATACCTTGACATGCCCATGCCAACATACCTTTCAAGACCTGCTGGACTTCTGGGCAGCCAAACTGGATTTGTGGCCGTAACTAGCAGAGTTTGCCCTGGAAAAGCTGTCCTTTCCGGCCAGTAGTGTGCCATCAGAGCGGGTGTTTAGTGCGGCGGGGGCCATAGTCCCCCCAAGGAGAACTCGTCTGTCCATGAAAAATGTGGAGAGACTGACCTTTGTGAAGATGAATCAGGTATGGATCAGCCAGGATTTCCACCCACCAATGCCTGAGTAGATTGACCATGGTGCCACACCAACACTTATATGGATAGTGCCATACAGATTTAAGACGCTACTCCCCAGTTACAAACATTCCTCCGCCTTAGACCTTTTTTCACCCACCTTTTGTCACTGGGTACTGGTATTGCCACCCACCGCACCATTCTGTCAACGGGTCACTTTTAGGACACCTGATGCTGCTGCCGCCACGTCCAGGCTGTCTCATTCAGCCACTATATGGTCTCCTCATGCTGCCGCCAACTCCAGGCTGTGTCATTCAGCCACTATATGGTCTACTCATCTGCCGCCAACTCCAAGCTGTGCCATTCAGCCTCTATATGCTCTCCTCATGCTTCTGCCACCTCCACGCTGTGTCATTCAGCCACTTTATGGTCTCCTCATGCTGCCGCCAACTCCAGGCTGTGCCATTCAGCCCCTATATGGTCTCCTCATGCTGCCGCCACCTCCATGCTGTGTCATTCAGCCACTATATGTTCTCCTCATGCTGCCGCCAACTCCAGGCTGTGTCATTCAGCCTCTATATGGTCTCCTCATGCTTCTCCCACCTCCACGCTGTGTCATTCAGCCACTATATGCTCTCCTCATGCTGCCGCCGAACCCAATTTCTTTAGGAAAATTTGACGAATCCGCTGAATCAAATTTTTTAAAAATTCACTCGTTTCTACTAGCAACGATCCCCAATATCGTTGATTCTCACCAACGACCCCCGCTGACCTTCTGGAACCACAGGTATTACATTCCCTAGGCCAGGAGCTACTCGTGTAGTGCTGTGGGAACCCACAGCATGGGCACCAATTTTATATCTCAGCAATATTTCTGTTACTAAGACTTATTCTTTGGATCTATGACCTAGGTACAATCCAAGTCTGTTACTATGGAGATATTCATTATACAACCTTATTAGTCACACTGCCTACATTAATTCTTATGCAATTCTAATTGAGACTAACTGACTTTGTCCAGCAAGGTGGCATTTCACACTGTTCAATTATTTCTACTACCTTATATGTTGTGACCAATTTTATCGTTCTATTGCGCGCATATATATATATGGGCCCTGCTCGGATTCCAGCTTTTGATTATATGTTTTTATATGATTTTTATCATTCATTAAAAAAACATGTGATAATACAGAAAACAGCTAAATCCTAATCTTTTATATTTTATATGTTAGAATTAATAAATGAAAACTATAAATTAAAACTATGTCTGTCTTTGTATAGACACAAATGTTATCTATTTTAGTGTGTAGCCACTCAATCTCTTTATATTTGATGTCTACATTAGTTAACTGCAATCACCTTTAATAAGTCAGGCATTGTTAGACAAGGAAGATTTCCATGTAGAATGGATAATGTGCTCTGTTGATGACCTGTTCAGCTGTATAGCTAGTTCTGTGTATAGTTCTGCAGGCATTAAGTCACAGTAAATCTCAGGCATTTTCTTTGATCCCTAAGTACTCCTTTAATCTTCCATGTGTACATCTATTATTTTGTTAAACTAATGCCTACATATATATATATATATATATATATATATATATATATATATATATATATATAACTTAACTGTTCTACGCATTCTCTAGGGTAAATCTGTATTGAGTGGTGGCCTTGATGCCTTGGAATTTATTGGAAAAAAGACAATGAATGTCCTGGCCGAAAGTGACCCAGGATTTAAGAAAACTAAGACTCTTATGGAGAAGACAGCATCTTTATCTCAGGTAATAGCACAAGAGCTGTAGAAAACATATGTGGGATTGCTTTTCAACCCTAAAGGCTGTAAAAAGGACTGTGTAGTGAGACCAGAGTGATGTATCTTCTTGTTTTAAAGGAGGTGTCTGCTTTAGACAACCTCTTATCATGTTCTTTATCTAATGGAGTGAGCTTATAGATGATGATGTCCTACATCAAGGATATCCCTATTAGCTACAGCTAAAAGTGACTGACTGTAAAGATCAGCATGATGGGGTCCCACAGTTCGACTTTGGGCCACTTCCGAGGGGGTTGTCTAAGTTATCCACACGCTACTGCACACTTCCTTGACCTATAACTAGAAATCCCAACGGGTCTCAGGAGTGATCAAAAATGTTGACAGATATGACAGATATGGACAACAACATTGCTGTTTAAAGCAGATAAAAGTATTTTTAAAGGTTTTTTTTTCCTACAAAGGGGCTTTGTCACATAGGTAATGAGTGTCTGATTGGTGGGGGCCGACTGCTGGGACCCAAACAGAGGCATAACTTGTACCTTCTGGGCCCCGAGGCAGAATCTGCAACAGGGCCCCATGTGCAAATTATAATACTGGTCTCTTATGGGGCAGATGTGCTTTGGGGCCCCCTTAGGCACCAAGGCCACGGTGCGAATGATACCTCTGCATCCCCTATTGCTATGCCCCGGGACCCAAGTGATCACAAAGACAGAGACCCCCCTTTTTCAATAGAGAGGAGGGCAGACATGCACAATTAAACTCTATGTGCCAGGTAAAGAAGGTTTGCATTCATTACTGATATCTTCTTTCCCCAGTCTCCCACTGGAGACACCAATATTTATATATGGAAGATGTCAAACATGTCATTGTTTTGCTTGTGCAGATGTTAAGGGAAGCCAAAGAAAAAGAGAAGCGGAGGCTAGCAGAGCAAGTGTCAGATGAGAGGACAGCACACTATGGCATGTTATTTGATGAGTACCAGGGACTGTCCCATCTGGAAGCTTTGGAAATTCTCTCCAATGAAAGTGAGACCAAGGTAATGTGCATGGGAGATTGGACTACTGATATGTGACCTTATACGATTTCACAACTGAACGTCATTATATACATATTATTATTATACATGATATAAAACAATCCCTGCAGGTCCAAGCTTATTTATCATCCCTGGGAGATGAAACATTGGAAACCTTAAAAGCAGATCTTATTGCGATCAAGGATATTTTTCTACTGAAGGATTTTGACAGCGAACAAGAAAGCGACACTAAAGGTATGTCAATTGTGTAGGTCTAAATCACCTAAGAACTTCTATGAATAAAAAATAAAAAAACAGATGTATGGTAGCGAAATGAGGAACAAATCCAACCCTATTAGTCTTTTCACTATGTTCAGTTGCCGAGAATTTGGTGTAAACAGTCACTATAATGTCTCACATAACCATTTATGACATTTTAAATGCCTCATAGTCTGCATACTTTCTCTTTGCTCACCAAATATGGAGAAGATACCATAAGACATAGCCTAGGGCAGATTTTCTTACTAAAATAGGTTAAAATGATGCAACAAAAATATTTAATTGCTGTCAAAACATAAAATATAACCCAACATTTCTTTTACCTGTCTTCTACCATGAATAATATTGCCCACAGCTATAAGTTTTTTATGTGCTACCTATTTAGCTGTTTTGGACACCATTGAAGGAATTTATATAACACATCTTTTGCTTTCCATGCACCTTACATAGAGAAGCATAGAGAATTAGTGCCCTTTGCACAAGCTGAAATCTATGCCAGCTATGAACTGCATGGATTCTGCTATAGTTTACACCAGTTTTCTGATGTAATTATCGCCTATCCTGTCCTCAACTTTGGCTGAGGTCGTTTTTACCTTCACCAGCCGTCGAGCAATTTTAAAGGGGTACTCCGCTGCCTGTGTTGTTTTTTGACCATGTTCCCTTGTTTCTCCTAGCTATGTGTTAGCCTGTGTTTGGTTTTATTATTGCTGAGGGTTTAGTGAGAATCCCACCTTTATTTTTGGCCGGATGTTGGGTAGTTGTTTAGACCTCTTTATTGGCGACCACTTTTTTTTTTTGGCCTGTCCTCCATATTGCGCTCGTGACGTGGTTTTCCTGGTTTTTGACGTGCATTGCGCCGTCCCACCGTGTGATTAATTCTGCTCTGCCCCTTCCTGAATATTCATTTGTTAATACACTTATCTCCTCCTTTCTTTTGCCCATCACTACCTTCTCAACCAATAAGGTAGTTGCTGTGACGCAGGCGCGCGTCTGCAGCTCAGTGTCTTTTCTTCCTGTGTAGTTAGGTTGGCCTGAGTGTTCTCGCCGCGATCCTGCAGATGCGATTGGTTTAGTTTGCGCATGCGCACACCATATTCCTCGGCTTCATGACAGTACATTACTGCCGGTAGGTGCGCACACAATAGCAGGAGGATGACACAGCCTTAACAATCCCTAATTGGCCCACGCCTCACAGACTTCAGTGCTAGCATGTTGGACTGCAATTAACCTGTTGAATGGCAGAACCAGAGGGAAAAAAGGGAGGCGTCGCTAAGGATATTGAAATAAGCAAAGGAGGCAAGGTTACACAAATGTAGAAGGGTGTATAGTGGGCGGAGTAAGAGAAACAAAGGGCAGAAAACAACAAGCAAAGGGGCAGATTTTACAAAGACACCACGACCACAAAGACTACTGGGAAATGTAGTTCCAAAAGGAAAAGAGACAGGAAGTCACAGAAGAAAGCACAAACGTGCATAACACAATGGGGAAGCTACACAGCAGTGTGTACAGCCAAGGTCACAACGGAAGGATAAGGTAAGCTACAATACAGAAACACACTTGGGGCACAAAAAACACTGGCCCAGCAGAGTACCCCTTTAATGATCCAATAAAAGTTATGCTTTATCAAGGATGAGTGCTTATGATCCTATCTTTCTTCACATTATTGTTTGAAGTTTGCTTCAGTTTGTACATAATGCACCCCTGAAAGTCCTTTTCTTCCCCTTCTGTCTCCACAACAGCACCCCTGAGATTAATTTAAATTAAATTGGGACAGGGAAAAACAATGAGAGGTTCAATTCCCCACCCCTTCCTGTCCACACCACTGTTTTTTCCTGTCCCTGTCAGGGAAGGAGTACTGAGAGATGCGGGGGACTAGGTCTCCTGCGGAAAAGGAGAGAATTTACCGGGGCCTGGTAGTTCTACCATAGCACCTCCTGTCATTGTTCTTCCATCGGTCAAGTTTGCTTCTACTGGGTTTCAACAATTCACCTGGGCAGAGGGGTCTTTTCTTGAGATTTTACACTACACTACACTAAATTAATGGCTAGGTTTTGGGGTCTCCTATTGGGTTTCAGGGCCACCTGGTCCCTCTGCCACAATTCCTTAAAGGGGGTACTCCGCCCCTAGACATCTTATCCCCTTTCCAAAGTATAGGGGATAAGATGTCTGATTGCTGGGGTCCCCCCGGGATCTCGGCTGCAGCACCCCTCTGTCATTACTGCACAGAGCAAACTCGCTCTGTGCGTAATGACGGGCGATAAAGGGGCCGTAGCATCGTGACATCACGGCTCCGCCCCTCGTGACATCATGGTCCACCCCCTCAATAAAAGTCTATGGGAGGGGGCGTGGCGGCCATAACTCCCCCTACCATAAACTTGCAATAAGGGGGTGGGCCGTGACATCACGAGGGGAGGAGCCGTGACATCACAATGCTACGGCCCCTGTATCGCCCGTCATTACGCACAGGGCAAGTTTGCTCTGTGCAGTAATGACAGAGGGGTGCTGCAGCCGAGATCCCGGGGGTCCCCAGCAGCGGGACCCCCGCGATCAGACATCTTATCCCCTATCCTTTGGATATGGGATAAGATGTCTAGGGCGGAGTACCCCTTTAAAGGTACAGAGCATAAATTAACACATAGCATGACACAGCAAAAAATTTTCCTAATGACAGTGCCCATTTAAATGAAAGTGTTAGATTGCAATTTGTATCTGATAAATATTTTGGCTTTTCATGACAATAGTAAATTCCCTCTATTGATCTCTACAGGAGAAGAGACTGAAGAGTTCACACATATGCTTACTGAACTACTATTTGAGCTGCATGTTGCCGCTACCCCTGACAAGCTCAGTAAGGTAAGTGGTTGGTACAGGAGATAGAACTTTATTTGTCAGAAACTACTTTAGCAGCCACTCACCTCTGTATAACAAGAGATCCTGACATCAGACTTTGACCTGATTGGCTGAGAGGCGTCACACGCTCACAAATGTTGTAGGCTTGACCACGTTATGCCCTATGACCAATCAAGCCAGGACATGATATATATAGCTTATAATATTGTATCAGTAATATACCAATCTATTCCCATTGACAAAATAAAAATAATGCACACAGATAGAAGTTCCGGTTGTTGCCAAACTCTGCACACAGTTACTGTATGTGTTACAGGTGTGTACTGTGTGTGGTACTGTACCTCTTGGGGAGAATGTTCACAGCTAGACATGCCTCGCCAACGCACTTAAAGACATTTTGACACCGTTGACAGACAATGAATGCATCATTGGACTGAGAGAAGCAGGATGGTTGTTTCAACAAATTTCCCGTCATATAGGCTGTTCTGACCAAGCTGATAGGACGTGTTGGGAGCAGTGGTTAAGAAAGGGCACACAGAGAACAGGTTTGAGGTGGCCCAGACAGACCGCCCATAGAGAGTATAGTTTGATCCACTGACAAGCATGAACAGCTCCCACAGTTCCCTTGTCTACCATCCAGACCAGGGGTCAAGTCCTGGAAAAAAAAAGTGTGGGAACTCACCCAAGATTTCCACTCAAGGGATGGTCCTGCAGGTCTCTTGCTAATGGGAATGGTGTTCCTGCTATGGAAAAAGTGCAGGAACTGAGTTCCCACACATTCCTGTAGAACTTGAGCCCTGATTCAGATACAAGTGGCTCTGGCATTACACAACTCTGTCTCTCCGTAGACCATTTCTAGGTGCTTAGCAAAAGTAAGTTTGGTGTAACAGCACCCACTGTGTCCTGCCGTTGACAGTAAGCCAATGTCACCTTTGTTTAAACCTGGACTGCTACGGACTGGGACTGTATTGTCTTTCCCACATTTCACATCTTCAGAAGCCACATAATTGTGGTCTTTCCTCTACAACACATTTAGGCTATGAAGAAGGCTCATGACTGGTTGTCAGCTGAGAACCTATACTCAGAAGAACAGCAAGAAAAACTAACCATAAATGTTCAGGAGGTGACAGAAGTCACAAAAGACAATCCAGTGGAGGCCAGTGAAGAAGAAGGCAAAGCTGAGACTAATAAAAAGCTCAGCTCTGAAGTAAGTTTATCATATACCTCAATAAATTTTTCTAATTTTCCTTATTTCCTTAATTAAATAATATGAATATATTATAATAATTATTATATTCATCATAATAATTATGAAAAACATATATAGAAAGCTAAAATCAGTTTAGTTTTTAGAGGAAATATTTTTTTGTGTGCTAATTATGCCCCTTTCGGACTGTTTTGGGATATTTGGAAGAATGGTTGTCCAGAGATAAATAGGTAGGCACAACTGTGAGTGCTGTGTGATACCAACAGTAAAGCATCTTAAGAAACATGTGTTGGGTGGCTTTTCATCCAAGGGAGTTGGTCTCCAGCATGATGAAGCACCATGTCATAAGGCAAAGGTAATATCTAAGTGGATTGGTGAACAAAACATTGAAATTTTAGGTCCATGGCCAGGTATCACCCCACATCTTAATCACATTGAGAACATGTGGTCAATCCTCCAAAAGCAAGTGAATAAAATTGTGATAATTGGGATGGATTAAGTGCCAAGTTGAGGGGAGTGAAGCGTGCAGCTTGCTGCTTCATCCAGCTTTTTATAGAGATTGTGGGCGTCTCAGCACTGAGACCCTGACTGATCAAAACATTTGACATCTGCATGACATAAGCCTATGAAGCCTGTTACCTGCAATGAGACAGACTAAGCAGCGGGCCAGGGAGGGAAGTGTGATACTTTATGCTTCTCCTGGCTATATCTAGAGATTGAGGGGGTCCGACCAATCATGTCAAAAGTTTTTTATTTAAATGGCAGTATCGCTTTAAGTGTTCAGGTAAACTCACAAGTTCACACATGTTGTTTTGACTCAGATTTACTGGGCAACCAACGGATAAATTACGTTTTCTGTCCTATAATAGTCATGTTGTGCGTCAGTTGTATTTTCTGGGATCCTTGTATCACTATGGAACCCAATGATCTAAATTTGTCTCCGTGGAACTGTTGGGGGTCCAGGTGTAGCTGATGCTAAAACACTTATTACACATGAATATATTTATCAAACAACATAGAAATGATACTGATTTGTTACTCATTTCTTTCAGGATATATACATGAAATCTGTTGAAAGTCTGGCAGAAATTACAGCCCGATGCATTGAGCAACTACATAAGGTGGCAGAGCTGATACTTCATGGACAAGATGTGGAAAAACCAGTCAAAGACCAAGCTACTGTCCTAGCCAAGTGAGTATACAAATCTACCAATATACTTTATGTGATAGAACATAATTTAGTCAGATCATAGGAAATAAATGAATGCAACCATTACATTAAGCAGCCATGATATAGCAAGTTCATGGAAGGGTTGCAGTTGACACTTAGGTGTATTGGACCACTATATACTTTGTTGATCAAAAGGGACAAAAGTGGAGGATACCCATATCTGCTCCGTAGGTTCTAGCATCCTTTCAGTTAGTGATTTCTTTGTAAGTCTACAGCAGATTATACAGTAACTGAAAACACATTGCAGTAGTTTGTGGTTGGTGAGACATGTCCTAAAGAGGACCATTTATCTCCAGATCATTATCAGATCCAACTTATTTTAGTAGCATCTGCTTATTTGTATGACCAACAAAGATATTAGGATAAATAGAAAACCTGAGCACTCTGCTAATGATTCCAAACTAAGGACGTTTATGTAATGTGCCGAAAACATTTTAGATATGCATAGTAAGAGTAGTAGTCTTTGTAAAATGTTTCCGCCCTCCTGGGCCTTGTTCATTGTCACATGCGTGGTATAGGCTGTTATTGATGCAAATGGCACTTGACCTCCAGCACTATATGCACCTACACCAGCCTGCCACACATGCTTTCTGTGACAGTAAACAAGCCCCAGGAGGGCTGCCAGGTTTTGCAGAGTACCGTACTTTGGTTTTATATTTACCCTACTGATGTGGGCTATCACCACTCCTTATATAACCCCTCCACACACCCCTAAAAATGTCATCAAATTTAGCTGGATCTACAGATATGTTTCTTATGTCTCTAGCCAGCTATAGAGTACAGCCACATGTGATATTAACAATGCAAATATTTTGAGCCACTGCCTGAGCCACTTTGATAAATTGAGGGCATTCTTGGACTACCTAGACAGAATTAGACAATTTAAGTATATTTGCCGTGCCAGCTACACAAATGACCAATTGTTGCTCATTTTTGCACATAACTGCTGATTTTTGAGCAAGGGGCGTGCAGGTGGGATGGAGGAGGCTGGAAGTGGGGTTCGGGCATACATTGAGGGAGCATGCCACCTTACATGCTACTTTCAGGCCAACTTGCGACACTGAAAGCTCCCAGCTGGTTCATATTTCAGGAGCAGGAGCTTTACTAACGCGTGGCATACAAAAATTAGTAATTCCCCCTCTATTTTATTTAAAAATCCACACTTGCAGGTTTTGCTTTGAATTTTGATTTTCCAATTGATATCAATGTTAAAAATCTGCAGTAGATCTGCAACATTTCCAACTCAAAAATTGGTGTGCCCTGGGGTTGAAATCTATACCACCAGTCAATTTACACAATGTTGTAGATTCCATACTGCATGGGGCTAAGATTTTTTAAACCTTATAAGCGTCGCTGCTATTGTAAATTGTAAAGGCTGTGGATTTTCTGAATAGAAGCTTCATGCAGAAGATCTCCAGTGTTTCTTCTAAGTGTGGCCCATTTCAAAAGGCTATGGATACCTTTTGAATGTTTTTATTATTATTATTATTATTGCTTTGTACTTATTAGGGTACAAAAAAAACATTTACCGTTCAGGTCTTTAATAAAATGTTGCTTAGTTTTTCCTCTGCAGCGTGCACATTTTCACATACAGTACAGGCTGCTGTGTCCTGTTCTCAAGTTAAATCTGCCAGATGAATATTAACCTTTCATCCAATCCTTAATCATAATTAAAGATAATTTAGGAGAGGCATAAAAGGGGCTGGAGACTAAGCCTATCGGGCAGCTCTGCTGATGGATTTCACTGAGGGCACACAGCAGCCTGCACTGTATGTGCAAATGTGTAGGCTGCAGAGGAGAAACTGTTTTTTACACCGTGAAGTATAAAAGCAAGAATTTTAATTTAAAAAAATGCATGATATTTTTATTAAATTTTTTTACAACTTTCCTTCGGGGAAAAAAAACATGTGAAACTAGAAATAAACATTTGATAGGTGAAAGTGCATGTTTTTCAAGTTAAGAGAAACAGCTAATTTGTAAAATATATTTTCTGTAGGAGGAGAACCCAGGATCTGACAGGTAAAATGTCAAGCCGGGGGAATTCTGACCACAAAGCTGTTATATTGGAGGGCACAATTGTACAACTGTATTGATTTTTATTTATTTATTTTTTTCATTTGTTTTTCTTTTTGTTTGGGAAATAATTATAACACACATCTTCGGTTTTAACATTTTAGGCTAACCAGTGCTATGTGTAAGGAAGTATGTTCCCTGTCAAAAAGCTTTTCTGGTTCTCTAACCTCCGCTGGGGTAAGTATATTGTGTAGTATTTCAATATACATATTAGTCCATGTACCTTTTACACATGATGATTTTCTCTACTTTTATTATTACATCTGTACTATGGATGATACATACTGAAAACTAATCAATTGTATTTGCTTAACAGAGCAAGCTGAAGGCAGAAGTATTAAACCCAATGGTCAACAGTATACTACTAGAGGTATATAGTCTACCTTTATTCCACTAACTGCAATTCTATAGAAAAAATGTAACTTAGTAAAAAGGTTTTTCCTATCTATAACAAGTATCAGCTATCTAGAAGATGGGTTCCTGCTGTTAGATAGCATGGAGATCAACTAATAGAACCCTATTGATCGCCAGTAGGGAGGAGCTCAGTGAATAGAAAAGGGGGAGATTGTAACATTTTGTACCTCTACTGTGGATTAGTGGTAAATGTTACTACAGGGAAAGCCTCTTTAACATATACTGTAAGCTGTTACATTGACCTATACTGTATATACACTGGTATAATACTTATTTCTTCTCCATAGTCCATTAATATGGTGGTTTCTGCATTAGGAGTAATTTTAAAATGTCAGGCATGGGACCACAACATTCTATGTCTTGTCTGATAATAAACATTCACAGCACTGAAAGTGTTCATCTCCATGCAGTACAATCTTTCATTTCTTATGGTCCATCTCCAAAATACCCCAATTCACACAGGCTTGTACTAGTTTTGCCAAAATTCACATAAATTTTGCCAAAACTTCATCCTGTTGTTTTCAGTGTAATTTTGCATTGCCATCCACAAAAGGCTGAATTTTCCACATATTTTGGAAAACCTTCATGTGGAAAAAAGTGACACGTCCGGGCAGCCAAGACATGGATCAACCTCATTAAATTGGACCAAAACTTTGTCAAAATCCGTTTACTTGCAGTGTGACAAACCTAGTGCATGGGTATGTTCTTGATTTTGTATGTGGATATGCAGTAGAACAATTCATTGTGTATGGGGCCTTACAGATTTCCCTTAGGGTATTTGCCCTCCCTAAATTCGAAGGCTAGCCCAGAATTACTGCTGCATATTTTGACTGCATTTTTTGTTGTTGCAGTTTTGAACATGGATTAGCCTCCATTTAATAGTGTTAATCTGTGTCCTTGACCCTAATGGGACATTACCTATTCAACAAATTAGAATTTTAATTGCCCAACATATCCGTGCTGTAGTTTACAAAGTGAACTGTGTCATGTAGAGCCATTGACAACAAAAGGATGCACATTGCACACATTTTTCAACACTGATTTTGTTGAAAGGGGGGTTGTCCAGTGAAAATTCTGCTATCCCCTATTGACGGATTAAGTAGTTGATCGTGGGGGTCCGACCACTGCCTAAACCCCCAGAATGGCACACACTCCATTCATTTGTATGGGAAAGCCGGAAATGCCTGAGTACTGTACTTGAGTCTCTTTGACACTCCCATAGAAATGAATGGAGTGTGTGCTGTCTACCGCCCGCACTCCTCATTGAGTGCCAGGGTCCCGTTCAATCCATTCATTAAAAGACAAAACTGTACATTTTGAATTTACGAAAGCTAACATATAAAAAAAAAATTTTTTTCTTAATTCCACAGGGGAATAACAGCACAACCTACATCCAGGATGCTTTCCGGCTCCTTCTCCCTATACTTCATTTCTCCCATATTCAGGCTACCTCTTCTAAAGCATAACAGCTTTACATGGCACACCTAGATTATAGTATGGATATGAAGCCCTCTCAATGCTGAGTTAGTGGACATTTCTGAACACAGCAAAAGACCATCTAAAGCGCCAGTAAAAAATGTTTAGCCCTACCCACTTGAAGACCAGAAGAGCCCTTTCAGAAGAACTGAAGCCAAGTAGAAGGGGTTTACTTTTCTTGCTCCCTGACGGGCATTTATTTCTTCCTTATGGAAGATTAACAGTTCTTCCCATTCACAGCATATTGGGTTAACTAACTGGCTGCTGGGACCCTTACTGATCAAGAGAACAGAGGTCAATGGGCTCCATTTAGGACCCTTTACCTCCATTCTTGTAGTGGTCAGACGGTCACATACCAGCTAGTTATACCGTATCCTATAAATATTAATATTGTTATAACACCTTTTTAAGCTTTCAAGCATTATTGAATATAAGTGCATTTGTGGAGTTGGTAGGGAAAACTTCCAACTTCACTATTTTTCACACTTCAACTAGGACTCTTCATAAATGGCTCCTGTATAGTAATTAGTGATTAGTGAACAAGGTCACATCACATATACCTTTTAATAAACTAATTATACAATATTAATATATAATATTTAATATTTTTATTTTGAAAATGGAGTTGGAAACGTTTCCCAAAATTGACTACAACTATGACTCTGACTCCGAAGCCCTGCTGTCAGGTTTCCTTTATCCAGCCAGTTTAAAGGGGTACTCCAAAGGATAGGGGATAAGATGTCTGATCGCGGGGGTCCCCAGCCGCAGCGGTGACATCCCGAACACAGAAGCTTGGAACTTCCATGTTCGTGATGTCATGCCACGCCCCCTCCATTTATGTCTATGGGAGGGGCGTGACGACTACTACGTAGCCGTCACGTCTCCTCCCATAGACAAGAATGGAGGGGGGATGGCTTTGTTCGTCAGTCATCCAGCACGGAGCGGAGTTTGCTCCTTGCACAGATGACTAGGGTGCCACACCAGAGATCACGGGTGTCCCCAGCAGTGGGACCCTCGCGATCAAACATCTTAAGATTTTTTTCGATGGAGTACCCCTTTTAAGCGAACAAACTGACAAAATATGCTGTGTGTCTGTAAGGAAAAGGCGCTATGTCTGGTACATGCACATTTGCACAATGTATTAAAAAAAACAAATCAAAAGTTATAGAATAGGTTCTTTAGCATGAATTCTCTCATTTATTTAAAGCTATTTTCTGCATAATAGTCTAGTATAATATAAGAATATGCTATTAAAAGAATTTAAGAAATAGTAACTGTGGTATCCTGGGAAAGGTCACAGAAGTACAGCAGTTAATTCATACCATGAAAGAACAGCTTCAAACTTGTAATGATAGTAAATGTATCTTTAAATGCAAATCCTGAGTTTTCCTTTGTACCTTAAAGGAGAACTCTGGAATAAAAAAATTGTCCCCCATACTGCCGGCAGGAAAAAAAATAAAGATGTACATACCTTCCTCCGCTCCCCCGGGGCCTCCGGTAACCGGCTCTGGTCTACGCCACGATCCTCTCCGCCACAATCCTCTTCCTGGTTACTGTACTCAGCCAATCACCGGCTGCAGTGAAGTCCCGACTCGGCGATAGGCTGTGCGGCAGTGTGACGCTTTCGGCCCCGGCAGCAGGTGCTGGTGTAGTGAAGAATTTTGTGTCCTGAAGCGTTCTCACACTGCCACTCAGCCTATCGCCGTCCGAGTCGGACTTCGCTGCGGCTGGTAATTGGCTGAGCGCAGTATGACTCGCTGACCACCGGCAACCAGGAAGTGGATCGCGGCAGAGACCGGAGCCGGTTACCGGAGGCCCCAGGAGAGCGGAAGAAAGTATGTACATCTTTATTTTTTTACTGCCGGCAGTATGGGCGACAATTTTTATATTCCTGAGTTCTGACCAGAAAACAAAAATTAGCCTGTATTCCACTTTTGTGAAACCGGTCGAAATTATATCTATTGCAGGTGCAACATTGTCACCCAGCCTTCTCAGATTCTTGAATGACTAAACACCTAGTTTATATGTTCCACGATATAACTAGACAGATTTAAGAGGGAAGTAATATTGCACTCTAAGTGATTTCAATAATTTTCTAAGAATTTAAATACATTTTCCACTATGTGACTAATAAAATGAACCTGGTAGCGTTGTTTCATGTGTAGAAATTCACTGTACGATTGATATAAGTTTGTGTTGTTTGGGGGGATATTACTGTACATTAAAGAGGTACTCCGGTTGAAAACTTATTTTTTTTAAATTAACTGGTGCCAGAAAGTTAAACAGATTTGTAAATTACTTCTACTTTACTAGCTGTATGCTACAGAGGAAATTCTTTTCTTTTTGAATTTCTTTTTTGTCTTGTCCACAGTGCTCTCTGCTGACACCTCTGTCCGTGTCAGGAACTGTCCAGAGCAGGATAGGTTTGCTATGGGGATTTTCTCCTGCTCTGGACAGTTCCTGATACGGGCATCAGGTGTCGGCAGAGAGCACTGTGGATGAGACAAAAAATACATTCAAAAAGAAAAGAATTTCCTCTGTCGCATACAGCTGCTAATACATACTGGAAGGGTAAGGATAAGTCCCTTATTCGGTTTAACAACTCTAAAATCCTTTTAAACAAGCTTCTCACAAGTCTGAAAAGTATACCCCCCCCCCCACCCATCGCCTGATAGTCACTCCCATTATCAAAATTAAGTTCACACCCATCTGACTGATTCCCTGTATTGTCAGACATACTATAAACTCTCATATCTCAGGAACACCCCATGTTTTTACCAACCAAACACCCATCACTCCAGTTGGTTGGATTACATACACCTTGTGTCCCCTGTGTTTTGCATTTCCTGTTCTTATCCCAGCTCCAACACAAACCTTAATTTTCTTTATGGTGGACATATTCCATTCATTAAAATATAACTTTATGGGTTGAAAATAGTACTCTACAGCTGAGCAATGGCCAGATCCATTAGGTTCCTGGGACACCCTTTCCATAGAGTATAGTGTACAGGGTCAGTTGAGATGGAACCAGGTGTTAGAGGACAGATTTTGGATAGCCAGTATGACAATGAGGTTAAAAAACAAAACAAAAACAGAAGCAAAGAGATAGAGAAAAACTATTTTATATAATTAACTGGAGAAATGTATGTTGTCTCCCCCTCTTCTCCCCACCACATTAATAAGAAGAGCACATGATTAAAATTGGACAAGCTTCTCCTGCTTTTACTTTGTCTCCTGCTTGCTCCAGCAGAAACCCTTTTCCATTGTTCTTTCTGTAATGGAGACTAAGCAAAGGGGATCATGACCAAACACGAGGAGCAGTCAGTAAATAATCCACTTTGCATAAGTCTATTTGTTGGAGGGGTTTGTAAAAGTCAGTGTAGACTCACAAATAGGTAAGGATTTCTGCTTTTATTTTTCTTTCATTCAAAGGTTTAAAGTCCATGAGATGTTGCAGCATAACAACTGTGATAGAGTTTATAATGTATCCTATAAATGTCCATGTGAGGTAGTCCATCAGGAGATTCACTTGAAAACTGTATCTTGCTATTCATTTATTATAAGAGGACTGGACTTGGGTAAACATTTTCATTCTTCTGTCCCTCTAAAATAAAAATATAAATATAAATAATCAATATCTCAAAATTAACATATCCTGCTGTGGAATGAAATTTGTGTTGCTTAAATATATATTAATGTAATTAATACCAGAAACTAAATTAAGTACATAAATACAGTACTAGAACTAAGCTTAGTGCATACAGTCATGGCCGAAAATGTTGGCACCCCTGAAATGTTCCTAGAAAATGAAGTATTTCTCACAGAAAAGGATTGCAGTAACACATGTTTTGCTATACACATGTTTATTCCCTTTGTGTGTATTGGAACTAAACCAAAAAAGGGAGAAAAAAAAGCAAATTGGACATAATGTCACCCCAAACTCCAAAAATGGTCTGGACAAAATTATTGGCACCCTTAACTTAATATTTGGTTGCACACCCGTTGTAAAAAATAACTGAAATCAGTCGCTTCCTATAACCATCAATAAGCTTCTTACACCTCTCAGCTGAAATGTTGGACCACTCTTCCGTTGCAAACTGCTCCAGGTCTCTCTTATTGGAAGGCGCCTTTTCCCAACAGCAGTTTTAAGATCTCTCCACAGGTGTTCAATGGGATTTAGATCTGGACTCATTGCTGGTCACTTCAGAACTCTCCAGCGCTTTGTTGCCATCCATTTCTGGACTATCTTGGACTCATCTGTCAACAAGACGTTTTCCCAGAAGGATTTGGGCTTTTTTTCAATGTACTTTTGCTTTTATATGTCTCTGTGTCAGCAGTGGGGTCCTCCTGGGTCTACTGTCACAGCATTTCATTTAAATGGTGACGGATAGTTTGAGCTGACACTGATGCTCCCTGAGTCTGCAGGACAGCTTGAATCTCTTTGGAACTTGTTTGGGGCTGTTTATCCACCATCTGGACTATCCTGCGTTGACACCTTTCATCAATTTTTCTCTTCCCTCCACACCCAGGGAGATTAGCTACAGTGCCATGAGTTGCAAACTTCTTAATAATGTTGTGCACTGTGGACAAAGGCAAATCTAGATCTCTGGAGCTGGACTTGTAAGCTTGAGATTGTTGATATTTTTCCACAATTTTGGTTCTCAAGTCCTCAGACAGTTCTCTTCTCCTCTTTCTGTTGTCCATGCTTAGTGTGGCACACACAGACACACAATGCAAAGAATAAGTGAACTTCTCTCCCTTTTATCTGCTTTCAGGTGTGATTTTTATATTGCCCACACCTGTTACTTGCCCCAGGTGAGCATCACATGCTTTTGTTTATTTTGTTTTTTTTTCACAATTTTGAAAGGGTGCAAATAATTTTGTCCAGACCATTTTTGGTGTTTGGTGTGACATTATGTCCAATTTGCTTTTTTTCCTTCCCTTTTTTGGTTTAGTTCCAATACACACAAAGGGAATAAACATGTGTATAGCAAAACATGTGTTACTGCAATCCTTTTCTGTAAGAAATACTTCATCTTCTAGAAAAATGTCAGAGGTGCCAATAATTACGGCCATGACTATATATGCAGCACAAAGACTAAGCTCAGTATATACATTAACATAACTAAGTTCATTATACATGTATAGTACCTTCTTAGGCCACTCACTGTGCCCCGTGATGACGGAAGGAAATAGAGCAATCTGGGCCGTGGGTTCTTTTTATTTTTATCTGCTTATTTGTGACTTACAATTGGTATCCACTAGCGACTATTATCAAGCACTACAGCTTGGCTGTGGATACTTTTGGTTGTGGATATCTTTATTGATTTGTTGATCTATTTACATTTGTATTAATATTCCGGTCTCCACCAGTGACGGTGATTTATTGTCACACTGGGGCTGTGGATACCTCCTTCATGTATTTCTGATTTATCTATTTATTAATGTATCTAGGTAATTGGTATCCATATTGTGAATTAAGAATTGTTCTTATCCCCAGATTTATGTCCCCTGAGGATCACGCATAGCATAGTGAGGGTGAAACGCGTTGGAACCAGGGTACCTAATTTTTGGTTCCTCTTTATTATTAGAGGTCCGCAATATGATTTGTATTTCTGGGGTTGGTTTATGATATTGATTGAGAGGCTTTAGGTCACACAGTAGTTTATTAAAAATGTTGTTTTAATATTTGTTTTGCCACTATGACATTATTGTTTTTTGCAACAACACTCTCCGATTATCAGTCTACTTGTGCTTACTGTGAATACATAGTCAAGTTATCCTTATATAGTTACAGTGCATAGTGAAAGTATTCGGCCCCCTTGAACTTTTCGACCTTTAGTCACATTTCAGCTTCAAACATAAAGATATAATACTGTAATTTTTTGTCAAGAATCAACAACAAGTGAGACACAATCATGAAGTGGAACGAAATGGAGATTTCAAACTTTTTTAACAAATAAAACACTGAAAAATTGGGCGTGCAAAATTATTCAGCCCCCCTAAGTTAATACATTGTAGTGCCACCTTTTGCTGCGATTACAGCTGTAAGTCACTTGGGTTATGTCTCTATCAGTTTTGCACATCGAGAGACTGACACTTTTGCCCATTCCTCCTTGCAAAACAGCTCGACCTCAGTGAGGTTGGATGGAGAGCGTTTGTGAACAGCAGTTTTCAGTTCTTTCCACAGATTCTCGATTTGGATTCAGGTCTGGACTTTGACTTGGCCATTCTAACACCTGGATATGTTTATTTGTGAACCATTCCATTGTAGATTTTGTTTTGGATCATTGTCTTGTTGGAAGACAAATCTCTGTCCCAGTCTCTTTTGCAGACTCCATCAGGTTTTCTTCCAGAATGGTCCTGTATTTGGCTCCATCCATCTTCCCATCAATTTTAACCATCTTCCCTGTCCCTGCTGAAGAAAAGCCCAAACCATGATGCTGCCACCACCATGTTTGACAGTGGGGATGGTGTGTTCAGGGTGATGAGATGTGTTGCTTTTACGCCAAACATAAAGTTTTTATGGTTACCAAAAAGTTTGATTTTGGTTTCATCTGACCAGAGCACCTTCTTCCACATGTTTGGTGTGTCTCCCAGGTGGGTTGTGGCAAACTTTAAACAACACTTTTTATGGATATCTCTTAAGAAATGGCTTTCTTCTTGCCACTCTTCCATAAAGGCCAGATTTGTGCAGTATACAACTGATTGTTTTCCTATGGACAGAGTCTCCCACCTCAGCTGTAGATCTCTGCAGTTCATCCAGAGGGATCATAGGCCTCTTGGCTGCATCTCTGATAAGTCTTCTCCTTGTATGAGCTGAAAGTTTAGAGGGACGGCCAGGTCTTCGTAGATTTGCAGTGGTCTGATACTCCTTCCATTTCAATATTATCGCTTGCACAGTGCTCCTTGGGATGTTTAAAGCTTGGGAAATCTTTTTGTATCCAAATGCGGCTTTAAACTTCTTCACAACAGTATTTCAGACCTGCCTGGTGTGTTCCTTGTTCTTCATGATGCTCTCTGTGCTTTAAACGGACCTCTGAGACTATCACAGTGCAGGTGCATTTATACGGAGACCTGATTACACACAGGGGGATTCTATTCATCATCATTAGTCATTTAGGTCAACATTGGATCATTCAGAGATCCTCACTGAACTTCTGGAGAGAGTTTGCTGCACTGAAAGTAAAGGGGCTGAATAATTTTGCATGCCCAATTTTTCAGGTTTTTTTATTTAACAAAGTTTGAAATATCCAATAAATTTCACTCCACTTCATGATTGTGTCCCACTTGTTGTTGATTCTTCACAAAAAATGACAGTTCTATATCTTTGTTTGAAGCCTGAAATGTGGCAAAAGGTCGAAAAGTTCAAGGGGGCCGAATACTTTCACTATGAACTGTATATTATGTGGCAATACAACTTCTACTATACTAGAACAATGACAATAGTATGATGAGTTTTTAGTTCACAAACAAGAATAGTAATGCCTATTATCCTGCTATAGACAGTACAAATGGTTACATTACTGAAATGATGCAGACAGATGGAGAATATGCAATAACTTCCAGTGACTCACATTTGATATATTTTCCAATTGTAGTAGTTTTTTTTCTCCTTTTCTTCTTTGTTCAACACATTTCTTCATGATATGTGTTTGCAGCACATACATCTTTCTCCTCACTCTCCCTATATTCTTCACATCCCCTCTATACCAAGACAAAGTCTTTATAATGCTGCACACTGTACTCCCTGGCTATAAGCGTCATACACTGTGCCCCTAAGTACAGTGCCACACTCTGTTTCCCCTTGAAAATAGTGTTGTGGTGCTCAGGAAAATAACCAACAAAATCGTACAGAGGTTGGCACAACTAGTATAGTCCCTCACCCAAACATACTGTCCTGGCTCTAATTATCTAGAACCTATACAGAAGCTCATACACAGGGGTGCTCAATCTCCACAGACTTTGCAGAGTGCAGCTAAACAAATCAAATGAGAGGAAGAAGGTGCAGGTAAAACACAACCAAGCAGGGTCAGGTTAGAACGTTACTTCCATCAGTGCAATAGTGACAGCTGTTTCATGCCCTTTGGCACGTTTTAACCTGACCTCCCTTGGTTGGTTTTACTTGCACATACAATAAAGAAGTAGTTTTGCACTATTGCCAATGAGTGTGTCTTCTCTTCCTCTCATTTGGATTTTTACCCCTGAAAATAACAGTGTCACTTGTCAAACATAAGGCTTCTGTACAAGAAGTGCCCTAAACACAAGTCCCCATTTAAAATAACCCTACATATTGCTGAGACAAAATACCCCTTCATATATTGCCCCCACAAAATGCCACTAAATTATAACCCCCTGCCAAAAATGTCTATCCTCATTTTTCTCGGCCTGCTTCCTGCAAAACAACACAGGCGATACCAAATGGCATGTCAGGGAGCCCAGCTAAGCTCTCATATGCCTGCCTGTATCTATACATAGTTTCATCTCTGTCGAACATGAAAACATTTGAGACTGGCTGATTCGGAGTTAAAATGTCTAAAGTTACATGAATGTTTTCCAGATTAGACTCCTAAAATTAGTGTAATCAAAAATTTTAAGAACACATCTCTCTTAAAGCTGTTGCAAAAAAAAAAAAAAAAAAAAAAAAGAAAGGGCTACAATGTAATACACAGGCACTCAGAGTTCTAAAAGAGGAAATATGGGAGAATTCGCAGCAAGTTAACCCCATCACCTAATAGTGTCCAAATACTCAAATGGGGCAAATGAAAGGCATTTCCCTGTCAGCATGTCCTCTTTAACATTAAATATTCATTAGTGGGTTATACTAATTTCAACAGAATCCTTTGATAAGTATGGGGACAGCCCTACTGCTACCTGACAACTTTTATTGGAGAAAACAAGGTTTGCTCAAGACAGGGTTCAAGCAACATGATGTTCCTCCCTAGGTTATGTCAGATTCGTCAGCCACCTATGTCACCCAATTGAATAAGAATGTATCAATATCACTGAATGCGTATGTAATGGGGTGATAGCTGTTAAACAAAAAACAATTTTGGTCTGTTTGTACACTGCTCAAAAGAAAAAAGGGGACACTAAGATAACACATCCTAGATCTGAATGAATGAACTAATTGTATGAAATACTTTCGTCTTTACATAGTTGAATGTGCTGACAACAAAATCACAAAAATTATCAATGGAAAACAAATTTATCATCCCATTGAGGTCTGGATATGGAGTCACACTCAAAATCAAAGTGGAAAACCACACTACAGGCTGATCCAACTTTGATGTAATGTCCTTAAAACAAGTCACAATGAGGCTCAGTAGTGTGTGTGGCCTCCACGTGCCCGTATGACCTCCCTACAACGCCTGGTCATGCTCCTGATGAGGTGATGGTCTCCTGAGAGATGTCCTCCCAGACCGGGACTAAAGCATCCGCCAACTCCTGGACAGTCTGTGGTACAACGTGGCGTTGGTGGATGGAACGAGACATGATGTCCCAGATGTGCTCAATCGGATTCAGGTCTGGGAATGGGCGGGCCAGTCCATAGCATCAATGCCTTCCTCTTGCAGGAACTGCCGACACACTCCAGCCACATGAGGTCTAGCATTGTCTTGCATTAGGAGGAACCCAGGGCCAAATGCACCAGCATATGGTCTCACAAGGGGTCTGAGGATCTCAACTTGGTACCAAATGGCAGTCAGGCTACATCTGGCAAGCACATGGAGGGCTGTGCGGCCCACAAAGAAATGCTACCCCACAGCATTACTGACCCACCACCAAACCGGTCATGCTGGAGGATTTTGCAGGCAGCAGAACATTCTCCACGGCATCTCCAGACTCTGTCACAACCAAATCATGTGCCCCTGAGGAAGTCACTTGGAGTGAGTGAATGCCTGGGGACCTTTTTCGGGGGGACACATGCTCCATTTCCTACCTTGTGATGTATTTTATTTCCCTTGACTGTGCACTTTATTTTGAATGAGTGAATATTTATGCAGCTGCTCTGATCGTGCAATACTCAGTTTGCTTATGTGTTCCTATGCATAGGGGCCCATTGGTCGGAGAAGGACTGTGTATTTTGTACTATTGGGATTAGGCGGGTGTCCCTGTAGGGTAGCCAACAGGAAACTGGGGTTCTTCTCTGTGGCTGAGGGAGGCTGTGAGTCATCTGACTCCCTTGTTTCTAGTGTTTTTAATGTGTGGTCTAATTTATGTCATGTACTACAATAAAGCATTGATGAGAGAGCTTTGGTGTGCGCCTATATGTGCTTTTGCTTTTCTATGTTATTTTTGTGTCCAGACTCTGTCACATGTGCTCAGTGTGAACCTGCTTTCATCTGTGAAGAGCACAGGGCACAAGTAGCGAATTTGCCATTCTTGGTGTTCTCTGGCAAATGCCAAATGTCCTGCACGGTGTTGGGCTGTAAGCATGGCCCCCACCTGTGGATGTCTGGCCCTCAAACCACCCTCATGGAGTCTGTTTCTGATTGTTGAGTGGACACAGGCATATTTGTGGCCTGCTGGAGGTCATTTTGCAGGGCTCTGGCAGTGCTCCTCTGCTGCATAGGTAGCGATCCTGCTGCTGGGTTGTTGCCCTCCTACGGCCTCCTCCACGTCTCCTGATGTACTGGCCTGTCTCCTGTTAGCACTTCCATGCTCTGGACACTATGCTGACAGACACCGCAAACCTTCTTGCCACAGCTTGCATTGATGTGCCATCCTGGATGAGCTGCACTACCTGAGCCACTTGTGTGGGTTCTAGACTACCACTAGAGTAAAAGCACCGCCAGCATTCAAAAGTGACCAAAACCTCAGCCAGGAAGCATAGGAACTGAGAAGTGGTCTGTGGTCACCACCTGCAAAACCACTCCTGTATTGGCGGCGTCTTGCTAATTGCCTGTAATTTCCACCTGTTGTCTGTTCCATTTGCACAACAGCATGTGAAATTGTCAATCAGTGTTGCTTTCTGAGTGGACAGTGTGATTTCACAGAAGTGTGACTGACTTAAAGTGACATTGTGTTGTTTAAGTGTTCCCTTTATTTTTTTGAGCAGTGTATATGCCTAGCAGATTCTTTGTTGTACATTTTGGCAAAACATTAACTTTTATAATAATATAAACGTAAAAAAGTATAGGCCATACGTAACCCAAGTAATTTACACCTAACAGGTCAACTTGTAAAACTAAAGAGAAAGGTGCTGTAACGCCGAGCGCTCCGGGTCCCGCGGCTTCCCCGGAGCGCTTGCAGCGTTCTAGTAACAGCAGCGCTCCGGTCTCTGTCTGTGACCGCGAGCGCTGCTGTGTTCGTGCCAGCGGGGATGCGATCCATGGGGCGGGTCAGACCCGTTCACGGATCGCACCCCGTTCTACTCACCCTCCTCCTGTGACTGTCTCGTCCCGGCGCACGCGGCCCCGCTCCCTAGGGCGCGCGCCGATGTTCTGAGATTTAAAGGGCCAGAGCACCGTTAATTTGTGCCTGGCCCAATTAGTTCTAATCCCCTCCCCACTCATAAATACTCACTTCCCCTTCCTTTCCTTGCCGGGTCTTGTTGCCTTGTGCCCTGAGAAAGCGTTATAGTGTTTTCCCAAGCCTGTGTACCCAGACCTTCTGCTGTTGCCCCTGACTACGAACCTCGCTGCCTGCCCTGACCTTCTGCTACGTCCGACCTTGCTCTTGCCTTGTCCTTGTGTACCGCGCCTGACTCAGCTGTCAGCGAGGTTGAGTCGCTATCGGGTGGAACGACCTGGGGGTTACCTGCCTCTGCAAGTCACCCCTTAGATTCTGTTCCCCTGGTACGGCCCACGCCATCACCTCACTGACACAGAGGATCCACCTCCAGTGTCCTCTCTGCATACCAGTCCGGATCCTGACAGGTGCCATAAAACTTAACCTTTATTTGGCTACAATAAAACTACACCAGATATTAATAATGTGTGTGTGTGTGTGTGTGTCAAAACCTGGTACTATTACTAAAAATCAAGAAAGACAGGGAAGGTTCCAATTGTTACTAATGTCACCCTGGTACGGCCCACGTCGTTCCAATTGTTACTAGTGTCACCCTGGTACGGCCCACGTCATCACCCCACTGACACAGAGGATCCACCACCAGTATCCTCACAGAATCCGGATCCTGACACCAATATATATGCTGCCCCCCAATCAGTCACAATAGATAAATAGCGATTACATATTAGATAATCACCTTTATAGATAGAATAAATATTTTTATACCCCTTCACTACTAACCCAACGTGTTTCTGTTCGGTCACGATATCACATAGACCAAACGTCATCAGGGGTTTAAACGGCGCAAAGAGTGGTTTACAATATAAATACTTTGCTCAATAAGAGATATTAATTAGACAAATAGCAGCATGTGGCCATGGTAGGAGATTTGTAATATTGATAATAAGGTGCAATAGCCAATAGCAACAACAAACATAGGAATCCCCAGCAGGTATGATAGCCTGCTGTATAGGTCGGTGCCCAATATCTCCTCCTAACACTTATAAATTCCACTGGAATCAAGATTCCAACATTTGCCTGTGCCGGGGATTGCACGCTATTTGTGCGCGCCGGCGTCTAAAATGCGGAAATAGCGCTTCCAGGTTCCGTCACCTGAGCGCATCCCACGTGACACCAACTGCGGGCACGAATGGTGACAGAGAGTGCTGTCTGCTCAGGTAATAAGCTCTGAAAGTTTTTCTGGCTGGGGTAGAACAGGGACTTATATATGACTCTAGACAGAATGGCTAGTACTGCAGAAGGAAGCCAATATTATTAGACTAAAATAATGGTAATATGTACTGCAATGTCTGATAGATAACTTTAAGACTTAAAAATAGCCACATATGAATTGAAGCAATAATAATGCTTAGGAGATATTAAGTAGTAATTTTGATGAATGAGGTAGGATTGCTTAACCAGGCAGTTTCCTACTTTCTCACATCTAGGGGGCTATACCATCAGGCCCACAATAAATTTGTTCTGGATTTATTAAGCTATATACTCACCCATAATTATTTTCTATTCGGGGGGTGGTACTTCCACCAGCTCAGAAGTACTGCGATGGGGGAGCCCCTGTGCCCCATCGTTTGCTAACCTCACTCTGGGCTGGTGGGAGGCAATTACCGCCTTCTCCGATGAACGAGAACATCTGTCGGAAAGTGCAACCTTCTGGTCGCACTACATTGATGATATTTTTATTCTCTGGAGTGGTACTAAATCTGAATTCGAACAGTATTTACAAGCACTAAACATTAATGATTTAGGACTTTCATTCACCTTTGAGATTCATAAGGAGGGCCTCTCTTTTCTTGACGTATACATTTCCTGGGATGAAATTGGTGGTCTGCAAACTAAAGTATATAGAAAGCCCACTGCCACCAATGGTCTCCTGAGATGGGAGAGCTGCCACCCGGCCCCCTTAAACGGGGAATACCGAGGGGCCAGTATCTCCGTCTTAGGAGGAACTGCTCAGACACAGCTGAGTTTAAGAGACAGGCCAAGGACCTCCGCTCCAGATTTCTGGAGCGAGGCTATCCGTATTATACTCTTAGGTTAGCATATGGGTCTGCTTTGAAGCAGGATCGATCTCACCTACTTGTTCCTAAGGCTAAACCTGTTGGGACACACCCCCTTAGGATTATAGGGACCTTTGATACACAGTCCTAAAATATTAGGAAAATAATCAACCACCACTGGAATATTCTTCAACTTGACCCTGATCTCCCCAAGGTGGTAGGGGACACACCGTCCATCACTTTTCGGAGAGGCAGAAGTATAGGAGATACCTTGGTACACTCTTATTTATTGCCCCAGTCTAATCTCACTTGGTTGAATGAACACTCTCTCTCTCGGGTTGCTATCGCTGTGGCACTGTAAGGCCTGCGCTAATATTAGGAGGACTAGGTGGTTTATGGACATGAGAATGGGCTTTAGACATGAAATCAGGAATTTCATCAATTGCGGCTCAAGGGCCATCATTTATGTTGCAAATTGCCAACATGATATTAACTATGAAGGTAAAACCATACTCAAATTCAGGCGCAGAGTCCTTGAACATCTGGATGACACTAAGCATAAGAGAGACACCCCTATCTCTATTCATGTGAACACTGAACATCAAGGCGACCCATGTGTACTTTCCTGTGTGGGACTAGAACAATTGAAACCATCACCAACTTTCATTCGCCCCATTTTTATAACCCTATTATTCTTCAAAATCTGTCTGTGTACCTTCCGATGAGCCCCATTTCCCTCTTTATGGGTAGTATTCCTAGATAGTGAGGGATGGTCTTAGTAGACTGATTGTTCTAGCCCCACCCTATGTTAGGGGCTTCTAGGGTACAATAGGAGGGTCCTGATAAACGGTACTGCACTTTTTAGGGTGTCCCTGCCATCTAGGTATAGGGAATGATTAGAAGGGCCTTTTTAGGGCACAAATAGTTTCCTTAGGTCCCATATTTTGTCCCTCCTTCTCCCCCCCCCCCCTATATTAGTGGGGGGGGGGCTCCCGGGGAGGTCCACAGCCATGCCCTGATATTCTCTATACATTGACCCTTCAGCCGCAATACACCTGATTATCATGTATTACACCATAAGTTCCTTAATTTTAGAGTGTTATTTTCTACAATTGTTCTGCCCCCACATGTCCAAGGCTGAGTTTGGACTTCTCAGTTAAGCCAGCCAACAAACCAGCATCTTTCTGTGCTGATTACCTGAGCAGACAGCGCTCCCCGTCACCATTCGGGTATTTCTGGAGCCTTTCAGCTCTGGTGCAGAGTCGCGCACAGTTGGTGTCACGTGGCATGCGCTCACATGACGTAACCCAGAAAGGCTGTTTCTGTATTTATGACGCCGGCATGCACAAACAGCGTGCGCTCCCCGGCACAGGAAGGGCTTTCCTGCCACTGCAGGACTATGCTAGGCTAGGCATCAAAACTTCCTATTAGTATGTACTAACTTATTTACTTGTATACCGGACAGATGTTTCAAATTTGTCTGCTCATGGTCATCTGACCTGCTGAGTATTAATATGCCCCTCGGTCCTTTTCATATGGGCAGCGTGTAACTGGCCTATTATTCTCTACTGTGAGTATGCCATATCTTTATGCCACATAGGAGGGGTTATGCCAATATATTAATAAATTATTAATCCCCCCCCCCACCCCACCATAGGTTGAAAGCTTGATTTTATCAGTGTTAGGAGGAGATTGAACCATTAATTACCCCCTATAATGGGTACCAACCTGTGCAGCAGGCTATCATTCCTGCCGGGGATTCCTATGTTTGTTGTTGCTATTGGTTATTGCACCTTATTATCAATATTACAAATCTCCTACCGTGGTCACATGCTGCTATTTATCTAATTAATATCTCTTACTGAGTGAAGTATTTATACTGTAAACAACCCTTTACTCCATTTAAACCCCTGATGACGTTCAGTCTATGTGATATCTTGACCGAACAGAAAAGCATTGGGTTAGTAAAAAAGGGGTATAAAAATATTTAGGTGATTATCTGATGTGTAATCGCTATTTATCTATTGTGACTGATTGGAGGGCAGCATATATATTGGAACCTTCCCTGTTTTTATTGATTTTTGGTGATAGTACCAGGTTTTGACACACACACATGATTAATATCTGGTGTAGTTTTATTGTAACCAAGTAAAGGTTAAGTTTCATGGCACCTTTCTCTTTAGTTTCACAAAACATTAACTTTTCTAATATACATTATAGAAAATGTTATCTCCTTTTAATAGAAATACTGGCTTATAAAAACGACCACTAGGGGTCCCCATACTATCCAGTATGGCTGCAGCATCATCTTTGTTTCAGCTGGGCAGCACAGGCTGGGACAAAGTCCAGTAAGTGAGGGTGGGACTACCACTCCTCTGTGCTCACTTCTGTTCTATCTATGAGCCTGCAGCGTGAAAACAGAGAGAAAGGGGTTACAGAGCAGCATACAGTGATTGGATTAAGAGACCCAGCACAGCAGAGCAGACTCAGAGAGGAAGTAAATGCATGGTGAGTGTGGGGGCGGACTCAGTGTTTTCTCTGGTCATGCCTCCTCCTGAGCAGTGAATGTCAGAATGAGTGAGCAGCAGGACAGAGGGATTTGTGAGCCAAATTCAGAAGCTAGACATATAAAAAAGACATGTAAAGCATCGGTGTGACCTAGTGAGTTACATATATGAGCATTATTTTTTTCTGTGATATGATGGATACACTTTAACCTCATGTTCAGATTATGTGATATGCAGCCTAAGTAGGAAGCCAGATAATATATTCTGGACATATTTGTTGCATAGCTTAAGAAAATATTTCTTGATTAGCAAATAATAATTATCTGACAAAATACACTTTTAAGGTAGGGTCACATGTAGCGCATCTGCAGCATATTTGACGGTGCAGATGTGCTACTGACCTTCCGTAGAGTGTGCCTCCTGCTGTGCCCATGTGTCCTGCTTTATCTGCTCATAGCAGCAATCCGCCGCTACAAGCAGACACACAGTGATCGGGCACATGCGCAGTATACTCAGACATTGCGGTTGCTCACGGCGTAGCTTAGGAAGCAGGGGAGCCACCGTGATGTCTGTGAATAGACTGCGCGTGTGCACAACTCGCAGATCACTGTATCTCTGCCTATAACGAGGGATTGCTGCTACGAGCAAACAAAGCAGGACACATGGGCACAGCACGAAGCACAATCTAGAGATGGTCAGTAGCGCATCCACAGCTTAGGGAAGGATCACACGTATTGTATTTTGCTGCATATTTGCTGCTGCGTATTTTCCTACTCATTGAAGTCAATGGATAGTAAAATCTGCAGCTGATTTTGCTACCCATTGACTTCAATGGGTAGGAAAATATGCAGCAGCAAATATGCAGCAAAATGCAGTACATGTGACCCCACCCTTATAGGGCCTTTGGCCTTTGGCTGTCTGGGCATGCTGGGAGTTGCAGTTTGGCCTTCCTAGTCGTTGCCATAGTAAAGATCACTTTACTTTCACTTTCATTCCCCCCCCCCCCCTTGAATTCCCTACCTGAGCCAGGATCTAGCAGTCTCCAGCGACGATCTGGGGTCCCCAGGCATCTTCTCCTCCAGGTACCAGCCTCCATCTTCTTCCAACGATCCCCTCGACATCCAGGGGTGAGCAGAATGGGGGGTTGCCATGGCAAGCCACTGTCCTGCCCTGCCATTGGTCAGAATCAGTTCTGACCAATGGCAGGGGATAGGAGGAGATCGCAGCACTGCGACCTCGCTCCTATCCCTCAGGATGATCAGGGCTGCCAGAGACCCGATCAGCCCGGAATAGCAGAAAATCGAATGTCTGAATTGACATGTGATTTTCTGCAATCGCCAACATGGGGGGGGTCTCAGGACCCCCCTCGGCGATGTGCCGGGATGCCTGCTGAATGATTTCAGCAGGCATTTCGGTCTGGTCCCCAACCAGCTAGTGGCGGGGACCGGAATTCCAAAGGGCGTATGCATGCGCCCCACGTCCTTAAGGACTCGGGATGCAGGGCGTATGCATACGCCAGGCGTCATTAAAAGGTTAAAATTAATGGACCTGCCATGGGTATACAATGTAAGAATACCTTTTTGCTGGTACGCAACACATACTGGCAACATACATAAGGTGACATGAATGGAGTATTTGGGTGTTTTACAATCCAACAATGTAACCATTGGTGGTTCAGAAGAGGTTGTACACCTTTGCTCTAGGAAAGGCATAGGCAACCTTCGGCACTGCAGATGTTTTGGACTACATCTCCTTTGATGCTTTATCAGCATTTTGGCTGATGGAAGATGTAGTCCAAAACATCTGCAGTGCTGAAGGTTGCCTATGCCTGCTCTAGGATATAGTGCCCTCCAGCATTTTCCTCAGCTTATTTCCATAGGTGTATGGAAATAAGTATAATTGTCACCCAACAAACTATGGATCTATATGGAGATCCTGTATAATCGCACATGAAATGCAAGTTTACATGTTCTATACTTTCATACGTTCATACTTACAGTCTATTAATGGAGCAGTTCTTTTGACTTTGTAAACAATGAAACTAAGTCCACCTACAAAAACAAGCGAGATCAGGAACAGCCAGATGACCCCGAGTGGTCTTGTGTAAACTGTTTTTGGAAATGAACAAAAGAAAAAAGATGAATAATACTGCATCTTATGCAAATTATCTAATATAGTGAGCATATAAATTCTGGTTAATATATGAGCAAAGCTATCAACCGACAATAGACTTAAAGGGGTACTCCGGCCCTGAGATATCTTATCCATTATCCAAATGATAGGGGATAAGATGTCTTACTGCGGGGGTCCCGCCGCTGGGAACCCCCGCAATCTTGTATTCGCCACCCACCTGTTGAGTGGCAGGACCCCGCGGTGAGACATCTTATCCCCTATCATTTGGATAGGGGATAAGATGTCTCAGGGCTGGCGTACCCCTTTAAGCGATGCCAATGTGGAAGATTGGGGGTGTAGTATAGGTCTACAAGAAGTTGTAGTTCTCTAAATAAAAGTAGTGAGGCACTCTGAAGTAATAGTGTCTGTGTGCAGGTGTTCCTATGACTTTCAAACCAGGGTGCCGCCAGCTGTTGCGAAACTACCACTCCCAGCCTGCCTGGACAGAAAAGGTCTGTCCGGGCATGCTGTGAGTTGTAGTTTTGCAGCAACTGGAGGCACCTTGGTTTGGAAAAACTGACCAATGATGTTAAAGGGGTTATCCACCATAAGGTGATTTTAGTAATTACCTGGCAGACAGTAATGGACATGCTTAGGAAAGATCCGTGCTTGGCTTGGGGCTAAATGGCTATGTTGTGAGATTACCTAAATGCTATAGCTATCTTTTTGTAAACTGGGAATTTCCTGATTGAGTTTTCTTCTTCAACTAAAAGTCCCATAGCTCCTTGTTTGTAAGTATGAGGTCATTTTCCTGCCTCCTACACATCAGCCACCCCACCCATTGAAACACAAATGAGCTGCATTCTATTCAAAAGACCAGTGTTTTCTAACCCGGGTGCCTTCAGCTGTTGCAAAAATACAATTAGTTGCAGAATGATCTCTCTTCCACCCAGCGGTCACTCCACCCATTGAAGCAGGACAGTCTCCTTGTCATCACCTGACTAGTGATGTCATGTTTCGGCCCACACTGCAACCTGGGAAAACTTGAGACAACAGTAATTTTGTATGCTGTTAAAAAACTAAACTTTGGGGCAAAAATCACAGGTACAGACACTATATAATGAACTACACTAACTTTACAGCCCCTGTAGAGTAGTCAAATAAAAAAAATGGAATACACCTTTAAGTTTAGCTCCTGACACTCATCCCTATGCTCTAGTTCTTACTTTAACAAGGACATAAAGGTTCAAAAATAGTGCAAAGATAATGTGCTACCTACTCACATGAAATTTGATTTTCAAAGTGTAAGGACACATTGATGAAGTCATGATGAACCCCCGGATCTTGGTAATGCCATAGATCCATTGTTCTGTTATGTCCTGTAAGATTACTTATGTGGATCTCAAGTGAGAAAGGATCAGAGGGATGCACATCGCCTTGAGAATCTGCCATTCCAAAGTTAGACTCCACTTCTGGATAGTGAAAATATTTTCCTTTTATGTTCAGTGAGACATTTATTGGTTTTCCTGCATTAAAACAGATTATTTCATTATAGTCGAGCTTCATACGATTACACAGCATTTTATCTTTGTGAATAAAGATTTAGTATTGTAACTTATTCAATGAAATCCCTGCTTTTTGTATTTTAAGGAGTCCAGTGACAGTGTCCCTAAAGGGGTACTCTGGAGGATAACAATTTAATTTAAATCAACTGGTGCCAGAAAGTTAAATATATTTGTAAATTTCTTCTATTAAAAAATCTTAATCATTCCAGTACTTATCAGCTGCTGGAGTTGTTGTTTACTAGAGAGAAAGTTCTTTTTTTTTTTAATTTCTTTACTGTCTCTCCACAGTGCTCTCAGCTGACCCCTCTGTCCATCTCAATAACTGTCCAGAGCAGGATAGGTTTGCTAAGGGGATTTGCTCCTGCTCTGGACAGTTCCTGACATGGACAGTGGTGTCAGCAGAGAGCACTGTGGTCAGACTCAAAGGAAATTTAAAAAGAAAAGTAACTTTCTGGCACCAGTTGATTTAAAATAGATTGTTTTCCACCGGAGTACCCCTTTAAGCATGGATCGATATATGCTGTCCCTGCAGCTATTGCCTGTGTGTCTCTGTGCAGAGACCAAATACAGGAAGTGAATGCAGGACAAGCAGGGCTCTGCACAGGCTCCTGGTTTGTCAATCATCCTACTGAGTAAAGTAGGGGCGTACCACAGAGCCTCACTGCACAGACCACTGCTTGTCCTCAGTGTACAGAGCCCTGCTTGTCCTCAGTGTACAGATCCCTGCTTGTCCTCAATGTACAGAACCCTGCTTGTCCTCAGTGTACAGATCCCTGATTGTCCTCAGTGTACAGAGCCCTGCTTTTCCTCAGTGCACAGAGCCCCGCTTGTCCTCAGTGTACAGAGCCCCGATTGTCCTCAGTGCACAGAGCCCTGCTTGTCCTCAGTGTACAGAGCCCTGCTTGTGCTCAGTGTACAGAGCCCTGCTTGTCCTCAGTGTACAGAGCCCTGCTTGTCCTCAGTGCACAGAGTCCTGCTTGTCCTCAGTGCACAGAGCCCTGCTTGTCCTCAGTGCACAGACCCCTGCTTGTCCTCAGTGCACAGAGCCCTGCTTGTCCTCACCGCACAGAGCCCTGCTTGTTCTCAGTACACAGAGTCCTGCTTGTCCACAGTGCACAGAGCCCTGCTTGTCCTCAGTGTACAGAGCCCTGCTTGTTCTCATAGCACAGTGCACAGAGCCCTGTTTGTCCTCAGTGCACAGAGCCCTGCTTGTCCTCACCGCACAGAGCCCTGCTTGTTCTCAGTACACAGAGTCCTGCTTGTCCACAGTGCACAGAGCCCTGCTTGTCCTCAGTGTACAGAGCCCTGCTTGTTCTCATAGCACAGTGCACAGAGCCCTGCTTGTCCTCAGTGCACAGAGCCCTGCATGTCCTCAGTGTACAGAGCCCTGCTTGTCCTCAGTGCTCAGACTCCCTGCTTGTCCTCAGTGCTCAGACTCCCTGCTTGTCCTCAGTGCTCAGACTCCCTGCTTGTCCTCACTGCACAGAGCCCTGCTTGTCCTCACTGCACAGAGTCATGCTTGTCCACCCACAATTCCTGTATTTGGTCTCCTGACTTAAAGCTGCAGGGACTGAATATATATATATATATATATATATATATATATATATATTTATTTTTTTTAACCAATGTATATTACAAATATACTGTACATATAAGGTTATTTTCTACATTATATAAAAAGTTTTTGCTTTACTTTAAGTCAGTTAATGACTTTGATTGGGCAATCAATCTGTTTTTAAAACGTAATAACGATAAAGTGATCTATATAATAGAATGTCCACTTCCTAAAGCGAACACATTGGGCCAGGGCCATATCCTACACGTGGCAAGATGAGCATCTTGCCTCAGCTGGAAGATTGCAGAGTCCTTGAGGAGTATGCAGTCCACAACCCTGCATACCTCTATTTATGTAGGGACAGAACTGCCACGTGCAGTGCACAACCCTGCATACTTCTGTGTATATGGTAACAGAACTGCCACTATTGTATACACTATTGTATGTAGGAGCCTATGTTCGAGTGTCACATGATCCAAAGGTCCTTGACTCAGCAAAAGCTGAACACTACAAAAGTTGAACACTACAAACAAACCTCTTCTATTTACTCAGCCCACTGTGTGTTACTCAGGAACATGCCTCTGCTCCATTTTCAGGGGGTGCTCAACACAAAGATGCAGTCCGCAATAATCCAGAATTCCAAAAGAGAAATTAATGTGGCACTCACCTGTCCATAAATACACACATGAGGTTTTATAGACTGATAGTGGATCCAGCCTGTCACCCAGTCAGAGGCTATATGCCCAGCAGAGGTGAGTGAAATGAGTGTTAGGGTCCCATCCGAAATGAGGCCGCCTCCGCGTGGTGAATGGGGGACGTGCTTTGATCAAAAAGTGCACTAAGAGCCTCCATTTTTTGACCAAGAGTGCTGCTGCAACCTTCTTTTTTGTATACAGTTAATGCAGTGCCTCATTTGTGAGGATACTTAGGGAGCATATTCCATAGCTCAATTTCCTTCCATAATTTCCTTCATTTTCCTTCCTAATTTGCATACTTTTTTCCCACAAAGCATTGCCTGGCCTATAAGATTTCTTATACCATATTGACTCCTCTTGGCCTGGTTGGTCACATCTTTATTCCAGCATTACTAGTGGTCAGATCCCCACCATTCACCTAGTGGTGTCATGCCATCATGCCATCAATATTAATCATGGTATGGTCATCATAGGTTTCTCTGCTGTTATAGCAGGGCCATGAGTATACATTACTGCCTTGCACTCCTGAATAATCACAGACACGTTCATATTTAACATTAGATTCATACCTTGTGCGCTCGTTTCTTGAGATAATGGATCTGTGTCTCTTTGTGGATAACAGATGAAAACAGCGGAAGTGTTGATATAAAAACCAAGTGTAATGGAAGATAATGTCACATTTTTTGCTGCAACAGTCTCTACAGCCTCTCTGCTTTCGTTTTCTTGCAAATTACATATTAATGGTAATTTGTGAGCGCTATCCATCATACAGGAATCAATACATGATAGGTCCTCTGAGATGCCTATGGAGAGAGAGAATGAGATAATACTTTACAAAATATCATAATATAAAATATAACAAAAATGCATACTATGATATGAAGTGGAGCTTTCTGTGCTCTGTCTTCTAGCAAATGATCAACGTTCTTACTTACTAAAATTATCAACTGAATCCCATTACATTACCAATTCACACTGACAGTGAGGACTGTACTGTAGTTCAGACACATTTTTACATACTAGAGAACCAGCTGAAGATGGTGAGGTTACTTTGCCCTTCTTTTACACTTTAAACTATGGACTATACTGCACCTAATGTAGGGGAACTGTACTGCACCTAATGTGGGGGAACTGTACTGCACCCAATGTGGGGGAACTATACTGCACCAGTACAGTTCCCCCACATTAGGTGCAGTACAGTTCCCCCACATTAGGTGCAGTATAGTTCCCCCACATTAGGTTGGCAGTATAGTTCCCCCACATTAGGTGCAGTACAGTTCCCCCACATTAGGTGCAGTATAGTTCCCCCACATTAGGTGAAGTATAGTTCCCCCACATTAGGTGCAGTACAGTTTCCCCACATTAGGTGCAGTACAGTTTCCCCAAATTAGGTGCAGTATAGTTCCCCCACATTAGGTGCAGTACAGTACCCCCACATTAGGGGGCACCAAATGTGGGGGAACTGTACTGCACCTAATGTGGGGGAACTATACTGCCAACCTAATGTGCAGGGACTTATACTACACCTATAGGAGTGCAGGTCTGTTTATGTATGTGTGCATGCAAGCAAGAGTATATTTGTGTGTATGTGTATAGATATATATATATATATATATATATATATATATATATATATACACACACACGCGCACTGTGTGAGTTTGTGCTTTAGGTTGCACACCCTAATGCAATAGGCTGCTCACGCCTATGCAGGTATCACAAGCCCCTCTAAAGGTTCCCTCCCATCTGGGAAATGTATTAAAAAAAAGCAGAAGCGTAACGCAGTGTGTACTGTATATACAACTTGGACAAACCACTCTAGTTAAAGATACAGTGGCCTACAGAAAAGTGAACAATGAGTTTGTTTTTTATCCCAAATTCTTTATATCTTTCTATCCTCTGACCTTGCCCTGTATTCTCACACTGTAGCTGTTCCACCCCCATAGCCAGCTGTAAAGACTTGACCCCAATCTTGGGTTGTGTTGTGTCCAGATGCCTTCTTCCTACAAGTCTGCACCCATGCTGAGGCTAATCTTCTCACTCACCAATCCGCTGCCTCCGATTCCTTCATCTTCCAGAACAATGTTTGCTTATTTATATATTTACATTCCAAAACAATCTTGGCTTGATATGCTTCCTATGGAACGGGATATGGTGTGTTTGAGGCTATGATAGCAAATGTCTACAGTTCTCACCATCAGAGGAAGCTGAATTCTATGTTGTCTGTATATAAAATATTGATCATTCTTAGTGGATAAATGATTAGGAAATGGACAATGGAAAATTGGGTTTGTAATACACTTGTACTGATGCCATGCTTCATGCTATACCTTATCTTCAGTATCATGTCATAATAACAGAAACTTGATGCTTGTTAAATGCCACTTGGCCCTGTAGAAAGATAGACACATCTTACCTTCCTTAGTCTTGAACCATTCTGGAATGCAGACAATGAGCAGGAGTGTTATTCCGATAAAGAGTTTAAGCAACAAGGAAGATGTCATTGCAGACACGTGTTACAGCAAGAACTTACTAAATCATAGGCTGCCCCCACTTACGGTATGTAGTTACTAGTCATTTCCTCAATGACTTCCAGCACTCACTTTCTGCTCTCATCATACTTAAGTACAGATAAAAGTCACATGTGTTTAAAAGGGAAGTGTCAATGGAATGCTTTACTAAATTTTCTGCAGCTGACAAAAAAAATTGTAACTTTTGTAATTTTGTAATTTTTAATGAATTTGTTTAAAAAAAAATGTTGGAGGGGGGGAATTAAACATTCAAAATATTCTCACAAATGTTTTATGGATGTATGAGTTTATATATCAGTATAGTAGTAACACAGTATGTTATGTGAATATGAATAATGCATATACAGTCTTTTAGCATGCCCTATACACCAGCGAAAGAGTCTGATGCTAATGTAAGTGACAGCACTGTGGTGATATAATGCGGAGCAGCAATGCTGGTAGGAGGGAGGCTCAGTGAAGACTATATGGTGCCGTGTCTTGGTACCAGAAGGAGAGCATGTCTGGAGCCTAGAGAACCTGCTGTGGTCAGTGAGAGAAATGAGGCCTAGGCATGTCCATTACAAGATCATTGGGGATCTGGAGGCAACAGCTTGTCAATTGTGAAAGTGTCAGTGGGCTGGAGGCTAGAAAGGCTTATCTATTGTGGAACTGATCATGGTCACTGATACCTCCTGGGTTACAACCACATGACAACCCACATGACAACTGGTGATTACATGTTAACATTCTTAAAGATACAACATTCTTATGTACATAACATAGGGGATAATATACAATTACAGTAGAAAAGATGCAGGGGGGGCCAGGAGGACATCGCAGGGAGGCCACCCGACAGGGCAGCAAGGGTATGGGGTAACAACTCCCGTACTGGGCCACCAAAAATCCCCCCTCTTAAACACAAATGTCCTCAGCACCCAGTCCTGGAGGGCAGACGACTGGAAGTGGCCACTGGGGCCTAGACTGAAGTTCCTGGTGCATTATTATGGAATGTCCTTCACAGGTCTGAATATGAAAACATAACTGGGACGAGTCAGTGTAGCACTTCATGAAAATGTCCATACATGCACCTTGTAACTGCACTTGTAACACATTTAAGACACTTGAACACATTTTGTTGAGGATTGGGCTGCCGGAGGCTCTTTACCCAATGCCGTAGCTGCTGGGGCCCATTGGCACTAGCTACTTCTCCCCAGAACTCAATATATACTTTTATACTATACAACAATGTTACCTTTACATACTGCACTCTGTCTCTATACGTGTCTAACTTAGATTTTCAAGGGAACCCTCTGGCCAGTAGAGTACCCGTGGACAGGAAAAATGATTAGAGATATGTACATTAGACAATTGTGGACTGGTAACATACATTCTGGCTACAGTCCTAACTAGTTATTACATGTATTAGTCTATATCCAAGCTCTATGTACATTACTAAATTAGTTTTATGTATACTGACTAAATTGGACTATATGTTGTACAACTTTATACATGGTACTGTGACTTACTCTCTGTACCTAGCTGGTATTTTTCATGGCGGTGAGGCATTTACACTTCTCCTGACCTGGTCATGATACTTCCTGTATAAATTACCATAGACATAGACACAAAGAGACATCTTAGACATTTCTGTATATACAGGCTATGTACACTTTATTACAACACTCCATAAACAATATAGTACAGTAACGTGTGCGACAAAATTTATTACTCTGAATATATATTTTTAGAGTACCGCTCCACAGTTCTGGTATGTTTTGAGTTCTCAGTAAAGGGTCACGGCTAAAAGCCGGGCACATGCCTACAGATATGGTTATGAATAAACTTCTTGACAAGTTTGTCAGGCATTTCTTCTTGGATGTTGCATAACCTGTAATAACAACAATGCTTCTGCATGAAACTCAGTTAGGTTTGTCGACTTAAAGGGGTATTCCGGTGGAAAACTTTTTTTTTATCAACTGGTGCCAGAAAGTTAAACAGATTTGTAAATTACTTCTATTAAAAATGTTTAATCCTTCCAGTACTTATTAGCAGCTGAATACTACAGAGGAAATTCTTTTCTTTTTGGAACACAGAGCTCTCTGCTGACATCATGACCACAGTGCTCTCTGCTGACATCTCTGTCCATTTTAAGAACTGTCCAGAGTAGGAGAAAATCCCCATAGAAAACATATGCTGCTCTGGACAGTTCCTAAAATGGACAGAGATGTCAGCAGAGAGCACTGTGGTCATGATGTCAGCAGAGAGCTCTGTGTTCCAAAAAGAAAATAATTTCCTTGGTAGTATTCAGCAGCTAATAAGTACTGGAAGGATTAAGATTTTTTAAAGAAGTAATTTACAAATCTGTTTAACTTTCTGGCACCAGTTGATTTAAAAAAAAAAGTTTTCCACCGGTGTACCCCTTTAACCCCTTAAGGACCAAGGGTGTACAGGTACGCCTTCGCTCCCTGGTACTTAAGGACCAAGAGGGTACCTGTACACCCATGGGAATTTCAGTCGCTTCAGGGAATTTCAATGGCGCTTCAGAATATCTATCAGCAGGCACCCCGTGCAAATGCCCAGGGGGGTCCTGAGACACTCCCCCCCCTCCATGTTGGCGATCGCCGCAAATCTACAGTGAATTTACACCTGCGATTTGTGGCTATTCCGGGTCCCGTAAAATAAGGGGGATCGGGGTTGTCCAAGACCCACGATCCCCCTGAAGGGATAGGAGTGAGGTGGCAGGGGTGCCACCCCTCCTATCCATGCTATTGGTTGTCTAGAAGCGACGACCAATAGCAGACCGGGGGCGGGGGGGCGGCGGCAGCAGAGGACCGCGATGTGGCTCCCTGGATCCTACGGAAGCCGGTGAGTTGCCTAGCAACATTTGGAGGGCTACAGTGTAAGACCACTATACAGTGATCTCTAAACTGTGGCCCTCTAGATCTTGCAAAACTACAACTTCTAGCAAGCCCACACAGCAGTTTCTGTGCAGTGGTCTCTAACCTGTAACCCTCCAGATGTTGCAAAACTGCAAATCCCAGCATGCCCAAACAGCAAACGGCTGTCTCTGCATGCTGGGAGTTGTAGTTGCCTATCTCCAGCTGTTTCATAACTACATCTCCCAGCATGCCCTTTGGCGATCAGTACATGCTGGGAGTGGTAGTTTTGCAACAGCTGGAGGCACACTGGTTGGAAAAAACTGAGTTAGGTAACAGAACCCAACTGAAGATTTTACAACCAGTGTGCCTCCAGCAGTTGCAAAAGTACAACTCCCAGCATGCACGGTCTGTCACTACATGCTGGGAGTTAAAGTTTTGAGACAGCTGGAGGTTTGCCCTCCCCATGTGAATGTACAGAGTACATTCACACTGGTGGGTTTACAGTAAGTTTCCGACTTCAAGTTTGAGCTGCCGCAAACTCCTAGCAGGAAACTCACCGTAAACGCCCGCAAGTGCGAATGTACCCTATAAACTCTACACTACACTCACACAAAATAAAGGGTAAAACACTACATATACACTTAAACTTACCCTTACACTGCCACCCCTCCCCCCCATAAAAATGAAAAACTTATCGTACGGCAGTGTTTCCAAAACGGAGCCTCCAGCTGTTGCAAAACAACAACTCCCAGCATTTCCGGACAGCCACTAACTGTCAGGGCATGCTGGGAATTTAGCAACAGCTGGAGACACCATGTTTGGGAATCACTGGCGTAGAATACCGCTATGTCCACCCCTATGCAATCCCTAATTTAGTCCTCAAATGGCGCTCTCACTTCGGAGCCCTGTCGTATTTCAAGGAAACAGTTTAGGGCCACATATGGGGTATTTCAGTACTTGGGAGTAATTGCACTACAAATTTTGTGGGGCTTTTTCTCCTTTTACCCCTTATGAAAGGGAAAAGATGGGGGCTACACCAGGCTGTTAGTGTAAGAAAATAAAAAATGTTATACTAACATGCTGTTGTTGACCCATACTTTTTATTTTCACAAGCGGTAAGAGGAAAAAAAGACCCCCAAAATTTGTAACGCAATTTCTCCTGAGTACGGAAATAACCCATATGTGGGCGTAAAATGCTCTACGGACGCACAACAAGGCTCAGGAGTGAGTGTGCACATGTACATTTGAGGCCTAAATTGGTAATTTGCACAGGGGTGGCTGATTTTACAGCGGTTCTGACATAAACGCAAAAAAATAAATACCATCATGTGACCCCATTTTGGAAACTACACCCCTCACGGAATGTGACAAGGGGTATAGTGAGCCTTAACACCCCACAGGTGTTTGAAGAATTTTCATTAAAGTTGGATGGGAAAATGAAAAAAAATTAAAATAAATTCACTAAAATGCTGGTGTTACCCTAAATTTTTCATTTTCACAAGGGAAAATAGGAAAAATGCCCCCCCCCCAAATTTCTTCTTAGTATATAAATACCCATATGTGGATGTAAAGTGCTCTGCGGGCGAACTACAATGCTCAGGAGAGAAGGCGCGCCATTGGGCTTTTGGAGAGAAAATTTGTTTACAAAGCCCCCATAGTGCCAGAACAATGGACCCCTCCCCCACATGTGACCCCATTTTGGAAACTACACCCCTCATGTAATGTAATAAGGGGTCCGTGAAAATGAAAAATAAAATGTTTCATTTGCACAGCCCACTGATCCAAAGATCTGTCAAACGCCAGTGGGGTGTAAATACTCACTGCACCCCTTATTAAATTCTGTGAGGGGTTTAGTTTCCAAAATGGGGTCACATGTGGGGGGATCCACTGTTCTGGCACCACGGGGGGCTTTGTAAATGCACATGGCCCCTGACTTCCATTCCAAAAGCTCAATGGCGCTCCTCCTCTTCTGAGCATTGTAGTGCTCCAGCAGAGCACTTTACATCCACATATGGGGTATTTCCATACTCAGAAGAAATGGGGTTACAAATTTTGGGGGTAATTTTCTCCTTTTACCCCTTGTAAAAATGTTAAATTTGGGGAAAAAACTGCATTTTAGTGAAATTTTTTTTTTACGCATCCAACGTTAAAAAAAAAAGTCGTCAAACACCTGTGAGGTGTTAAGGCTTACTGTACCCCTTGTTACGTTTCTTGAGGGGTGTATTTTCTAAAATAGTATGCCATGTGTTTTTTTGTTTTTTTTTTTTCTTTTTTGCTGTTCTGGCACCATAGGGGCTTCCTAAATGCGACTTGCCCCACAAAAACCATTTCAGCAAAATTTGCTTTCCAAAAGCCAAATGTGACTCCTTCTCTTCTGAGCATTGTAGTTCACCCGTAGAGCATTTTACGTCCTAACATGGGGTATTTCCATGGAAGGGGGTTACAAATTTTGGGGGGCATTTTCTCCCATTACCCTTTGTAAAAAAGGTAAATTTTGGGGGGAAAAACTACACTTAAGTGAAAAAAGAAAATTTTCATTTACACATCCGACTTTAACGAAAAGCCGTCAAACACCTGTGGGGTGTTAAGGCTCACTGGACCCCTTGTTACGTGCCTTGAGGAGTGTAGTTTCCAAAATGGTATGCCAATTGGGGGGTTTTGTGCTGTTCTGGCACCATAGGGGATTCCTAAATGCGACATGCCCCCCAAAAACCATTTCAGCAAAAATCACTGACCAAAATCCCACTGTTGCTCCTTCCCTTCTGCGCCCTCTACTGTGCCCGTCAAACACTTGACTTACACATATGAGGTACTTCCTTACTCGAGAGAAATTGGGTTACAAATTTTTGAGGGCTTTTTCTCCTATTAACCCTTGTAAAAATTCAAAAACTGCGAGTGTAAAAAATGAAGATTTTGAATTTTCTCCTCCACTTTGCTGCTATTCCTGTGAAACACCTAAAGGGTTAACACACTTACTGAATGTCATTTTGAATACTTTGAGGGGTGCAGTTTTTATAATGGGGTCATTTGGGGGGTATTTCTAATGAAGGCTCTTCAAATCCACTTCAAAACTGAACTGTTCCCTGTGAAACTGGGTCCTTGTGAAAAATTGGAAAATTGCTGCTGAACTTTGAAGCCCTCTGATGTCTTCCAAAAGTAATGCAAAAGTGATGTAAACATAAAGAAGACATATTGTATATGTGAATAAATATATAATTTATTTGGAATGTCTATTTTCCTTACAAGCAGAGAGCTTCAAAATTAGAAAAATGTTAAATTTTTTCATAAAATTTTTTGAATTGTTCACCAAGAAATGATGCAAGTATCGATAAAAAAAATTACCACTATCATGAAGTAGAATATGTCACAAAAAACTGTCTTGGAATCAGAATGAAAAGTAAAAACATCCCAGAGTTATTAATGCTTAAAGTGACAGTGGTCAGATGTACAAAAAACGCTCTGGTCCTACAGTGAAAATAGGTCATTAGAGAGCCCCTATGATGTCACGAGCTCCCGGCGCCGGCTCCAGCGTTCGGAACATTTTGTTCCAAACACTGAGCAGCGGAGTACCCCTTTAAAGTGTTACTATCTTTTCAGCTGGCAGCAGGATACAGGTGAAACTAAAATCCTTAACCCGCTACCCAAGACTAATGCTAACATGTCATCAGACAGATTTCTGATGTTCTATCCCGGAAGTTCCAAGATTTAAATGGGCTTCTGGGATGGAACATCAGGTAGTCTGTCTAATGGCATGAGTATCAGTGCTAGATTTGGGCAATGGGACATCACTATTAGTTTTTAACCATATCCTGCCACCGGCTGAAATAATAGTAACACTTTAAATGGGCATTGTCAGAAACAAAAACTTTTGATATGTTGTAAAGCATGCAAAATTAATATGTTTTACAATTGCTTTTATTAGAAAATTTTCAATATTTCATACTGAAAAAGCCAGTCAAACAACTGCCCCCCTGCTTGCTTGGACACATACTAGTCCTGCTGTGTCCATGCATCATCACCTATGTCATGGACACACTTCCTTGATTGACAGGTGTGAGCGCAGGGTCACAGCTGGAGGACTAATCCTCCCACTGTTGTGTCCCACTACTGTCAGTGAGGACAAGCTGGGAGTTGTAGTTTTGCCAATGCTAGGGGAGATGTGAGCAGACAGCATACTGAGGGAGGGGGCGGAGACATGCACAGTGAGGCCACACCCCCTCCCTTTGAAAGGAATTCAGACTAGGGAGCTAAATTAAAAGTGTAAAAATATGTATAAATAAAGGTGCTAGACTAAAAAAAAATTAGATGTACATGGTCAGGATTAGGTAGTGAGTGATATGTTGAAAAAAATGTTTTTTTTGTTGGATCTGACGGGTACGCTTTAACCCCTTAAGGACACATGACGTTCTCATACGTCTCCATTTCCGAGTCCTTAAGGACACATGACGTATGAGAACGTCATGTGTTTTACCGGCCCCCCGCAACCATTTGGAGCGGAGCCGGTGCCCGATGCCTGCTGAAATCGTTCAGCAGGCATCGGGGCATATCGCCCAGGGGGGTCATTATGACCCCCCATGTCGGCGATGGCCGCAGATCACTGGACAATTCAGTCCAGCGATCTGCGGCGGATTCCGGGTCAATCGGGTCTCCAGTGACCCGGTGACCCGGAATTATTGGCTGATCGGGGCCGTCAGAGACGGCCCCGAACAGCCAGAGCCAGCAGGTGCCACCTCACGATTGCCCTGATTCGTCGGCCGGATTACCGGCCGACCAATCAGGGCGCCTGCTGCGGGTGTCACTCCCGCAACCCGCTCCGCCCCTCTTCCGGAGGACGTGAGCGGGTGCGGGATGTGCACCCCGGGTGCTGGGGACCCTGATCCCCGGCGCCCCTGTTGGGATCGGGGCCCCAGGAGCAGCGGCGGCGGAGACGACGAGGGACTGACCTGTGCAGCGAGGATCGTTGGAGGTGAGTGACAGCCTCCTGCTGTTGCTTAGCAACAGCTCCCAGCATGCAAAAAGGGCATGCTGGGAGCTGTAGTTATGCAACAGCAGGAGGCAGACCACCACAACTCCCAGCATGCCCTTATGGGCATGCTGGGACTTGTAGTTTTGCAACAGCTGGAGGCACATTCTTTCTATGGAAAAGTGTACCTTCAGCTGTTGTGTAACTACAACTCCCAGCTTGCACAATCAGCTAAAGTGCATGCTGGGAGTTGTAGTGGTGCATCTGGTGGTTGCATAACTACAACTCCCAGCATGCCCGTTGGCTGTCGGTGACTGCTGAGAGTTGTAGTTTTGCAACAGCTGAAGGCACACTGAGTTAAGTAGCAAACCAGTGTGTCTCCAGCTGTTGCATAACTACAATCCCCAGCATCCCCAGCCAAAGTAGTATGCCTCCTGCTGTTGCATAACTACAACACCCAGCATGCCCTTCCGCTGTCCGTACATGCTGGGGGTTGTAGCTTTTGCAACAGCTGAAGGCACACTGGTTGCAAAACACTGAGTTTGTTACCAAACTCGGTGTTTCACAACCAGTGTGCCTCCAGCTGTTGCAAAACTACAACTCCCAGCATGCACTGATAGACCGTACATGCTAGGAGTTGTAGTTTTGCAACAGCTGGATGTTCCCCCCCCCCCCCCCCCCCCCAATGTGAACGTACAGGGTACACTCACATGGGCGGAGGATTACAGTAAGTATCCGGCTGCAAGTTTGAGGTGCGGCAAATTTTCTGCCGCAGCTCAAACTGCCAGCGAGAAACTACTGTGAACCCCCTGCCCGTGTGACTGTACCCTAAAAACACTACACTACACTAACACACAATAAAATAAAAAGTAAAAAACACTACATATACACATACCCCTACACAGCCCCCCTCCCCAATAAAAATGAAAAACGTCTGGTACGCCACTGTTTCCAAAACGGAGCCTCCAGCGGTTGCAAAACTACAACTCCCAGCATGCACTGATAGACCGTACATGCTGGGAGTTGTAGTTTTGCAACAGCTGGATTTCCCCCCCCCCCCCCCAATGTGAACGTACAGGGTACACTCACATGGGCGGAGGATTACAGTAAGTATCCGGCTGCAAGTTTGGGCTGCGTCAAATTTTCTGCCGTAGCTCAAACTGCCAGCGAGAAACTACTGTGAACCCCCGCCCGTGCGACTGTACCCTAAAAACACTACACTACACTAACACAAAATAAAATAAAAAGTAAAAAACACTACATATACACATACCCCTATACAACCCCCCTCCCCAATAAAAATGAAAAACGTCTGGTACGCCACTGTTTCCAAAACGGAGCCTCCAGCTGTTGCAAAACAACTACTCCCAGTATTGCCAGATAGCCGTTGACTGTCCAGACATGCTGGGAGTTTTACAACAGCTGGAGGCACCCTGTTTGGGAATCACTGGTGTAGAATACCCCTATGTCCACCCCTATGCAAGTCCCTAATTTAGGCCTCAAATGCGCATGGCGCTCTCACTTTGGAGCCCTGTCGTATTTCAAGGCAACAGTTTAGGGCCACATATGGGGTATCGCTGTACTCGGGAGAAATTGGGCTTCAAATTTTGGGGGTTATTTTCTGCTATTACCCTTTTAAAAAATGTAAAATTTTTGGGAAAACAAGCATTTTAGGTAAAAATAATTTTTTTTTTTTACATATGCAAAAGTCGTGAAACACCTGTAGGGCATTAAGGTTCACGTTACCCCTTGTTACGTTCCCCGAGGGGTCTAGTTTCCAAAATAGTATGCCATGTGGTTTTTTTTTGCTGTTCTGGCACCATAGGGGCTTCCTAAATGCGGCATGCCCCCAGAGCAAAATTTGCTTTCAAAAAGCCAAATGTGACTCCTTCTCTTCTGAGACCTGTAGTGCACCAGCAGAGCACTTTTCACCCCCATGCGAGGTATTTTCTGTATCGGGAGAAATTGGGCTTCAAATTTTGGGGGGTATTTTCTGCTATTACCCTTTTTAAAAATGTAAAATTTTTGGGAAACCAAACATTTTAGGTAAAAAAAATATATATTTTTTTTACATATGCAAAAGTCGTGAATCACCTGTAGGGTATTAAGGTTCACTTTACCCCTTGTTACGTTCCCTGAGGGGTCTAGTTTCCAAAATGGTATGCCATGTGTTTTTTTTTTTGCTGTCCTGGCACCATAGGGGCTTCCTAAATGCGGCATGCCCCCCAAAAACCATTTGTCGCTCCTTCCCTTCTGAGCCCTCTACTGCGCCCACCGAACAATTAACATAGACATATGAGGTATGTGCTTACTCGAGAGAAATTGGGCTTCAAATACAAGTAAAAATTTTCTCCTTTTTACCCCTTGCAAAAATTCAAAAATTGGGTCTACAAGAACATGCGAGTGTAAAAAATGAAGATTGTGAATTTTCTCCTTCACTTTGCTGCTATTCCTGTGAAACACCTAAAGGGTTAATACACTTACTGAATGTTTTTTTGAATACTTTAGGGGGTTTAGTTTTTATAATGGGGTCTTTTATGGGGTATTTCTAATATGAAGACCCTTCAAATCCACTTCAAAACTGAACTGGTCCCTGAAAAATAGTGAGTTTGCAAATTTTGTGAAAAATTTCAAAATTGCTGCTGAACTTTGAAGCCCTCTGGTGTCTTCCAAAAGTAAAAACTCATAAATTTTATGATGCAAACATAAAGTAGACATATTGTATATGTGAACCCAAAAAATATATATTTTGAATATCCATTTTCCTTACAAGCAGAGAGCTTCAAAGTTAGAAAAATGCAAAATTTTCATTTTTTTCATCAAATTTTGGGATTTTTCACCAAGAAAGGATGCAAGTTACCATAAAATTTTACCACTAAGTTAAAGTAGAATATGTCACGAAAAAACAATCTCGGAATCAGAATGATAACTAAAAGCATTCCAGAGTTATTAATGTTTAAAGTGACAGTGGTCAGAATTGCAAAAAACGCTCCGGTCCTTAAGGTATAAAATGGCCTGGTCCTTAAGGGGTTAAACATACCCACAAACAAACTGGCAAATGTGCCTGCGACTGATGTGCCCATGGCAACAACATTTTTCTTGGCATACCAGTCGTCACTAAATTGAAAAGCATTGTTGGTCAATATAAAGGTGAAGGAATCCAAAGAAAATGTATCCAATTTGTACTCTTATCCAATTTTTCCAGTAACATATACATTAAACACCTAAACGTTGTGGTATCTTTGTGTACAAATTCTCTATATCCACTGAGGCTAGAAGACAATCTTCTTTCCATTCTGTAACTTTAAGTGCCAGAAAGATCTTATTAACATCTTAATCTAGAAATGGAACATGAGATAGCAACGGCCATAACAACCAAGCACATAGACTAGTTGTCACTGCTGTTGTTATCCAATGTTCCATTTCTCGTCAAAGATACTTATGAGTTTTTGCTGGAACTTAAAGATTAAATATTGTCTTCTAGCCTCAGTGGATATACGCTACATAGACTAAGATACCACTAGGTTTAGGTGTTGAATGTCTATATGAGTTACTGGAAAAATCACCTGAGTGCAAAAATTGTATGACCTCAGTTTTACATTAAGATTACAGCAGATAAGCTCGAATTTTAGGATGTTTAGTCAGTGTAGAAAATAGACAATTGGTCACCACTGGTTATAGAAAGCCCATGGCCTGGAACTTCATATTACATTACCAAAGTTAACACCCTCAAATATAGTCCTTTAACAGCAATGGCAACTCTAAATATCTATATATATATTTATTTATTTATACAATGGTGTTATCAAATATACCTATTGCCAGGTAAAGGCAAAGTGCTAAAGACATTTTTACCATGTGCAACCACACTTCCCAGTATGATCTTATCAGTTGTAAGGCTAAGATTCCACTCATACTTATTGGCTATTGGCTAGGTGGAGCTGGGCCGGCAAATTTTAGACATCCCCCCTCCAGACTAATATTTCCCTATATAGTGACCATATAGCAGCAGATACAAGCAGTGACTCACAAGTGACATCTTCTTGAAGTTATTCTCTTTCCTTTTTTTTTTTCTCCAAACCGACATGACTTCTTTTCTGCAAAATGTGCCAGAAAAACATCTTAGACCTCCTTTTCCAAAATGCATCCCACCTCTATACAATCTCCCTGTCTATAGTCCCTAAATAGTAATAATGCCCCCTCTTAGTAAAGTAGGTCCCCCCATTAAGCATGTCTCTCATAGCAGTTAGATAGCTCCCCCATTAGTCAGGTAGTCCCCTCAAATTAGCCAAACAGTCCTCCCCCGTGGTCAAACAGCCCCCTCCCCCCCTAAGATTAGCCTCTCTGCAGTGGAAAGGTAGTCCCTAAGGTATTTTCCCCCCAGTAGTCAGGAAGGTATATTTTCTAGATAGTTCCCAGGTATTCATCCCCCCAGTAGGCAGGCAGTCCCTAAGGGATTCATCCCCCCAGTAGACAGGCGGGCCCCAGGTTATTCATCCACCCAGGAGGCAAGCATTCCCCAAGGTATTTATCCCCCAGTAGGCAGGTAGTCCAAAGGTATCCCCCCCATAGGCAGGTAGACCCCAGGTATTCATCCCCCACCCCGAGTAGTCAGGTAATCCTTAGATATTCATTCCCCCCCCCCCCCCCATAGGCAGGTTAACAGCGGAGCTGACGTGTGACACTCTGTTCCCATGTAGACCACATCCTGAAGCTGTATGCGGCTTACACAACTTACACAAAAAGGTTGGTTGTACTTGATAGCCTGGAGAATACAAAATGATCCTCCACTGGTAGATATAGAAGCAAAAAAAGCTTCTAGTAACATTTATAAGCTGCAACAATCTAAACGATACCCTATTATGTATTACCAGGGGTTGTCCAGTGAAAAACAACTTATCCCCTATTTCTCGCAATCTCCAGAATGGGGCCTCGGCTCTCAGGGAGAGTATGCACCGCAGATGACACAGGCTCCATACATTTCTATGGAAGTGCTGAAAATACCCAAGTGCTGTACTTAAGTATCTTTCTCGCTTCCATAAATATGAATGGATAGGGGATATGTTGTTTTTCTCTAGACAACTTCTTTACATTCACATTTATGAATCGAAATGAGAGTTGGCTATAAAGAGCCATACCTGTAGGATACCATAAATATGGTAATGGTTATTGGTGCCCAAACCACCTTTTTTGTTACAGTATAGTAATAGGTGTCCCTGTAATATACCTGGTTTTATATGCTGCAGAACTCATTTCATTGTAAATACATTATATATACACTGCTCAAAAAAATAAAGGGAACACTTAAACAACACAATGTAACTCCAAGTCAATCACACTTCTGTGAAATCACACTGTCCACTCAGGAAGCAACACTGACAATCAATTTCACATGCTGTTGTGCAAATGGAACAGACAACAGGAGGAAATTATAGGCAATTAGCAAGACACCCCCAATAAAGAAGTGGTTCTGCAGGTGGTGACCATAGACCACTTATCAGTTCCTATGCTTCTTGGCTGATGTTTTGGTCACTTTTGAATGCTTGCAGTGCTTTTACTCTAGTGGTAGCATGAGACGGAGTCTACAACCCACACAAGTGGCTCAGGTAGTGCAGCACATCCAGGATGGCACATCAATGCATGCTATGTCTGTCAGCGTAGAGTCCAGAGCATGGAGGCACTACCAGGAGACAGGCCAGTACATCAGGAGACGTGGAGGAGGCCTTAGGAGGGCAACAACCCAGCAGCAGGACCGCTACCTCGGCCTTTGAGCAAGGAGGAGCAGGAGGAGCACTGCCAAAGCCCTACAAAATTACCTCCAGCCGGCCACAAATATGCATGTGTCCACTCAAATGGTCCGAAATAGACTCCATGAGGGTGGTATGACGGCCCAACGTCCACAGGTGGGGGTTGTGCTTACAGTCCAACACTGTGCATGATGTTTGGCCTTTGCCAGAGAACACGAAGATTGGCAAATTCGCTACTGGTGCCCTGTACTCTTCACAGATAAAAGCAGGTTCACACTGAGCACATGTGACAGATGTGACAGAGTCTGGAGACGCTGTGGAAAACGTTCTGCTGTCTGCAACATCCTCCAGCATGACCGGTTTGGTGGTGGGTCAGTAATGGTGTGGGGTGGCATTTCTTTGGGGGGCCACACAGCCCTCCATGTGCTTGCCAGAGGTAGCCTGACTGCCATTAGGTAACAAAACCATATGCTGGTGTGGTTGGCCCTGGGTTCCTCCTAATGCAAGACAATGCTAGACCTCATGTGGCTGGAGTGTGTCAGCAGTTCCTGCAAGAGGAAGGCATTGATGCTATGGACTGGCCAGCCCATTCCCCAGACCTGAATCTTATTGAGCACATCTGGGACATCATGTCTCGCTCCATCCACCAACGCTACTTTGCATCACAGACTGTCCAGGAATTGGCGGATGCTTTAGTCCAGATCTGGGAGGACATCCCTCAGGAGACCATCCGCCACCTCATCAGGAGCATGCCCAGGTGTTGTAGGGGGGTCATACGGGCATGTGGAGGCCACACACACTACTGAGCCTCATTTTGACTTGTTTTAAGGACATTACATCAAAGTTGGATCAGTCTTTAGTGTGGTTTTCTACTTTGATTTTGAGTGTGACTCCATATCCAGACCTCCATGGGTTGATAAATTTGATTTCCATTGATAATTTTTCTGTGATTTTGTTGTCAGCACATTCAACTATGGAAAGACAAAAGTATTTCTTACGATTATTAGTTCATTCATTCAGATCTAGGATGTGTTATCTTAGTGTTCCCTTTATTTTTTTGAGCAGTGTACATCATACATTATATGTGGATGTGCTCACTGAGAATAATGGATCCACTCATCTTATACAGTATGTTAGGGATGAGCATGAAGGGAATCCCAAAATATTGCCATTTTTGGGTATGAATGAGTTCATGCAACGAGTGGAACACATATTTATATGCAAGGCCCTGTTCAAAGCTAAAGAAAAATGGATCCTTAAGACTAATGCCCGAGGTAATTATGGGCTTAATGATAAAGTAGATTAGGGTGCGTTCCCACGTACCCAGATTTCATGCACAGGATTTGATGCGCAGGATTTTCTGCAGATTTCAATATAAACTAAATGAGCAAAGCTTCTAATCAGCAGTTACAAATCCTGCGCATCAAATCTGCGCAGGATCCTGTACGTATGAACATACCCTTAAGCGTCTTTATTTAAACTCCCTGGGGGGAAATTATCATTATATATACACAGTTTTCACTGTCTATAAAGCGCAATCTTTTTTGAGCAATTCCAGAATAGGGCCTCGGCTCTCAGGGAGAGTGTGTACCGCAGATGACACAGGCTCCATAAATTTCTATGGAAGTGCTGAAAATATCCCAGTGCTGTACTTGGATATCTTTCTCGCTTCCATAGAAATTAATGGATAAGGGATACAGGGAGCAGGCACATCTGAGACACACTGTGGGGGTCCATTGTCAGCGGATCCATAGCATAAAATACGCTGTGGATCAGCCCGTGTGAACAAGCCCTAAGGCTAGGTCCACACTGCGTTCCTGCCCCAGTTAATGGTATCCATTGGCACCCCGACAAAAAATAGGGTGCCAATAAATACTGTTAGGCTAGATTTCCCCACAGGTTTTTCCTGGCATTTTTTTTTAAAAACTGCCAATGCAGTTTTTGAGCTTAAATCAAAAGTGGATCCAGCATGAATAAGAAGTATAAGTCCTTTCTTTATATTTCTCATTTCTTTTGAATGCACTTCTGCCTTTGGCTTAAAAACTGCAGTGGCAATTTTCAAAAAAAAGCCAAAGAAAAACCTGTGTGGAAACCTAACCTTATTTGGAGCAGCAGACACCATTCACTTCTAAGGCCGAACTGAGTCACCTAGGGGGAGATTTATCAAAACCTGTGCAGAGGAAAAGCTGCTCAGTTGCCCATAGCAACCAATCAGATTCTTTAATTTTTTAAAAGACCTCTGTAAAATGAAACAAGGGATCTGATTTGGCAACTTTTCCTCTGCACAGGCTTTGATAAATCTTCTGACTCGTTCAGGATGAATCCGCTATTATAGGCAGTCTCAAAAACAGGGGCTGTTGTGCTTTTGAAATAGGGCATGCTTCCCGTTAGGCCATAGAAGTGGATACTGTTCACAATATATGTTGGTATCCCATTTTCAACAGGATGCCAATGGATATGAATAAGGCTTCTTTGACACTGCTATTGCACCCCGTCAAGAATGGCCATCAAACTCTCTTCTTTTTGGAGTTTTATGGCCGTCATTTTGACAGGGCGCAACGGGCAATAGCGGGTCCTGATGGACCTAATTATAGTCAATGGGGTCCGTCGGGTGCCGCTGTTTTTCAGCGGGAGTAGCAGGAGAAAAAGAGTATTTTTTCTCCCGCTATTTTCACTGGCAGCTCCGACGGCTGTCACACTACCGTGAGACAACAGCAGTGTAAAAGAGGCCTAAGGGGGGCAGGAACTCAGTGTGGACCTAGCCTAAAGAGCACATACTTAAATATGCTGATGTGAAGATTAAAAAAAAAAAAAAAAAATGATGCAAATTACCATAAAATATAGGTGGAAGCAAAATGATACATTCCCCCTATTGTTTGTTTTTAATTTAGTATTTCACTATATACCAGGGTTCTCCAGTTGTTGCAAAACTCAACTCCTTTCTCTCCCCCAAATCCTATCTGGCTGCAGAGATTTGGGCGAGAGAAAGAAAAAACACAGGAAAAGGCAAAGAAAAATTGGTAAAGATATAAAAAAAAAAAAAAAAAAAAAAAAAAAACTATATCATATTTTTAGTGTGTGTTTATGTATAATATAAAGGGAACCCTAAGATAACACATCCTAGATCTGAATGAATGAACTAATTGTATGAAATACTTTTGTCTTTACATAGTTGAATGTGCTGACAACAAAATCCCACAAAAATTATCAATGGAAATCAAATTTATCATCCCATGGAGGTCTGGATATGGAGTCACACTCAAAATCAAAGTGGAAAACCACACTACAGGCTGATCCAGCTTTGGTGTAATGTCCTTAAAACAAGTCAAAATGAGGCTCAGTAGTGTGTGTGGCCTCCACGTGCCCGTATGACCTCCCTACAATGCCTGGGCATGCTCCTGATGAGGTGGCGGATGGTCTCCTGAGGGATGTCCTCCCAGACCTGGACTAAAGCATCCACCAACTCCTGGACAGTCTGTGGTGCAATGTGGCGTTGGTGGATGGAGCGAGACATGATGTCCCAGATGTGCTCAATCGGATTCAGGCCTGAGGAACTGGCGGGCCAGTCCATAGCATCAATGCCTTCCTCTTGCAGGAACTGCTGACATACTCCAGCCACATGAGGTCTAGCATTGTCTTGCATTAGGAGGAACCCAGGACCAACCACACCAGCATATGGTCTCACAAGGGGTCTTAGGATCGCATCTCGGTACCTAATGGCAGTCAGGCTACCTCTGGCAAGCATATGGAGGGCTGTGCGGCCCCCAAAGAAATGCCACCCCACACCATTACTGACCCACCGCCACACCGGTCATGCTGGAGGATGTTGCAGGCAGCAGACCGTTCTCCACGGCGTCTCCAGACTCTTTCACATCTGTCACATGTGCTCAGTGGGAACCTGCTTTCATCTGTGAAGAGCACAGGGCACCAGTGGCGAATTGGCCAATCTTGGTGGTCTCTGGCAAATGCCAAACGTCCTGCACGGTGTTGGGCTGTACGCACAACTCCCACCTGTGGATGTCGGTCCCTCATACTACCCTCATGGAGTCTGTTTCTGACATTTGAGTGGACACATGCACATTTGTGGCCTGCTGAAGGTCAATTTGCAGGGCTCTGGCAGTGCTCCTCCTTGCTCTAAGGCAGAGGTAGCGGTCCTGCTGCTGGGTTGTTCCCCTCCTTCGGCCTCCTCCATCTCTCCGAATGTACTGGCCTGTCTCCTGATAGCGCCTCCATGCTCTGGACACTACGCTGACAGACACAGCAAACCTTCTTGCCACAGCTCGCATTGATGTGCCATCCTGGATGAGCTGCTCTACCTGAGCCACTTGTGTGGGTTGTAGACTCCGTCTCATGCTACCACTAGAGTGGAAGCACCGCCAGGATTGAAAAGTGACCAAAACATCAGCCAGGAAGCACAGGAACTGAGAAGTGGTCTGTGGTCACCACCTACAGAACCATTCCTTTATTGGGGGGGGTGTTGCTAATTGCCTATAATTTCCACCTGTTGTCTGTTCCATTTGCACAACAGCATGTGAAATTGATTGTCAATCAGTGTTGCTTCCTGAGTGGACAGTGTGATTTCACAGAAGTGTGATTGACTTGGAGTTACATTGTGTTAAATGTTCCCTTTATCTATTTTTTTTAACAGTGTATAACAACCAGCTGTTGCAAAACTACAACTCCCAGCATGCCCGGACAGCCAACGGCTGTCCGGGCATGCTGGGAGTTGTGGTTTTGCAACAGCTGGAGGCACCCTGGTTGGGAAACACTGTATATACATATCTGTTTACTTTTAGCTGTACTGAGCATTGTGTTTTCTCAGCTCCCCTTTCTTTTTGGCAGCAGATATTGTTTTGCTCTTTCTGTCTCTATTTGATAAACAATAGAACTTCAAAGTCTTCAAGCAGAACTCTCCCTGGGTGACCTATATTCCACCAATAGAAGGAAATCCCCCCCCTCCCAGATGAATACCCAGAAGGATCCAAAGCAACAGTCTAATCACAGAGACCTAAAAGCAGCCTTTTCTATCAGTGCATTCAATCTTCCAGCCTGTAGGGGGTTAATAGAAACCAGGCTCCTCCCTGCATTGCATTCTGGGAGATGTAGTCTGGTCTTTGCAGAAATCCATTATGTATAAACACTAGAGAGAGGACTTTGTTTTTTTTTAGATATTTCCATCCCCAGACATCCCTCCTGACATATATAAAGTTGGGGTGGGGGAGGGGCTATGGCTTATAATACATTTGTGATAGGAGAACAATTAACATTATATTCAGCAGCTCTTAGAAGTGGCCTAACCAGCTCTGTGGGGTGTGACAGCTGCACATTGAATAGGCAGTGTTCTTCTTACTGGCGGGTATAGGCGGCACTGCTGTCTGCATGCTGTTACATTGTATCCAGCGCTTCCTCCTCCTGTGACGTCACTGCCGCCCGCCCCTCCATAGACTGTGCTGGGAGATCCCTGGATGGAGTTCCCTAGAACTGATCACATAGGGGAGATATGGAGCCTGGAGGATCAGCATCTCCCCAACCAGCAGAGACCCTGAAGCTTCTCACCCTGTCTCCTGGGCACAGCACTGGGCAGGTACCAAGGGGGCAGGGGAGGGTGATGTTTAACATCTGCAGGCAGTCCTCATGTGATGCCTCCCTGCCTGCTGCTAGTTTATCTCCACTCCTGTCCTACCTAGCTTCTACATCTACAACTGGGAGTGCTGGCACTTGTAGTTCTACAAGCTGCGCTTCTTGGCATTGCATAACTACATGTATTAATTACATCAATGTGCCCCAACCTGTGTTGCAAAACTACATCTCCCAGCATGCCCTGGAATTGTAGTTTGTTGTTGTGTGTGTTTTTTTTTTTTTTTACAACAGCTGGAGGGCCACAGGTTGGGAAACACTGTATTTTAGTTGTGATGTTGACTCTTCACCAGTTGTTGGGTGGGTAAGATGATACTTGTGGTTCCACAGCTGCTGGGGAGGCACCACTTGCCCATCCTGGACACTGTCTTAGTATAGATTTGTGGGGATTTCATGTAGCCCCTATGGAAGCTGGTCCTTGTACTTCAATGGTAGCTGGAGTTTTGGGTCACTGTAATATTCAGGTGGATATATAGGTTTTATCCCCCCAGCCTGGGGCTCTCCAGCTGTTACAGAATTACAACTCCTATCGTGCCCTGATAGTCTTTGGTTGTCGGGGCATGATGGGGGTTGTGTTTCTGCGTCATCTGAAGAGCTCTCAAGTGGAGAACATTGCCCTATGTCACTGATTTCCAACCAGAGAAAGAAAAAAGCATTAAGAAAAATTGGTATAGAGTTAAAAAAAATAAAAAAATTTATATCTCAACCAGGGTGCCTCCAGCTGTTGCAAACTACAACTCCCAGCATGCTGGGAGTTGGAGTTTTGTAACAGCTGGAGGCACCCTGGTTGGGTCACACTGTGTATCTACATATATGTTTACTCTTAGCTTACACAGCTGTACTGAGGGTTGTGTTTCTGCGTCATCTGAAGTGCTCTCAAGTGGAGAACATTACCCTGTCACTGATTTCCAACCAGAGAAAGGAAAAAGCATTAAGAAAAATTGGTATACAGTTAAAAAAATAATATATATATATATATATATATATATATATATATACACACCAAAATAGAAATGCTGCGGCACTCCAAAAAGTATAGTGAAAAAAGAGTTTATTGACCTGACATCAGAAGCGACGTTTCAGCTGCCCGATTGCAGCCTTTCTCAAGCTTCTGATGTCAGGTCAATAAACTCTTTTTTCACTATACTTTTTGGAGTGCCGCAGCATTTCTATTTTGGTGTGGATTTTTGTACATCCCTTCACCTGGGGTGTTTTTTCTGCTGGCACCCACTGCTCCGCATAATTTGGTTGAGCTGCTCCATTGTTTATATATATATATATATATATATATATATATATATATATATTCAACCAGGGTGCCTCCAGCTGTTGCAAACTACAACTCCCAGCATGCTGGGAGTTGTAGTTTTGCAACAGCTGGAGGCACCCTGGTTGCGAAACACTGTGGGGGAGATTTATCAAAGGATTTAGACTGGTTTTTCCTGTCTAAATTTGTCGCACAGAAAGTCGCAGTCTTAATATGTGCGACTTTTCTGCGACTTTTGCTCTTGAGGATTTTTAGAACATGATGCATTCTAGTCTATTTTAGACTGAAATGCATTGAAAAATGCATTGGTGCTGAATTTATCAAAAGTCACTTTTCAGCGACAAGTCGCATAGGCTGAAAGTATGCCGAAATATCAGACCATGTTGGAGCAGGTTTAAATACAGTCTAAAGCATAGATCCTGAAGTCTGTGCACAGAATTTATCAAGAGCCATGCGCCATTTGATAAATTAGGAGCACAATAGACCTGACTAACGCTCTGTAGTTTGGTCTATATTGATGGGGGACATAGACAACTTTGATAAATCTCCCCCTGTGTATCTACATATATGTTTACTTTTAGCTTACACAGCTGTACTGAGGGTTGTGTTTCTGCGTTATCTTATCATTATCCTATATCACTGATTTCCAATCAGGGTGCCTCCAACTGTTGCAAAACTGCCACTCCCATCATGCTCAGACGGCTTTCAGCTTTTTGTACATGCTGGGAGATGTAGTTTTGCAACAGCTGGAGGCACCCTGTTTGGGAAACGCTGCCCTATGTTTCCAGATTCATCTGTATTATCATGTCATTGATCTATTGGTAGTTCTCCATTGGGTGGAGAACCATAATATTGGAGTATGGTCAGCAGTTTACTATTCCTCTGCAGTTACAATCAGAAATAACAAATGGGGAGATATATTAAAACCTGTGGAGAGAAAAAGTGGAGTAGTTATCAGTAGCAACCAATCAAATAGCTTAAATTTTTTTTTTTTAATTAACACCTTAAAGACCAGGCCAATTTTATTTTTGCGCTTTCGTTTTTTCCTCGTCGCCTTCTAAAATCCCAAACTCTTTTATATTTCCATCTACAGACACATTTAAGGGCTTGTTTTTTGCGTGACCAATTGTACTTTGTAAGGAAACCTCTCATTTTACCATAAAATGTACGGCGAACCATTTGATAAATTAGGAGCACAATAGACCAGACTAATGCTCTGTAGTTTGGTCTATATTGATGGGGGACATAGACAACTTTGATAAATCTCCCCCTGTGTATCTACATATATGTTTACTTTTAGCTTACACAGCTGTACTGAGGGTTGTGTTTCTGCGTTATCTTATCATTATCCTATATCACTGATTTCCAATCAGGGTGCCTCCAACTGTTGCAAAACTGCCACTCCCATCATGCTCAGACGGCTTTCAGCTTTTTGTACATGCTGGGAGATGTAGTTTTGCAACAGCTGGAGGCACCCTGTTTGGGAAACGCTGCCCTATGTTTCCAGATTCATCTGTATTATCATGTCATTGATCTATTGGTAGTTCTCCATTGGGTGGAGAACCATAATATTGGAGTATGGTCAGCAGTTTACTATTCCTCTGCAGTTACAATCAGAAATAACAAATGGGGAGATATATTAAAACCTGTGGAGAGAAAAAGTGGAGTAGTTATCAGTAGCAACCAATCAAATAGCTTAAATTTTTTTTTTTTAATTAACACCTTAAAGACCAGGCCAATTTTATTTTTGCGCTTTCGTTTTTTCCTCGTCGCCTTCTAAAATCCCAAACTCTTTTATATTTCCATCTACAGACACATTTAAGGGCTTGTTTTTTGCGTGACCAATTGTACTTTGTAAGGAAACCTCTCATTTTACCATAAAATGTACGGCGAACCATTTGATAAATTAGGAGCACAATAGACCAGACTAATGCTCTGTAGTTTGGTCTATATTGATGGGGGACATAGACAACTTTGATAAATCTCCCCCTGTGTATCTACATATATGTTTACTTTTAGCTTACACAGCTGTACTGAGGGTTGTGTTTCTGCGTTATCTTATCATTATCCTATATCACTGATTTCCAATCAGGGTGCCTCCAACTGTTGCAAAACTGCCACTCCCATCATGCTCAGACGGCTTTCAGCTTTTTGTACATGCTGGGAGATGTAGTTTTGCAACAGCTGGAGGCACCCTGTTTGGGAAACGCTGCCCTATGTTTCCAGATTCATCTGTATTATCATGTCATTGATCTATTGGTAGTTCTCCATTGGGTGGAGAACCATAATATTGGAGTATGGTCAGCAGTTTACTATTCCTCTGCAGTTACAATCAGAAATAACAAATGGGGAGATATATTAAAACCTGTGGAGAGAAAAAGTGGAGTAGTTATCAGTAGCAACCAATCAAATAGCTTAAATTTTTTTTTTTTAATTAACACCTTAAAGACCAGGCCAATTTTATTTTTGCGCTTTCGTTTTTTCCTCGTCGCCTTCTAAAATCCCAAACTCTTTTATATTTCCATCTACAGACACATTTAAGGGCTTGTTTTTTGCGTGACCAATTGTACTTTGTAAGGAAACCTCTCATTTTACCATAAAATGTACGGCGAACCCAAAAAATAATTTTTTTAGGCAGGAAATTTAAATGAAAACCACAATTTTGCACATTTTTGGTGGATTTCGTTTTCACACTGTTTAGTTTTCACACATTTTATGGTAAAAATGATAGGTGTTCTTTATTCTGTGGGTCAATACGATTAAAATGATACCCATGGCTAGATACTTTTATATTTTTATACCGTTAAAAAAAAATTGATAACTTTTTTTTACAGTAATCTAAAATCGCCCTATTTTGACCACCTATAACTTTTTCATTTTTCCGTATATATAGGGCGGTATAAGGGCTCGATCTTACATTTGCATATATAAAACTTTTAGATGCTTTTTTTGTAAAAAAAAAAAAAAAAAAAAAAAAAATTGGGAATAAATGTGACTAAAAAGCAGCATTTTTGGAATTTTTTTTTATTTTTTACGTTTACACCGTTCACTGTATGGGATCATTAACATTGTATTTTGATAATTTGGACAATTACACACGCTGCGATACCAAATATTTATAAACATATTTTCATTTTTATTGGGGGGAGGAGATTTTTCACTTTTTTTTTACTTTTTATTCTTACATTTTTCAACTTTGCTATCTATAGCAATCATTTGATTGCTAATACTGTTCAGTGCAATGCATAGGACATAGCACTGATCAGTATTATCGATCTCCGACTAGAGCAGGAGATGCCGGGAGACGGACGGAGGCAGGTGAGGGGACCTCCGTCCGCCATTACAGATGATCGAATTCCCGCGGCAGTGCTGCGGGCGATCCGATCATCTATTTTAACATGCGCACTGCCGCAGATGCCGTGATCTGCACTGATGACTGCATCTGAGGGGTTAATGGCGGACATCCGCGCGATCGGGAATGTCAGCCATTACTGGCTAGGAGCCGGAACCTGCCGTGTATGACGCGAGCACCGCTCCGATGCTCACGGTCATACACAGGATGTAAATGTACGTCTTGGTGCCCTTAGTACCGCCGCACCTGGACGTACATTTATGTCCTTGGTCGTTAAGGGGTTAAAGAAGCAATCTGGTTGCTATGGACAACTGCTCAACTTTTCTCTGCACAATTTTTGATAATTCTCCCAAAAAGTGTTTAATAAATATATGAGGTTTTGTAGGGCCTGGGTATGCTGGTATCTGTAGTTCCATAACTGTATAAAAGTGTGAGCACAGATTAAGCAGTGACTTGTCCGGTTGTGATTGTAAAAACCTGCTGTGTAGATAATAGTACATGTAGTTTCTTAGTCAGTTGGGACACAGTTGTATTCAGAAGGGCCCTGATGTACTGTTAGACTAGGTTCACACTATGGACTTTCTGACCAGAATTCGGCTTAGGAATTTTGCTCGGAAATTGCACTGGCGGCAGAATCCTCTCCGCAGACATTGCCATCTAAAGGGGATGCTTTGTCTGCACACTTGGAATCTCCATCCGAAATATGAAGCCAGCCTTAGGCTCTGTTTACACTGGCAGATATGTCAACAATGTTTTGTTCCATTATTGCTTTTAGTTGACCAGTTGCCCTTAGCAACCAATGAGATTGCTTCTGAGAAAAATAAAATAAGCAATCTGGTTGCTATGGGCAACTGCTCCAGTTTTTCTCTGCACAGATTTTGATAATTCCCCCTCCTCCCCAGTGTTTTTTTTGTTGTCATTTTGACTTTCGATAATTGTGAAGAATAAGTTCTAAAAGACCTTAGAGACAACTATTAAACATTACTGTCCTTAAAAATAACTTTTTATATGTTTCCCAGGCATGTCAGTAGTTGTTATATGGAAGTAAATTGCAGGTATGCAGCAATCACCACATTAGTAGTACTTCTTTATTTTAGGAAGCTATGGTGGTGCAATGGTGGGGTAAGATAATGAGAGGAAGGTGCGGGGGTGACTGACAGACAACGATCCTTTCTCGCTCCAAAGTGTTTCTTTGGATTGGGAACTGTCGTCACTCCTGCACCTTCCTCTCATTGGCTTTCCTGCAGTTGTACCACCCGATAGCGTCTTAAAATAAAAGAATAAGAAGTACTACTAGCATGGTAAGTGCCCCATACCTTTCATCCATTTCTATATATTCGTACCGGGAGATTTTTTTTGAGCACCACACACGTAGTAAGATGGAAGTGGGCAACCAAACAGTTTTACATTTCAGGCAGATTGATAAATCTGGGCCACTGTCTTTGTCCTGAGGCAAACCCTTCCCTGGTATATATCTTGGTTGGTCTCAGGGCTAAGACCCAGTGCGATCATGACTCTTGACATGTCTGGGCAACATGTCAAAAGTTGTTGTAAATGGGCACTGTCAGATACAAAAACTTTTTGTATGTTGTACATCTTGGCAAAACATTAAGCATTCTAATATACTTCATAAGGAAATGTTATTTCCTTTTTATAGAAATCATGGCTTATAAAATCATGGCTTTGTCCAAGCAGAAGCCCAGCATGGACAAAGTCCAGAAAGTGAGGATGAGTTAGCACTCCTCTGTGCTCTCTCCTGTCTGATAGGACTCCTCTGTGCTCTCTCCTGTCTGATAGGACTCCTCTGTGCTCTCTCCTGTCTGATAGCATTCCTCTGTGCTCTCTCCTGTCTGATAGCATTCCTCTGTGCTCTCTCCTGTCTGATAGCATTCCTCTGTGCTCTCTCCTGTCTGATAGCATTCCTCTGTGCTCTCTCCTGTCTGATAGGACTCCTCTGTGCTCTCTCCTGTCTGATAGGACTCCTCTGTGCTCTCTCCTGTCTGATAGCATTCCTCTGTGCTCTCTCCTGTCTGATAGCATTCCTCTGTGCTCTCTCCTGTCTGATAGCATTCCTCTGTGCTCTCTCCTGTCTGATAGGACTCCTCTGTGCTCTCTCCTGTCTGATAGGACTCCTCTGTGCTCTCTCCTGTCTGATAGGACTCCTCTGTGCTCTCTCCTGTCTGATAGGACTCCTCTGTGCTCTATCCTGTCTGATAGGACTCCTCTGTGCTCTCTCCTGTCTGATAGGACTCCTCTGTGCTCTATCCTGTCTGATAGGGCTCCTCTGTGCTCTCTCTTTTCTGATAGTGCTCTCTCTTTTCTGATAGTGCTCCTCTGTGCTCTCTCTTGTCTGATAGTGCTCCTCTGTGCTCTCTCTTGTCTGATAGTGCTCCTCTGTGCTCTCTCTTGTCTGATAGTGCTCCTCTGTGCTCTCTCTTGTCTGATAGTGCTCCTCTGTCCTCTCTCTTGTCTGATAGTGCTCCTCTGTGCTCTCTCTTGTCTGATAGTGCTCCTCTGTGCTCTCTCTTGTCTGATAGTGCTCCTCTGTGCTCTCTCTTGTCTGATAGGACTCCTCTGTGCTCTATCCTGTCTGATAGGACTCCTCTGTGCTCTCTCCTGTCTGATAGGACTCCTCTGTGCTCTATCCTGTCTGATAGGGCTCCTCTGTGCTCTCTCTTTTCTGATAGGACTCCTCTGTGCTCTATCCTGTCTGATAGGACTCCTCTGTGCTCTCTCCTGTCTGATAGGACTCCTCTGTGCTCTATCCTGTCTGATAGGGCTCCTCTATGCTCTCTCTTTTCTGATAGTGCTCTCTCTTTTCTGATAGTGCTCCTCTGTGCTCTCTCTTGTCTGATAGTGCTCCTCTGTGCTCTCTCTTGTCTGATAGTGCTCCTCTGTGCTCTCTCTTGTCTGATAGTGCTCCTCTGTGCTCTCTCTTGTCTGATAGTGCTCCTCTGTGCTCTCTCTTGTCTGATAGTGCTCCTCTGTGCTCTCTTGTCTGATAGTGCTCCTCTGTGCTCTCTCTTGTCTGATAGTGCTCCTCTGTGCTCTCTCTTGTCTGATAGGACTCCTCTGTGCTCTATCCTGTCTGATAGGACTCCTCTGTGCTCTCTCCTGTCTGATAGGACTCCTCTGTGCTCTATCCTGTCTGATAGGGCTCCTCTGTGCTCTCTCTTTTCTGATAGGACTCCTCTGTGCTCTATCCTGTCTGATAGGACTCCTCTGTGCTCTCTCCTGTCTGATAGGACTCCTCTGTGCTCTATCCTGTCTGATAGGGCTCCTCTGTGCTCTCTCTTTTCTGATAATGCTCTCTCTTTTCTGATAGTGCTCCTCTGTGCTCTCTCTTGTCTGATAGTGCTCCTCTGTGCTCTCTCTTGTCTGATAGTGCTCCTCTGTGCTCTCTCTTGTCTGATAGTGCTCCTCTGTGCTCTCTCTTGTCTGATAGTGCTCCTCTGTGCTCTCTCTTGTCTGATAGTGCTCCTCTGTGCTCTCTCTTGTCTGATAGTGCTCCTCTGTGCTCTCTCTTGTCTGATAGTGCTCCTCTGTGCTCTCTCTTGTCTGATAGGGCTCCTCTGTGCTCTCTCTTGTCTGATAGGGCTCCTCTGTGCTCTCTCTTGTCTGATAGGGCTCCTCTGTGCTCTCTCTTGTCTGATAGGGCTCCTCTGTGCTCTCTCTTGTCTGATAGGGCTCCTCTGTGCTCTCTCTTGTCTGATAGGGCTCCTCTGTGCTCTCTCTTGTCTGATAGGGCTCCTCTGTGCTCTCTCTTGTCTGATAGGGCTCCTCTGTGCTCTCTCTTGTCTGATAGGGCTCCTCTGTGCTCTCTCCTGTCTGATAGGGCTCCTCTGTGCTCTCTCCTGTCTGATAGGGCTCCTCTGTGCTCTCTCCTGTCTGATAGGGCTCCTCTGTGCTCTCTCCTGTCTGATAGGGCTCCTCTGTGCTCTCTCCTGTCTGATAGGGCTCCTCTGTGCTCTCTCCTGTCTGATAGGGCTCCTCTGTGCTCTCTCCTGTCTGATAGGGCTCCTCTGTGCTCTCTCCTGTCTGATAGGGCTCCTCTGCGCTCTCTCCTGTCTGATAGGGCTCCTCTGCGCTCTCTCCTGCCTGATAGGGCTCCCCTGTGCTCTCTCCTGCCTGATAGGGCTCCCCTGTGCTCTCTCCTGTCTGATAGGGCTCCCATGTGCTCTCTCCTGTCTGATAGGGCTCCCCTGTGCTCTCTCCTGTCTGATAGGGCTCCCCTGTGCTCTCTCCTGTCTGATAGGGCTCCCCTGTGCTCTCTCCTGTCTGATAGGGCTCCCCTGTGCTCTCTCCTGTCTGATAGGGCTCCCCTGTGCTCTCTCCTGTCTGATAGGGCTCCTCTGTGCTCTCTCCTGTCTGATGGCGCTCCTCTGTGCTCTCTCCTGTCTGATGGCGCTCCTCTGTGCTCTCTCCTGTCCTATGTGCCAAATGTCTGCATGAAAAACAGGTGTGGACATTTTGCACATTTGACTAACCGGCAGATGCTAGGACCGTTTTGAAATGCCCCATCTCATACTCCACAGAAAGAATAAACTCTACTATTCTTTCTGCGGATTCCAGAATCTAAATTTAGGTGCCAGAAACAACTGGCACGGAAGTTCTGCCATGTAAACCGTGCCGCAGAATCCCATTGAAATTAATGGGACTCTACGGCAGCAGAATGTCCGTTCTGAAAATTCTGTGCGAACATTCCGTACAAGTTCTGCCTGTGTAAACCCAGCCTAAGAGTACATTCGCACACTCATAACTAGCAGCGGCTTACCTACCATTCATTTTGAATGGGTCCACTGGCAGTCTGCAAACCTGCCACTATTGCGGACTGTCCGCAGACCCATACAAGTAAATGATAGCGTAACTCCCAGTTTATTTCCCAGAATAGGTTTTAAAGGGCACTCCACTGGAAAACATTTTTTTTATTTTTATAAACAGCTGATGAAAGTTAAACAGATTTGTAAATTACTTCTAATAAAAAATCTTAATCCTTCTAGTACCTCTAAGCTTCTGTATGCTCCACAGGAAGTTGTTTCTTTTTGAATTTTCTCTGGTCAGTTCCTAAAATGGACAGAGGTGTCAGCAGAGAGCACTGTGGTCAGACAGAAAGGAAATTCAAAAAGAAAAAAACTTCCTATGGAGCATACAGAACCAGTTGATACTGGCTGGTAGTGCGGGGGACGCTGATCAGTTTGATGCTTATTGTGCCCAGATCCGCCAGGCCGTTCGGCCCTAATCTTCTATTTTCAGGATATGCTAATGAGGTGCACACTGGCACTCTGACATCAGTGCTGGGCCTCAGCACCACCCAGCTCATCAATATTCCTCCCCTCCCTTCACCTCTCCCACTTCTCCTTATTAAACTGATCAGTGCCCCCCGCACTACCAGCCAGTACCGCTGGTTAGTGCGGGGGGAGAAAGTGGACAGTTTTCCTTTTTAAAAGGTAGATTTCCCTTAAGTCATCTTCTGATGTATTACTGTGCCCTGAAACCCCCATCAATTGCTAGAACAATAAGCCAATAGTGCTCTTTAAGTAAGTATATTGTCTAGATTTTTATTTATTAATTTTTTTGCTGGTTGAGATGTTTTTTGCTTTTTTTTGTTTTGTTTTTTCTAATCTGTTTCTATTTTCTGATTTGTAATTTTTCCATTTTGCCTGGGCTGTCAGCTTAGTTTTAGGCCTAGTGTCCAAAATGGAAACTGCAAGATCTAAGGATTATTGTACAATATAGATAATAAAATAGAAAATTATAAGAAGCATCACCAGAAATTCGTAAAAAATAAAAATAAAAATAGTTAACATAAAAACTTGATTAAAACAATAGGCCATTTTCTAATGAGAAATTCCTTTTCAGTGCAGAGTCCCTTATTATTCCACCTTAAAGAGAAGAAAATTGAGAGGAGAATTTATCTAAACAAAACCATTAAAACCATTGACAATGTTACTCATCTACAGTTATCTCCAAACCAATATGTGTTTGTTATATTCATTCACAATGTGTTTGTTATATTCATTTTTTTTTTTAAAGAAATTGTTGATATGATGGCAAATGATTTCACACGATTTTTGTTCAGGTCTGAAATCGTGGTCAACCCCAATTTCAGACCCGAACAAAAATCGTGTGAAATCGGATGCGGATCAAATCGGATGTGTGTAATGGATCCGATTTTTTTAATGGAGGTCAATGGATCCGACTTTACGATTTCATACGATTTTACGTTATAAAAATCGTGTACTCAGGTCGGATGGTGAAATTGGAGAAATCGTGATGTGAATTCAGCCTAAGAGTTTGTCCACCCTGCAGACATTTCCTGGCGGAATTCTGTTGCGGAAATCCATTTGTAGCAGAGTGCCATTGTTTTCAAAAGGATTCTGCTGCTCTGTTCAGACTTGGAATCACTGCAGCGGAATTCCTATGGGAGAAGGTATGTCCGCCTAAAGAATGAACATGTTCATTATACGGGCAGAATCCAGCCAGACTGCATTTCCATCTACAGAGACGGTGCACGTCCACGTGGTCCTACCAGCAAAGCACTCTGCGGCATCTGCTGCAAGCAGAATTCAGACAGCAGAATTCCGCTGCCTTAATGACCCCAGTGTGGATGAGCCCAAAGGGCCCATTCACACAGCAGAATTTCCAATCTGAATTTCCTCTACTCCTTCATGCAAAAACCAGGGAACACAAGTAATTTGAAGCAGATTTAAGCAGAATTTCCATGTTGAAACCCTGCATGGAATCCTCGTGGAATCAAAGGTCCCTACAAGGATTATTGACATGTCAATTCTTAATTCAGAAAATAATCCTCATCAATAGGGCTTTGATTCCACTAAGATTCCAAGCAGAATTTCCACATGAAAATTCTGCTTGGGGGGTACATTCACACGTGCCTATTTTGTGGCATATTTTGCTGCAGATTTTCTGATTACCTCACTGATTACACAACTCTGTTCTTTAACCAGCGATCATTCATTGCTCTGTAAATCGTGGTAAATGATACCTTTGTGAGGAGAAGTCCCTACGTAGTCCTCAAACGCATTGGGAGATACATCACTAGCAGGGTCTCGCAACTAACCCCTACAAAAAGCAAGGACCTGTGAGACCTGGAGAAAGTGTGATGAAGGGAGAAAAAAATGAGAAGGCATCTCCGTTGGTGTCAACCATCTCTAATTAGCATGAAACAACTGACTTGCAACTTGCGCTCACTTATCTTTCCACTCATATTTTCCCAGTCTTGAGTAAAATCTAAATAAAGGAGTTAGAGATGAGCGAACTTACAGTAAATTCGATTTGTCACGAACTTCATGGCTCGGCAGTTGATGACTTTTCTTGCATAAATTAGTTCAGCTTTCAGGTGCTCCCGTGGGCTGGAAAAGGTGGATACAGTCCTAGTAGACTCTTTCCTAGGAATGTATCCACCTTTTCCAGCCCACCGGAGCACCTGAAGGCTGAACTAATTTATGCAGGATAAGTCATCAACTGCCGAGCCGTGAAGTTTGTGACGAATCAAATTTACTGTAAGTTCGCTCATCTCTAAAAGGTGTCTTAGAGGCAACAGGAATGGTAATTGGTAAGGCTTTCTAGTCTCCCTTCAGGACATGACTAGGTTGCTAACAGTCGCAGAAAATTTAAGATGTGTTGGCAACAAATCCAATTTAGATAAGATGAAGACCAGCTCACCCCGCCTCGGACAGCAGAGCACGGATCCAGGTGCTGGACGGCACTAGCTAATCAGAAGAACAAAGAGAGATGGATCCAGCTCGTGCAGATAAAAAGATTTTAATCCATAAGACAAGGAGGATACAAGTAACGCGTTTCACGCGCTGAATGCGCTCATTTTAGCATGGAGACAAACCACTAGACCCCAAGGTGCAACAAAAACTATACAATATCAGAAAACGAAAGAAATAGTATAAACCACTATATGGTCCAAGGAGAACAAGCGAGCTCGCTCTCACCACTGTGATATAAACTTCTCTTTTTTTCAAATACGTGAGAATGCCCTAACCTCCACTCTCCCAGCAGTGCTAATAGATACGGTAGTCTGAAAATGGGAACATAATTTGAACATGCACAAGTGGAGGTTTCAGCAATGACAAATAAAACAAACTGAAAACATCAGGAACTCTAAGACAGGTAAACTGTCCATCAGGGTGATAGAGGGGTAGAACTGCAATGTACTGTACTGTAATACATTGGAAACAGCTTTTTCACGGTGCGCGCAGACACAATAAAAGGCCCTCCTCTAATCAGCAACCTCTGCTGAATAATCTTTAAAATACAGGATAGGATGGTAGTGTTGATTGTGGCATTGAAATGCCCAAAGCATTGCCATCTTGTTCCTAGAATGCAAAAGTTTAAACCTCCCCAGCCAATGTCCCACTGGGTCTGTCTTCCAGATAAATGGCCCACGGCTTCAGGAGCCATTTGGTAGGCATGTTTAGTCCAAGAATAGTGATTCAAGTTCAGAGCCTCCAAAATCTCTCACAGACTGCGAAGAGATCAGAGGATTGGACTGACTCTGGCGGGCCCAAAATTCTCAAATTGTTGTGATTTGTGCATTTTTGCATGTGATCTATCTTGTTCCACAAATGCTCATTTTTTTGGTGACATAGTCACTAATTTCTAGTGTGATGAGGGCAGATGGAATTACCCTAGGGGCAGATAGCATTAACACCTTGTGTCCGTGACGCCAGGGCGTGTTTTATCCTCTACACCATCCGAAGGTATACCTTCTGGATCCTGGGCTAGGCGGCAAATAATGACTCTGACACCAAGTTATGGAACAACGGCAGCTTTACTGAGTCGGACAGATCTATACAGATAGCTAGGAACACGGAGGTGACCAGTGACTTCAGAGACCTCAGGGCTTGCTGGGACTTATGGTGGACTGGGACAATTTGATGCAGGCCACACTGACTTGAGACAGGTTGACTTGGACTGACTTGACTGAGACTGACTATAAGGGTACAGGGGGTGCAACTCCTGTACTAGGCGGATGTCTTCACTGACCGCTGCAGCTCCCATAGCCTGGCATTCTAAGACTTTTGTAATAATGTAGGAAACTCTGCATATCACATCCGCGCCAAAACCGTAAGTTACATGTGCCATTTTGATGCAGTTGTTTAAAGCATTGTTTTGATGCCAAAGCCAGTAGTGAACAGTAAAGATGGGATAATTTTATAATAAATATTGTAATACTATCATGTCGTTTTTTTTTATTTATTATTTTTTTTATATTTGGCTTATAAAAAGCATAAAAACTGCTTTGACTTAAATGGGCACTGTCACCAACTTTATTTTTTGATATGTTGTAGTACTTATGTACTACAACATATCTCTAATATACTTTTATTTTATTTTTTTCATTAAAAAGGTTTAATTTACATTTAAAAACCGGCTACTGAAAAAGGACTGATTTTGGAGTGGCAATCAGTCCTTTTTCAGTTAGGCTGCACTCGCTCCCTGCCTGTCAATCAGACAGGTAGGAGCGAGCGCATTGGCTCCCCGGCCACTAGCTGGGAGGCCACTCCTCCCGCACATCGCCGCCGCCTCATTGCTGCTGCTGTCCCTGCAAGCCCGCTACCGGACTCTGCAGTAACTGCAAGTGTAATGAGGGAACTGGGTATGCGGGGCGGGGGGGGGGGGGGGAAGGAGAGAACGGGCTAGTGCCGTAGTGGGGGGGGGGAACGGGCTAGCAAAAAAAAAATATTGGATGGTGGGGGCTACCCGTTAAGGATCCTTAAAGGGGTACTCTGCCCCTATGCATCTTTATCTCCATGTAATAGACATGAATGGAGGGGGCGTTGCGTGAGGAGGGGAAGTGGTGGTGTGACTGTGAAGCCAGAGCTCTAGACCAGGCAGGTGTTGTCCTGAAGGGTAGGGGCTAGTCTCAGGTTTACACCAAGACAAGCAGGATCTAAGAATGACGTTTTCCTCTCACTCCCTGCATGTAAGTGACAGCTGAAAGAGGGGAAACTGCTGTATATAGCTAATAAATGATATTTGGACAAATACATAGGTTGGTGAGAGGGAAAGGATGAGCTATGGGTTGTGTTCCCTGGAGTACCCCTTTAAGCATTTGTGTTAGTGTATGGGATACAAAAAAAAAATCATACTGCCTTGTATAAAAGAGAAATCCTAGCATGATCTAAAAAAATTAAATAAATTAAGACCTGCCTATTTCACTAATACGACTGTGCATAATTTACTGTGAAAACTAATCGATATGGAGTATAATTCAAACTTTGTACTGAAGCTTTTATCCTTAGCAAGAACATTGGCAAAATACATAATAACTAGACAAATGTTTAGTGCACATGTTGATTTTTTTTTTTTTCCACAGTTTCTTCCGGTTTTGAAACATTTGTGGTGTATGGCCTTGTGTAAGATTTACCAGCAGCTTGGTATACTGTATATAGTCTTTAAATTTAAATAAAAAATATAATTTTTAATTAAAAAAATATATCTTTTTCATCAGTTTCTTTATAATAAAGTCATAGCCACAAATGCAGACTCTTCCTATTTCTGCAGCTCATGTCAGCTTTACTGTATATACAGGTGCGGGATGTGGATGTGCAGAGTCCTTTCTTTAGCATGAGGGTGGGCAAGTTAGTGATAGTTTAGTTGTACTGATGGAGGCATACATAAGACAACATAGCAACACTATATACACAAATGAGCTTCTGTATGCGCTCTTTTTTTTCCCCCCACTACCTACTTTATAGAAGAGTGGACTTTTTTACATCATTTCCAGGAGACTTCTCTTACAAGTAACTTCATTTTAGCATTCACAAAACACAAGACAACACAAAAGTTGTAAAGTTTTTATTTTTATTTTATTTTTTAAGCTGATTTTATGATCCTAAAAAAAAATGCTTTTATCTGCAGCCACCAACAGTCGGATAAGCGTAGCCAGGGGTTGTTATGCCCCCAGGTGCCACGTTTATCTCATTGACGAGAGTACTGGGACCGTGCCCGCTGCGAATTCAGAGCGAGCACTCACTCCCGATGTCAGCTGAGAGCTCTTGCGTAATGCTAGAGGCAGAGAACTTGTTCACTCTCTGCCTCTAATGACCGAGGCCACCAGCACGCCCCGGCAGCATAAGAAGGAAGAGGGACAGACTGACAGGCATCCGAAGCGAGCGCTCAAAGAGTAGAGGGAGTGAGCCAGTCCTGCTCAAGTCCTGCAGGAAAACATGGGAACTGAGTTCCTGCACTTCCACAGCAGGAACACCGTTCGCATTAGCAGGACCAGCCGTTGAGTGGAAATCTTAGGTGAGTTCCCACACTTTTTTTTCACAGGACTTGACCCCTGGAGTGAGCACTTGCTCAGAACTCGCCGCGGGCACAATGGGACGATGAAAGACGCCTACACTGTGGACTTGTGCAGCGCTTCCAGCGCTCATGTCAGTGAGATAAGTGTGGCGGCCTCGTGGCATTGTGAACCCCTGGTCACGTCTGTCTGATTGTTGGTGGCTGCAGATTAAAGCATTTTTTAAGATCATGAAACCTTCTAAAAAAGACAAAGGTAGAGCTGGATTACTATTGTACACCAATTGCACGTACTGTTGTTACGTTATATAGTTAAAACTTTATGACAGTTGCACTTTAAAGGGCTACTCCACTGCTAGACATTTTATCGCCTATCCAAAGCATAGGCACTAAGATGTCTGATCATAGGGGTCCCGCTGCTGGGGCCCCCGCGATCTCCCACAGCACTCAGTGTTCTAAACAAATGCCGGGTTCCTGCAGCAGTGGTTGTGACGTCACACCATGCCCCCTGCATTCATGTCCATGGGAGGAGGGGTGTTGGCTGAAATGCCCCCTCCCATAGACATGAATGGAGCGAGTGTGCCCTTGACGTCAAAAGGAGGCATAGCTGTGACGTCACGATCACTGCCTCTGGCTCCAAGCATTCTGAACAAAATGTTTAGAACGCTGGAGCACCGGAGTACCCCCTTTAAAGTGTCTCTCGTTTAGAAAAACTTTTGACTCATCAGAAGTTTTGATCGGTTGTGATCTTAGTGACTCCTACCGATCTGGAAAATGAGTAGGGAAAAAGTGATCAAAACTTTATAAAAAAAAGTTTTTTTTTTTTGAAAGACAGGTACACATTAAAAACCAAACAAATTTTGAAACTCTGTTGTCAAATTTGGATGATCCCTTCTTTGTTGAAAGATCCCCTGACCGTAAGCTGATCACTAGGTTGGAGGTAGCTGCTTTGCGTTTTTTATACCATGTTTGGTTAGATGGTAGAATTTGCCACCGAAGAAAACTCACTATGATATACATGTTAAATCAGCACTGATAATAATCTCAGCCTGCTTCCTGCAACCTATTTCCAGCTGCTAAAGGTGAGTAAAATGAAGATTCAGTTTCTGCTATGATTCAAAATGTATTCTTCTGTCTTGTTAAAGTGTCCCTGTCATCTGCAAAAACTTTCGACCTACGTTTTGATCAGTCGAGGTCTTGGTGTTTAGTTAAAAAGTATGCACAACCTTTGTATGCAGTATAATCCGGATAGTGGATAAGCAGCCCCAAACAAGTTCCAAAGATATTCAAGCTGTCCTGCAGGTTCAGGGAGCATCAGTGTCAGCGCAAACTATCTGTCGACATTGAAATGAAATGAATGGCATGAGACCCAGGAGGACCCCAACTGCTGACACAGAGACATTAAAAAGCAAGACCATATGTTTTGCCAAAATGAACTTGAGTAAGCCAAAATCCTTCTGGGAAAAAGTCTTGTGGACAGATGAGACCAAGATAGAGCTTTTTGGTAAAGCACATCATTCTACTCTTTACCGAAAACGGAATGAGGCCTACAAAGAAAAGAACATAGTACCTACAGTGAAATATGGTGGAGGTTCAATTATGTTTTGGGGTTGTTTTGCAGCCTCTGGCACTGGATGCCTTGAATGTGTGCAAGGCATCATGAAATCTGAGGATTACCAATGGATTTCGGGTCGCACTGTACAGCCCAGTGTCAAAAAGCTTGGTTTGCGTCCGAGATCTTGGGTCTTCCAGCAGGACAATGACCCCAAACATACGTCAAAAAGCACCCAGAAATGGATGGCAACAAAGTGCTGGAGAGTTCTGAAGTGGCCAGCAATGAGTCCAGATCTAAATCCCATTCAACACCTGTGGAGAGATCTTAACCTGTTGGACGGAGGGCGTACCTATACGCCCTTCGCCCACTCCCTTTCTATAACACGGGGCCATGCCATGCCTGGCCTCTAACAACAGCTGGGACCCGTGGCTAATAGCGCGCAGCACTGATCACGGTGCCATGCGCTATTAACCCTTTAGACGCGGCGTTCAAAGTTGAATGCCGCATCTAAAGTGAAAGTAAAACATTGCCGGTTAGCTCAGGGGGCTGAAATCGCGGCATCTCGAACAGCTTACAGGACAGCAGGAGGGTCCCTACCTTCCTACTCGCTGTCTGATCGCCGAATGACTGCTCAGTGCCTGAGATCCAGGCATGAGCAGTCAAGCGGCAGAATCATTGATCAATTGTTTCCTATGAGAAACCATTGATCAATGTAAAAGTTCAGTGTGTGCAGTGTTATAGCCCCCTATGGGAGCTATAACATTGCAAAAAAAAGTGAAATAAAAGTGAATAAAGATCATTTAACCTGTTCCCTAATAAGTTTGAATCACCCCCCTTTTCCCATAAAAAAAAAAAAAACCTGTGTAAATAAAAATAAACATGGGGTATCGCCGCGTGCGTAAATGTCCGAATATAAAAAATATATTGTTAAAGTGCACGGTCAATGGTGTACGCACAACAAAAATTCCAAAGTCCAAAGGGTATTTTTGGTCACTTTTTATATCATGGAAAAATGAATGAAAAGTGATCAAAAAGTCTGCTCAATACATAAAAGGGGACCGCTAAAAACTTCAGATCACGGCGCAAAAATTGAGCCCTCATACCACCCCGTACGCGGAAAATTAAAGGTTATAGGGGTCAGAATGACAATTTTAAACATATACATTTCCTGCATGTAGTTATGATTATTTCCAGAAGTACAACAAAATCAAACCTACATAAGTAGGGTATCATTTTAATTGTATGGGCCTACAGAATAAAGATAAGGTGTCATTTTTACCGAAAAATTGTACTGCGTAGAAACAGAAGCCCCCAAAAGTTACAAAATGGAATTTTTTCTTCAATTTTGTCACACAATGATTTTTTTTCTTTTTCGCCGTAGATTTTTGGTTAATATGACTGTTGTCATTACAAAGTAGTATAAGCCATCATATGGATTTTTAGGTGCAAAATTGAAAGGGTTATGATTTTTAAAAGGTAAGGAGGAAAAAACTAAAGTGCAAAAAAACGGGAAAACCCTCCATCCCCAAGGTGTTAAAATTGCTGTTGGGAAAAGGCGCCTTCCAATAAGAGAGACCTGGAGCAGTTTGCAAAGGAAGAGTGGTCCAACATTCCGGCTGAGAGGTGTAAGAAGCTTATTGATGGTTATAGGAAGCGACTGATTTCAGTTATTTTCTCCAAAGGGTGTGCAACCAAATATTAAATTTAAGGGTGCCAATAATTTTGTCCAGACCATTTTTGGAGTTTCGTGTGACATTATGTCCAATTTTCTTTTTTCCCCTCCCTTTTTTGGTTTAGTTCCAATACACACAAAGGGAATAAACATGTGTATAGCAAAACATGTGTTACTGCAATCCTTTTCTGTGATAAATACTTCATTTTCTTGAAAAATGTCAGGGTGCCAACATTTAGGGCCATGACTGTAATCCCAGAATAAAATTTTGCCCTACATTGCGCCCATAAGAAACAATGTAACGCTTCACTTATACATTCACAATTTTTTTTGTCAATTGAATCAAATTGAAATGCGATAAAATGTGTAGAAAAACAGTGCACATGGCAAAGTGATGTAAGAAACCAAAAACCACAATAGATAGAAGAAGATAAGGGTGGTGCATTCACACCACGTTTTGTACATACGGGTGCCGGATCCGGGCACCTGACCTAGTATTTTTCTTTGTCTACTTATTCACTGAACCTTACGACTATCTGTCTTAGGCTGCATTCACACCACGTTTTGTACATATGGGGGTGGGGGGAGGGGCAAACCAGGCACTACTGTATCCCGGCTGGATCAGCCCGTGACTCCATTTACTTTAATGATCCGACCGGACTCAAACGGTGACTCCGGTCGACTCAGTTTTGACCCGTATGCGGTTTTGGACCGGACCTAAAACCGTAGTATACTACGGTTTTAGGTCCGGTCAGGAAACCGCATATGGTTCTAGTCTGCAGTCAGTTTTTTGTAAATCCCTGCAAGGAGCTGACTGGCCGTATAGACCATCAGCATGAGTGTAAGATGTGTTTAATGTCTGCGGAATATACTGTCTCCGTATAAATAATGGTTAACCAATTTAATCTGCTAAAGTTTTCTTGTATGTATTTTTCTTGGGAGGAAAACCTTGCCTTAAACTCAGCATTGTAGGGTCACTGAAAGTAGGGCACAGGAGCATAAATCATTTATATGTTTGCAGTGTGCATAATGTGTGCTGCCGCAAAGCCTACTTCTCATAACCATACCGTAGAAATTATTCATCCGGCTGAGTGCAATGTCCCTGTGTGACACAATATATCTACATTTTTGTAATACATATACCAGAATATAAAAATACACATTCATTAAAGTTTTATCTCCCCATCCCCCCAAAGCACTGGACAATATGTAATATTGATTTCTATCATAGTCTGAGTGTCTTGAAAGATTTATGAGTCTTAAGATGGAAAAGCAAGTTAATAGTCATTTATGAAGTTTGTTTTTTCAAAGCGTCAAATCTATCCATTTTATGGGTTTTGCTTGCTTTAAGCTCTTGATATTGAATATCCTATGGCTGTAATGTTCCAGATGAAGAACAATAATATAACTTTAGGCAGAAAAAGCCTTAAACCATGACGCTGACACCTATCATGAGGGAAACAATCATAGGAATTATCTTGCTCAAAAAGGGCCTCTCTATCTCTCTATATACTTCTGTATATACTTCTGTATAGGTAGCCTATGTGTAATGCTTTCTTTTTCCTTTGGTGTCAGGTGGCCGCAGATTTAAAAAAACACACATGTAATTTTTTACACAAAAAATTCCTTCAGCATGTGGATGAGATTTCTTACTGTAATGTATTCTGTTGGTTGGAAAATCCAGAGTTTCTGTCCTGTGTTAACATACACTTGGGGCCCATGTACGCAGAATTTCTGCCCGGAGATATTCAGTGAGCGCCGCTGAAATCAATTGATGCGATAACCATGTGGACATGCACCGTTCCCATTGAAAGCAATGCAGTCCATGCAGCATTCCGCCAAAAGAATTAACCTGTTCATTCTTACGACAAAGTGCGGAATTCAGAATTTCTGCAGTGAAAATTCTGCTGAGGTAATTCTGCAGTGTGCATGGTGCAGAAGAATCCCGTTGAAAACAATGAGAGGCTGCTGCATCGAAATTTCCTTCCCTGGTGTTAATGGGCGCTTATTGTTCATCCCCATCCAATGCTACAAGAATGCCTGCCTGTACAGTTAAAGGGGTACTCCGCTCCTACACATCTTATCCCCTATTCAAACCATAGGGGAAAAGATGTCTGATCGCTGGGGTCCTGCCGCGGACACCCCAGACACCCGGTGCACAGAGCGAGCTTCACTCCGTGCCGAATTACTGGCACTGCCACTGGCGCTGCACCCGACGCTCAAACGAATGCCGGGTTCAGCAGGGGGATGGCTGGGGTCCCCAGCGGCGGGACCCCTGCGATCAGACATCTTATCCCCTATCCTTTGGATAGAGAATAAGATGGGTAGGGGCGGAGTACCCCTTTAAGAGTCTCCCCTCACCCAATGAGTCTTCTGCGTGGGCCTACTGAATTTATTAGGTTCTGTCTATGACTGTGTTTAGGGTCACTCTCCATACCTATTGCCATATCATGATGAACTGACTGGAACTGTAGAGACACTTGCAGTGTATGGTGCTTCATATTTCCTAACATCTGGCTGTAGTGTTGCCTTGTAAAATCCGCTGCTGCAGATTTAATAACTTCTAATTTGCAGCAGATTGAGGGTGTGTGAATGCATCGTTCAGTTTTTTGGCCCATGATATATATTATTATTTATTTTATTTTTTTAAAGTTTGCTCATCTCTATTTGTAATGACATCTCCTGTGCACAGCCCTCTTCAGAACACCCAACCGATGTTCGACTGGATTAAGGTCTGGGCTCTGGCTGGGCCATTCCAAAACATTCATCTTCTGGTGAAGCCGAGCTTTTGTGGATTTGGATGTGTGCTTTGGGTCATTGTTGTACTGAAAGGTGAACTTCATCTTCAGCTTTCTAACAGATACCTGATAGTTTTGAGCTAAAATTGCCTGGTATTGGGAACTGTTCATATTTCCCTCCACTGAAGAAAAACAGCCCCAAAGCACGATGCCCCCACCATGTTTCACTGTGGGTATGGTGTTCAGTGTTGTTTTTGTGCCAAACATTCTTGGGAATTATAGCTAAAAAATTCAACCTTGGTTTCTTTAGACCATAACACATTTCCCCACGTGCATGCCATGGTGGTACCCCATAGCCCATTCACATGAACAATACCAGATTGTTGGCACATGTAACTCACAGCCGGTACTTGCCAGAAGTTCCTTTAATGTTAGAGTGGGCCTCTGGTGCTTTGGAAGCTCTCTGCGGACCATGGCTTTTGCGCTGAGAAAATCCTACTAGAACAGCTAAACTTTGTTTGTTTGTGATTATTCAGAGTCACTTTAAATTATGGCAATGACTTTTAATGTCATGACAGAGTTTGAATATGATTGGTTAATTCTGAACACAGCCATATGCAACCAGATTAGGCTGCCTTCACACTATAAAGTTCTTCCTTTTTAAAGAGCAGTTATAATGTTACTTTATGAAAACCCTTAAAAACGGCCGTTACAAAATCCCATTAAAGTCTATGGGATTTTTACTGTATCCGTTTTAACCTGTCATAGCCTGTTATTAATAATGAACATTATTTGGTGACGGGAGAAAAAAAAAGGTACATGCACTATTTTTTTCCCGTCACAAAATAACGTCCATCGTTAATAAGGGGCTTTGACAGGTTAAAACGGATAATGTAAAAATCCCATAGACTTTAATGGGATTTTGTAACCCCCCCCCCCCACCCCCGTTGCTCCGATATGGCGTCACAGTCCTCTGGTGCTGGACTTTTTCCTGGGGACGGTGACTCATACTGCGCTCAGCATATCGCCGGCCGCATCGATGTTACGCCTCAGCCGGTGATAGGCTGAGCGCACTCAGCCAATCACTGTCCGAGGCGTAACATCGCTGTGGCCGGCGATACGCTGAGCGCAGTATGAGTCACCGTCCCCAGGACGAAGTCCAGCACCGGAGGACAGAGACACCGATATCAGAGCAATGGGGGGAATGTTGGAAGGTGAGTTAAAGTTTGTTTTGTTCCTTTTTGCAGCCCGGGCACAGGTACTCCTCCCCTAAACATGCACTATTTCTCCTGATACTTTCTCCCATCACAAAATAACGTCTGTTATTAATAACAGGCTATGACGGGTTAAAACGAGTAATGTAAAAATCCCATAGACTACAATGGGATTTTGTAACGGCCGTTTAACGCCCATATTTAATGGTTTTGTTAACGGGTCATTATAATGGATCTTTAAAACGGAGAATTGAATAGTGTGAAAGCAGCCTAAGATGTCTAGGGATGGAGTACCCCTTTAAGGCAAATGTTCATCACCAGCCTTACATCATTTATATACTCATTTTTTCATAAGTAGCTTTTTCATTTATTCCCCACATTTCTCCTTCGTTGTTTTGTTACTAGAATATGCATTGCCTTTTTGTCATTGTCTTTATATTTTCAGGTTAAAACTTAAAAGAAACACAATTTTTCAGAGTAGTCATTTTCATCTTCAGCAGGATCTCTCCTTAATATTTCATGAAGAGTCTTTGCTTTTTTTTTTTTTTTTTTTCCTGCTGTGGAAAACCTTCCAGTGACAAATGGACAGTCTGACGTTACCCTAAGAGGGAATATTGATTATAACTGAAAACTTTTGACCTCAATAATGTCATATAATGCCATTAAAATTATTAATATTAAGCGAAAACCTGACATTTACCGTATGTGATGAGCATGCAGATTTCTTTTCTCATTACATTGTTAAATGCTTCCTGACATCTTTCTTATGATTTATAAAGAAATATATACTTAAGTGCAGCAGGGTTTTGTGTTATTTATACTACAGCACTCATCTTATTTTGTAACCTCGGCACCTGACATAACTATGGCACTCAACTCGTGTATCCAAGAATTTAACAATTCTTATATGTCAACTTTGTCTTTTGCCATACCTGTAGAAATGCGACTATACTTTTTATTTTATTGTATAGTTTATTTTTATTGTTCTACTTGTCTCTTTACAGTTCATTTTTCCCCCCATTATCATTTCGAAGCTTGCCAAAAACCATAAATCATGTTGTTCTTTCCACATAGCGTGAAGACATAAAAAAAAATTATTAATTATAAATCATCAATAAGTAAAATCTTGCTGGTTTTGTATGCATTGGTAACTAAATTAGGAAATTGTATGGATAGCGGCATATGTGAATATACCCTCATGACCAGTATGACCTTGAAGATGTTATCATCATCCCACCTTAAAATGTTATGATTTTGTTTTTTACTCTATATATATATATATATATTATTATTATTATTATTATTATTATTATTATTATTATTATTATTAATTATTTTTTTTTTTTTTTTATATATTAGCCGCTATGATTGTAGAGGTAAGGTTGGGTTCACATATTGCAGCCAAAATCACTTCAACATACAAGTTGAAACCGTTGTTAATCTGGCTGCCCCGGTAAGCTGTTTGGTTGTTAAAGGGATCCTTTCAGAAGGATTCAGGCCCCGAGACCACCACTAACCTGTTATCCAGTAGGAGTATGGGTTGGCAGTAATACCCTTGTACACATAGAATATGAAAACAAAATGCAGGTACTCAAACTACCTTTATGAAGTCTTAGAGATGGTGAAAAGTCAGAATAGCTTGTCCCTTTTCTGCTCCTTCCTCCTCTGCTCCCCTGTTGCATGCCCCTGCCTAGGCCCTGAGGTCAGATTTGGGGCTATGGGTGTCAGACCCAGGGCCTCAGCCCCAGTAGCTCCCCACCTAACGACACCAATGGACTCTCAGCACTAAGACCTCAACTCATCAAAGTTTTTGCTATATCTACGTGACATGTCAAAATTTTATTTTAAATTCACAGTAACTCTTAAAATGTTACAAAATAAAAACAAAGAAGAAATACTATAAATGCTTGAAATTAATGGCATTTTATCTTAACAAGCCTATGTGGGAATGAGCCTTATTTTTACAATTGTGGCCACTTTTTGGTTATGTACTACTAGCAGGAGAAAGTTGTATTGATGTTTGCTATGGGTGCACATATACCACCTTCAGTACACACAAATGGTTTCTCCAAATATAATTAAATAGGCAAATAGATCTGTGGCTTGAAGCTGCTAGGCCCTGATGTAAATTCTGCAGCAGCCCCCTCCCCCCTTCCCGTATGTACATGCAATTTATAGTACTGGCAAGATTCCTCTTATGTGGCTGAGAAAATGTTGGGAACCAGATCCCAGATGTTATACAGTTATGTCATAGAACGTGGTTAATGCACATAAAAATATTCTACAAGGATGATAAACACAGTGATGGGAGAGTATTGTGAGGGGGTAGCATTGAAGTGACCAAAGTACAGTACCTGTGATGGTGCTATCACAGTGCAGGAATAAATAATGTGAAGTCATTGAAAAGGATTATTGCAGACACTGATGAACTATAGAAGTGGTCTTCTAACAGTGGCTGTCCGAGCATGCTGGGAGTTGTAGTTTTGCAACATCTGGAGGTCCACAGTTTGTAGACCACTTAACTACAAGGGGGAAATAAACACAGTGTGGTCCTTGTACATATAGGCCCTCATATGGATTTACTAAACAGAAAATCAACACGGACACAGAAGGGGAGCCGTTTTTGAAAGTAATTAGTTTTGTTTTTCTATTCCTGCATAACACCCTTTAATAGAACTGAGCTGCAGTACCACACCCAACCTGTGGACAGGAATGGTGCTGTTTATACAAGAAACAAGCAGGCATTTTTCTAATTCAAATTTTAATTAACCCAATGTTCCATTCTAAAATGGTGCAATCTTGACGGACAGTCTTCAAATGTGCCAGATTGTGTCCGACTGTTTGCTAAATCTAGATGATCTGTAGACTGTCCAGCCCAAGCTTAGACCAACTATTTGTTGGCTCACTTTAAGCCAGAATCGTGAGGCAAAATTTTGGCACATTTAGGCCTACTACCGAGGCCATGCCCCTTTTCTTTGACCTGTCAGAAAAGTGTCCAAAAAACGGATACATGTGGTGAACGTCAGTTAAAGGGGTACTCCGGTGGAAAACCTTTTTTTTTTTTTTTTCAACTGGTGCCAGGAAGTTAAACAGATTTTGTAAATTACTTCTATTAAGAAAATCTTAATCCTTCCAGTAATTATTAGCTGCTGAATACTACAGGGGAAATTCTTTTCTTTTTGGAACACAGTGCTCTCTGCTGACATCACGAGCACAGTGCTCTCTGCTGACATCTCTGTCCATTTTAAGAACTGTCCAGAGTAGGAGAAAATCCCCATAGAAAACATATGCTGCTCTGGACAGTTTCAAAAATGGACAGAGATGTCAGCAGAGAGCACTGTGGTCATGATGTCAGCAGAGAGCTCTGTGTTCCAAAAAAGAAAATAATTTCCTCTGTAGTATTCAGCAGCTATTAAGTACTAGAAGGATTAAAGGAGGAGTCCAGTGGTGAACAAATTATCCCCTATCCTAAGGATATGGGATTTGTTGTAGACCGCTGGGGCCCCCCTGCGATCTCCTGTACTGGGCCCCGACATCCTGTATGAAGGGGGCGTGTCGACCTCCGCACGAAGCGGCGGCCGACAAGCCCCCTCAATACACTTCTATGGCAGAGCCGGAGCGCTGCCTTCGTCAATCTCCGGCTCTGCCATAGTGATGTATTGAGGGGGCGTGTCGGCCGCCGCTTCGTGCGGTGGTCGACACCCGCTATCTGGCCGGAGAGCCCGGCCCCCGTACAGAGAGATCGCAGGGGGCCCCAGCGGTCGGACCCCCCCGCAATCTCAAACTTATCCCCTATCCTTAGGATAAGGGATAAGTTTTTCACCACTGGACTACTTCTTTAAGATTTTTTTAAATAAAAGTAATTTACAAATCTGTTTAACTTTCTCGCACCAGTTGATATAAAAAAAAAAGTTTTCCACCGGAGTGCCCCTTTAAGACAATTTTTGACTTAATCTGGGCAAAAGTCCTGTACGTATGTAATGTTAAATCTGGGTCGATGATTTCATAGTACAGGTATGGATTCCCTCATTTGACAATGGCTGTTGGGCTCTTGAAGGCTACAACCAGAAGTGTAACTATAGGATGGTGTTTCCCAACCAGGGGGCCTCCAGCTGTTGCAAAACTACAACTCCCTGCATGCCGGACAGCCGAAGGCTGTCCGGCATGCAGGAAGTTGTAGATTTGCAACAGCTGGAGGCCCCCTGGTTGGGAAACTCTGCTATAGGTGGTGTAGAGGTTGCACCCATACCCTGGACCCTGAAGGGACTAAAAAGGACCCTTTGTGCCATATGAGAAACCAGTTCTATAAATGAGGGGCCCCAAAAGCACTATTCCTTGAATTCTTGTCCTTTTTGTTGTCATATAACCTTTTATAATATTCTTTTAAATAATAATTTCCGATGTCTGTATCCCGTCTTTAGTGCAGATATTTTCTTACACTTAATTTCTAAGTGATTTTGACTCGTCTTATTTCGAAGTCATTCTGGCTACTATTGTGCAGCGTGGCCTTCACTAGGCTGGAGATTCCGAACATTTTGCTGGTTGTAGAAATGAGTAACTAATTGATCTGGTCCATTCTACTGAAATATTAATTAACAGTCCATTAGATGTAAACAAGTCTGGCCGGCTCGGAGAGCACTAGGTCCATGTGCACTAGATACATGTGCGCGCTCTCATTCTCTGGTCCTATATTTGGGAACGTTGTGGCTGGGATGAAGGATGCTGACAGAACGTAATTGTTGGTGCATTTGAGCTTTTTGTGGCCTTAGAAGATGCAGCATGTGCTGTCATTTGTGGGTATGGAAAGGGGGAGGCGTTGAGCATCTGAAAGACTTTTAATGAACGCTGTCAGTGTCTTTTGAGAGCAAATAGTCACAGACACAGGAAGAATGCGGTGGAAAGTGCTGTGCTTTTTCTATTTTCACATTGGAGGCACATAGACGACATCTCCTTACAGGGCATCTGCATGATACGGCTTAATATCGAGCATCCAAGAAAAGGAATCTTCTCATCGTCTTTGGATATTGTGTTCGCCTGCAGCTGGTTCCTTTATTCTATCTGGTTGAATATGTAGATCTTCTGTGTGCGCTGTGTTGTTTTTTATTTTTTTTTATTTTTTATTTTATTTTTTTTTATTCCTTTTGTCGCCTAGTTGCCTAGACAATCATTTGCTCTTTAAGAGAATGTCTGGCACTCGTAAAGACTTTGATGTGAAGCAGATACTAAGAATCAGATGGAGGTGGTTTGGTCACCAGGCAGCACCTGTCAACGCTATCCAGCAAGGAGACTCTCTGAGTGGTGATCAGAGCCCAGTGGCTGGGGAGAGAAAGTTTTTGGACCCGAGTAACCTCCCTCTGCCCTTGCAGTCAGTAGAATCCAGAAGAACCAGCAGTCAGGGCTTCCAAAATTTGCTTCCTTTCTCCATGGCGTCCGCGTCTGAGCACACTGCCTCCTCGACAGAACTTGCTGCAGGTGCCTCAGAAGCAGGACATTGGCTTAACAAACCAGAACCTGAAGATGGAGCCAGCGAGGAAGACGTTGACTCCGAGAGCAGTTCCTGCAGGTCAGAGTAACATTTGGGTTGGTAATCAGACGGCGTCTCCCAAAGAGAATGAACATTTTGCGTTATGTTCCTTACCTTGTAACTCTTGAAAGATCCTACTGTATATGGGTTTTCTTGTGTGCATAGTTTTTTGCGGTCTATGAGGCATTAAAGTTTGGTTTTGTGGTTGACAACTTGTGGGAAACTATAACTTTTTGTGCAAATATCTGTTGAGTACTGTCCGTGTGGAACTTTTTTTTTTTTTATCATTATTTTTATAATAATGATGATCATCTGTCAGTCACTAGTTCTGTATATGGGGGCACAGAGTAACATAGCATAATTGTATACACTTTTGGGGTACAGAGGGTAGCACTAAGCTTTTATAAAATCTACCTTAGTACAGTGTGTACTTTGTGTGCAGGGAAGTTTTTGTTAATCTCTTTGAAAATTATATTTAAGTAAAGCTGTCACCTTAAAATTTCAGTCTAATCTACAGGCATCATCTATAAAGCAGGAAGAGCTGAGCAGATTGATAGAGATATAGATATAGAGATATATATATGTGTGTGTATAGAGAGAGAGAGAGAAATCATTGCTAGTTGCAGTATCCTGTAATACCTTTTTTATTGGACTAACAAGATTTTGTAGAGACAAACTTTCGGGATTCCTCCCTTTATCAAGTCATGAGCATTTCTGAGCTCACAAGGAGAAAACACACGTTCTATCCCACAAAATATGCAGGGGTTAAAACAACATATGTGGAGGATGGACATTAAGTTGGGCCATAAATTGTATAGCTATAGGACGATAGATACAGATAAGGATGAGGGGGGGGGGGCTGGAGAGCAGAGGTGAGAATGGTGGTTACGCTGGACAGAGGAGAAAGGACAATTATACTACAGGACCATAGACTGAAGATAAGACTTAGACAGGGGAGGGGGAGCAGGGATGTAATGGTGTTAGAGCAGGGAGAGGGTAGAGAGTTTAGCAAAGGTTATAGGAAATTTTGATAATGGGATAAAAAGCTTAAATCCACATTAAGTCCTCTGTTCTTGGAGTCATAAAAAACTATCATTTTGGCTTCAAATGTCTTTCTTTCCTGGGTGTTCTTGAAGTTTCCTTTCAGGATCTTGATTTTGAGGTCCTCTAGGGAGTGACCTGTTTGGGTGAAATGGTGTCCAACTGGGGTGCAATAGTCCTTTTCTCTATGGTTGTTGATGGACGATCTGTGGAGGTTCATCCTTTTATTGAGTGGCTGACTGGTCTCACCAATGTAACATCCCAGGTCACACTTGGTGCATTGTATCATGTAGACTACATTCTCTGTGGTGCAGGAGTATTGTCCCTTGATGTTGTATGTCTTGTTGTTGTGGGAGGCCTCAGAATTTGTGCAGATGTGTTGACAGAGTTTACAGCGCGGTTTGGTGCAGGGTTTGGTCCCATTGACACATAGTCATGTGGGCGGTGCTACTCAGTGATTGACAGCTCTCTGTATTAATGGTCATATATAGAGAGCAGAGATTTACATCACAAAATGACAGGTTAAGCAGGAAATTTTCTAATAAAACTATATATCAATGTACTCTGCTCCTCCTACTCTAGAACATGATGCCCGCAGACTAGACTTTATTTTAATGTGACTGGTTCACTCTAAAGTGTGTGTTTGGCTTTAACATCAGGGGTGAAACTGACAGTACATTTTTTTATTTATTTTTTGTAATTTTAAATGTGTTACTTATTTGTCATAGGCTATAAAATGATGCCTAGAAGCATATGTCATGGGATGCAATATAAAATAGGTCTTGAAAATATCCTCCTATTTTCACACTTTTCATCCTCATCATTCATCATCATTCATCATCATTCATCATCATTCATCATCATTCATCATCATTCATCATCATTCATCATCATTCATCATCATTCATCATCATTCATCATCATTCATCATCATTCATCATCAATCAATCATCAATCAATCATCAAATTTTAATTATTTATGTTTTTATTTTTAGAAGAATGTTTAGAAACTCAGACATAGCTATAACACTGATATTGTGAAGGCCCCACTGGTGCTACTAAAACAGCCATCCACCTAGCAAGGATTGGCCTCTCCAAGGTGTCCTGTGATATCTGGCACCAAGAAGTCAGTTGCAGATCCTTTTATTTTCTGTAGGATGTAAAGTATGGTCTCCATGAATTTGACTTTTTCTTCTGGCACATCCCTCAGATACTCGATCAGATTGACATCTGGGGAACATGGAGGCCAAATGAATCACAATCATGTTCCTCAAACCATTCTATACATTGAATTCTGCTGTCCACATGATGTACAGGAAAATATGATTCATGAGACTAGGAAACCTTCTTTACTTGTTCCATGGTCTATCTCTGATGCTCATGTGTCCTTTCTATCATATCCACCATTAACTTTATTAGAATTATGTTTTTATATTTTTTTAACTACAGTAACTTATAGGATCTGACCAGACAGGCTTGCCTTCACCCCCATGCTAATAAGTGAACTATAGGTGCCAATTCTGTTCCATTCTTTTATATGCCTTTCTATTAGCAGAGGGGTTACAGCAGGGGTCAAGTCCTGGAAAAAAAAAGTGAGGTAACTCGTCCATGATTTCCACCCAATAGCTGGTCCTGCAGGACTTCTGGTAATGGGAACAGTGGCCCTCATTTACTATTGCAAACCCGACCTGTTTTGTCAGGTTGTGCACCAGATTCTGTCGCATGGCACCAGAAATTCTGTCTGCGCCAGAATTTGCGCCAGAATTGAAAAAACCCCGACTAACTCTCCATTTTGCTAAGAGAACCCGCCGGGGAAAGGGGCGTGGTCTCTGAAAAGGGGCGTGTTCCCGACATTTTCACAAAAACCCAACATAGTTACTGAGGTTTCCACAGAAAATGTGGTGAATTTGAGCTGAGGAAAACCCGACAGATCAGAGCATGTGTAAAAAAAGCAAAGTGTAGGGAAAGTGGAAAATGTAGGGAAACCTTCATAAATACCATGGAAAATAAATTGTAGGGAATTAAAACCCACAAAGAAACCTCCACTCCACTCTTAGTAAATAAGGGCCAGTGTTCCTGCTGTGGAAAAGTGCAGGAACTCAGTTCCCACACTTTCCTGCAGGACTTGACCCCTGGGTTACAGTCAGAATAAGATTATGTAATACCAACAGCCACTGTCTTGTAATAATGATCCTTTGTGTCTTGTAATATGTACAGCTTGGTAAATCAGTAAAATGAATGCTGTTATATACTTTTGCTTAATATTCATGGCCTTGCAAATATATAGATTGTTATCCATGCAGTGTTCTACTTATTTGAATTGAAACTGAGAAAGAACTGGCGGTTCCCTAAAATATTGGTGATCGCTCGGGACCACCTTTTAATATTTTAATGTGTCTCTAGAGCTAAAAACATCTGAGACGTCTGCTCTCTGCACTTGTCTATGTCGGCCTACCTATTACCTACTTTTTGCTTAAAACCAATTTCAAATAACAAATATGTGGTTTTATACCTCAATGTCTTCAACCCCCTGATTTCTGGGACATTGTAAGCTCATACAGGCCAGGACTTTATTAATATATAATCTGTGAAGATAATGTTTTATAATGTTATAGCTGACTATCTATAAAATGTTGTGTCAATAAAATAAGCTGCACCACTATGGCCCTGACATTCCGGTTGTGAAACTGGAATAGAACACAATAAAGTCTTGCTTTATTTCTGTTATCCACAACAATGATCTCCTAAAACGCAAGCAATTGTTATTTACAATGTTTACTGAGATATTCTTGTATATTACCAAATATGGTATGTCTGTGGATTCTCTGTGATTCGAAAACATCTATTTATAAACCTATTGTATTGTATCTGTTCTATTTGCTTTTTTTTTCTCAGTGAGTAGATCAGGATTAAAGGGGTACTCCCATGGAAACCTTTTTTTTTTTTTTTTTTAATCAACTGGTGCCAGAAAGTTAAACAGATTTGTAAATTACTTCTATAAAAAAATCTTAATCCTTCCAGTATTTTTTAGGGGCTGTATACTACAGAGGAAATGCTTTTCTTTTTGGATTTCTCTTCTGTCATGACCACAGTGCTCTCTGCTGACCTGCTGTCCATTTTAGGAACTGTCCAGAGCAGCATATGTTTGCTATGAGGATTTTCTCCTGCTCTGGACAGTTCCTAAAATGGACAACAGGGATCAGTACAGAGCACTGTGGTCGTGACAGAAGAGAAATCCAAAAAGAAAAGCATTTCCTCTGTAGTATACAGCCCCTAAAAAAAACTGGAAGGATTAAGATTTTTTTATAGAAGTAATTTACAAATCTGTTTAACTTTCTGGCACCAGTTGATTTAAAAAAAATATATATTTTTTCCCACGGGAGTACCCCTTTAAGATCTGAAACAAATTTGCGCCAAATTGATGAATTTTTTTTATTTTTTTTTATTTTACTTTTCGTTTCAAGTGAGTCTCCCATTGAGAAAAATAGGTTGGCACCTACTGCAAATTTTTAGGGAGTCCTGAGGCAATGCAATGCTCCTTGGGAAAAATATGCAAAGAAGCTCTCTGTCAGATTGTTGAGCTTCTCAAGGAGACACGTCACCCCCTCAGGTTAATTTACTACAAATAGTTTTATCCTCTTAGATTAGTAGTGATTGTAGTAGACTTCTGTGCCCTGTGCTGAGACCTTTTGTAATCCACCTACCACTATATGAGGGCATCAGATGTGGCACTTGATATCAACCAAGAGCCATTTATTATTTTCAGTATATTCTAGTCTACGGGAAATACAAAGGTTCTAGTCTGCTTATAAGTTCTGTTCTAATATGTGGAGACAGATCTCTCCAGAAAACATGGAACATATGCACAGAGGTATGCTGTTATTTATATCAGATTTTTTGTCAAGGTTGGGTGAGCTTGGGTATAGACAGGAGCCCTCATGTTGTTCTTAGGAGGGTGAAACGGTCATGACAGGGAAACAATTAACACCCATTGATTTAATAGGATGCTGTACAATGTACCCAATGGGGGTTAGCAGACATATACAGTGCACTTAGCTGAATGGAGGGGCTTCCTCATCAGTCATCTGCAGAACTGGGTCAAATAGGACATCCCCATCAGTATTTATTTATTTATTTTATATAGCACATCACATAAGGGCCAACCACACGGGGTGATTATTGGCTGGATAGGCAAATATTGCCTTGTTTAACAGGCCCAGCAGTCAGCCAATGAAAGAGACTATCCTCCTTGGTTAGCTAAATTCTTAATTTTAGCAGGTTAAGAAAAATTATTGTTGGCTGGTAGCACATCTCCTGAGGTAAACTGGATATATGAAGGGTTGAACACACGATCCAGCCATTGTACATTCAGCTCAGCCTTCACAGTAATGAAGCTTTAAAAAAAAAAGCCCCAATCCCATATAATTACAGCAGTCAGCATGCCTAAAAGGGCCCTTAACCCATCTTCATAGGAGCTCATGACCTGTATTTTGAATCTTGGACACACATGGGCCAATTTCATTGAAAGCCAGTCAACCTATCCGCATGTTTTTGGAGTGTGGAAATCATGCTCCCGGGGGATTTCTGTCCATTACCGCCCGCTCCTGTAGGGTGTTTTTTTCTCCACTCCCACCCGCTCGCTCCCACTAATATCTGTGTCCAATCCCGCCCGCTCCAGCTAACATTGTACATTGCTATACACATGGGGATATGTGTAGAGCATTGCAACTTAATGTCTGTAGTAAACATAAACTAGAGTGCAATTCCCTGCACATACCCCCATGTGTATAGCAGTGTGTGACTGTATGTGCAGAGCATTGTACCCTAGTGTCTGTAGTACAGAAACAAGGATGCAATGCTCTGCACATACCCCCATGTGTATAGCAGGGTGTAGGAGGGCTGAATGGGGGGGGGGGGACAGTGATGAAGACAGGAGTGACAGGGGCCTTAGTGGGGGGGGGGGGGGCAAGGGTGAAGACAGGAGTGACGGAGGGGAGGACAAGTGGGGGGGGGGGGGCCTGGGGTACCTGAAGCTGAGCTGTGGTTCCGGAGCAGCTTCCTCTTCCCGACATGTGCGAGGGTGGATACCCGGCCTACACCTCACTCACGGTGCCGCAGGGGGAGGCGCTCAATGCGTACACACACCTCCCTTTCCCCCTGAGGTGCCGTGAGTCACAGACGTGCAGGGGGGACGGGAAATAAAATTTAAAAACATTTTTTTTTTTTTTTTTTTTTTTTGCCGGCGCCAGGCATCTTTCCCTTTTTGCCGACACCTCTGATGCGGGACCCGCAGGCATAGCGCCGCCCGATCCATGACCGCCCGATCCTGCCTGCAGCCTCCTGATCGTCCACACGTTTTGGGGTGGGTCCCGTAGGATCCGAATCCCAATGCAGGGCTCTACCAGAGACTATAGACATTAAATACAAATGTTTTCTTACAGAGCAACTGTGCGGTAAATACATCTATTTTGTGTTTTTGTTTTATAGGAAGTGATTGTTGAATGGAAACTTACATATACTTGCATTATATATGAAATCCAATTTTTGGCTTTATTTTTCCAGCCAGCTAGGATCAGTATAAATTCCACAGTAATGCATAAAATATGACATTCTTCCTTTTATTGTGATTTTTCATCAAACAGTTTAACCGGCCTACTAAATATAGCTTTATTTTAATTCCAATTGAGATCTTTCTTTTCTTGCCAGCAGGACCTCAAACAGCAGCCAAACGTTATCTTCCTGCCATACAATGGAGTCCTGTGCCCCAGATGAGTTCTTCCAGTCCCTCAACCATGCGGAGCAGACCTTCAAGAAGATGGAAAACTACTTGCGGCACAAACAGCTTTGTGATGTTGTCCTGATCGCTGGCGATCGGAGAATTCCTGCACACAGGTACGTGACAGGCTGGTGCACCAATCTACCATGGTAATAAAGGTAACAACATCACTCAGATAAACCTTTCCGTACAGCAGTATATAAAGTTAACAATACTGTTTAACCCTTTCAAGACAGGGTCAATTTTCATTTTTTGTTTCTTTATTTTTTGTTTCTTTATTTTTTTTTTTGGGTTCCAAGAGCCCTAACTCTAATTTTTACACCATTTGCAGTGCAGTAATGACATGTGTTTTATATATATATATATATATATATATATATATATATATATAATAAAGAAAGAGAAGTCCTGACTAAACCCTTGGACCTAGAAAAGTGAATTTTTTCGCAGGTGTTGATTTTAAGATGTAGACGAGGAATAAGAAAGGATTTTTCGAAATTCAACCCTTAAGGGGGTGAAAAAGGGGTTGAAAGTTTGTATGGAAGTCCGTAATTTTTTGAAGCTAGAAGCATGAAACTTTGTTTTCCCGTGGACCCGTGGCTAATGCCGGACATCGCCGTTCCGGCAGATATTAACTCTTTAGACACGGTGATCAAAGTTAAAAGAATTCGGGTTGTTTGGATGCCCATAGACTTTACCCAGAGCGGCCTCATTACTATAGGATCGTAAAAAGTAGATCTATGTTACCCCAAATTTAACGCGAGCAAAGCCGCGGGCAAAAGCTAGTATTTATTATAGTGTATCAGCAGGATTACAGCAATCCTCATTATCTATAGTTTTTGAAATCTTTTACAATAAAAAAAAAATAATAATATAAATATATATAATTTTTATTTTTTATTTTTTTTATTCTTCACGTCGCCATATTCTAACACCTATTAGTGAAGGTTTATTTTTGTGCAGTAATCTGGACCATGCAAGCAGGCTATTAGTGACAGCAGTGTTGATGCCAATCTATTACCATGTTTGGAAATCTTTTTACATCCAAAAAAGTTTATTCAGTCCATATGTATCTCAGATGTAAAAGATAAAAAGATAATCCAATTTGGTTATTATTTATATATTTCATAAACCACTTGAACTAAGACTGGGTACCGGACCATAACAAAAACACATTGTCAATGTATCTTGACCAAAAAATAATATTCTGCATCCACTCATTTGACTCCTCTGAAAAGATGATGGTATCCTCCCACCAGCCCAGGTATAGATTAGCATATGTGGGGGCACATGGGCTCCCCATGGCCGTACCCTTGAGCTGGTGGTAGTATCTGGAGTCAAAGAGGAAAAAATTATGCTGTAAAATAAAATTCATCATTTGTATAATCAGATGATTATGTGCTTGAAATTGACTGCCTCGAGTACTTAGAAAATATTCAATTGCTACAAGCCCAAGTCTACGCGGGATATCGCTGTAGAGTGACTCTACATCTATGCTTGCCAAAAGGATGTTATCTTTTTCCAAGGATTCAATCTTAAGCAACAGATCAAGGCTATCTCTCGTATATGAAGGAAGTACTGTTACAAAATTCCTCAACACCATATCGACATATGTACTAACATTTTGCGTAAGAGAATCCACCCAGAGACTATGGGCCGCCCCTTCAGGGGATGGATACCCTTGTGAATCTTTGGAAGCCCATAGAAGGTGGCAATCTGGGGTGATCATGGTAGTGGGAATTCAAATTCTTTGTTAGATATCAATTTAGATGTTAATGCAGTCGTGAGAATTTCTTTGTTATACATAATAGTTATCCAGAGGATTTCTATCAAGGATTCGTAGCACTCTCTACCATTAAGCAGTCTTTTACACCTGGTACAATATTGTTCATGTCCCATTATAACTATACTGCCCCCTTATCGGAGGGCTTAATAATAATACTGTTATCTTTTTCAAGAGTCAATAAGGCCTGCATCTCCTCCCTTGTTAGATTAGACCAGCGCCTAGGAGTGGAATTAAGTGAGCATAATTCATTAATAACCAAATCTAAGAAAATATCAGCATGCGTATGATTATCTAATGGGGGCATCCTGGTACTTTGAGGGTGTAAGTCGGTAAAAGGCTAGCAACTGGACTCCTGGTATATCTGATGCGTCTACGCTCAGTTCCTCTCCCAATCTTCTCTCATGCTGTCTAAAAATGTTTTCCATTCTATTTTTCGAATAAAAAGACGGAGATCTTTCACCCACGTAAATTCGTCAGACACACCTTTTTAATAGCCATCAGTCAGTTTTTCCACCTACATGTCCAAATGAGGGCTTTTATTGTGCAGGACCAATTGTACCACTTAAAATTGAAAAAAAAGCAAAACACTTTATGCTACTCTTACAAAATTTACACTAAGAAATTAAATTAATCGGAACAGAATTTTGGATGTTAAAGTGTCACCACCATTTGAAAATACATGTCATCGAGGCATGTCAAAGGTTTAGTTGTACTCTAAAATAAGTCTATGGTACCTATCTCCTGCAGCAAGGAGAGATGGGGGTGGGGGGGGGGGGGAGAGCACTTGGCCAAATCAATCTCTAATGGGGAAACTATGATATGTCATGAAATAAACTAATATATAGTGAAGAATAACTGAACAAAAGATGGAAATATTTATTATCTCCTTTCAGGTTGGTTCTGTCCTCCGTATCAGATTACTTTGCAGCAATGTTCACCAGTGACGTCAGAGAAGCCAAACAGGAGGAAATAAAAATGGAAGGTGTTGAACCCAATGCTCTTTGGGCCTTAGTTCAGTATTCATACACAGGTAGGTAATGTATTTGTATGGCCTAGTGTAAGAATGTATCGTAGTGCTAATGGATTGTATTTCCTCCTGAGAACTGCAAATAATTATATCAGGGAATATTTGGGCCCCAGACTGAAAATAGCTGCTGCACAAAATGGATTGTACCATTTATATAATATAACTGGGAGCTCCTTCATGATTTCCATAAATGGCAATAAAATCATAGGTATTCAAATAGGAAACTTATTAGGCTCAGGAGATGGTTTGATAAATAAATGCTCATCTTATTACCACTTTAGAAATGTAACACCAACTATTGCCACTACCACCAGGCTGCAGTCACTGTTCCTTACATCTGCTGTCTGGGACTCTTTTTTAATCTCCCTCCTGCTTACTACTTTGTGTCTGCGGTTCCTGGTCTGCTCCATTTGGGCCCTGCTCCAACTTGACATTGCCTCTGCCTGATCCTTGTGCCCCGACTGCTGTTTCTGCCACGACTTCTGCCAGCTTAGTACTCTAGTCTGCACCAGGCCCACCTCTGCCTTACACTGGACCAATCGCATGGTCCTCGTCTCTTTGACGTATCAATTTTTTATTTTTTTGTATAATAACCGTGACTATTAACTTTTGTGTTCAGGGGAAAAAATGAACACGAAAACAAATTCAGTGCAAAAGTGTCCATAGCCTTTCAAGTATGTATTATATACCTCCCTGGCAGTGAAAAAGTTAAACCTATTACATGTGCTATCAACGTGTATTCGGAGGTATGTAGATCCCTGAGTTCCAAGCCAGGATTGTTCTAGCTCTACCACCCAAAAAGATGCCCTTTTAACCAGTCTAGGTAATGTGATACAAGATCATTAACTCTGGTTTCAAGCTATAAAAACATCATGTACATGGTCATGCATGTAAAACTAATAGATCAGAAACAATAAAAATAAGTCACATAGCCAAGCTTGGGCATAAACCTTGGTTTTGAGTGAGCTTGATGAATCTTATGTCCCAATATTGTTCGTTTGTTTGGGTTGCATATTATTGTTACTTGTACATAGATCTGTAAAAATCCCAAAAATTCATTGCTTTAGTAAGGGTTATGATCATGTCCCTATCAGTGTCATTTACATTATAAAACAAACTCCTCTGATTGCCTGTTTTTAATGGTGACCTCCTGTACACCCTTTCTGCTTTTAGGACAAGTCCATTAAGTCAGAGCTGGAGTTGCTGCGCAGTGATCCAGCTAATTTATTCTCTTGTGTTTTAATGCAGAAATCTGAATAATATTTAACTAATGTAAACCAGGCAATGAATGATGTCCGTCTTAATTGGATATTCTACGTAAAAGGGTCATCCAGGATAAGAATTAAATTTTTCTCCTGAAACTGCACTACTATGGTGGTTATGGGTTGTATCCGATACAACAACAACTCCTAGACAAGAGTGACTTTCCTTTGGCAGCTCAAGGAGATCTTTTCTCTAAGGCTGGATTTCCACTTGATTGCAGTTTATGAGCCAAGGCCAGAAGTGGATCCAGTAGGAAGGAGAAGTACAGGTCATCACTCCATTCAAAACAAAGCAGTCAGAGCTCCGTTCTTGAAATGGGGGGGGCGGGGGGTTGACTTAATGGTGTCGGGGGAGTTTCCAGCAGTAGGGACTGCCTAGGGGAAAGGTACTTTTAAGTCTAAATACTCCTTTAAAAGATATGGACATCCAATATGCAGTGTTTTAGTTTTAAATAACTATAGTACAGAAAAAAAAGCCTAGCAGATGGCTTGTGTGCCAGTAATGCCCACGCAGGGAGGGAATCATAAAAGCATCGTACAGAATCGATGAAATGTAATAGCAAGAAAATATTTGGGTAAGCATATAGAGTTGTACATTTCAAAACTATAGATATTAGCTCTCATTTACTAAGCAAAGTGTAGGGAAAGTGGAAAATGTAGGGAAACCTTAGTAAATACCGTGGAAAATAAATTGTAGGGAATTAAAACCCACAAAGAAACCTACACTCCACTCTTAATAAGGGCCATTGACTTGGACAATACCAAAAAGTGATTACTTTGGTCAAAACATTGGGAGGGAAGGTTCAAGACTCTTTTAGGAGAGTCTTTAAGTCCAATGGGCAGCAACATCTGCAGCAACAAATCTGCAGCAAAAATATGCACATGTGAATGTACTCTTAGTAATTCCGCTTACTTATTCCGCTCCAAATCATTCAACAATTAAGATACCATTAATTTTAATGGACTTTCCACTGCCCTGTTCACACTAAGGAATTTCTGTTCCTTCTGAAGATAGAACATGTTCATTCTTCAGGCAGAATCTACAAGTAAATGCCCACTGAAGTCAATGGAATATTATTATTTTTTTCTACTGACAAAAGGAATTTCGTGTGGAATTACATGTGGAAATTCTGTAAGAAATCAGTGCACATGAGAAATTGGCAAAAAAAACAAGACTCTTCAGTGTGAACGTATCCTAATGGTATGTGAGTATAGACCAGGGGAAATAAAATAGAATCCAGGGTTACTAAGTCTTAAACTAGGTGTCCATAGTTTCTGTACAAATAGTGTGGATTTTTCCATAGATCATGCAAGAAACTGTATTTTTGACTGCTAAGATTCTAGAAACTATGTAAATTCTTAGTGCCATGCAAATAAATTGTACAAGCTTGAGGGTCTGATTTTTTTTAATTTTTTTGGTGTATCTGCTAATAAAAATAACTGAGGGGTGTTTTGCAAAAGTCAACAGATAGTACTACGGAGATCAAAGACAAAGATCATGACTAAAATTTGACAACCCACGTAACATGTATACAAAATATGGCAAGTGGTGCCCTGAGGGAGACATTCCGGAATAGATGTAGTCTTAGAAAGACCATATGGGTTCTATGTAAGATCTTAATAGATATTTTGGCTTGGGTTACTTGGTGGCTGCCTATAGCAGTGCGGCTATGTTGCCATCTGTGTAATGATATATTGATCCAATTTTATCATAAATGGCAGCTTGTTTTAAAGCGTGTTTGGTGCAGCATAGGCTATTACTGGACAATAACCTAGTACTTGTGTATGCCTTGTGCTCACATGTTTTAGCTGATGTTGTAGGCTTTGTTTTTCAGCCACACCAATGTACCGACTACATTTTGCATGAATCCTTTGCAGAGAGATTGGGGGGGGGGGGGGGGGGCGCGCGCGCTATCGCCTGTCCTAAACTGCTGAGACTTAAGTGGGTTGGGGTTTAGTTCACATTGTGTGCAGTTTTGGTGTGCTTTCCTAATGAAAGTGCAGTTTTAGAAAATTAAAATTATTACTATGAGAGGAAAGTGATTAGATATAAGGTATTTTTGAAGATTTAAAGTCTTTAGGTTGTGTTGACATCTTGCATTTTTACCACAATTTTGTAGGGTTTGTATAGTGTTTTAGTCATGCGTTTGCCATGATTTTCCAAAATCACAGTATCATTATGCATTCTTACACAGTCTTATTAACAGAAACATGAAAACAATCCAAATGGAGCATAATGTAATATTTATAGAAAAAATGAGAAGTTTAATGGTTTTGTGCACATTTAAAACCTCTCATAATTTGCCATTGAGGTATCAGAAGATGTTACAATGAGCTGAGACCCCATTGTTCTAGTGATCAATGAAGTTCTCTGCATCTTTGTCTACAGATATTCATTGTTCACATACCCTTCAAATATTTTTGCTTAGAGATGCTTTGAATGTATTGAGATAATCTTTACATGTTTTTAATGTTTATATCTATTCTTCAGGTCGCCTGGAGTTAAAAGAAGACAACGTTGAGAGTCTCCTGTCCACTGCCTGTCTACTGCAGTTATCTCAAGTAGTTGAGGCTTGCTGTAGTTTCTTAATGAAGCAGCTTCACCCCTCCAACTGCTTGGGTATCCGTTCTTTTGCTGATGCTCAGGGATGTGCAGATTTACATAAGATGGCTCATAGTTACACAATGGTGAGTGTCCGTAGAATTTACAAAAGCACTAATACACAGATCACAAGCCAAAATGTAAATATTATCCTTGACTCTATCTAGCTCATAGTGTCATATGTAGAAGCATCATTGAGGGCTTTCCATCTGCATGTGTTTTTCCATGTGAGAAACTCAAGTATTTCTTTGCTTTATAGTTGTCCACAATCCACCTTGACAGTAAATAGTGGATCCCTTACCTTTTAGCAAAGCCCTTTATTAGGCTGTCCGAACCAAATTAAAGGAGTAGTGCAGTGAAAAATAACCTATCCCCTATCCAAAGGATAGAGGATTAGTTTGTGGGGGATCCGACTGCTGGGACCCCCTTTGATCTCCTAACCGGGGCCCTGGCAGTCTGGCGGAAGCGGCCGTTCCAACCTGTGCTCCGTGCGGGGGTCGGCGCGCCCCCTTCCAGCAGATTGCCAGGGCCCCGTTCAGGAGATCGCGGGGGGGTCCCAGTGGTCGGACCCACCGAGATCTATAACTTAATCTATAACTTATTCCCTATCCTTTGGAAAGGGGATGTTATTTTTCACCACAGAACTCCTTTAAGGTTGGTGGAGGGAAACCCATTGTTCAGGACCTCAACCAATCAGCAGGATGTGGCTAAAAATGGCACTTCTCTCTGTCTCCAAGCATTATATGGGAAGCCAAGTGGTTTGAGTGGGTACCATGGAATTATTTTTTTCTCTGGTGATGGTGCTGCAGGATAAATAAAGGGGTACTTTTCTTATTATTATTTTATTTATTTATATGACACCCTTGGTTCCAGGGCACTTTACATATGGTTAAGGTTACAATACATAACACTTACATGGGAACATTGAGCTTTACACAGATTAACTTGCCGACTGACATAGATGGGGAAAGGGCCCTGCCCGCAAGGGCTTACAATCTGCAAGGAGAGGGGAAGGAAACGGTAGGTGAGGGGTACAGCAAGTCATCTGTGGGCAGGTGGTAAAGGAGCCATTAGTAGTGCAGTGGCAGAAGGATTATTGAAGGTGGTAGGCTTGCTTGAGTAGATGGGTCTTCAGGTTACTTTTGAAGGTCTTGATGGTGGGTGAGAGCTGGATGTGCCAGGGTAGCGAGTTCCAGTGTGTAGAGAAAGCTCAAGAGAAGTCTTGGAGACGGTCATGTGAAATGCGGACCAGGGGGGAGCATAGGTGGACGTTTTGAGATGATCGGAGATTACTTCCAGGGCGCTATAGAGAGATGTATGGAGGGGACAGGTTGTAGATGGCCTTATATGTAATGGTGAACAGTTTAAATTGAATTCGTTGGACAACAAGTAGCCAGTGAAGGGATTGGCACAGGAGAGAGGTAGACTAGATGAGGAGAGGAAAAAAAATGTTTTCAAATCAACGAGTGCCAGAAAGTTTTATATAGATTTGCAAATTGCGTGTATTTAAAAATCTGAAGCTTTTTAGTACTTATCAGCTATTGTTTGCTCAAGAGGAAGCTGTGTATTTATTTCCAGACTGACCACAGGGCTCTCTGCTGCCACCTCTGGACAGTTCCAAGATTTATACCACTTTCTCTGGAGTATATAGCAGCTCATAAGTACTGGAAGGCTTCAGATTTTTACATTAAATTCATTTGAAAGCCTAATTTTCCTCCAGAATACCCCCTTTAAAGGTTCTTTCACAGATAACATGTGATCTCTGGTAGTTCCAGAAGCTGGACACCTTGTGATTTTATCTTATTCTTACAAAAAAGTGAATGTCAAATTTTAGAAAAAGGAGTTAATTTGGCATTACAGCTTAGCTCCATTTGCTTTAATGGAATTGAGCTGCAAACCCACATCCAACCTGCAGACAAATGTGGTGCAGTTTTTTCTTTCTTTCTAATGCTGGATAATCCATTTAGGGTAGGATCACATAGCGTATTTGAAGCATCAGATGCGCTGCTGGCAGTCAGAGCGACTGCAGAATGAGCTCCCTGCTGCCGCTGTGTAGCTCTGTGTGTATGCTCGTGACTGCCGGACATTCGGACACACAGAGCTGCAAGGAGCAGGGAGTTTGCTTTGCAGTCGCTCTGTGACTTCCGTCAGCGCATCCACAGCATCAAATACACTGAAGATGCGCTGTGTGTTACCCTACCCTTGAAGAGGATGTCAGAAAATGATCTATTGTTAAGAGTATGGACAAATGAAATGCAGTGTTTTACTATTGCGTTGTGTTATTTATATATATATATAAAAATATAACAAGAAGTGTAAGTTTGCATGGATCATGCTCACAAAACTCTGCATGGAATCAAAAAGTCAACTACAGGCAGAAGGTTACATGTGGCTGCGGTAAAGTGTACCTCCAAACTGCTGTGTGAGCTGCAGGATGGATGCTCCCATAATAATGTGCAGAAAATAGAATAATAAAAAAAAAAAATTTAAAAATGTGAAAATAAGAATATGTATTCGTATTTTTTTTTATTTATTTATTTTTTTTGTCATAAAAATCTAGGCAAGTAATGAATAATCCATCACCTATACCAGTGGTCTCCAAACGTTGGACCTCCAGATGTTGCAAAACTACCACTCCCAGCATTCCTGGACAGCTGTTGGCTGTCCAGGCATGCTGGGAGTTGTAGTTTTGCAACATCTAGAGGTCTAACGTTTGGAGACCACTGGTCTACCAAGGCCTGATCATGCAGGATCAGGAGAATTCCAAAAATGTGTTTTTTGAGATAACATCTTATGTTTTTAGACAAGTGATGTACAGAAAATTTATGCAGTGACAAATATAATTATAATGCACTTTTTTTTTTTTTCATTGAAGCACATGTTTCCATGGGAACCATAATGTACATAACAAACATATATTTAGTCATTCCTATTTCTGGAGCAATTGCTTCACATGTGTAGGCACTGTACACTTTCAGCTGGGTTTTGATGGCGATAGGGTAGTTCCCATTGTTCATGTTGATATTGACAAGCCACCTGCTCAGCTATTCTTCCATTTGGGAATAGTCAAGAGAATGAATTGGATCTGCTACTGCCAGAACTTCTGAGATGGCAAACTGTTCCGGAAATAAGCATGGAAAGTATTCGAACTGGCTGGTCCCTATGGAACACTATGCTCCTGGCATGGAACGCTCATTCTGTCCATCTGTGAAACTAGCAGGCTGTGCAGACGTACAGTAATACTAGGCTTAAAAAAAAGCCATAACTACTACTTTTTATTATTTTTTTTTATTTTTTTTTATCACAATGGGGCACATTTATCATTGTTGTCTTTGGAAGGTGAGTTTAGAATTTTTTTTTAATTTTTTTTTTTTTTGCTTATGTGCAACACATATTAAAATATACTATCATTTCAATAATGTAGTAAATAAATATATAATATATACTAATGGTTAGTAAACAGTTGCCCACAGATAAACCAGACTCCGCTACTTATAGATAGAATTTAGTGACTGCACCATCCGGCGTCCAGTATTCTGATGAAGCTCTTGCAGATATTCTGCTCAAACGGTTATAAGATAACTAGTTTTCCTGCAGTATCTCGCTAAGTCCACATGCCCTGACTAGTTCAACGTATCAGAGAAAACACAAACAGTGAATATTCCATGTGTGATAGAATGGATGTTGCAGCAAATAGTTCGTTGTATTGCAGCATACGGTACACTGTACTTCTCACCTACAGTGCCCCAGTCTCAGTGGTACAGGCCTGGCAGGACCAATGTAGGTCCGAAGCGGCTTGCGGAGCAAAAGAGCTTTATGCTGGAAGGTCTTGGACCTGGTAAGCTGGAGCAGCATCTGATGTCAGGCTAGTATCCGTCCGCATTCAGGTGGAAGCAAGGCGGAGGACCCAATCAGGTATAGCAGAGCTCTCGATCCGATGTAGCAGAGCGCTGGAGTGAAAAGCTGTGGCGGAGTTGGTGATTCGGGTGTCACAATGGCACAGTGTGGAGACGTCTTTGGTGCTCATTCAGACTTGGCTATCAGGCTTGGCTAGATGCGTTTCAGGGTGCTAACTGCATAAATTGCTGACCCCCTCCTCAGTAGGCCTATACCGTACATTTTCTGCTGTGTTAACGCGGCCTAGGGGTTCTACGGCAACTTTTGGTTGTAGAAAAGACACTCTGACAGTCACGCAACTTCATTTGGTGGTGGGAGGGGGGGGGGTGGGAGTCTTGCTTCGATTGCAAAAATGGTGATATGAATGGTCTCTTCTCCGCTACAGAAAAAAAATTATGCAAGGCATGCAGTTATACGGCAGTCCGCACACAGCACATAGGCGCACTTACCTAAGATGTATTTTTATTTTTTTTTTAAAGCATGGGTACTTTCTGTTTCTGGATTGAAAGAATTGGCTTAAGAATAAGGGTTTCACATTGTAACAGCCCTATGCTTGTCCATAGACTGTGTCTAATTTTGCAGTACAGGTAGACCATTCTACTCCTAGACAGCCTGAAGACTTTCAGGACCTTCTGGAAGTTTGGCTGATACATTTCTAATGTGTATGGGGACCACTATCACCAGATTTTATATATAGTATATGTGGCGGCAACTGGGTGTTAGTAGACATACCTGATCACTTCGTGACACCAGGGCACCGTTTATCCAAACCACGGCCCAAAGGTAGGAGATAGTCTTCCTGGGCCAGACATGATGAGACAATATTACGGTTAAAGGGGTATTCCAGGCAAAACCTTTTTTTAAATATATCAACTGGCTCTGGAAAGTTAAACAGATTTGTAAATTACTTCTATTAAAAAATCTTAATCCTTCCAATAGTTATTAGCTTCTGAAGTTTTCTAACTGCTCAATGATGATGTCACGTCCCGGGAGCTGTGCATGATGGGAAAATATCCCCATAGGAACAGCACAGCTCCCGGGCTGTGAGTCATCAGAGAGCAGTTAGACAGAAAACAACAACTCAACTTCAGAAGCTAATAACTATTGGAAGGATTAAGATTTTTTAATAGAAGTAATTTACAAATCTGTTTAACTTTCCGGAGCCAATTGATATATAAAAAAAAGTTTTGGCCTGGAATACCACTTTAACTGTTTTACGGAGCTTGTGAAGTTGGTATAACACAATCAGCTGGCCTTAGTGCAGCGTACCCCTTGTGAGCCATGTTGCCGTTCTGAGACTTGTGGTGCTTTTCACCAGACGGAATAGTAGAATTTGTGGTTCTAGTATCTAGGGTCCTTCCAAGTCATTGTAGACTATTCTGCAGGGGCATGTAATCCTCCTGCTAGTGACACTTGTAGGATGACCAGTAGTAAACTTAAAACTGAAGTAGGCCTCTGCTTAGGACCCACGACACAGCACATCTGAGCTTAGCTGTTGCTCAGGAGCCTGGATGGAACTAGACAGGCTAATGTTCAGTACTAGACTGACTAACTCCTCCCCTGTACCTCACTACACAAAGGGGACTTTTGGGGTCTCATTGGTCTCACTGCTCACATTTTTAAAGGCACAGTAATATATTAAACTTACATGGAACCATAATATTCACATAATTGATGTTCTTTAAAAGGAACATCAGTGGGCCCAACACCCTGTGCTGCCAGAGTCAGTCCACAACCACGGGACAGCCACTTGTGCTGGGACATCACATATATAGTATAGTACCTCTCAGCATGTTGTTTCTCTGTCCCACAAACAGTGTGCCTACCAAATGATTTAAAGAGATTCTCCGGCCCTAAGATATCTTATCCCCTATCCAAACGATAGGGGATAAGATGCCTGATCATGGGGGTCCCGCCGTTGGGGACCCCCGCAATTTTCATGCAGCACCCCGCTATCATTAGCCTCCGGGGCGAACATCACTCCAGGTCTGATGAACCACGATCACTGGGTCGGAGTATCATGACGTCACGACTCCGCCCCACGTGACGTCATGCTCCGCCCCCTCAATGCAAGCCTATGGGAGGGGGACCTCTGCGATCAGGCATTTTATCTCCTATCCTTTGGATAGAGGGATAAGATGTCTTAGGGCCGGAGTACCCCTTTAAGTCTGACTATGTCAGAGGTCATGTGACTCTTTCTTTGGTTTTGAAGGAAAATGGTCACCCGTTCACCCGCACTATAACCTGATACACCGGGTTATAGTGCGGGTGAACAGAAGACCGATGCGGGGTCTCGGACTGCTATACCTACCTGCAGTCCGCAGCCCTGATCCTCCAAAGGTCCCCCTCTTCCAGCGCTGACTTGCGCTTTGAGGCAGGCCTGCCAGCTGGATTTAAATATTCATAAGCACTGTCATGTGAGCGCTCGTGCCTACTGAGCGCTTCCGTGACCGGCACTTATGAATATTTAAATCTAGCTGGCAGGCCTGCCTCAAAGCGCAAGTCAGCGCTGGAAGAGGGGGACCTTTGGAGGATCAGGGCTGCGGACTGCAGGTAGGTATAAAAGTCCGAGACCCCGCATCGGTCTTCTGTTCACCCACACTATCCGTTATAGTGCGTATCCGGTTTTAGTGCGGGTGAACAGGTGACAGTTTTCCTTTTTAAAGAGTACTTGTCACTAGACTAAACTTTTAATATATTGTTCTTCATGTAATTATAAGACACTTTGCTATTTACTTGCTGTTAAAATTCTCAACCTTTTATATGTTTCTAATGTGATTGAAAAAATGGCCACTAGGTGGCTCTGTTCTGTTCCCTGTGCGAGTCAAACAGTTAGTTTGGTCTCCTCCCGGACTTGAAGAAGTCCAAACTCAGAAAGTGCGTGCGGGGCATGGCGAGGCATAGCTCTCACAGTCTCCAGTGATGTCATGTCTGCTGGGGAACGCCCACTTTCTCCTGCCGGGAGCTCACACAGTGTGAGCAAGTGGAATGGTATGATACAGAGCTTTTTAAAGCTTGGGGGGGGGGGGGGGAAATTAAGGGCAGAAGAGGTGTTAGGAGTAGTTAGGGAATATAATTGGAGTTAGTTTACAAAATATGGTTTGATAAAGGGTACTCTTTAAATTTAAGGGAGTTTTTAGATGTGGGTATTCCATGATTAGATCTGGTTTTGACTGAAACACATAGGATCATAGTTCTTTTGTCCATATGAGGGCATATGTTTTTAAGACACATGAATAAAGTCCAAGTTTTACTGAAGCTATCTTCTGCTGGAATACTTCTTGTGGATTTACATGTTTTAGAGTTTATTGAATTTAATTGGTAGCAGCACATTATATAGGGTAAAATAAGGATTCTCACTATGTCCGGATGTCCACCCAGGGGGCCATCCACTATAGAGGTTTAATAAACGTTTAAAAGACACACATTAACCCCTTTCATGTTAAAAGTTCAAATCACCCCCTTTTCCTATATAAAAAACATGCAAACATAATAAAAATAAACATATTTGGTATCGCTGCTTGCGTAATTGTATGACCTATTAAAATATAACATTATGTATCCCGTACGGTAAATTTTTATAATATCCCCAGAAAAAAAGTTAAAAAGCAATTAAAAAGTCAGATCAATACCAAAATGGTACCGATACAAAAAACAGATTATGGTGCAAAAAATTAGCCCTCATACAACCTGGTATGCGAAAAAAAAAAAAAATACAGGGTTAAAAAATAGCCATTAAAAAAATTCAAGAAAGTGCTGAATTTTTTTGAAATTTTAAAAACATGACGTAAACTATACAAATCTGGTATTGCTGTAATCAGGCCGGCCTAAAGTATGAAACTAACATGTTCGCTCAACCACAAGGTAAATGGTGTAGAAAAGAAAATCCACCAAATCTGCAAAATTATCTTTTACTATTTCAAGTTCACGTCACCTAATATATTTTTTGGTCCTGAGAATATGTTATTGAAATATTAAAACGGTATCATTATAGCAGGTAGTTATGGCTATTATAGGGCAAGGAGGAAAAAATTAGCGCGTAAAAGCAGAAATTGGCCCGGACAAGTGGATTGTCATGAAGGACAAGTAGATTTTGCTCCATTTTAGTCCCGTGGACAAGTAGTTTTTTATTAAATTTCCACACCCCTGCCCTGCCACCTGAGCGTCTGCGATCTTGCAGTAAATGAAAGTTTTAAAAGTGTTCTGTATGCTAATAAGCCCCAAGTAGTCATCAGGAAGTGAGGCATCCTAAAGTAGTCCTGGCATTCTGAGCTGTAATCACATCGAATGTGCTATAGAACCTGAATAGGCATGACTACAGCCCGGGACACTGTGACTACTTCAGAATGCTGCATGTCCAGGGGACTTCTTGGGGCTCATTAGTATATGGCACAGGACACTTTTAAAAGTAATTTCTTCAGGATCATGGATACTCAGGAGGACATCTGGACATGGGGAGAATCCTTATTTTACCCTATAGAACATGTTGCCAGTGGCGTTGCTAGGCTTGGTGTCACCCAGTGCGGTAGAAAATGGTGTCACCCCATACCTCCCCCCCCCCCCCCCCCTCAGTAAGTTTTTAGCCTGTTGTTACAGACACCACTGTTGTAGCGCATTTTGAGAAATTCCAGTATAATAATCAGCTATACCAGTTGCCACAGAATAGGATAGTGTTAAAGAAGTTTTCACCATTTTAAATACAGCTCCCAGAATTACTTAAAGGGGTACTCCACTGGAAAACATTTACTTTTATTTCAACTGGTGCCAGAAAGATAAACAGATTTTTAAATTACTTCTATTTAAAATCTTAATCCTTACAGTACTTATAAGCTGTTGTATTCTCCACAGGAGGTTGTGTAGTTGTTTCCAGTGTGTCCACAGTGCAATTTGCTGACACCTCTCTCCATGTTAGGAACTGTCCAGAGCAGGATAGGTTTGCTATGGGGATTTGCTCCTACTATGGACAGTTCTTGAGATGGACAGAGGTGTCAGCACAGAGCACTGTGGTCAGACAGAAAATAAATTAAAAAAGAAAAGAACTTCCTGCAAATCACTTATACAGCAGCTAATAAGTACTGGAAGGATTAAGATTTTTAAGTAGAAGTCATTTATAAATCTGTTTAACTTTGTAGAACCGGTTGATTAAAAAAATATGTTTTCCAGTAGAGTACCCCTTTATGCAGTGGTAAGGTTATGCTGGGAGTTGTAGTTTCACTCACCATTACTGTAGAACTTACAAGTGACTACAGCTCTCATAGGACATAGTGAGGAGAATACAGAATGATCAGTGACTACAGGTGACGTCTTCTCTATAGTGAGGAGAATACACAATAATATCAGTGATTACAGGTGACGTCTTCTCTATAGTGAGGAGAATACACAATGATATCAGTGACTACAGATGACGTCTTCTCTATAGTGAGGAGAATACACAATGATATCAGTGATTACAGGTGACGTCTTCTCTATAGTGAGGACAATACACAATGATATCAGTGATTACAGGTGATGTCTTCTCTATAGTGAGGAGAATACACAATGATATCAGTGATTACAGGTGATTTCTTTATAGTGAGGAGAATACACAATGATATCAGTGACTACAGGGGACGTCTTCTCTATAGTGAGGAGAATACACAATGATATCAGTGATTACAGGTGACGTCTTCTCTATAGTCTTCCCTTATCTAATTCAGATGGTACATACCGCCTGGTCCAGCTAAATCTTCTGTCTGTAGAATGTGACGCCCAGACGTCTCCTCACTATGTCAGTGCATTCTCATCCTCTATATGAAAACAAGTATTATTATAAACCTGCCAGACACTGTATCCTCTAAATATAATACTACTATACACTATACTCTCTGATTATAAACCTTCCATTCACCACTTGGCAAACTGGGCATCCACTTGGCAAATGAGGTTCAATGTGGATAAATGTAAAGTTATGCATCTGGGTACTAATAACCTGCTTGCGTCATTTGTCTTAGGGGGGATTAAACTGTCAGAGTCACTGGTAGAGAAGGATCTGGGTGTACTTGTAGATCACAGACTACAGAATAGCATGCAATGTCAGGTTGCTGCTTCCAAAGCCGGCAGGATATTGTCATGTATAAAAAGAGGCATGGACTCAAGGGACAGGGACATAATACTCCGCCTTTATAAAGCATTGGTACGGCCTCACCTGGAATATGCTGTTCAGTTTTGGTCGCCTGTTCATAAAAGGGACACTGCGGAGTTGGAAAGGGTGCAGAGACGCGCGACTAAACTAATATGGGGCATGGAACATCTTAGCTATGAGGAGCGATTAAAGGAGTTACAATTGTTTAGTCTTGAGAAGAGACGTTTAAGGGGGGATATGATAAACGTATATAAGTATATAAATGGCCCATACAAAAAATATGGAGAAAAACTGTTCCAGGTTAAACCCCCCCCAAAGGACGAGGGGGCACTCCCTCCATCTGGAGAAGAAAAGGTTTAGTCTAAAGGGGCGACGCGCCTTCTTTACCGTGAGGACTGTGAATTTATGGAACGGTCTACCTCAGGAACTGGTCACAGCAGGAACAATTAACAGCTTTAAAACAGGGTTAGATACATTCCTGGAACAAAATAACATTAATGCTTATGCAGAATTATAAAACTACATCCCTTTCCCTTATCCCCTTACACCCTTCCCTTCAATTCCCTGGTTGGACTTGATGGACGTATGTCTTTTTTCAACCATACTAACTATGTAACTATGTAACCATACCCACTGAATATAATACTACCACACATCTGTACATTCTGTATATAATACCAACACATACTGTACCCTCTGAATATAAATATGCCACATACTGTACCCCTGAATATAATACTACCACACATCTGTACATTCTGAATATAATACCAACACATACTGTACCCTCTGAATATAAATCTGCCACATACTGTACCCTCTGAATATGTCTGCCACTTACTGTACCCTCTGAATATAAATCTGCCACATACTGTACCCTCTGAATATAAACCTGGTGGTGTTGCTAGTGGATGATGGGGGTGCTAGTACTGGGGGGGGGGTGTTGCTGGAGGATGATGAGGATGCTACTGGCCATCCCCCTGGCAGTATCACCCCCATCATCCATCGGCAGGATCATCCTCCTGGCAGGAGCACCCCCATCATCCACCATCAGGATCTGCTGATGGAGGTGCTGCTGCTGGGGGGGGTTTGCTGGTGGATGATGAGGATGCTACTGCCAGGGGGGAGCATTAGGTAGGTAGCAGTTCCCCCACTTAAGGTAGGTAGCAGTTCCCCCACATTAGGTAGGTAGCAGTTTCCCCACATTAGGTAGAATAGATTCCGCACATTTGGTACCAGTTACCCCACATTAGGTAGTAATTTCCCCACATTAGATAGCACAGATTCCCCACATTAGGTAGCAGTTTTCCCACATTATTTGGCAGCTTTCGCACATTAGGTAGCAGTTTCCCCACATTAGGTAGCATAGATTTCCCACATTTGGTAGTAGTTTCCCCCCATTAGGCCGCAGGTTCCCTTGCATGTTCCCCACAATAGGTCAAAGTCTCCCCACATTAGATCGCTGGTTCAAACAAACCCCCCTTCCCCCCACACAAAAAAAACAAAAAAACACACAACATAGAGACACACACACAGATAGATAGAGAGACACACTCACAGTCAGAGAGACACACTCACAGTCAGAGAGACACACTCACAGACAGAGAGACACACACACACAGACAGTCACACACAGTCACACACAGACAGTCGCACACAGAGAGCCACATAGACAGAGATAGCGACACACACACACACAGACACACACTCAGAGAGACACACACAGACAGAAAGTCACACACAGACAGTCACACACACACAGTCACACACACACACAGAGTCGCACACACACACACAGACAGAGACACACAAACAGAGATAGAGTGAGACAGACACACACTCACCCATCCAGCGCAGCGCTCCTTCTCTCTGGGCGCTCTGCGAGTGACGTCGCGTCCTCCTGCACGGCCCTGCGGAGGCACGTCGGGCCGGCGCAACAGAAGACGTGGGGGCGCAGGCCGGTTCACTGTGCTGGTGACGGAGGGGGGGATGGAGCTACTAGTACGGAGACAGGGCAAGTGAGGACGGGGGGGGGGGAGGATTGCTGCTAGTACGGAGACAGCGCAACTGAGGACCGGGGCCGTACCTGGTGTCACCCCATCAGGGTGGTGTCACCTGGTGCGGGCCGCACCCCCCCGCACCCTGGTCGCAACGCCACTGGTTGCCACCAGTTATTTAAGGTAAAATCTGGTGACAGGTTCCCTTTTACTAATCTAATTTTCATTGCCAATTCCAAACAATTAGTATATCCATCCGGTAGAGGACTTGTAATTAAACCCTTACTTTTATTTTCAGGATCATTTCTTGGAAGTAATAAGAAATCAAGAGTTCCTATTGTTGCCAGGGACAGAAATAGCTAAACTACTAGCAAGTGATGATATGAACATTCCAAATGAAGAAACCATTCTCAATGCCCTGCTTACCTGGGTCCGGCATGATGTGGAAGAAAGAAGAAGAGAACTAAGTAAACTGTTGGCGTATATCCGCCTCCCTCTGTTGGCACCCCAGGTAAAAAGATTATCATAAAAGCATGTTAAATAGATATTGTAAACTGATTTCTGTCTAAAGCCATAACATATTAAAGGGGTACTCCGGCGCTTAGAGCTCTTATCCCCTATCCAAAGGATAGGGGATAAAATGCCTGATTGCGGGGGTCCCGGCGTTGGGAACCCCCGTGATCTTGCTTGCAGCACCCCAGTTAAAATCAGTCCCCAGAGAATGTTCGCTCCGGGTCTGATTACCGGCGACCACAGGGCCGGCGGCATGCGACGTCACGCCTCCGCCCCGTGTGACGTCATGCTCCGCCCCTCAATGCAAGCCTATGGGAGGGGGCATCATTTCCCCCCTCCCATAGGCTTGCATTGAGGGGCGGAGCGTCACACCCCCTCCCATAGGCTTGCATTGAGGGACGGAGCATGATGTCACACGGGGCCGGAGGCGTGATGTCACACGCCGCCGGCCCTGTGGTCGCCGGTAATCAGACCCGGAGCGAACATGAGAACTGGGTGCGGCATGCAAGATCACGGGGGTCCCCAGCGCCGAGATCCCCGCCATCAGGCATTTTATCCCCTATCCAAAGGATGTCTAGGCGCCGGAGTACCCCTTTAAACTGTTAAATGTAAAGTTTGAAATTGATAAGTATGAAGAAGCAAATACACTCACAGGCCACTTTATTAGGTACACCTTACTAGTACCAGGTTGTCCCCCCTTTTTCCTTCATTTTCAATGACCTAGTTTTACAAAGTGCTTGAAACATTCCTCTGAGTTTTTGGTCCATATAAACATGATGACATCACACAGTTACTGCAGATTTGTCGTCTGCACATCTCCCATTCCATGACATCCCAAAGGTGCTCTATTGGATTGACATCTGATGGAATGCAATGTGAGGTGACTGTGGAGGCCATTGGAGTGCAGTGAACTTATTGTCACTGGAAACCAGTTTGAGATGATGTGAACTTATCGACACAGTGTATTATCCTGCTGGAAGTAGCCATTAGAAGATGGGTACACTATGGCAATGGACATGGTCACCAACAATACCCAGGCTGTCACATTTAAATAATAGATAATGCAAGTTATTTTCAGCTCACCTCCCTTTGGTCTTGCACTGATCCAAGCTTGGCCACGCTTCATACGAGTAAGTAGAAAAAAGTAGGTAGGCGATCCAGCAATTCCGTATTTTAATTATTTATTATACGAAATTGCTGGATCGCCTACCTACTTTTTTTTTTTACTTACACATTTAAATAATGCTCAGTTGGTACTAAGGGGCCCAAACTGTGCTAAGAAAATGTCCCCAACATGATTACACCACCACCAGCCTGAACCGTTGATACAAGGCAGGATGGATACATGTTTACACCAAATTCTGACCCTGACATCTAAATGTCACAGCTGGAATGGAGACTCATCAGAACAGGCAACGTTCTTCCATTGCCCAATTTTGGTGAACCTGAGAAAATCATATCCTCAGTTTCCTGTTTGTAGCTGAGAAGAGTGTCACCAGGTGTGGTCTTCCTGCTGCTGTAGCCCATCTGCTTCAAGGTTCACTGTGTTGTGCATTTAGAGATTATATGCTTCATACCTTAGTTGTAATGAAAGGTTATTTGGTTCAAGATGACAGAAAGGCATCAGTAACACCTTCCCCTCTGACATCAACAAGGCATTTTCATCTATTGAAGTGCCGCTCACTGGATATTTTCTCTTTCTTGGACCATTCTCTGTAAACCCTAGAGATGGTTGTACATGAAAATCCCAGTAGATCAGCAGTTTCTGAAATTCTTAGACCAGCTTGACTGTAACCAACAACCATACCATGTACGAAGTTACAGTGACCCCCCCGACCTACGATGGCCCTGACATACGATAATTTCAACATGCGATGGCCTCTCAGAGGCAGCATCAACATATGATGCTTTTGTATGTTGGGGCCATCGCATAAACGGCTATCCGGCAGCGCACACTTCTTCAGCTGCCACCGGATAGCCGTTTACAGTGCCCTGTGTGGTCCGCTGACGATCACTTACTTGTCCTCGGGGCTCCGGCGCATCCTCTTCGGGATCCCCTCCATCGTCTGCGCTCTCCATCGTTGTCATCACGTCGTCCGTCATCCAATAGGAGCAGCATGCGTAGCGACGTGATGGCGGCGACAGAGCGGTGACGGAGAGCGAGGATGCCAGGGAAGCAGAGGACACCCCGGGGACGCGGCGACAGCGAAGGAAGGAGACATCCAGGGCAGTGGTGACGAGCAGTGACCGTCCGGAGCGGCGGGGACAAGTGAGTACAACTTCCTATGCCAGTGGTCTTCAACCTGCGGACCTCCAGATGTTGCAAAACTACAACTCCCAGCATGCCCGGACAGCCAACGGCTGTCCGGGCATGCTGGGTGTTGTAGTTTTGCAACATCTGGAGGTCCTCAGGTTGTAGACCACTGTCCTATACTTTACATTGCACGTATCCCTCAACATACGATGTTTTCAACAAACGATGGTTCGTTTGGAATGGGTTACCATCATATGTTGAGGGACCACTGTACTTAAATCTCCATTTTTCCCATACCCTTTCTTCCTCATTCTGATTCTCTGTTTGAACTTTAGTATGTTGTCTTGACCACATCTACATAAATGCCTAAATGCTGGAGTACATTTCCCTAGAACTGTTTGTAGCATTTTTCTTTTTACCGACTGGAAATAAGCGACAACTGGCTGTGGCCTGTCCCCTTGTCAGTGAGACATGTCCCATCAGCAACCCCAGTCTAAGGCCGTGTTCACACAGGTTTTTTTTTTATTTTTTTTTTATTCATTTCTGAGCCATGGGGAAGAAATAGATTGGGCTAAACAGAGGTCAAAACTTGGGTCAGGTCTGCAGCATTGAAAGGGAACATCTTCAGCAGAAATCTGAAGGGTATGCCTCCGACTTCTGTCAGGATTCAACAATTTTTTTACATTGGAAAATATTGTGTGAACATACCCTAATACAGCATAAAACCTGTCCAGAGGAAAAGTTGTCCAGTTGCCCATAGCAACCAATCAGATCGCTTCTTTCATTTTTAACAAGGCCTCTGCAAAATGAAAGAAGCGATCTGATTGGTTGCTTTGGGCAACTCAGCAACTTTTCCTCTGGACGGGTTTTGATAAATCTCCCCCATTGAGGATTGGGTATTTTGATATATACTTGCATATTCTGCTGACACTACATGTGCATTGTGAGCAGTAATATCGCTTATATTTCCGTATTGGACGTACTTATGTTCACAAGAAGCGTTCCTGAGAGCCAGAAAGAAAATAGATATATCAAAAGCTGACATTAATTGTATTCATGGCCGACATCATTCAGCAGCAGAGCCGTCTAAATAAAGCTGGGAAAATATGAGCATTCAAGACCCGAGAGTGATGTCTGAATAAATAATGTGTCAGCCATGGTTCACACTGGTTATAAGGCAGAGAGACGTATTGATGATTTAGAAGTGATGTCAATAGAGGGCATTACTAAATGGCTATGTGTTCAGTTTTCAGGCCATTGGTTGGAAACATAAAAATAACAATCTGATTGTAATATGTAACGTGAACATTGCCAAACAAGTCTTTTTTTGGTTCGGTAGTTTTTATTAAAGGGGTACTCCGGCCCTAAGACATCTTATCCCCTATCCAAAGAAGGGGCAAAGATTTAAAAGTAATATCAGGAAGTATTACTTTACTGAGAGAGTAGTGGATGCATGGAATAGCCTTCCTGCAGAAGTGGTAGCTGCAAATACAGTGAAGGAGTTTAAAGGGGAATGCCGGCGAAAAACTTTATTATTATTTATTTTATTTTTTTTAAATCAACTGGTGCCAGAAAGTTAAACAGATTTGTAAATGACTTCTATTAAAAAATCTTAATCCTTCCTGTACTTATTAGCTGCTGAATACTACAGTGGAAATTCTTTTCCGTTTGAATCACAGAGCTGTCTGCTGACATCATGAGCACAGTGCTCTCTGCTGACATCTCTGTCCATTTTAGGAACTGTCCAGGGTAAAAGGAAATCCCCCATAGCAAACATATGCTGTTCGGGACAGTTCATAAATAATGGACAGAGATGTCAGCAGAGAGCGCTGTGGTCATGATGTCAGCAGAGAGCTCTGTGTTTCAAGAAGAAAATAATTTCTGCTGTAATATTCAGCAGCTGATAAGTACAGGAAGGATTTTTTAATAGAAGTAATTTATAAATCTGTTTAACTTTCCGGCACCAGTTGATAAAAAAAAAATAATAATTTTCACCGGAGTACCCCTTTAATCTCATAAGGACCAGGCACGTATGAGTACGTCCCTGCACCCTGGGTCTTAAGGACCAGGCACGTACTCATACGTCCGTGGGAATTTCAGTCCCTGCCGCGCACCTAAAGGGTTAAAACGCTGATATCGATCAGCAGTCACCCCGTGCAAATGCCAAGGGGGTCATCAGACCCCCCCCCCCCCCCCCCCATGTCGGCGATCATCGCAATTCGCAAGTGAATTCACACTTGCGATTTGCGCAATTCTGGGTCATTACGGGTCTATGATGACCCGGTGACCCGGAATATAAGAGGGATCGCGGGTGTCTAAGACACCCACAATCCCCCTGAAGAGATAGGAGTGAGGTGGCAGGGGTGCCACCCCTCCTATCCCTGCTATTGGTGGTCTAGACTCGACAACCAGTAGCAGATCGGGGGCGGGGGGCAGAACGGGGAAACGAAGGGGACCGGCGCCGGAGTCCACTTACCGATCTGCGGAGGCTGCGGGCGACGATCGGCGTCGGAGATCGACGGGCGGCGATGTCGTGAGGCTGGCTCCCTGGATCCGATGGAAGCCAGTAAGTTGCCTAGCAACATCTGGAGGGCTGCAGTCCGAGACCACTATATAGTTGTCTCTATACTGTAGCACTCCAGATGTTGCAAAACTACAACTCCCAGAATGCCCAGACAGCTGTTTGGGCATGCTGGGAGTTGTAGTTTTGCAACAACTGGAGGGCTACAGTTTGAGACCACTATATGGTAGTCTCTGAACTATAGCCCTCCAGATCTTGCAAAACTACAACTCCTAGCATGCCCACACAACTGTTTGCTGTCTGGGCAAGCTGGGATTTGTAGTTTTGCAGCATCTGGAGGGCCACCGTTTGCAGTGGTCTCTATACTGTATCATAACTACATCTCCCAGCATGCCCTTCGGTGATCAGTACATGCTGGGAGTTGTAGTTTTGCAACAGCTGGAGGCACACTGGTTGGAAAACCTTCAGTTAGGTTCTGTTATCTAACTGAAGGTTTTCCAACCAGTGTGACTCCAGCTGTTGCAAAAGTACAACTCCCAGCCTGCATGGTCTGTCAGTACATGCTGGGAGTTGTAGTTTTGAAACAGCTGGAGGTTTGCCCCCCCATGTGAACGTACAGGGTACATTCACACGGGCAGGCTTACAGTAAGTTTTCTGCTTCAAGTATGAGCTGCGGCAAATTTTTCGCCGCAGCGCAAACTCCTAGCAGGGAACTCACTGTAAACCTCCGCCAGTGTGAATGAACCCTAAAAACACTACACTACACTAACACATAATAAAGGGTAAAACACTACATATACACCCCTTACACTGTCTCCCCCCCCCCCCCCCCCCAGTTGGATGGGAAAATGAAAAAAAAAAAAAAAATTCACTAAAATGCTGGTGTTACCCTAAATTTTTCATTTTCACAAGGGAAAATAGGAAAAAAAACCACAAAATTTGTAACCCCATTTCTTCTGAGTAAGACAATACCCCAAATGTGGATGTAAAGTGCTCGGCGAGCGAACTACAATGCTCAGAAGAGGGGGTGCGCCATTGGGATTTTGAAGAGAAAATGTGTCCGGAATTGAAGGCCACGTGTGTTTACAAAGCCCCCGTAGTGCCAGAACAATGGACCCCCCAACATGTGACCCCATTTTGGAAACTACACCCCTCACGTAATGTAATAAGGGGTACAGTGAGCATTTACACCCCACAGGTGTCTGACAGATTTTTGGAACAGTGGTCCGTGAAAATGAAAAATGTAATTTTTCATTTGCTCAGCCCACTGTTCCAAAGATCTTTCAAATGCCAGTGGGGTGTAAATACTCACTGCACCCCTTATTAAATTCTGTGAGGGGTGTAGTTTCCAAAATGGGGGTCACATGTGGGGGTCCACTGTTCTGGCACCACGGGGGGCTTTGTAAACGCACATGGCCACTGACTACCATTCCAAACAAATTCACTCTTCAAAAGCTCAATGGTGCTCCTCCTCTTCTGAGCACTGTAGTTCGACCGCAGGGCACTTGATGTCCACACATGGGGTATTTCCATACTCAGAAGAAATGGGGTTACAAATGTTGGGAGGTATTTTCTACTATTAACCCTTGCAAAAATGTGAAATTTGGGGGGAAACTAATTTTTGTAATTTTTTTTTTTTTTTTTTACATATGCGAAAGTCATGAAACCCCTGTGGGGTATTAAAGGGGTATTCCAGGCCAAAACGTTTTTTTATATATCAACTGGCTCCAGAAAGTTAAACAGATTTGTAAATGACTTCTATTAAAAAATCTTAATCCTTCCAATAGTTATTAGCTTCTGAAGTTGAGTTGTTGTTTTCTGTCTAACTGCTCTCTGATGACTCACGTCCCGGGAGCTGTGCAGTTCCTATGGGGATATTCTCCCATCATGCACAGCTCCCGGGACGTGACATCATCATTGAGCAGTTAGACAGAAAACTTCAGAAGCTAATAACTATTGGAAGGATTAAGATTTTTTAATAGAAGTAATTTACAAATCTGTTTAACTTTCCGGAGCCAGTTGATATATATAAAAAAAAGGTTTTGCCTGGAATACCCCTTTAAGGCTCACTTTATTCCTTGTTATGTTCCTCAAGGGGTCTAGTTTCCAAAATGGTATGCCATGTGGTTTTATTTTTTTGCTGTTCTGACCAAAATTTGCTCTCAAAAAGCCAAATATGACTCCTTCTCTGCTGAGCATTGTAGTTCGCCCATAGTGCACTTCAGGTCAACTTATGGGGTACCTCCATACTCAGAAGAGATGGGGTTACAAATTTTGGCAGGTATTTTCTGCTATTAACCCTTGCAAAAATTTAAGTATTAAGGCTCACTTTATTCCTTGTTACATTCCTCAAGGGGTCTAGTTTCCAAAATGGTATGCCATGTGTTTTTTTTTTTGCTGTTCTGGCACCATAGGGGCTTCCTAAATGCAACATGCCCCCCAAAAACCATTTCAGAAAAACGTACTCTGCAAAATCCCTTTGTCTCTCCTTCGCTTCTGAGCCCTTTACTGTGCCCGCCGAACACTTTACATAGACATATGAGGTATGTCCTTACTCGAGAGAAATTGGGCTACAAAGATAAGTATACATTTTCTCCTTTTACCACTTGTAAAAATTCAAAAATTGGGTCTACAAGAACATGCGAGTGTAAAAAATGAAGATTGTGAATTTTCTCCTTCACTTTGCTGCTATTCCTGGGAAACACCTAAAGGGTTAAAATGCTGACTGAATGTCATTTTGAATACTTTGGGGGGTGCAGTTTTTATAATGGGGTCTTTTATGGGGTATTTCTGATATGAAGACCCTTCAAATCCACTTCAAACCTGAACTGGTCCCTGTAAAATAGTGAGTTTGAAAATTTTGTGAAAAATTGGAAAATTGCTGCTGAACTTTGAAGCCCTCTGGTGTCTTCCAAAAGTAAAAACTTGTCAATTTTATGATGCAAATATAAAGTAGACATATTGTATATGTGAATAAAAAAAAATTATTTGGAATATCCATTTTCCTTACAAGCAGAGAGCTTCAAAGTTAGAAAAATGCTAAATTTTAAATTTTTTCATAAAATTTGGGGATTTTTCACCAAGAAAGGATGCAAGTTACCACAAAAATTTACCACCATGTTAAAGTAGAATATGTCACGAAAAAACAATCTCTGAATCAGAATAACTGAAAGCATTCCAGAGTTATTAATGTTTAAAGTGACAGTGGTCAGATGTTCAAAAAACGCTCTGGTCCTAAGGTGTAAAATGGCCTGGTCCTTAAGGGGTTAAGCATGCATGGGATAAGCATAATGCTATCCTTAGGTAGCCAGGGACTATTGATAGGATTCAGATTATTGGGCAGACTAGATGGACCAAATGGTTCTTATCTGCTGACACATTTTATGTTTCTATGAAAACCCTTCCCAGGCTATGACAATGCCACCACAGGCCTGATGAGTTTGTATTACTTTACCACTGTTGTACTGCTGGCTAGTTGTTCCACTGTGGTAAATCATTGATGAAATATCAAATGTGCCACCCGATGCTCACCTTTTGGACCAACCACGTGGCCTGCCTCTATATTATCTTCTATCAAATGTCTGTCCATGGTTCATCCAGTCTTGTTACTCTTGATACAGTGGCTCAGGAACAACCAACAAGTGTGGCTATTACAGAAATACCATCATTATACCTCCAGGACCCAAGAATCTGCCTGTGGTCAAAGACCTACATCGCCATGTTTACCCATGACTAGTGAATGTTGCCTTCTGCTGTGCAGAGGAGAGGTCAATACTTTATCTGAGAGCCGATCATGATATGGCCACCACGTGGTGTTGCATTATTGGACACAAGATGTCAGACGCCAACTGTTCCTGCTGCGGTCATTGTTCAGTGTATATCTAGAAGAAACCTTTTGTCTATGAAAGTTGTGTCTGCTACCTGGCTGGCACCAGCTGAAACTACAGCTCTCCTCTGCTGTTGAAGTAGCAAAGGGAGGAGACCACCAGAGGCTGCAGAGTGTGATTGTAGCCTTAGAAGTAGATATTCCCTTTTTTTTTTTTTTTTTTTTTTTACAGAAAGCAAGGTAAACCTCAGACTACTCAGGGGTACTACTGCTGCTAGACCTATAACTCAGTACTTGTCAACACGGAAGGTGGAACCCTGTCTCTAGTTCTTTAATACTATGCTGGATAGTGAAAGTCCTCGAAGTTTAATAAAATTGAATGCTTACTATATCTTTCTATGGTAGCACAAACAGCAGAACTTGAATGAACCTTGGCTCCTAGTAATACCAGGTGCTTTCCACTCAATACTTTATGGAAGAAACCAAATGGATCTGCTGAACTTGGCTCCAATAAAATAGGCTTAGATTAGAGATCCAGATGCACCTTCCCACTAGTTTCAGCACTTATTATTATACTATACACTTTATTATTAGGGGCTAGATTTTATTTGTGTAGAGTGGTAAGAAAAATGACAGGAGTTGAACTGTAAAGCATTTAGAGTGAAGATTCATCGTTGTATCGTGTACCACAAACTTCTGATTGGATTGACATAAAGAAAGATTAGCCATAAGGCCTCCTTGGAAAAATTGTGAGGCAAGTGCTCACGTTCTTGCAAAATTCCCCTCCAATAGTCTCGCAATAATGTTTCTCTAAGGACAAAGAAAGGCATGTCATTGGCTGCTTTAACCTAAATTAAAGCGTACCTTTCAGATCCCACAAAAAAAAAAAAAAAAACTGTTATATGTTTCTCAGTACCTCATCCTGATCATGTTCATGTAATTTTTATGTCTCTGTCACCGATATTTCACAAAAAAAGGCATATTACAGCTGCCCAATGTCTTTTCCAACTTGTCAGAGGGAGGGGGCGTGTCCCTCTCTTGCCTCTACTGTGATTACTCCTCCCCCTCCCTCACTCAGCCTGGCAGCCCTGCTCTGTAACCCTTTGCTCTATGCTGTACACACACACACACATGCAATGATTATTGGAGATTGCCTGTACTCTACCACCAAAGACAATATAGTGAGTGTATAACTTAGATCTTCCTGTGTCATTCATGTGTGTCATCCTTAGGCAGTCCTGTAATGCTGGGACTTGTTGTTTCGGAATAGTTTGAAGTACTGCTTGGATAAATCTTTTTTGCAGGAGTGTTGCCTTACTTCTGCAACCTTGTCAATCAGCCATCTCGGGTCCATGACCCTTAGACATGCTCATGCTGCTGTGGGACTCTTCAGCGTCCCAGGAGGTATGGCAACCCCTAGTGGTGGGATTTTCAAAGTCAGTTTTCTTTAAATGTTTGTTTTGCCAAGATTGTACATCTTGGCAAAGCAAAAATGTTTCTAATATACTTCTGGGTAACATCTTGTAGGGTTGCTGCTTGTCACATGTTGGGATTAGTTAAATGGGCACTTTTAGGTATAAAAACTTTTTATATGTTGTACACACGGGGCGTACCTAGAGCATTTGGCACCCAGGGCGGACCCTTTGTTTGGCACCCCCTACACACACACACACACACACCCCTTAATTACACCCCCTCCCTCCCCCCAGGGGCGGACTGACAACACTCGGGGCCCCCGGACCAAAAAAAAAGGCAAGGGCCCCTGCTAGGCTCTGCAGCTCGTCAATCTTCTGCCATGCTCCTATTCCACCCAAATCCCACACACAATAAATTAAAAATTTATATATGTAAGAAACACTTTAACGTAAGTAAATTTCCATGACCAGTAATACTGGTATACAAGGAGTAAATATATACCACCACACAATAATTGGATAATACCGCCATACTGTACTGAATGAAACCACTATACACAGACCAGTATACTATAAAGGATCTGTATACAATATAAGTGATTATATACAGGACCATATGGTGGAAGATATCAGCTGTGCACAGGATGTGTATACCATATAAGTGATTACAGGTACATTTTGGGACTCACAATTACATATTTTCTGATCAGCTGCGTCCTCTTTCCTTTTCTTCTCCGTCCGGATAAGACCGCCATGTGGATCTCTTAACATCTGCAGGAAAAACATGTCAGACTCTGCATATATTCAGTGCCCTCCTCTACACGATCTTTCCATCTATAGGCCCAATAACTGTAATAATGCCCTCCTTGGTGTCCTGCACAGTAAAAGGGCAGGTAGGTAGGTAGCCAGGTAACCCCCTCTTTCCCATAGGAATATGCAGAGCTACGCTACATCCCCCCCCCTCTTTCCCATGGGTATATGCAGAGTTACACCCCCCTCTTTCCCATAGCTATATGCAGAGCTACACCCCCCCTCTTTCCCGTAGGTATATGCAGAGTTACTCCCCCCCCTCTTTCCCATAGGTATATGCAGAGTTACACCCCCCTCTTTCCCATAGGTATATGCAGAGCTACACACCCCCCTCTTTCCCGTAGGTATATACAGAGTTACACTCTCCCCCCCCCCTCTTTCCCATAGGTATATGCAGAGTTACACCCCCCTCTTTCCCATAGCTATATGCAGAGCTACACCCCCCTCTTTCCCATAGGTATATTCAGAGTTACACTCCCCCCCCCCCTCTTTCCCATAGGTATATGCAGTTACACCCCCTCTTTCCCATAGGTATATGCAGAGCTACACGCCCCCTCTTTCCCATAGGTATATGCAGAGTTACACTCCCCCCCCCTTTCCCATATGAATATGCAGAGTTACACCCCCCCTCTTTCCCATAGGTATATGCAGAGCTACGCTACAGCCCCCCTCTTTCCCATAGGTATATGCAGAGTTACACCCCCCCCTCTTTCCCATAGGTATATGCAGAGTTACACCCCCCTCTTTTGCATAGGTATATGCAGAGCTACACCCCCCCCTCTTTCCCATAGGTATATGCAGAGTTACACCCCCCTCTTTCCCATAGATATGTGCAGAGCTGCACCCCCCTCCTCTTCCCCATAGGTATATGCAGAGCTACACCCCCTCTTCCCCATAGGTATATGCAGAGCTACACCCCCCTCTCCCTCCCTTTCCCATAGGTATATGCAGAGCACCCCCCCTCTCCCCCCTTCCCTATAGGTACAGTATATGCATAGCACCCCCCTCCCCCCCCCTTCCCTATAGGTACAGTATATGCAGAGCACCCCCCCTCTCCCCCCCCCCTTCCCTATAGGTACAGTATATGCAGAGCACCCCCCCCCCCTACCCCCCCTTCCTTATAGGTACAGTATATGCAGAGCCCTCCCCCTCTTCCCCCCCCTTCCCTATAAGTATATGCAGAGCACCCCCCCCCCTTCCCTATAGATATAGGCAGGGTTAAAAAAAAAAAAAAGGATGCTCACCTGATATCCCACGCAGCGATCTCCTCAGCTGCAGGGCCCGCGTCTTCTCCCCTCCACAGTACAGGCGCTGATGAGTGACGTCATCGGCACCTGTGCTGCGTGGGGGCGGAGGTCACGTCTCCTCTGTGTAGCTACAGATGCGGTTCACACAGAGGGGATGCCTTCTCCTGTATGTGCGTGTATCGCGCATACAGAAGAATGTAGCGCTGTCTGCTGGGGATCTGGGATGGGTGTCCCGGATCCTCAGTAGTGGTGGCGGCTGCGGCGGTTCAGTCCGCCCCTGGCACCCCACTTGAGAGTGGCACATGGGGCGGGCCGCCCCCCCCCCCCCCCCGGCCCCCCCTAGGTACGCCACTGTGTACACATATAAAAAGTTTTTATATCTAAAAGCGCCCATTTAACTAATCCCAACATGTGACAAGCAGCAACCCTACAAGATGTTACCCAGATTTCCTTCATTAGTGCCAGAGTGCAACTACATAGATGAAAAGGAAACCCCTTTTAAGATGTTATTTGGAACATGGTGCTAGGGACACTCTCTGAAATCACAGCAGCACTCTCCAAGATCTGCATAGCCATTTGCTTCAGCTTTGTTAAATGTACTGGTTGCAGACTTTTGGCAGGCATGGTTGTATAACAGTGCCAGAGCTATCTGTAATTTTTCCAAAGATGCCTGGGCCAGGTCTTCAGTCTTTTACGAGAAAGAGAAAAAATGTCGAACGATATAGACAAACTAAGTTTTGAATGGACCCCAGTTCCTTTTGATCTTTTGTTTACTATTGGGTTCTGCAGCTTATATGGAGCTAGTTAAAGAGCTAACAAAAAGCACTATATCAAAACTTATGTCCGTGTACTCTTGGAACCCCTTGATTGTACCTTGGGGTGACATGATACCAGCTGTGAAAAACATCTACCCTTCTGTAGGATTTCTAATAAAATGGTATCTTGTTGTTAGTTTCTTGCAGACATGGAAAATAATGCACTATTTAGGGATGACATTGAGTGTCAGAAACTAATAATGGAAGCCATGAAATACCACTTATTGCCTGAGCGGAGACCCATGTTACAGAGCCCTCGCACAAAGCCCAGGAAGTCCACTGTAGGGATGCTGTTTGCTGTTGGTGGAATGGATGCCACAAAAGGTAAAATGCTGGGACTTTAAAGGGGTACTAACGTGCTGACAACTTATCCCCTATCTAAAGGATAGGGGATCGCTGGGGACCCCCGCAATCTCGCACGCAGCACCCCGCTCTCATCAGGCCCTGGAGCGAACATCCGCTCCGGGCCTGATGACTGGGCCGGTGATCATGATGTCACAGCTCCGCCCCCATGTGACGTCACGCTCCGCCCCCTCAATGCAAGTCTATGGCAGGGGCAAGACACCTGTCTCGCCCCCTGCCATAGACTTACATTGAGGGGGCGGAGGCGTGATGTCACGATACTCCGACCCCGTGATCGGCAGTCATCAGACCTGGAGGGATGTTCGCTCCGGGGCCTGATGAGAGCGGGGTGCTGTGTGTGAGATTGTGGGGGTCCCCAACGGCGGGACTCCGTGCGATCAGGCAACTTATCCCCTATCCTTTAGATAGGGGATAAGTTGTCAGTATGGTAGTATTCCTTTAACAGAAAAGTAATTGCAATGTGTAACATTAATATAGTGAAATGTATAATATATTACAGAGAGCCTGTAGTAGTTCATGACAGTTGGCGCTGTATCATAGGACAGCTGGGAATCTTTCTAATGTATGAGAAAATAGTGCCAAGTGGATGGAAAGGAAAAATCCTCACTGCGTAGGATGGAGTAGAAGTATTCCATAATTGTGGAAAATACAGAAAACACAATCTGCTCTATCTGGCTGAAATTACATACTACTATGATTATATCTGGGATGTTTAGGATAGAATAAGAAATAGGGTGTTAATATTTTTCTCCATACTCTCCGTAACTTAAATGGCTACTATCAAGATAATCTATTTAGAGTAATACTTGAAGCTTAATTCAGGCATATACCTGTAACGGAAGAGCTACAAAGGATTTAAAGCTCTCCGTGTAGATGCCGGGCGTTCTGAACATAATGTTATTAGGTTCGGGAGGCCATGGTCGTGATGTCACCCCACACCCCCTCGTGATGTCATGTCACGCTCCCTTCATTCTTGTCAATGGGAGGGAGCGTGACGGTGGTCAGCGTGGCGTCACAACCACGGCCTCCTGAACCCAGCATTCTAAATATAACGTTCAGAATGCCAAGTTTCTCCATAGAGATCACAGGGGGTCCCAACGGCCGAACCACCACGATCGGACATCTTATCCCCTATCCTTTGAATAGGGGATAAGATTTCTAGCAAAGGAGTACCCCTTTAATGTGTACATTCAGAGCTTCTCTTGCACACTTTTCGGCACAGATCGGTTGGGAGAGACACAGTTCATGCTGTCCGCTATAGTTACTTAGGCAACCGCAAGATGCCCAGCGAGCTCCATACACAGACCCTTTTCTGATGAATAGGACTCATCATGTCTGCGCCGATCTGTGGGAGAGCAGCTCTGGACTTTAGAGGGGTAAAGGAAATGGAGAGGAGAGTAGAGAGCAGACAAGGAGTGAGAGCTTACATTGTGTGTGTGTGTGTGTGTATGTGTATATATGTGTGTGTGTGTATATATATATATATATATTTATATATATATATATATATATATATAATATTATTTTTTTAATATATATTACTTGTGTAAACTGTTTGCTTTTTTTTTAATGGCCATTTGTATCTTGTGTGGTGTATTTAGCGGAGGGGAATTTATTAAAGCTTGCATGCCAGTTTTCTGGCTTATAAAAGTTGCAATATTTTTCGTAAGGCTCATTTTACTCAAAAATATGTGACTTTTCCTGTATTTAGCACAAAAATGGAGCACGTTGGGCAAAAATTTGCTAATTTTATCTGCCAATTTTCTGGTGTAAGCATTGATAAATTCCACTTATGTCAAATGTGCACTTTCTTTTTCTTTTTGTAAAAATTAAATAAAACTGCTAATATGATTGCAAGTTTACCCTTGATTCTCTTTATTTCCTATCTCTCCAGCCTTCCTTCCTTTGTCCCCTCTCTTCCTTTCTTTCTCCACTATTTCTCTTACTTGTCCAAAGGGGCATGTGCCCCCCCAGCAGCCAGCTCACTAAAAGTACATAACCCAACATCCCCCCACCACCAGTTACACCCCTGCTGTTGTATTTCTGTTTACTGTCTTTCTCTTATAGACAAGTTATAACAATAACTTTTTGATATCTAGGAGCTACTAGTATTGAAAAGTATGATCTGCGGACCAACATGTGGACCCCAGTAGCAAACATGAATGGACGGAGGCTGCAGTTCGGTGTTGCAGTGTTGGATGACAAGCTGTATGTTGTTGGAGGGAGGGATGGACTGAAGACATTGAATACTGTTGAGTGTTATAATCCTAAAACCAAAACGTGGAGTGTTATGCCACCTATGTCTACACATCGGCATGGCCTTGGTAAGCACAGACATCTGAAGGTTGCAAATAATAATAATAATAATAATAATATTAAGCATAAGGTATATATTCTATTATTGGATTCTGCCCTGTATGATGACTTACCTGCATGTACTGCAATTTAGATACATTATTCATTCTATGCAATGTCCATGGTCTATAAAGTAGAATATGATGTCACTACTAACACCTGTTAAAGGGTTACTCCACTGAAAAACATTTTTTTTTAAACCAACTGGTGCCAGAAAGTTAAACAGATTTGTAAAAAATCTTAATCCTTCCAGTACTTATCAGCTGTTATATACTACAAAGAAAGTTCTTTTCTTTTTGAATATATTTTCTGTCTGACCACAGTGCTCTCTGCTGACACCTCTGTTCATTTTAGGAACTGTCCAGATTAGGAGCAAATCCCCATAGCAAACCTCTCCTGCTCTGGATAGTTCCTGACATGGACAGAGGTGTCAGCAGAGAGCACTGTAGTCAGACAGAAAGGAAATTCAAAAAGAAAAGAACTTCCTGTGGAGCATACAGCAGCTAAGTACTGGAAGGATTAAAGGGAACCAATCATCAGATTTTACCCTATATAATGCTTGGCAAAGCGTTATATAGGGTAAAATTGTTGTCCTCACCATCCCCGGGGGACGCTCCTGCCCCCAGGGATGGTGAATATATGAAGTTATAAACTAGTCACCGCCGCCGCCGTAAGTAGTCACCTGGGCGGGGAGCTCTTCTCACCTATTCCCATTCTTCGGCCGGCAGCGACGCCCCCTCCACTTGATTGATGGGCCGCGTCATTGTTCCGCTCACTGAACAGACAAAGCAGAGCGATGACGCGGCCCATCAATCAAGCGGAGGGGGCGTCTCTCCCGGCCGAAGAACGGGAGTAGATGAGAAGAGCTCACCGCCCAGGTCACTACGTACGGCGGCGGCGACTAGTTTATAACTTCATATCTTCACCATCCCTGGGGGCAGGAGCATCCCCCGGGAATGGTGAAAATAAAGATTTTACCCTATATAACGCTTTACCAAGCGTTATATAGGGTAAAATCTGATGATTGGTTCCCTTTAAGATTTTTAATAGAAGTCATTTACAAATCTGTTTAAATTTCTGGCACCAGTTGAATTTTTTTTTTAAATGTTTTCCAGTGGAGTACCCCTTTAACTTATACACATATAAGTTACCACTTTATCCTCTCATTTTGATGTAATAGGTGTGGCAGTTTTAGAAGGTCCTATGTATGCTGTTGGTGGCCACGATGGTTGGAGCTACCTTAACACAGTGGAACGGTGGGATCCTCAGGCTAGGCAATGGAACTTTGTTGCTAGTATGTCAACTCCGAGGAGCACAGTGGGTGTAGCAGTCCTGGGTGGAAAGTGAGTAAATAAATGTTTTGTGCCATGTTTTCAATAAGAAATTTCCAAATTTTAAGCCAAAACCTTCCTGATATTCTGTCATCGTGTAAATTTATTGGATCTTTGATGCACATACTGCTGGGTATAAATATATAACTCTGGGTATAGGTATTATTGATTGTGATGATTGTGTATTATGATACAAAAAAAAATTCATATAGTGATATTTTAGTATGTCTATTAGTCTATAATGATATATCTATGATACCAAAATGGCAATGAAAGTTTTACTGGAAAGCCCGTTGAACATAGTTGGTATCTACCTGACAAAGCATATCTATGAATTCAGATTTTGTTAAATCTAGAATAGCTATAGAAGCAGCAAACTTTGTTTTTGCATTAAAAGGTAAAAGTGTATTTTAGCATTCATGTTAATTGCAACTTTGTGAGCATTTCTGATTCTTTGAGGCAATGGCACGTCTTGATTTTGTCTTCCAGACTTTATGCAGTAGGTGGTCGGGATGGAAGTTCTTGCCTCAAGTCTGTAGAATGCTTTGACCCTCACACCAATAAGTGGACCTTGTGCTCACAGATGTCCAAAAGAAGAGGGGGAGTTGGGGTAGCCACATGGAATGGTTTCTTATATGCGATTGGGGGACATGATGCTCCGGCGTCAAATTTAACTTCTCGACTTTCAGACTGTGTAGAAAGGTACCGTATTTGTCGCCCTATAGGACGCACCGGCGTATAAGACGCACCCAATTTATAGGTGCAAAATCTAAAAAAATTAAGATTCTGAACCCAACAGTGGTCTTAAACCTGCGGACCTCCAGATGTTGCAAAACTACAACTCCCAGCTTGTCCGGACAGCCGTTGGTCCGCAGGTTGAAGTCCACTGGATAGGAGGTTATACTCGCGTGTCCCTGCCGCTCCGGACCCGTCACCGCTGCCCTGGATGTCGCTCCATCGCTGTCGCCGCGTCCCCGTGGTGTCCCCGACTCTCCGGACGTCTTCTTCTCCGGAATCAAAGCTCTCTGTCGCCTTCATCACGTCGCTACGCACGCCGCTCCTATTGGATGACGGGACAGCGTGCGCGACGGCGTGATGACGTCGAAGGAGAGCGCCGGCCATGCAGGGGATCCCGGCACGGAGCAGACACCGAGGAGGCAGTTAAGGTCCCTCCCGGTGTCCTGTAAGCTGTTCGGGACCGCCGCGATTTCACCGCGGTGGTCCCGAACAGCCCGACTGAGCAGCCAGGTTAGTGTCCCTTTCCCTTCAGACGCAGTGGTCAGCTTTGATCGCCGTGTCTGAAGGGTTAATACAGGGCATCACCGCGATCGGTGATGTCCTGTATTAGCCGCGGGTCCCGGCCGTTGATGGCTGCAGGGACCGCCGTGATAGGGGTGTATTCGCCGTATAAGACGCACCAACTTTCCCCCCCCAGTTTGGGGGAAGAAAAAGTGCGTCTTATACGGCGAAAAATACGGTAACTCTTTACATTTGTGTAATTTATTTTTTTGTGTGTGTACTTGTGCTAATGATACAAAAAAAAAATTGTTTTGTGTCCAAATTCCAGAGGGATCTAGACCAACCTGTTAAAAAAAAAAATTAAAAAATCCAAAAACTAAGGGTGTGTTTGCACCATAATTTTGCCTTCTGTGGCATGAATTTATCAACAACCTGTTATAATGATATGCTGACGTGTGTGCACGGACAGGCACAATCCCTGTAGACTTTAAAGGGGTTATCCAGGAATTTAAAGGGAAAACATTATTATTTTTTTTTTTTTTATCAACTGGTGGCACAAAGTTAAACAGATTTGTAAATTACTTCTATTTAGAAAACTTAATCCTTCCAGTACTTCTCAGCTGCTGTATGCTCCACGGAAAGTTGTATTTCTTTCTGGAGTTCTTTTCAGTCTGGCCAGAGTGCTCTCTGCTGACACCTCTGTCCGTATCAAGAACTGTCCAAAGCAGCAGAGGTTTGCTATTTCTTTAAAGTACCCCTTTAATGAAATAGCACCACACCTGTCCCCAGGTTGTGTGAGGCACTGCAGCTCCGTTTCATTGAAGTAAATTGAGTACCACTGCTAGCTGTATTCTCCTGTTTATGTATATTCAGCCTAGCAGCGTGCACCTGTATGCCAGGTCCATGCAGTAGTTTTGGTATCAGTAGTGCTGGCAAACTTATCCTTGTTATATATATATATATATATATATATATATATATATATTATATAATATATATATGTGTGTGTGTATATGTATGTGTGTATGTATAATATATATATATATATATATATATATATATATATATATATATGCTCTGTTTATATACCATACCTCATGTATACATACCTCGGAAGGCACACAGCCTAAAGGACAATAAAGTGTGCGGCTTAAATTGCCAGCCCCACTTATAAAAACCAGTGGATCTAGAGATTGACATGTAAAACTATATTTGCTAATATAATTTTATAGGTATGATCCCAAAACGGACATGTGGACTTCGGTGGCCTCCATGAGTATTAGCAGGGATGCAGTAGGTGTCTGTCTGTTGGGTGACAAACTGTATGCTGTTGGCGGGTATGATGGACAGAGCTATCTGAATAATGTGGAGGCTTATGACCCACAAACAAATGAATGGACGCAGGTCAGTAAAACTACTTTTGGCACTAACACATTGTTATGTTTATTGATATTACAATACTTTGCATTACTGATATCCTTTAACTTTGCTCATAAGACTCAGATTGCATGCACAAAAGGGAGAATATACCTGTACAAGGTAACCTTGATTTTCATGTGTACACATCCCCGAGGACATGTGCCAAAAATGTAATTTGTATATGAGCAAATTCACTAGCGGTGGCTCTACAAATATCATAAGAGAGGAGTTTCCTGTACATCTTTTCCCACCTATATTTGAGGAGTAGAGTTATTCTGAATTTTGTCATCCAAGTACATCGGAAAGAGATTCTATAGGGATAAATACAGTTATTCTTTATAGTTAACTAACAACAATTTTTATTCAAAACAGGTCCTCAAAGGGGTATTCTACCTTTAAAAAAAAAAACGATGCTTTGGCCATAAGCTGCAGCTCTGCTTCTAGTTTTCGACTATATATATATATATATATATATATATATATATATATATATATATATATATATATATACCCCGTATTTTTTGTATAAGACGCTCCGGCATATAAGACCTAGTTTTATAGGATAAAAATCTAGAAAATAAAAGATTCTGAACCAAATACAATGTGAAGTATAGGACAGTGATCTTCAACCTGCGGACCTTCAGATGTTGCAAAACTACAACTCCCATTATGCCCGTTGTAGTTTTGCAACATCTGGAGGTCCGCAGGTTGAAGACCACTGGTATAGGAGGTAGTACTCACGTGTCCCCGCCGCTCTGGCAGGTAAGGTCCCTCTCGGTGTCCTGTAAGCGGTTAGGGACGCCGCGATTTCACCGCGGCGGTCCCTAACAGCCCGACTGAACAGCCGGGTTAGTGTTATTTTTGCTTCAGACACGGCGATCAGCCTTGATCGCCGTGTCGAAAGAGTTAATACAGGGCATCACCGCCATCGGTGATGTCCTGTATTAGCCGCGGGTCCCGGCCATTGATGGCCGCAGGGACCGCCGCAATAGGTGTGTATTCGCCTTATAAGACGCACCAACTTTTCCCCCCCAGTTTTGGGGAAGAAAAAGTGCGTCTTATACGGCGAAAAATGCTGTGTATGGACTTCCTATGGACTTGGAACTATTCACACTATTTGCTGGTACGCACCTAACCACCAGTATCCGCACCTAACTGTGGATGTCCCGGCATTTGAGGAGTTAATCCATGCTCCAGTTTCCCGCTTTGTTTGGCGGCATCTCACCTTTCACATCTCCCGGATCCCAGATCTCCACATGGGACGCCGCTCCCATGTGTGCTGACACTCCTGCCGGAGTGTCGGCTCTGTCACCGTCAGCTGACCTCTGTGGAGCGGTTGCAGGATATTGCTCGGACCATCGCGTCGCACCCCACTGCCATCGGGGCTGCGAACACAGTGTGAGACCACTATTTACTATCTCGTGGACATACGGGAGAACTTACAACAGCCGCAATACATCGGTCCAGGCCAGTGAGAACCAGGCGGCTACTGGCGGTGAGAAATACAACCATTATTGTTCTTTCAATATTTTAATTATTTAATCTACCGACTACCTGGAGTCTGACTATATATAATATTTCTATCAAGTGCTTTTTTATCATCCGTTCCGTAAACGGACATTCAAACTAGGTGCCGGACTATCGGACTGCAGATACATATATGCTCAACTAGCATTCTACAGTTATATCTATTCATTATTGATACTCCACTAGGGCCCAGTGGGGTATTTATTAGTACCTTTATATGTGTAGTTTATTAATTTATTTTATTGAATTACATTTTTATACCAGTGATGCTGTTTTCTATTCAATTTTTTAACGTTTCCACACATATCATTATGCACCTTAGATGGTGAGGTCCTTGAGGTAAAAGCTATAAATTTGACTCTTATGTTTCCTTGGACGCCGATGGGGACTGGTTATAGCTTTAATTATCTTGCACTTTTTGTTGTGAGCTGCACCTTTTTGAGATTTGTAAATTACTTCTATTAAAAAATCTTAATCCTTCCAGTACATATTAGCTGCTGAATACTACAGAGGAAATTCTTTTCTTTTTGGAACACATAGCTCACTACTGAATCAAGAGCACAGTGTTCTCTGCTGACATCTCTGTCCATTTTAATAACTGTCCAGAGTAGGAGAAAATCCCCATAGCAAACATATGCTGCTTTGGACAGTTCCTAAAATGGACAGAGATGTCAGCAGAGAGCACTGTGCTCATGATGTCAGCAGAGAGCTTTGTGTTCCAAAAAGAAAAGAGTTTCCTCTGTAGTATTCAGCAGCGAACAAGTACTGGAAGGATTAAGATTTTTTAATAGAAGTAATTTACAAATCTGTTTAGATTTCTGGCACCAGCTGATTAACCCCTTCATGACCCAGCCCATTTTACACCTTATGACCCGGCCATTTTTTGAACATCTGACCACTGTCACTTTAAACATTAATAACTCTGGAATGCTTTTAGTTATCATTCTGATTCCGAGAGTGTTTTTTCGTGACATATTCTACTTTAACATGGTGGTAAATTTTTGTGGTAACTTGCATCCTTTCTTGGTGAAAAATCCCAAAATGTAATGAAAAATTTGAAAATTTAGAATTTTTCTAACTTTGAAGCTCTCTGCTTGTAAGGAAAATGGATATTCAAAATGAAAAAATTTTTAGTTCACATATGCAATATGTCTACTTTATGTTTGCATCATAAAATTGACAAGTTTTTACTTTTGGAAGACACCAGAGGGCTTCAAAGTTCAGCAGCAATTTTCCAATTTTTCACAAAATTTTCAAACTCGCTATTTTTCAGGGACCAGTTCAGTTTTGAAGTGGATTTCATATTAGAAATACCCCATAAATGACCCCATTATAAAAACTGCACCCCCCAAAGTATTCAAAATGACATTCAGTAAGTGTTTTAACCCTTTAGGTGTTTCACAGGAATAGCAGCAAAGTGAAGGAGAAAATTCAAAATCTTCATTTTTTACACTCGCATGTTCTTGTAGACCCAATTTTTGAATTTTTGCAAGGGGTAAAAGGAGAACATTTTTACTTGTATTTGTAGCCCAATTTCTCTCGAGTAAGCACATACCTCATATGCCTATGTAATGTGTTCGGCGGGTGCAGTAGAGGGCTCAGAAGGGAAGGAGCGACAAGGGGATTTTGGAGAGAACCTTTTTCTGAAATGGTTTTTGGGGGGCATGTTACCTTTAGGAAACCCCTATGGTGCCAGAACACAACAAAAAAAAACACATGGCATACCATTTTGGAAACTAGACCCCTCAGGGAACGTATCAAGGGGTAAAGTGAACCTTAATACCCCACAGGGGTTTCACGACTTTTGCATATGTAAAATATATATATATATATATATATATATTTTTACCTAAAATGCTTGGTTTTCCAAAAATTTTACATTTTTACAAAGGGTTAAAGCAGTAAATACCCCCCAAAATTTGAAGCCCAATTTCTCCCGATTCAGAAAACACCTCATATGGGGGTCAAAAGTGCTCTGCTGGCGCACTACAGGTCTCAGAAGAGGAGGAGTCACATTTGACTTTTTGGAAGCAAATTTTGCTCTGGGGGCATGCCGCATTTAGGAAGCCCCTATGGTGCCAGGACAGCAAAAAAAAAAACACATGGCATACCATTTTGGAAACTAGACCCCTCATGGAATGTAACAGTGTTACAGTGAGTATTTACACCTCACAGGTTTTTTGAAAAGTGAGCCATAAATTGAAAAATTAGATTTTTTAACACTAAAATGCTGGGGTTACCCAATTTTTAAAATTTTCACAAGGAACACGAGAATAATAGCACCCCAAATTTTATTACCCAACTTCTCCTGAATGTAGCGGTACCCCATATGTGGTCATAAACTGCTTTTTGGGCACACAGCAAGGCACAAAAGGAATGCAGCGCCTTTTTTGCATTTTGGATGAGGATTTTGCAGAATATATTTTCTCACACCAGCTGCATTCCCACTGTGGTACCAGTACAGTGGAAAAACTAAAATTTGCGGCATACAGTACTGCAGATTTTGCTGGAATGGTTTTGGGGTATAATGAGAACATACGGCACACTGTACCGCAGATTATGCTGGAATGGTTTTGGGGTAAAATTAAAATGATTACGGAATGGGTTATGGGTGCCAAATTGAGGTTGGATTTTAGATGTGGGGACATATAGAAACTGCAGAGAATGGGGATAAAAAGGGGATATTAGGGTTAATAAAAGAAAAATTTAGTAATTTAGGGATTTGTGAAACTCTTTGAAACAATCTTTGATGCACAGGCCAGGGTTATCGGGGCAAGTTTCACAGTGGTAAGTGGTTTCCTTTCTGATGCCTTTTTGGTAGCAGACTCTACATCTCTTCTGGCTCCTTCCCTTTTTTCAGGTAGGGGGGATAACATTGGGAAAATGTTGGCCAGGTACAATACGGTTGTACGCCGCTGATGAAGTACTGGGGCTCTCCTCCTCTCGGTCTCCAGAAATGAGGGCCTTAATAACAGTTTCTTGAAACTCAAGAAATGTCCCTGTCCCACCTGCATTACATGAGAGCACGTATGCGTTGTACAGTGCCATCTGCACAATGTGCACCACAAGCTTTTTATACCAGACCTTCGTTTTTCTCATGGCATTGTACGGTTTTAGGACTTGGTCGGATAAGTCCACCCCTCCCATGTTTTTGTTATAATCCAGAATGCAATCTGGCTTGGAGACGGTGGAACTTGTGCCTCGTACTGGGACAGTGGTGGAGCCGCTGCTATGGATAGATGTCAAGATAAGGACATCTCTCTTGTCTCTCTTGTATTTTAGCAGCAAGATGTTATTGCTGCAAAGTGCCCTGCTCTCACCTCTTGGCAGTGGTTGCGCAATATGTGTCTTGGGGAGGCCTCGCTGGTTCTTGCGAATAGTGCCACAGGCGACAGTAGCCCTGGCAGCAAGGCACTGAAAGAGAGGCAGGCTAGAGTAAAAATTGTCCATGTAAAGGTGATACCCTTTGTCCAAAAGTGGAAACACCATGTCCCAGACAATTTTACCACTTACTGCAAGAGAGGGGGGGCATTCGGGGGGCTCAATAACGCTGTCTTTTCCTTCGTAAACTCTAAATTTAAGAGTGTAACCCGAGATGCTTTCGCAAAGCTTATATAATTTAATTCCGTACCTCGCCCTTTTATTGGGCAGATACTGACGGAATTTCAGCCGGCCTTTGAAGTGGACTAGGGATTCATCCACACAAATATTCTTTTCTGGGATGTATGCCTCTGAAAACTTGGCAGCAAAATGGTCAAGTATTGGCCGAAGTTTATAGAGGCGATTAAAAGAGGGATCATTTGGGGGTGGGCATTGTCATTATAGTGTAGGAATTTAAGGATTGCCTCAAATCTTTTGCAGAGCATAGTGTTGCTGTACAGTGGGGTGTGGTACAGCATGTCCGCACTCCAATACTGCCTAGTTTCCGACTTTTTCACTATGTCCAAATGGAGCACAAGGCCCCAAAACTTCAGCATTTCATTAGAAGTGACAGGGGTCCAGTTCGAAAATGATGACGTGGTATTCTGGGCCAAAAATTGTTGCGCGTATAAATTGGTCTGTTCTACAATCAAGTTGACCAATTCATCCGAAAAAAAATATTTGAAATAATCTATTTCAGTAAGGCCATCCGTATTGAATTGGATACCTGAGCTGGCCACAAAATCAGGAATCTTGGCCTCATAACTTTCAGGGACTGGGGTCCAAACAGGTTCACTTGGTTGTGGTGCAGGCTCAGGCAGTGTCCTGCGGCGCCTTTGTCTTGGTTCCTCATCACTACTGGAGGAGGATGAGGAGGAGGACTGCAATAGGAATGGGACGTATTCCTCTTCTGAATCATAGTCCGTCTCCGTATCAGAGGCAAGAATGTTGTACGCCTCTGCCACTGTAAACACCCTTTGCGCTGACCGGGTTGGTCGGGACATTATATAGGGTGGGTTTTTCAAATTTGGGATAGGGGGTATGTAATGCTTTTTTACACGTGTGGGGGGTATGTCAGGTAGGGGTGTATGTGGTGATTTAACACGTGTGGGGGATGTGAAAAATATAAGAGCTTTTTTTGCTAAATGTCCCTAATGCTTTTTTTTTTTTTTAAACGGACGCCAATTCCTATCACGTAGACTAAATGTTGTCACCCTAACTGCCTATAACTGGAACCTAAACTAATAAACTAAGATGAATTTATGAAGAAAAAACGGACGCCGACTCCTATGCGCCTAACCTAGACGTCCGCCACCCTAACAACCTGCCTATCCACAGGAACCTAAACTCCTAACTACTAAGATGGATTTATTGGGGGGAAAAAAACGGACGCCGACTCCTATGCGCCTAACCTAGACGTCCGCCACCCTAACAACCTGCCTATCCACAGGAACCTAAACTCCTAACAACTTAACAACTTTATATATATATATATATATATATATATATATATATATATATATATATATTATATATAATATTTTTAAACTTTTTTTTTAACTTTTTTTTATAACAGAAAAAAAAAATCTGAAGCTGCACTACAGGGAGACTGTAGTTGCAGACTTTGACCTGTAGATCAAACCTGTTATAACAGCTAAACAGCAAACGCTGGACTTTTTTTTTTTTTTTTTTAATATGTTCTTCACTACACGGAAGAACACAGGAAGGAGAGCAAGCTGTCGGAGCTCCACAGGCAGGACGGGGGACTCCGGTAGGACACTGGGGGCTACTGGGGGGATACTGGAGCACACTTTTATCACTTTATAACTAAGATAACACGGCTCTGCTCAACAAGGGGACACAGAATGAAGCTGATCAGAGCGGTGTTTAGTATTTACATTAGGTGGTTTGGCTGCGATTGGTGCGGTCCCTCCAGTCCAGCCAATCGCAGCTGGACCGCAACAGAAACTTGTAATGTAAACATCGGTGGTGATTGGTGCTGTGATTTACAGCACCTAACACCACCGATGATCCCTGTTACCGGGCAGGATAACGGGATTTTCCGCGCGAAATGCTGCCATCAGCTTGTCAGATTTGACTAGCTGATGGCAGCGATCGTGGTGAGGGGGGGGGTGACGAAACCCCCCTGGGTTCCGAGGTTAGGTGGCTGGCTATCAGTGGTAGCCACCATCTTACCGGGACCAGAGCGGTGCCGCAAATAGCGGCGGGTATCCTCATGACGTACAGGTATGTCATAGGTCGGGAACACCTTCCCAGTCATGACGTACCTGTATGTCATAGGTCGGGAAGGGGTTAAAAAAAAAAAAAAAAAAAAAGTTTCCACTGGAGTACCCCTTTAAAATTTCTTCCATCCAAGACTTGTCTCCCAGAACTAGCCAAACAAACATTTTAGGGTCCTTTCTCCAGTACAATAATACTCACCTCTTTACAGACTTCCCATGGGTATTGCCCCACACAGTAATGGTTCCCACTTTGTGTCCCTATTAAGTAGTTAGGCCCCTTATGTGCCCCCATATATAGTTTTAGGCCCCCCAAATGCCCCCATATATATAGTTGTAGGCCTCCATACTGTCCCACTTCAGTGCTCCACCGGTCTGGGGACCTGTTGCTATGACTCATAACAGTAGGTCCCCGGTTCCCAGGAGCAGTGGAGCACCAAAGCTAATGAAAGGTACTGTCCTCAGCAGCCTGGCGCCTGTGCTTCTCCTCTGCTGTGCTGTGGCCAGTGACCAGTGGCTGCGGCCACCATTACAGATTTTCTTTCAAGTACACCCTGGAAAACTGCCTAGTGCCCCTGGGGATACTTGTACCCCCAGGTTGGGAACCTCTGGGTAAGACTATTAGTTAAGACTATTAGGTTAAACTCTGCTTAAATCCTGGAGCTTTATTTGGCACATGGTAATTCCTCCTTTTTACCCCCAGGCCACACCCCTGTATTTGACTTGGCAGGAAAGCGATAATCAATGACTGGCTATTACAATCCCCCTTGTAAATATGATGTGTCCCTCGCACAGATTTATAGTGTCCAACCAATGTGAGACACAAATTTAATATTTTATGTGGCATTTTTTTTTCTCACGTCAGGAGTTATGTGATTATTTCATCATGTGATTTCAGGACTTCTAGTGAAGAAATAACACTAGAAAAATACATGTACATCTGCAGTTTTTTCCAGTTTTTTTGTTTTGTTTTTGTTTTTTGAACCTATAGAGGTCTAGAAGAGAAAAATTGCCACAATCAGGGGGGGAGTAGCAAAAACTCTCGGTAAATAACCAAAGAATATGGGGAGTGACTATATTAAAATATAACTTTTACTAAGTATTCTAAAATAATATCAGTGCTGCATCCAGTGTGGATGTCTAAGTGCAATTGCCGGACAAAACATAGAAATAATGATCTCAATACTCATCATGGGTTCATGGATCGAATATGCCCAGATAGAGATAAGAGATAGTAAAATCGTATTAAATACTATCACACTCAATGTGATTTTGCTCATAAGGTTTCTCTAGAAAAAAGGTTTCTCGACGCGTTTCTGCCGAAGTGCCTCGGCGTCCTCAGGGGAAAACCTTATAGAGTGTTTTTACATAAATAATAAAATTGCCAAACATAACCCTAACAGCCTGATACAGGTCCGATGCTTATCATGTCAAGCAAACTTAGAAACAAATAGCTGTAGAGGTAGCCGCAGGACATCATGTACCTAGAAAAAAAGAGAGAGGACACAATATGGTATAGAGTGGGGGAAATCCATATTCACTTTTCAATAATTCCCCCTCAGCCTCTACTCACATGCAGGCAATGCTGCCTAGGTATACCTGAAAAAAAGGGAAAAAAAAACAACCTATTCACTCATTGTCCTGTAAAGAGAACCAAGGAGACAGTATCTGCTCCATATGTTGGTTACTCATGGTTACGATGTCCAGGCTTCAGAAAGAGTGGTGATGTGCAAACCTGCTTGAGGAGGCAGCCGCGATCCCCGGCTTCACTGCACACACCACATGTTAGCGGCGTCTGATGTTATATCCGGTCGCCCGGACACATGTGTCAGAGAGCCGCGCCCCGTCATACGCCTCTGATAGGCGCGGCTAAGATACTCCTTGCGCATGCACAGAATAACGGCGATCCCGGTCGCTTAAACGGCTAAGTGTTTACCTAGGCTCAGTTCAATCTTGTCAATAGACGTGACGATCGCAATAAAAAAAGATATGTATCCAAATCTCATAATGAAAGAAGGTAGGTATAAGAGGTCATGTAAGGAGGGAGGGGCATGTCACCATATTACCTGTATATGTAATAGGTTTTGTTCTCAAATAGAAACAGCAAATATGGACTCTCTCCAACACTGGACCAATACTTGAAACATTTTGTGATATATAGATGTATTCTTTAAAACATAGTGTGTATCTCAGATATAAGGTATAAGTTTTTAAAGGGGTATAGTGTCACTAGATGTGAATTATTCATTGCAAAAGAGAGACCCACCAAACCATAGAAACCACCTATGTGCCCACTTATGAATTGGGCACTTTTGCCACTAATGGTTCCGTGGGTGTCTCATGTGCAAACATAATGGTGGAAGTATGCAAGAGCTAGGTGTATTAAAGGACACGGTCTCCTAGGGGTAGGGAGCCCTATAAGGGGAGTGTGACAAGAGTATAATATGGGCCTAATGGGTCCTTCCAGTCCCTACACTTACTAGTCAGCCCTACTCCTAGGCAGGATGATCAGCCCTAAAAAGGGCGGTCCCGCTCTCCAGCCTCCTATGTAGCCCTGTATCCCCTAGCTCGGGATGGTGACAGTAACTTGGAGAGCCTACTAAGACCCTCACTATCTACCTGTCAGTCACCAGAACAGGAGACCGTGTCAAAGGAAGCAGGTAAAATTCAGTTGTTCATTTTAAACCTGTTGGGTAGGTTGTATTATACCTGTTGGGTAGGTTGTGTTAAGTCGATGAATCCACCTGCTCTCTTTCTGAAGAAGTAGTCGATCAAGGTCCCCTCCTCTAACTGACGGTGTCATTTTTTCAATGCCAATGAATTTGAGATTTTTATAATTCCCTGTATGCACAGTATTGATATGTCTTGCTAGGGGGGTATCATCATTGTGTTTGATATCCCCCAGATGTTCCAACACGCGCTTCTTAAACTCCCTGATAGTTTTGCAGATATATCTTAGGCCACATTCACATGTGGCCATGTAGACTAGTAACGGGAATTACAATTAATAAACTGTCTAATGTTCATCCTAGTGTTGCCCGGTCCAGAAAAATTACTTGTCCTAAAGATATTGGGGCATGCCTTACATCGACCGCAAGAAAACGTTCCTAGGGGTTTAGGGGCTCTATCTAGCCATGTTTCTCGTGATCTAAGATCAGGGGCTAGATGGCTGTGTGTTAGAATATCACCTAAGTTGCGCCCTCTCCTATAGGTTATTTGCGGTATATCAGAGATTTCCTCTGAGAGGTCATTATCCATCCATTATGGATAATGACCTCTCGGAGGAAATCTCTGATATACCACAAATAGCCAACAGGTATAACAGAACCTACCCAACAGGTTTAAATGAACAGCTGAATTTTGCCTGCTTCCTTTGACACGGTCTCCTGTTCTGGTGACTGACAGGTAGATAGTGAGGGTCTTAGTAGGCTCTCCAAGTTAGTGTCACCATCCCGAGCTAGGGGATACAGGGCTCCATAGGAGGCTGGAGAGCGGGATCGCCCTTTTTAGGGCTGATCATCCTGCCTAGGAGTAGGGCTGACTAGTTAGTGTAGGGATTGGTAGGACCCATTAGGCCCATATTATACTCTTGTCACACTCCCCTTATAGGGCTTCCTACCCCTAGGAGACCGTGTCCTTTTAATACACCTAGCTCTTGCATACTTCCACCATTATGTTTGCACATGAGACACCCACGGATCCTCTGATTCCCACCACTACCATTAGTGGCAATAGTGCCCAATTCATAAGTGGGCACATAGGTGGTTTCTATGGTTTGGTGGGTCTCTCTTTTGCAATGAATAATTCACATCTAGTGACACTATACCCCTTATACTCCTTAAACTTATACCTAATATCTGAGATACACACTATGTTTTAAAGAATACATCTATATATCACTAAATGTTTCAAGTATTGGTCCAGTGTTGGAGAGAGTCCATATTTGCTGTTTCTATTTGAGAACAAAACCTATTACATATACAGGTAATATGGTGACATGCCCCTCCTTACATGACCTCGTATACCTACCTTCTTTCATTATGAGATTTGGATACATATCTTTTTTTTTTTTTTTTATTGCGATCGTCGCGTCTATTGACAAGATTGAACTGAACTGAGCCTATGTAAACACTTAGCCGTTTAAGCGACCGGGATCGCCGCTATTCTGTGCATGCGCATGGAGTATCTTAGCCGCGCCTGTCATCGTAACCGTGAGTAACAAACATATGGAGCAGATACTGTCTCCTTGATTCTCTTTACAGGACAATGAGTGAATAGGTTTTGTTTTTTTCCTTTTGTGCTTTTTTTTCAGGTATACCTAGGCAGCATTGCCTGCATGTGAGTAGAGGCTGAGGGGGAATTATTGAAAAGTGAATATGGATTTCCCCCACTCTATACCATATTGTGTCCTCTCTCTTTTTTTCTAGGTACCTGATGTCCTGCGGCTACCTCTACAGCTATTTGGTTCTAAGATTGCTTGACATTATAAGCATCGGACCTGTATCAGGCTGTTAGGGTTATGTTTGGCAATTTTTTTATTTATGTAAAAACACTCTATAAGGTTTTCCCCTGAGGACGCCGAGGCACTTCGGCAGAAACGCGTTGAGAAACCTTTTTTCTAGAGAAACCTTATGAGCAAAATCACATTGAGTGTGATAGTATTTAATACGATTTTACTATCTCTTAACTCTATACTTTTGGCATATTCGATCCATGAACCCATGATGAGTATTGAGATTATTATTTCTATGTTTTGTCCGGCAATTGCACTTAGTCATCCACACTGGATGCAGCACTGACATTATTTTGGAATACTTAGTAAAAGTTATGTTTTAATATAGTCACTCCCCATATTCTTTGGTTATTTACCGAGAGTTTTTGCTACTATCTGATAAGTTTGACTGGGAGCGGTGGGTCACCTGCTGGGCCCTTATAACTTGAGCAGTTATCTTTTCTAACAATCAGGGGGGAGCGAGATACTGCAACTGAGCCTCTGAGCACTGCCAAAAAATATCATTTAGGTAGACTATGGACTCTCAACCAACATCTGGCCACAACATTTTTGGCCTCCAGAAAATGTGCCGAATGTGGCAGGTTTTAAGGACAAAAAAAGCATTTGTTTCTAACCTCAGTGTGCTGCGACATTTCTCTATGATAACAGGAATGGTTACACTTGGTTGGAAAAGGGAATACCAGGGACTGACACAGTGCAGAGCTGCAAAATAAAACTAAACATGTACATTGAGGTCTAGAAGCTTTGCATGAATTTTAGTATAAAGCTTTTCTAATCTAGACAACTACTTATATATGGGTTTGGTTTATACTTGACAATAGCAAGCTGACAAGATTTTCTCTTTGCTCTTACAGGTTGCCCCATTGTGCCTTGGTAGAGCGGGGGCTTGTGTTGTCACAGTGAGACTATAGCCTACAAGTTTTCAATGTCGTCTGCACATTCCAAAGAGCTACAGAATCATGGAAGACATAAAGCTTTATTGTGAAGGATATGCGTAAAGGATACTACTATTATTTATCATGTGTTATAATGTTCTACCTGAACACTTTTTATAGATGTTGATCATTTGTCTATGACAGAGTATTTAACTCCTTATATTGGACCAACGTACGAGAGACAGAGATGTTTTATTTACTTATGTTACAATTGCATTTGCAGGGCAAACCATGTAACCAGTCATGTATTGGTCCATCAGATGGAAATGTTAAAGTATTATGTTGCTGTTTTTTTTATCTATACAATCACATGTAAAGCCATTGCTTCATGTGGAATCAAAGCAAGTGCAATCAGGGGCTCCTGGAGGTTTGTAGGGTGCAGTTTAAGGAGTGGTGACCCCCTAGGCCACTTATATTCAGATGTTGTATGGAGAGCTATGAGAATGAAAAACTGAAGGAAGAAATATTTTATCTCTTTAACTTTATTACTTATTGTTTGATTTTAATTGACCAAAGTTTCTTTTTTGTTTTTGTTTCTTCTTTTTTTATTTCTATTTTGTAACTTTTACAGACCAATATTAAGGTAATGAAGTGAGTTCATTTAAAACAAACGCAGATGTAAATATGTAGAACATGTTTTAAGGAAACCTGCCACATGAATTACCGTATTTTTTGCCCTATAGGACGCACCGGTATATAAGACGCACCCAATTTTAAAGGTGCAAAATCTAGAAAAAAAAGATTCTGAACCAAACAGTGATCTTCAACCTGCGGACCTCCAGATGTTGCAAAACTACAACTCCCAGCATGCCCGGACAGCCGTTGGCGTTTTGCAACATCTGGAGGTCCACAGGTTGAAGATCACTGGTATAGGAGGTAATACTCACGTGTCCCCGGCGCTCCGGACCTGTCACCGCTGCCCTAGATGTCGCCCCGTCCCGTGGTGTCCCCGACGCTCCGGACGTCTTCTTCCCCGGGATCCACGCTCTCTGTCGCCGTCATCACGTCGCTACGCACGCCGCTTCTATTGGATGACGGGACGGCGTGCGCGACGACGTGATGTCGTCGAAGGAGAGCGCTGGCCATGCAGGGGATCCCGGCATGGAGCAGACACCGAGGAGGCAGGTAAGGTCCCTCCTGGTGTCCTGTAAGCTGTTCGGGATGCTGCGATTTCACTGCGGCGGTCCCGAACAGCCCGACTGAGCAGCCGGGTTAGTGTCACTTTAGCTTCAGACGTGGCGGTCAGCTATGATCGCAGCGTCTGAAGGGTTAATACAGGACATCACCGCGATCAGTGATGTCCTGTATTAGCCGCGGGTCCCGCCCGTTGATGGCCGCAGGGACCGCCGCGATAGGTGTGTATTTGCCGTATAAGACGCACAGTTTTGTGGAAGAAAAAGTGCGTCTTATATGGCGAAAAATACGGTAAGGTAATACGGTAAGGTAAAGAATGACTTCAAGAAGATTTAGTAAAATTGCCTTTAGCTAGAACGGTTTTGCATACCATGAGACTGTAAATGGTATTGGTCTCCAAACAATAGATGTGGACTCCTTTAAATTATAAATAAAAAGATTATTTTTATGTTTGGCAACCAACATATGCTCCAGGAAAGGTACAGATTGCTTTCATACCCTAAAAGTTATCCAAAGGTGTCTGCAGCTCTTAGCAAAAAGTACAGCTGACAGATTCCCCTGAAAGGGTGCTGTTTGTTTCCCCTCAAAAACATTGGCACTTTCTTTCATGGGCTATATATGGTATTGTAGTTAAGTCTTAGCCATGTAAGCCAAATTAAAAAAAAATGTCTAAGCCAAAGCAACAGAAAGAACCTTTACTTATTAAAAATAACCTTAGTTCTTCACTAAGCTTCGTTGGCTGTACACTTTGTAACATGCACTACGGTACAGAATATTTCCAAAGATAATTATCAAGAACAAATATTTTTATAATTTCATAATCCAATTTTAAATACGGAGAAGTTTAAACATATTCATAATGTGTGGAATATAGAAGGAGTTGTCCTACCTTTAACACTTATATCTCTTTATCCACAGGGTAGTGGATAAAGTGTATCATTGCAGGGCTTGACTGCTGGGACCCCCTGCAGTCTCGAGAATAGGGATTCCAAAGTTCCCATTGGATTAGAACAGTAGTCAGACATGCACACTGCCACTCCATTCACTGACATCCTTTTAAAGGGGTTGTCCCATCATTAACTCTTATCCTGCAGTATTTGGCTACCTGGCAGTCCCATGGTAGCCAAATACTGCAGGATGAGTGTTAATGATGGGACAACCCCTTTATAGGATGTCAGTATGTATGATTCCCTAAAATGGATAATGTTTTGAAAAAATGAATAAAGTTTTGAAAGAAATGGCAAGTGTAATCCAAGCCTCAGCAGAACACCTTTAAAGTCAAACTCCTTATCAGAAATGTACCCCATATATCATTTGAACCAAACTTGAATACCAAAGCTGTCTTAAATTTTTATAAACTTTACAGTGGAGATTTCTCAAACCAAGGATCAGTGGAGCAGTTCTTTGTGGGTCGTCCTACCGACTAGAAATAAAGGGGTGGGGCTAATGCAAATGGTGTATTTTGGGGCACCAAACTATAAAACCAAATCATTTTTTTATATCTTTTCTCTAGGTCTGTAATGTTGGTACAGAGGAAGTATGTTGGTACAGGGAAGGTAATTTAGAGAAGGGTAGATAGTCTGTGGAATAGCTGAATCCCTGTATGTAGAGGATCAGTGGCACTAGTACCATAGCTGTGGGTGACCGGGATGATCTATTCTTGATTAGATAACATCCAATTAAAACAGTTGGCAGATGATATGGATGGCGGCCAATCCCCTCCATCAGCCCACCTCATATAAGTTGCCTCATCCTGTGTTTTTGTGTTTATTTCTTATGTGGTTCTATTAGAACACCCACATTATAATCTTAACATTTTACTATGTGCTACTTTTACTTACCTGCCAAAGAGAGAACTTATGGTATTATTCAGCATGGTTTGGATATCTGCCACCTATTCAATTATATAACAGTACCCCTAAAAAATGTTAAAGGGGTATTCCAGGCCAAAACTTTTTTTTATATATCAACTGGCTCCGGAAAGTTAAACAGATTTGTAAATTACTTCTATTAAAAAATCTTAATCCTTTCAATAGTTATTAGCTTCTGAAGTTGAGTTGCTGTTTTCTGTCTAACTGCTTTCTGATGACTCACATCCCGGGAGCTGTCCAGCTCTATGGGGATATTCTCCCATCATGCACAGCTCCCGGGACGTGACATCATCATTGAGCAGTTAGACAGAAAACTTCAGAGGCTAATAACTATTGGAAGGATTAAGATTTTTTAATAGAAGTAATTTACAAATCTGTTTAACTTTCCGGAGCCAGTTGATATATAAAAAAAGTTTTGGCCTGGAATACCCCTTTAAACTGACCTTGGACTTGGAATTTCAGCAAGGGTATATATTGGGGGTTATATTCAGGTATGTTAGCATTTAAAGGAAATCCATCAGCTCTTGCTCATACTCAGAGCTCAAGTGTAGTAGAGGCTGTTCTGAGTCGCAGCATGCATGCCTCCTCACCCACCCCTCCCTGCCTTGACTGACATGCACAACTGGAATCTATGCCCTATATGTAAATTGGTCAAGGCCGGGAGGGGTTGGGGGATTGAAAGGAGTGCATCCTGTGGCACAGCCTGTTAGCAAAATGTAGTCTACTTCTGACTACATTTGATAAATGTCAAGGCATACAGTGCTAGCTTCCTTGTAAAATAACAGTATATATTCTGTTACTGTCACTGCTCTGTGTCCAGGTGACTGATATTCCCATAGACTTCCCCTAGAGACGGGAGAGAACATGCTAAGCGTGCACATCTCCCTGCTTTTTCTCCTGATCTGTTGGGGTCTGAGACATATGTTTGTTTGTTTTTTTGTTACAGTGCACATTTAAGCTGTGAACATTAAACTGTGTCCAACTTTTTCATGAAAACAACTTTGTAAATTATATAGCTTGGAGACCAATTTTTTAACAAGTTAAAAATAGTCTTCTGGTTTAAAAAAAAAAAAAAACTCCTCTTGAAATACTGAAATATTCTATATGGACCCCTCTTTAGCATCTTCATCTCAGCCAAAGTGGAGAAAGAAATACAAAAGGGCATCTCTTACTCCCCCGGGAGACCCGGAAGGTCATCACGTCCCCTCCCATAGACTTACATTGAGGGGTGGGCCGTGACGTCACGAGGGGTCGGAACTGTGATATCACATTACTCCGGCCCCTGTAACGCTTGTCATCAGGCACGGAGTGAAGTTTGCTCCATCCAGCAGATGACACAGGATGCTGCAGGAGAGATTGCAGTGGTTCCCAGCGGCGGGACCCCTGCGATCAGACATCTTATCCCCTATCCTTTGGATACCTTTGGAAGACCCTTCTAAAAATTATCACTAATCCCTAAACTTAAGACTAGCCTAAAAATTTCATCCCTATGAGTCCAAGGGTATAATAAGTTTATCAACATCCCTCGGGGGAACCCCCTAGGGAAAAGAAGCCCTCTATTTGGGACTCACTAAAATATAACTTTTATTGTGTTACTTAAAATTAAAAAATAATTTAAAAAACTCACACGTGATTAAAATGATCAATGGTTTGTCTCGCTCTAGTACTGGGCTTTATTCTTATACCTTTTGCATATACATCCCTCACGTACTATAGTGGATACGTGAGTGGTCTTTCACACCTTCCTACTTGGGAGTTCTCTCATACCTTCCCACTTGGAGCTGACAGCTCTCTCTATTGTACCATTGGATGTATATTGTGCAGCAGGTGTAGTCAGCCAGCTCACCTCCACGTCCGGCCAATGGAAGGATTGGTGTGGACTCACCCAGCAAACTGTAGAACAAAAATTTCCAGCACTGCAGCTTCACTTATGAACTTCAAGCTTTATTGTGATATAACTAATCCAACACACAGGAAAAGAGAATGGTTACTATTCTCCTGTCCTGTGTGTTGGATTATTTATATTGCAATAAAGCTTGAAGTTCATAAGAGAAGCTGCCGTGCTGGAAATTCTTGTTCTATTGGATGTATATTGTAGAACCTGCAATAATAAGTTATTAACACCAGACTCCCTGACTTTTCGCCAGACCGCTGGCTTTCTCAAGGGTTCATGAGCCTCATGAACCCTTGACAAAGCCAGTGCAGTGGTCTGGCAAAATGCCGGGGAGGCTGGTGTTGATGATTTTAAACAATGGTTGCTCCACAATAATAACTTGATAGAAGGTTATACAATATACATCCAGTGGTACAATAGGGAGAGCTGTCAGCTCCAAGTGGAAAGGTGTGAGATACCTCCCAAGTGGGAAGGTGTGAGAGACCACCCACAGATCCACTATAGTACGTGAGGGATGTATATGCCAAAGGGATAAGAATAAATCCCAATAATATTTTTGCTAAAAAAAAATTGTTGGCATGTATTGGTGACAAGTAAAAAGATAAGTTGAAGTCTGTGATTTAGGAATAGTGTGAGATCCAAGCTCAGAGAGAATTCAAGTGCTATGTGAAACCTTCACTAAGTATTAGGTGAATATTTCTATTATTGAAAGTCCCTGACACAATTGACATGTCAACCTAAAGATGGTGTAAGAGTAGTCGTCACACCCAGGCACTGCCCCTGTGGGGACCATAAGTGATAAATAAACATAATTGGGGAGATTTATCAAAACCTGTGCAGAGGAAAGGTGACCAGTTGCCCATAGTAGCCAATAAGATTGCACATTTTTAAAGGAGGACTCTGCAAAATGAAGGAAGTGACCTGACTGGTTGTTATGGGCAACTGCACCACTCTTCCTCTACACAGATTTCGAAAATCTCTCCCAATGTTTTTGTGGGATAACAATTAATTCAGGCAAAAATAATAGAAATACTATCCATGTCCCTGTAAACTGTATTTTTTTTTCTATCATTTTTGTGTTTTCACCTTTTTGGTCAACTTCTACAGCCTTCAACATTTTTTACTATTTATCGTAATTTATCTTTATATTATGGTGGTTTTAAAAGGCAAGTGATAAGTATAAAAGTACTTGGTGTAGGTAAGTGCATTATTTTGTTTTTAGAATGTTCGGGATCAAAGCTTTTGTGTAGTAAATGTGTATTCTACTGTGTGCCTTCCTCTTTCTTACACACATCATTGGCCTTATTATAATGATGTTTTTGTAAATTCAATACAACAACCTAAAGCCACTTTTACTCAACTACAATACAGATGCATTTTTAATCAATTTAAAGGAGTCCTCAGATGCTCCAACATTCTGAACATTTTTTTCAGAACGCTCTGAGCCGGAGGCCGTGATCGTGACGTCACGGCCATTCCCCTCATGACATGACGCCATGCCCCTTCCATTCATGTCCCATAGACATGAATGGAGGGGATGTGTTTAGAACACCAGGTGCTGCAGGAGATTGTGGGGGGCCTCAACAGCAGGACCCCCATGATCAGACATTGTATACCTTATCCTTTGGATAGGGGATAAGATGTCTAGCAACAGAGTACACATTTAAAGGGATATTCCGGTATCAGAAAATGTTATTTAGATAAGACTATCACCACAAGATATCTAACTTATTAATGTAGTGGTATCAAACATTGCGTTGGCTTCAGCATGCTTTTGCTTAAATTATCCCTGACAAAAAGTTTCGTAGTTTCTTCATTTTCAGTGTGGTGGTGTCTCAGCAGTTCTCTTGTCCCTCCCTCTCTCCCAAGATAACACATCATCCTGTGCTGTCTCAGGAGGTGTGACTGGATCTTGTCTCTAAGCTCCAAGCCTCACGCTCTAAGTGATGTTACCATATCTGACCAGCCGCTCCAGCCTACATCACCATCTCTCTATTTTATACATATATATATACTGTACATATATATTTCATTGGGCCTTTAAGGAGGCATGAGCTGCATTTACAAAGATGCCTCAGCCAGAGGAGCAACCAGGGAATAAATACAGCATCTGACTGCAGAGCAATAATCTGCATGGTAAAGCAATGTTCTTCAACAGATATGGGCAGGGAACCGGTAGGAATGTTGTGGAAGGGGAGTAGGCAGAGTGGGTACGAGTACAGCGATAGAAAGATGGGGGAAAGCAATGAATTCTGGGAATGAGCAACTGCACAACCAAGAAGTAGTAAGAGGACATGGTAAGGCTCCTTTCACACTATGAAAAGGACCCGTTGTATAACACCCGTTATAAAATCGCGGGCAATCGCGGGGTAAAATGGCCATAAGAAAAGCCCTAGCTTACGTTAGTAAATCCCATTATAGTCTATGGGATTGTTCTAATACACGTTTTAACCCATTCTCGCCTGTCATTCATTACGGATGTTATATTGGGACGGGAGATAGTAGCGGGAGAAATAGTGCATGCATGTGCATCGCCCGCGATTTTATAACGGGTGTTATACAACGGGTCCTTTTCATAGTGTGAAAGGAGCCTTAGACGACATACCCACACAACAAATGAACGTGTAATGATTTTACAACTGGGGCAGATAGGTGAGCAATGTAATATATATATATTTTTTTTATATGATGACGAATTACCACTTTAAGATCTGTCCCCAGTGCTGGTCCGAGTCCTGAACTGACAGCATTACAGTGATCTATGATGATGTTAACTCAGGTCTCTAGACACTTGGTTGGATGTGGACCTTAGTCAGTCACCCGAATGCAAAAATGCACCTGTATTATACCTGTGTGAAAGTGGCCCAAATGTCATTCCTTTGTTTAATTGGTGTCCTGGCCTTGTCTGCATTATGACAGTGTTATGTTTCATGTGGTTTTATTTATTCACGTGCAATATCATCTGATGTTCCTTGCTACCTTTTTTGTTCACTTCTCGTTCTCCTTTTTATATAAATGTGTGCGTTTTCACACATTTTAATTATGAAATGATATATGGTAATAAAACATTTATGCACTTTGATTTGTGTCTTATTTAGAAAATAAAATTAGTAAAAAAATAAGTTATAGGGGTTCGAAGAGGACAATTTATGCATACAGATTTTGTTAAAAAAAAAAAAAGGTTTGACTGTTTTTTAAAGCAGTACAGTGTTTGAAACTATATAAATTGGGTCTTGTTTAAATCATATTGACCCACACAATGAAAAGAACATGTCATTTTTACTGTAAAGTGCACTCAACTCAAAAGTGCAAAATTCCGGATATCTTTAAAATTTTTCCCCACAAATATTTTTTATTTCAATTTTGACGTAAATTTTATGGTAAAATGAAAGGTGTCATTACAAAGTACAATTGGTTGCGTAAAAAAAACAAGCCTCATATGGGTCTGAGGAAAAATAAATTAAATAAAAATTGTCTCCTAAAAGACTAGGAGGAAAAAAAGAAAACACAAAAATGAAAATTGGCTGTGTCCTTTAAAGCGGTTGTCTGGTAAAATGTATTCTTTTGCTAATGTCCCCCAGCCTGCCTAGTAAAATAACAAACACTTTAACTCCTCTTCCTCCACTACCTCATTGCTCTGGCAGCGGGGCACTCATCCACAGCCGGGAAGTCTGATTTCCCCTGAGCTACAGAGCGTAGCAGTTATAGCTGAGGGAAATGGCGCTCACCAATTACTGGCCGTGGCGGGACACCGCTGTGGCCAGTGATTGATTGACTGTCGTCGTGATATCATGTCTACAACTCCGTCAGGCTCCAGAAAGCAGACCAGATACTGGAGCTACAAGGGAGCAGAAGAAGGTGAAAGTGTTTATTTTATTAGGCAGGCTAGGGAAAACAGCAAAATAATTAATGTTATTGGACAACTTTTTAGGGTATGTTCACATTAGGGAATTCCCCACGGAATTCAGCGGTGTGAACTTAACATTAGTGGGAATAGGCCTCCGTGAGACCCGTTCACACTGCGGAATTTCAGCGGTGGACAATTCCGCCGCTGAAATTGTTCCGCTCAAAGAAAGAACATGTTCATTCCTTGCGCGGAAGTCCGAGCACTGCATAGCAGTCAATGGTGACAGCGCAGTGCCGCACGGTATTACCGCCGCCGACTGCCAGGCTGAATCTTCCGGAGATTCCATTTACACACTGTAGTGTGAACATACCCTTAAGGGGTAAAGGGGTTGTCCTTGGAGCATACAAGGTCCTACCCCATCTGCCTTATAATTATAACTTCCAAGGCAAATAGGGGGTCAAAGTAAGTCCCAGTGAGCAGAACAGGTAGGACCTTTTCTGCTCCCTGGACAATCCATTTAAAGGGGTACTCTGCCCCTAGACATCTTATCCCATATCCAAATTTCAAATGAACCAATGACTAGGTTTTTGGTGTGTGGGAGGAAACTAGAGTGCATGGCGGAATGTCACATTAACACAGGGAAAATATGCCCTTGGTTGGATTTGAATCCAAGACTCCAGCAATGCAAGGCAACAATGCTACCCACTGAGCCACCATTCTTTATAAAAACATGATATCAATAATGTGATATTCTGATAAATCACTCTTATTAAATAAATCTAAGCATCACGTAATCAGTCTTGCATGGAGAAAAAATGCTAGAACATATTTTTGCAACTTTGAATCAGGGCCTTACTGGAAATGATTGTGATTACTTATTAAGAAATATGGCAGTCTGCATAAAGCGTAGCAGTATACTCCCCTTTTGACTTATTGATGGTATACAGTCATAAGAACTAGAATGTAAGCGCTCTTTAAATTCTAAAAAAAAAAAAATCTGTATATTGAGAAGGAAAGAACATGGCACTGCAATGGCGCTCTGACTTCCATTCCTGATTCATTGCAGGTTGCATCGCAGTGCCATCTTCCTTCCCAATATACTCTTGCATCAGGGGTTCCTTGGTATAGGATACCAGTAAGATCACTGCCGGCTAGCAACCCAGGATCTCCTACACATACCCCAAATGCATGCACCCAAGGCTTATTTTCAGTGAAAGTCTTTTTTTTTTATTTTTTTTGTGGGTTGTATCACAAGGGCACCTCTAGCCCACTGAATTATACGAGGCACTGTCCTATCCTTTTTTTTTTTCTGCTGTTTCCCCATTTGTGGTCCTTCAAAGGTCTTAAAGTTAGGTAAATTAAACCTCAGATGAACAACAACACATTACAAATTATTATTTTGTTCATTTAAAGGGAATTCGTCATCAGTTTTACCCCCTGTAACCACCACTAACCCGTTTTACTGCAGAAGATGATGATCCCTACCATGTTTTCACATCGTGGAACGATGCTTGGAATCTAGAGAAAAGAAGATTTAAAAATCTCCCACGCTATATTTAAACCATGAGCAAGTAGCCTCTGAGGCATGTAATCAGGTGGGAGGACCCTTACCCTATGGGGACTAAAAAATTGTAAATAAAAATGAATAAATGTGAATTAGCCCCTTCCCTAATAAAAGATTGAATCAGCATCCTTTTCCTATTTATTTTTATAAAATAATGTAGAGAAAAAAACAAACAAACACTTGGTGTCACCGCATGCATAATATATAATGTTAATTAAACAGCACGACCAATTACATACTGGTTAAAAAATACCAAAGTCCAGAACTGCGTATTTTTGGTTACTTCATATACCATAAAAATTAAGTAAAAGCAATCAAAAAGTCCCATCAAAACAAAAATGGTACCGATAGAAACTACAGATCACGTCGCAAAAAATAAGCCCTCATACATCCCCCCCTATACAGAAAAATCAAGAGGAAGACAATTTTAAGCATACAGTGCAAAAATAAAAAAACAAAAACGTTGTCCTTAAGGGGTTAACTAACTTTAGGAGGCCTTAATCTACACTGCTCAAAAAAAATTAAGGGAACACTTAAACAACAGTATAACATTCTGCGCTGACACTATAAAATTCTACGCTGACACCTTTCATCAATTTTTCTCTTCCGTCCACACCCAGGGAGATTAGCTACAGTGCCATGGGTTGCAAACTTCTTAATAATGTTGCATACAGTGGACAAAGGCAAATCTAGATCTCTGGAGATGGCCTTGTAACCTTGAGATTGTTGATATTTTTCCCCAATTTTGGTTCTCAAGTCCTCAGACAGTTCTCTTCTCCTCTTTCTGTTGTCCATGCTTAGTGTGGCACACACAGAGACACAATGCAAAGACTAAGTGAACTTCTCTCCTTTTTATCTGCTTTCAGGTGTGATTTTTATATTGCCCACACCTGTTACTTGCCCCAGGTAAGTTTAAAGGAGCATCGCATGCTTGAAACAATCTTATTTTTCCACAATTTTAAAAGGGTGCCAATAATTTGGTCCAGCCCATTTTTGGAGTTTGGTGTGACATTATGTCCAATTTGCTATTTTTCCTCCCTTTTTTGGTTTAGTTCCAATACACATAAAGGGAATAAACATGTGTATAGCAAAACATGTCTTACTGCAATCGTTTTCTGTGAGAAATACTTCATTTTCTAGAAAAATATCCAGGGTGCCTGCATTCACGGCCATGAATGTATATAACCTTAAACTCAAATATATTAATTGCATCGACAATATATAATGTATTTACTGCTTAGAAAGTACAAATAATAATATAAATTCAATGTAGTTGTGCACTCTGTAAAAGTTATTGTTTTCTGGCATTTTTGTGGACCTATTAGAAAAGAAAAAAAAAAGTGACTATATACAAATAAAAATAACAGTAAAAAAAATACTTACAGGATGATTTTTGTGTATTGGAGATTGGAGATTGAAATGTAACTTATTATTTTAAGCAATGAAAGAAATAAAGATTGTTTCAGAGGAAGGATCATCTGAACACACTGTGTTGGCAGATAAGAACCCTTTGGCCAACTAGTCTGCCTAATATCCTGAATACTATGAATAGGATCTATAATATATGAAGGATAGCCTTCTGCATATCTCATGTATGCTTGAACTACTTCACTGTATCTTCAGCTCCCACTTTTACAGGAAGGCTATTCCATGCATCCACTACTCTCTCAGTAAAGTAATACTTCCTGAAATTACTGCATAAGGGAGATAGTGAGCCCTAGCTGTCCCTACAACCGCTGTCCCTTCCTATTGCCCATCGGCCCTAAATGATGGATCGACAACCACGAGGACGGACCCTATACTGCACTAAAGTGAATGGACACAAGAGCCAAACAAAACAAACTGTACATGTCGGGGGAAAAAGTCAGGAACACAATGGGAATACTAAAAAGGTACAAACATATATACCAGGCAGGATACAGCATACTAACAAACAGTTCAAGTACCAGGATCAAGATAAACAGCAGATATGATAATATGAACAAGACTAGATATAGGGATAAGTATACAGCAGACAAAACCAGGAGATGCAGGGGATGAACAGGTTAACTGAATGTCAGAGCACTAAATAGGTCAGGAAATCAAGAGCACTGTTCACACTGGACTCCGAACAAGGAACACACTAGACACCCCACTCCAATCATGGAGGGACATCAGTACTAAAGCCAAATAGGCTCTTACCTAGCGGGCACACTCCACAGTGTGAACAGGATACTAGCCTAGGAGGATACAAAGCCTCTGAGGATGTGGAATCACTGTGGGTAGAATTACAAAAGGAGGGAAATACTGAAAAAATATTTGGTGTAATCTACAGACCCCGTAATATCACTGAAGAGATAGAAGGTCGGCTGCATAAACAAAGAGAGAGGGCCGCCCGGGCAGGTACAATGGTAATAATGGGAGATTTTAACTATCCAGATATAGATTGGGGTCGGGGGTTGGCTAAAACTTCAAAGGGGCGACAATTCCTAAATTTATTGCAGGATAATTTTATGGGCCAGTTTGTGGAGGACCCAACAAGAAGTGATGCTTTGTTGGATCTGATCATTTCCAACAACGCAGAACTGGTTGGTAATGTAACTGTGTGGGAAAACCTTGGTAATAGCGACCACAATATAGTTACTTTTGATTTAAAATGTAGAAAACAAAGACAGGCGGGGAAGGCAAAAACATATAACTTTAAAAAGGCAAACTTCCCTGGGCTGAGGGCTGCACTACAGGACATAGACTGGGGGGGAGGTGTTCTCAAATACTGATACAGAATGGTCTTTGGGCTTGGAAACTTTAGTTTGTAACTGGATTGAACACTGGCTCATGGATCGTACCCAGAGAGTGGTGGTCAATGATTCGTACTCTGATTGGTCCCCGGTTATTAGTGGTGTACCCCAAGGTTCAGTACTGGGCCCGCTGTTGTTTAATTTATTTATCAATGATATAGAGGATGGTATTAACAGCTCTGTTTCTATCTTTGCAGATGACACCAAGCTTTGTAGCGCGGTACAGTCTATAGAGGATGTGTATAGGTTACAAGATGACTTGGATAGACTAAGTGTCTGGGCATCCACTTGGCAAATGAGGTTCAATGTGGATAAATGTAATGTTATGCATCTGGGTACTAATAACATGCATGCGTCGTATGTCTTAGGGGGGGATTAAACTGGCAGAGTCACTGGTAGAGAAGGATCTGGTTGTACTAGTAGATCACAGACTACAGAATAGCATGCAATGTCAGGCTGCTGCTTCCAAAGCCGGCAGGATATTGTCATGTATAAAAAGAGGCATGGACTCAAGGGACAGGGACATAATACTCCCCCTTTATAAAGCATTGGTACGGCCTCACCTGGAATATGCTGTACAGTTTTGGGCACCAGTCCATAAAAGGGACACTGTGTTGCTGGAAAGGGTGCAGAGACGCGCGGCTCAACTAATTTGGGGCATAGACCATAAGAACTGTGAATTTATGGAGCAGTCTACCTCAGGAACTAGTCACAGCAGGAATGATTAATACATTTAAAACAGGGTTAGATACATTCCTGGAACAAAATAACATTAATGCTTATGCAGAAATATAAAATCCCATCCCTTCCCCAATATCGCACCACACCCCTTCCCTTCAATTCCCTGGTTGAACTTGATGGACGTATGTCTTTTTTCGACCGTACTAGCTATGTAAATACAAGAAAACACTGGTACAGGCAAAATACTAACATACTCCTAGATAGACAGATTAGCACAAAGCTCAGAACAGTATTCTATCCTAGGAGATCCAGGATCAAACAAGGGTCAAAAAAGGACTGACAAAACGCACAGTGTGAATACGGATGTGACGTCATGCCTGAATTCGGACTGATGCCGGCCGGGCATTGGTCCTTATTCATTCAGCCTGCGCTCGCTCCCTGCCTGTCAATCAGACAGGCAGGGAGCGAGCGCATTGGCTCCCTGACCTCAGGCGCCGGCCACTCCTCCCGCACCACGCCGCTGATACTGCCCCTGCACGCCGCTGATGCTGCTGGATAGTTTGTACGTATGAGGATCGGGGTTTCAACACGGGGGTTGCAGGGAGAGCGGGGGTTGCGGGGAGAGTGGGGGTTGGGGTTTCAACACGGGGGTTGCGGGGAGAGCGGGGCATGGTGGGGTTTCAACATGGAGGGGGTGGCTTAGGGCTGGAGGGAACGGAGTAGCGCCGCGCTGCGCCCATTGCCCTAACTTATTGTTTTCAACACAGGGTGTCTCCAGCTGTTTCCCCACTACAACTCCCAGCATGCCCTGACAGCCAATAGATGTCAGGGCAAGCTGGGAGTTGTAGTGGTGAAACAGCTGGAGGCACCCTGTATAGTGAACTAAGGGCGGAAGTGTCGGCCCCAGCAGGCATCAGTGACGTCTGCCTGCTGGGAAAGTCTGCCTGGTAGTGAGCACACTACCAGGCAGACAAAAAGACCTTTTTTAATATAGTAAAAAATAAAAATAAAAGCAAGGAGGGGGTTAGGGAGAGATGGGAAATAGGCAGAGACAGAAAACAATATATATAGGATGGTGGGAGCTACCCTTTAAGTTTTCTTTTTTTTTTTTTTTATCTTTGTTCAACACTCTACTATGTCATAACTTCCACTTTTTACTTACACAAAGAGACCTATGAATACAGGGTCAACTTAAACTAAATACAAAAAAACACCAAAGAAGAACAGTTTTCCCAAACACTACTACTAAATCTATACAGTATACACTAATAATCTTTATTGGAAACTAAATACACATATTAAAGTAATGTAGTTCTTCACATCGAGAAGGCTATAGCACACTATCTATTAAAAAGTACTACACAGCCACCCTCAACGTTTCACCACATGCTGTTGCTTTGTCAAGAAAATTATAGGGGTCAGAATAGGCCCCCTATGATTTAGGTGTTTTCTTTTCAATTTCCCTCCAAACAAAAAGTTTTTTCTTCACTTTTTCTTACATTTAAAATGTAAAATAAAGTTGTACATATAAAATAAAAGATTTCAATGTGAAGTACAAAAATAAGAGTTATGTCACCATATTTGGATAGCATAAATTGGATGGGGTTATGTAATGCCTATAGTTGTAGGCCCCAATTCTGCCCCCATATATAGTTATAGGCCCCCTCTTCTTAATGCCCCAAAAGTTAATGGTAGGTAGGTGTCCCTCACAGCCATACTGCCCCGATGCTCCACTGTTTCTCTGTTGTCGGGACCTACTGCTATGGTTGGGCCAGTGGAGCACTGGCTGGTAGTTTTAATACCATCCTGGTGCCATCCATGCTCATCCTCTCCTGACGTACATTGATGTCCTCCTGCTCCACTCCTCAGCGTAAAAGTTTAAATCACCACCCCCTGCCATTTTTGAACCCCTTAAGGACAATGGGTGTAAACGTACGTCCTGATGCGCTGGTACAGGACGAACATTTACAAGCCGACGTACATTTACAACTGGATCAGTCCTCGCATCATGAACGCAGGTCCCGGTTGCTGTCGACAGCCAGAGAGCCACAATTGCGCTGGTATCCTCCATAAACCCCTCAGATGTAGTAATCAATACTGATCACGTCATACGTGGCAATGCGCCACTTTGAATGGATGATTGGATTACCCGCACCACGGTCCCCTCACCTGCCTCTGTCCTCCCGGTGACTATATCACTGATCATTGCTATGCATATGCATAACACTGATCAGTATCTGCAAGCTACTAATTGCAAAAAAAAAATTCCCTATAGGGAAATAAAAAGTGTGAAAAAGCTCCTCCCCAAATTATTTAATAAAAATTTTAATGGCTCCTTTTTCCTTAAAATAAAATGATAAACATATGTGGTATTGTTGCGTGCATAAATGTCCCAACTATCAAAATATTATGTTAATTATCCCGTACGGTGAACAGTGTAAAAAAAAATAAAAAAATAAAGAAGTCAGAATTTTTTTTTGACACATCCCAGAAAAATGAAATAAAAAGTGATCAAAAAGTAACATATAGGCAAAAGTGGTACTGATAAAGACTACAGATTATGGCAAAATAAATGAGCCCAAATACAGCCCAATACACAGAAAAATTTGAGAGTTAGAGTGGTCAGAATAGGGTGATTTAAAACATACTAATTTTGTTTACAAAGTTTGATATTAGTAGTACAATAATAGTAAAGCGTGTAAACCTAAATATCACTTTGATGGTATTGACCCACAGAATAAATAGAGCATGTAACTTTAACCGTAAAATGCACTGTGTAAAAACATCACACTCCAAAATTGCGTTTTTCTTTTTAATTTCCCTACAAAAAAAATATTTTTTGGGTTACGCCATACATTTTATGGTAAAATAAAAGGTGTCATTGCAAAGTACAATTGGTCAGACAAAAAAAAACAAGCCCTCTTCTGGGTCTGTGGATGGAAAAAAAACGATGAATTTTATAAGGTGAGGAGGAAAAATGAGCGTGAGCGTAAAAGTCTATTAAACTATTAAAATATAATGTTAATGAAACTGCACGGTCAATGACATTAATGTTATTCAGATCCAGAACTATAGATTTTTAGTCACTTCAAAAAAGTCCCATCAAAACAAAAACAGTACTGATAAAAAATACATATCACAGCACAAAAAAAATTACCCTTATACTGCGCTGTATACGGAAAAACAAAAGAGTTATAGGTGTCAAAATACGACAATTTGAAACATACCATTTTTCATACAAAAATATATAATTTTTTTAACCTCTTAACGATGCAGGACGTATATTTACGTCCTGCGCCGGCTCCCGCGATATGAAGCGGGATCGCGCCGCAATCCTGCATCATATTGCGTCGGTCCCGGCGCTCATCAACGGCCGGGACCCGCGGCTAATACCACACATCGCCGATCGCGGCGATGTGTGGTATTAACCCTTTAGAAGCGGCGGTCAAAGCTGACCGCCGCTTCTAAAGCGAAAGTGACCCGGCTGCTCAGTCGGGCTGTTCGGGACCGCCGCGGTGAAATCGCGGCGTCTCGAACAGCTGACCGGACACCAGGAGGGCCCTTACCTGCCTCCTCGGTGTCCGATCGACGAATGACTGCTCCGTGCCTGAAATCCAGGCAGGAGCAGTCAAGCGCCGATAACACTGATCACAGGCGTGTTAATACACGCCTGTGATCTGTGTAAAAGATCAGTGTGTGCAGTGTTATAGGTCCCTATAGGACCTATAAAACTGCAAAAAAAAAGTAAAAAATAAGTGTTAATAAAGGTCATTTATAATAAAAGTTTGAATCACCCCCCTTTTCCCATAAGAAAAATAAAACATATGTGGTATCGCCGCGTGCGTAAATGTCCGAACTATAAAAATATATCATTAATTAAACCGCACGGTCAATGGCGTACGCGCAAAAAAATTCCAAAGTCCAAAAAAGCGTATTTTGGTCACTTTTTATACCATTAAAAAATGAATAAAAAGTGATCAAAAAGTCTGATCAAAACAAAAATCATACCGATAAAAACTTCAGATCACGGCGCAAAAAATGAGCCCCATACCTCCCTGTACGTGGAAAAATAAAAAAGTTATAGGGGTCAGAAGATGACATTTTTAAACGTATAAATTTTCCTGCATATAGTTATGATTTTTTCCAGAAGTGCGACAAAATCAAACCTATATAAGTAGGGTATCATTTTAACCGTATGGACCTACAGAATAATGATAAGGTGTCATTTTTACCGAAATATGCACTGCGTAGAAACGGAAGCCTCCAAAAAGTTACAAAATGGCGTTTTTTCTTTGATTTTGTCGCACAATGATTTTTTTTTTCTGTTTCGCCGTGCATTTTTGGGTAAAATGACTAATGTCACTGCAAAGTAGAATTGGTGACGCAAAAAATAAGCCATAATATGGATTTTTAGGTGGAAATTTGAAAGGGTTATGATTTTTAACCCCTTAAGGACCAAGGACGTACCGGTACGTCCTTGGTCCTGCTCTTCTGATATAACGCGGGGTTACACAGTAACCCCGCGTCATATCATGGCGGGCCCGGCGTCATAGTGAAGCCGGGACCCGCCTCTAATAGCGCGCAGCGCCGATCGCGGCTAAAAGTGAAAGTTCCCGGCTAGCTCAGTCGGGCTGTTCGGGATAGCCGCGGCTAATCGCGGCATCCCGAACAGCTGACAGGACAGCGGGAGGGCCCCTTCCTGCCTCCTCGCTGTCCGATCGCCGAATGACTGCTCAGTGCCTGAGATCCAGGCATGAGCAGTCATCCGGCAGAATCGTTGATCACTGGTTTCTTATGAGAAACCAGTGATCAACATAGAAGATCAGTGTGTGCAGTGTTATAGGTCCCTATGGGACCTATAACACTGCAAAAAAAAAGTGAAAAAAAAAAGTGAATAAAGATCATTTAACTCCTCCCCTATTAAAAGTTTGAATCACCCCCCTTTTCCAATAAAAAAAAAAACACAGTGTAAATAAAAATAAAAATAAACATATGTGGTATCACCGCGTGCGGAAATGTCCGAATTATAAAAATATATCATTAATTAAACCGCTCGGTCAATGGCGTGCGCGCAAAAAAATTCCAAAGTCCAAAATAGTGCATTTTTGGTCACTTTTTATATCATTTAAAAATGAATAAAAAGTGAGCAATAAGTCCTATCAATGCAAAAATGGTACCGTTAAAAACTTCAGATCACGGCGCAAAAAATGAGCGCTCATACCGCCCCATACACGGAAAAATAAAAAAGTTATAGGGGTCAGAAGATGACAATTTTAAACGTATTAATTTTCCTGCATGTAGTTATGATTTTTTCCAGAAGTCCGACAAAATCAAACCTATATAAGTAGGGTATCATTTTAATCGTATGGACCTACAGAATACATATCAGGTGTCATTTTTACCGAAAAATGTACTACGTAGAAACGGAAGCCCCCAAAAGTTACAAAACAGCGGTTTTTTTTCAATTTTGTCGCACAATGATTTTTTTTCCCGCTTCACCATAGATTTTTGGGCAAAATGACTGACGTCATTACAAAGTAGAATTGGTGGCGCAAAAAATAAGCCATCATATGGATTTTTAGGTGTAAATTTGAAAGAGTTATGATTTTTTAAAGGCAAGGAGCAAAAAACAAAAATGCAAAAACGGAAAAACCTCCGGTCCTTAAGGGGTTAAAAGGTAAGGAGGAAAAAATGAAAGTGCAAAAACTGAAAAACCCTGAGTCCTTAAGGGGTTAAAGTAGTAAAACAAAATAAAACCTATATAAATTGGGTATCGTTGTCATCATATTGGGTATCGTTGTTCTACTGCGTAGAAACGGAAGCCCCCAAAAGTTGAAAAAATTGTGGGTCTTTCTTCAATTTCGTCCCACAAATAATATTTTTTTGTTTCACCATAGATTTTTTGGTAAATGGAGTGATGTCAATACAAAGTACAATTGGTCACACAAAAAACAAGCCTTATATGGGTCTGTATGTGGGAAATTGAAAGCGTTATGGGAAGGCGAGGAAGAAAAAGCAAAAATGCAAAAAGGAAAAATCCCTAAAGGGTTAATATCGGTGACCCAAATTGACATTTTTTTTTTTTAATAATAAATGACGGGACAATCTACAAATAAAAATTCAAAAAATAGTCTGTCACCACTTTATCCTGCTTAGAGAGGGTTAACCTAACAAGGCTGAAGGGTTTTCTTTAAGACCCCAAAATAAGTGGGTACCTAATGGTCTAAAACCAGTGGTCCCTAAACTGTGGCCCTCCAAATGTTGCAAAACTACAATTCCCAGCATGCCTGGACAGCCGTTGGATGTCCAGGCATGCAGGGAGTTGTAATTTTGCAACATCTGGAGGGCCACAATTTGGGGAACACTGGTCTAAAACATAAATATTAATAAATGTCAAGATTCTCTCAGCTGTGAAGTGCTGAGAACACTCTGTCCTCTGCACCGGCCATATTTGCGTGGTCATTTGCTTACTTTCAATGTGCTTTTGACTCCAACAAAATGGCAGCTGCCTTGCCTCTTTATGAGGCCACTTCCCTAGTTTCTATTCCACAAGTTTTCTAAGGCTGGGAATGAAACGGAAGTCGACGTCACTCTCTCCTTCGCGTATTGATTGGCGGAACGGTTACCATGGCATCAGGTGACGCTCTATAGTTTGCCTCCCCCCGGTTACCGTGGGTACGCGCATGCGCATTACATTACAGCACGGTGTCCACAATGAAGGTAAGGAGGCCGGAGGAATGAGGGTTCATTTTGGGCAGTGGTTCCCAAACTGTAGCCCTCCAGATGTTGCAAAACTACAATTCCCAGCATGCCTGGACAGCCTTTGGCTGTCCAGGCATGCTGGGAGTTGTAGTTTTGCAACATCTGGAGGGCCACAGTTTGGGGACCACAGATTTTGGGGTTCACCTTGGCTTATAAGGCTGCAGGGCATATCATGTAGCCTTCTTATTGTGGCAGTATAGTGCTGTGCCTGTCATTCTTGTTATATCTATGTCTCCACTACCATACTGAACTGGTGGAGGGCGCTGTCTGCTCATAGAGGCAACAGTGTTCATACAGACCCAGCCATAAGGGATGATCTCTGATCACTAATAGTTACAATAGTAGAGACTGTCCTCCATACATACAGTGCACACGTCCTGGGGATGGAGGGGAGATCAAACTCATTCCACCATTGTAGGTAAAGGGATGTAAATATTAGGAGTAGAGATGAGCTAACTTACAGTAAATTCGATTCGTCACGGACTTCTCGGCTCGGCAGTTGATGACTTATCCTGCATCAATTAGTTCAGCTTTCCGGTGCTCCGGTGGGCTGGAAAAGGTGGATACAGTCCTAGGAAAGAGTCTCCTAGGACTGTATTCACCTTTTCCAGCCCATCGGAGCACCTGAAAGCTGAACTAATTTATGCAGGATAAGTTATCAACTGCCGAGCCGAGAAGTTCGTGATGAATCGAATTTACTGTAAGTTCGCTCATCTCTAATTAGGAGGTTAATCGCCGCCCCTGCACCCTGCCTCCTCCCCTAACAGTTCTGGAGCATGTGTGGATTGTGCTGTTCCTCTGTTATTCCTCATGGAAATGTATGAGTGAACAGCAGGGTGTTCCCCTTTCCCTATACCAGTGTTTCCCTACACCCAGCTGTTGCAAAACACTACAACTCCCAGCATGCCCGGACAGCCAAACGATTTGCAATAGCTGGAGACACACTGGCAGGGAAACACTAATACAATGAATGTCGCTGCAGTCCTGCACTGTCCACGTTGACAAGTCCTATTTAAAGCATTCAGTGACATCGGGATCATTGTGCTGCAGGGACTACTGCCAGACTAGATGGAACAGTGCCACAACTGGGACCTTACAGTTGCAGATCGTTCCCATTGACTTACATACAGTTATGTGTGTGTCCCTAAAGCCTAACAGAAGTCTGGGTGCTCCATTCTTCTGTGGACATTCACCACTCCTAAGTAAGCACTAAGGCTCCTTTCACACTATGAAAAGGACCCGTTATAAAATCGCGGGCGATCGCAGGGTAAAATGGCCATTAGAAAAGCCCTAACTTACGTTGGTAAATCCCATTATAGTCCCATTATGGGATTGTTCTAATACACGTTTTAACCCGTCCTCGCCCGTCCTTCATAACGGATGTTATTTTGGGACGGGAGAAATAGTGCGTCCCCTAACCGTTCTAGAGCCTGTGTGGATTGTGCCATTTCTCAGTTATTTCTCTTGGAAATCTATTGATTCGATAAGGACTGAGGACTACAAGGGGCAGAAGCTCTTTCTCCTCTTTATTGACTCCACATCTGGTTTTGGCTACACAAATTGCCAGTCCAGTGTTGTCCTTCCGCCCGTTCTGCAAAGGAGAGATACAGCTCACACTGGATGGTACAGTCGCCAGGCAACTGTACGATACCCAGTGAGTTCTGTGCACAACCCTTTTCTGATGAACGGGACTCATGCACGTAACTTGCTGAGTGTCATACGGCTTGCTGGGTGTCATGTACGTGTGAGCTGCGTCCCTTCACACCCATCACACGGGCGGGAGGCCATGTTCACACAGTGGAAATATTCTGTTCGGAAATTCAGCAAAATTTACTGCACATTATCTTCAATGGGAATTCCACTCTTTCATTCACACAGCGGAATTTCTGCTGCAAAATGGCAACATCCAGGATTCCGCAAGATTATAAGACATGTCTTTAAATTTTGGGGAACTCCATTCAGAGCCCCATTAAGGTTAAAGGGATTATCCAGGAAAAAAACTTTTTTTCTTTTTATATATATCAACTGGCTCCAGAAAGGTAAACAGATTTGTAAATTACTTCTATTAAAAAATCTTAATCCTTTCAGTACTTATGAGCTTCCGAAGTTAAGGTTGTTCTTTTCTGTTTAAGGCTGCTTTCACACTATAAAAATTAATCCGTTACAAACGTCCGTTGGAAAAGCCCTGGTAAACGGCCGTTAAACAATCCCATTAAAGTCTATGGGATTTTTTAATTATCCTTTATGACCCGTTATAGTCCGTCATGAATAACGGCCGTTAATTGTGACGGAAGAAATAACGGCACATGCACTCATTTTTCTTCCGTCACAAGAAACGGGTAAATTAACGGCCGTTATTTTTAACATTGAAGTCTATGGCTGACGGATGAGCCTTTATGGCCTCTGTTTGCACACAGTTTATTATATCCGTTATTACTTCTGAGCATGCTCAGAAGAGGTGACATCAGCAGACTCCTGCAGTGCTGAGGGACTACTACTCCTCCCATCATGGAACAGACTTGTTTCCATGATGGGAGTAGTAATTCCCCAGGGCTGCGGGAGTCTGCAGACAGCTGGGGAGGCTACATTAGTGCTTGTACTTCAACCCCCATCATGGAGCAGAGTCTGTTCCATGATGGGGGTTGTAGTACAGGGGCTGAGGGATTGATCGCACCAGGTTTCTCTTCTGAGACCCCATGCGATCAAAAGTTATTAAGCAGGGGAGCGGGCGGCATGGTCCGCAACCCTGCGATGTATCAGTGTTTTAACTTTCACTTTTGAATCCCCCGCTGGGAGCCCTGAATGGCCAATCAGGGCTCTCAGCGAGAGATTGAAAAATGAACTTTGAGAGTAGCAGGGGCCAAAGAGCACTATGGGGGGCAAGATATATAGCGCAGCAGAGGGGTTGGCAGACACATAGCCTATATATCTAGCCCCCCCAGCAGCGCATTAGATATGACCCCCGCCTGCGCATTAAATATATACCCGCTGGCGCATTAAATATATACCCCCCGCCAGTGCATTAAATATATACCCCTGCAGCGCATGTATATGTGCCCTCGCAGCTCTTCTATATACATATGCCCCTACTGCCGTATGAATGAAAAGTATTTCTATTAGCAGCGCATAGAGTCGGCTCCTGGCTCTATACGCTGCTAATAGAAATACCTTTCATTCATATGGCAGCAGGTGTATATGTATATAGAAGCACTGGGGGGGGGGGGGGGCAGATAACGCTATATGTCTGTCCCCCCACAGCACTGCTATATGCATATACACCTGCCGCCGTATGAATGAAAAGTATTTCTATTAGCAGCGCATAGAGCCCCTTATCCCTCATGTATGGCCGAACACCTCTGCCTACAGACTCCCACAGCCGGGACCACTACTACTCCCATCATGGAACAGACTTGTTTCCATGATGGGAGTAGAAATTCCCTGGCTGCAGGAGTCTGCAGACAGCTGGGGAGGCTACATTAGTGCTTGTACTACAACCCCCATCATGGAACAGACTCTGTTCCATGATGGGGGTTGTAATACAGGGGCTGAGGGATTGATACAGGGGCTGAGGGATAGAAATACCTTTCATTCATATGGCAGCAGGTGTATATGTATATAGAAGAGCTGTGGGGGGCAGACATATAGCGTTATCTGCCCCCCCCCCCCCCCCCCCAGTGCTTCTATATACATATACACCTGCTGCCATATGAATGAAAGGTATTTCTATCCCTCAGCCCCTGTATCAATCCCTCAGCCCCTGTATTACAACCCCCATCATGGAACAGAGTCAGTTCCATGATGGGGGTTGTAGTACAAGCACTAATGTAGCCTCCCCAGCTGTCTGCAGACTCCTGCAGCCAGGGAATTTCTACTCCCATCATGGAAACAAGTCTGTTCCATGATGGGAGTAGTAGTGGTCCCGGCTGTGGGAGTCTGTAGGCAGAGGTGTTCGGCCATACATGAGGGATAAGGGGTCTTAATGGATTAATATTTATTCAGCTGTCAGCACCCGTTATTTCATCCGTTATTAAACGTCCATTTTTACAAAGAAAACGGACATGTAATAACGGATAAATGCTCATAGTGTGAAAGCAGCCTAAATCCTCTCTGATGACACCTGTCTCAGGAACCGCCCAGTTTAGAAGAGGTTTGCTATGGGGATTTGCTTCTTAACTGGGCGGTTCCTGAGACACGTGTCATCAGAGAGCACTTAAACAGAAAAGAACAACCTTAACTTCAGAAGCTCATAAGTACTGAGAGGATTAAGATTTTTTAATAGAAGTAATTTACAAATCTGTTTAACTTTCTGGAGCCAGTTGATATAAAAAAAAAAAAAAAAAAGTTTTTTCCTGGAATACCCCTTTAATGGGACTCTGAATTCTTTTCCCATTAAAAAAAAAAAAAACAAAAAAAACTGTGTAAATAAAAATAAACATATGTGATATCGCCGCGTGCGTAAATGTCCGAATTATAAAAATAATCGTTAATTAAACCGCACCGATAATGGCGTACGTGCAAAAAAATTCCAAAGTCCAAAATAGTGCATTTCTGGTCACTTTTTATATCATGAAAAAATGAATAAAAAGCGATCAATAAGTCCTTTCAATAATGGTAGCGCTAAAAACTTCAGATCATGGTGCAAAAAATGAGTCCTCATACCGCCCCATATGCGGAAAAATAAAAAAGTTATAGGGGTCAGAAGATGACAATTTTAAACGTATACATTTCCTGCATGTAGTTATGATTTTTTCCAGAAGTACAACAAAATCAAACCTATATAAGTAGGGTATCATTTTAATCTTATGGACCTACAGAATAAAGATAAGGTGTCATTTTTACCGAACTATGCACTGCGTAGAAACGGAAGCCCCCAAAAGTTACAAAATTGCGTTTTTTTTTTTTAAATTTTTGTCTCACAATGATTTTTTTTTCCATTTCGCCGTAGATTTTTGGGTAAAATTATGTCATTAAAAAGCAGAATTGGTGGCGCAAAAAATAAGCAATCATATGGATTTTTAGGTGCAAAATTGAAAGAGTTATGATTTTTTAAAGGTAAGGAATGAAAATAACGAAAATGCAAAAACGGAAAAACCCCGGGTCCTTAAGGAGTTAATACATGTGTGAACAAAAGCCCACTTTGATGTGGAGTTTATTAGAACCAAAAATGTACTGTTTATGAGCCATAAAACAGCCATTTTAGGGTTAAAAAAAAAACTGTGTGTAAACATAGCCTTACAGCGATGGTGGATGTTGGTAGTGGACGGCAGTGGATTTTGGTTCTGTCAACCAGTCAGTATAGGAAGAGATGGTGGAATCGGACCATCAATGGGACATAAGTGTAGCCTAGCAGCCTGTAGACCTATACAATGTTATAGGATCTGTGTTTGTTGTGTATAAAATGTGCACACATACTCCATCAATATGAATAAACCAACATGGCAAAATCCTAAAAATGTTCATGTATTATGTGTATACATTCCATTACTGAGTGAACCTTTCGCCTACAATAATACAATGTATTCTTCTGTTCTCCCAGCGGGTGTTTTCATTGACAGAAAAGGGATTACTTGGCCATCCCATCCAATATGTGTGGCAGAAGACTTTAGGAAATTACATTGTAGTTACCGGGTAAGTAGATCATTCTATAAGGCTTTTTATTATTCCCCTGTACTTTCTTCACCTGATAAGGTTATAGCAGGGTATTGTTTTGGAACCGCTTAGTATCAGCAGATGATCTATACAGTGGTCCCTCAAGTTACAATATTAATCGGTTCCAGGACGACCATTGTATGTTGAAACCATTGAATGTTGAGACCATAACTCTATGGAAACCTGGTAATTGGTCCTGAAGCCACCAAAATGTCATCCGAAAATAGGAAAAAGTGAGGATTAAACAAAAATAAGTAGATTATGAATACAGATAAAGCAAATCCTTATATATAAAAGTAAGAAAGATCTGCTGGGAGCTGTAATCACTGTCTATGTCAGCGTTTCCCAACCAGGGTGCCTCCAGCTGTTGCAAAACTACAACTCCCAGCATGCCCCGACAGCCAAAGGCTGTCCGGGCATGCTGGGAGTTGTAGTTTTGCAACAGCTGGAGGCACCCTGGTTGGGAAACGCTGGTCTATGTAGAGGACAGGAGCTTCTTCAGGGTCCTGTACAAGTACATGCAATGTCCTAAAAATGTAAAATGGAGCTGCCCTCACCTGGTGTCCAAAGGAGCAGCTAACCCTGCACAGGTAAAGAGTAAAGAACATGTAACACCTCCCTGTAGGGGGCGATACCAGACACCAGTCAGTGCATGCACTTCAGTAATACAGGGGTTTTACCAGTGAATGCCCATTATGATTGGTCAGTTCTCCCAGCCATTGACACATTTCACAGATCTGGACTGTCCGGAGCATTGTATGTTGAGTCTGGTTTCAAGTTGCAGTGGTTCAGAAAAACCATTGTATGTTGAAACTATTGTATGTTGAGGCCATTGTAAGTTGAGGGATCACTGTAATTTAGTCATTCTGAAATTCTGTGATTTTCTAATTCCCCATTTTTGCTCTTCAGGAACCGTTAACAAAATACAAGCTCCTGTACCGTGCATTGCTCTAACACTTTCTCTTGCCTTTTTAGACAGGTTTACATATGTTCAGTGACTCAGAGCCATCCCAGATAGGAATTCTGGACCCAAAAATTTGGGTTCATTGTACCTGGCATCCTATGCAATTCCCCTCAGGCTGGGATGAGGTGCAGTACCATTCATGTGGATGATCCAGCATGGTTGTGTTAGATTTTGTGCTCCAGTGCTTTATGCTGGGTGGCAGCATATGTGTATGGCCTTATACATAGTTTAGACCCTGACTGATTGTTAGATAGAGTCGGGTGAAGTGCACGCTTAGCGCTTTCTCTCCCGGATCAGTGTCATGTGATCAAGACAGTTGCATAATTTTAGTCTATAGGACCATCTTGACCACATAGACACACACAGACTGTGACCGATCAAACATTTGACATTTCCCTAGGACATGTAAAAAGTAATTATGAGGACAGGTACACTTTAAGGTATCAGTTCTTTAAAAAGCAGTCATCCGAAGTAATAAAACCCTACTATAGTGTTTTCCAAACAGTGTGTCTCCAGCTGTTGCAAAACTACAACTCTCCGCATGCCCGGAAAGCCTTCCTTTATTTTAAAGACTGTATCATAACTATAGTGATGTGTTTACACTTGTATCTCTTCAGAGTGGATCACACTGTGAAAATCTATGATCGCCATGGCCAGAAGAAGGATGAAATTAATTTACCAGGGTGAGTGCAGTTACTGGGCTGGATACACTCCAGCTCTGTACTAGATTGTAGGTAGTGCTTTTTTGTTTTACTTTGTAGATTTTGATTTTCTAAGTATTATTAATTTTCTTTTAGTGTATGTTACTCAATGGATTGGGACAAAGATGGCAATGCTCTGGCCATTGTTGCTGAAAAATCAAGTTCCATCTACATGTGGGACCCAAATACATGTAAAACAAGCCAGTTGGACAGTGGCATGAGGTAAGCTGGCATCCTCAGATTTATCATTCCATCCCTTTATTAACATATGTCGCTATACGTATTAATAGTGCTATTTTATAGCACATTCAATTTAAATAAAGCTTCTTCTATGGTAAGAATCGGTTAGAGAAAAAAGAGAAGACCTAACAGGAGCAGTGGGGTCCAGGGATTAGCCCAAGAACCATTTAGATGGCCGCTCACCTTAAAAAAGATAAATGAAAGCATTTCACCCCAGTGATAATGGAGTACTAAGTGAGGGTAGAGTCTCTGCTTGCCTTCTGGGTTGCAGGGAACAGCTACACTGCTGTCCTGGATGCAGAAGAGGAGGAACTTGAAAGAAAACCCTTTGAAGATGGCGCTGCGGCTCCCTCAAAATGAAGAGGATGGACTGGATATGTTTTAAAGGTTCACAGTGGAACCATATTTATTGAGTAAAGAAAAATAACAAACATGAGATGGCGCATTTCGGGAGGTGAGGATCCTGATCTGAGGAAGGGGGGCACCTCCCGAAACGCGTCCTCTCATGTTTGTTATTTTTCTTTACTCAATAAATATGGTTCCCCTGTGAACCTTTTAAACATACCAGTCCATACTCTTCATTTTGAGGGAGTCACAGCGCCATCTTCAAAGGGTTTTCTTTCAAGTTTCTCCTCTTCTATGGTAAGAGCAGTGGCTAGCATTACCCTGTGGACTTTAATCACAGTCTGCTTCTGTCTACTCTGTCTGGACAAAAAAAATAAATTGAAAAATACTTAAATGGGTACTCCGGTTCTCCAGCCTTCTGAACATTTGTGATGTCTCGCCACACCCCTTCATGTCTATGGGAGGGGACATGTCGGCCATCACGCCCTCTCCCATAGACATGAATGGAGGGGGCGTGACGTCACAAGAAGGCGTGGACGTGATGTCAGTACCACTGCCGAGGGAACTCGGCGTCTGTTTAGAACGCCGGGTGCTGCAGAGGATTGCAGGGTACCCCTTTTAAAGAGAACCTGTTTGCAGATAAGTCCATACAGAGGTTTTGGAGAGGAGTCTACAGTGGGGATCAAAAGTTTGGGCACCCCCAGGTAAAAATTCGTATTAATGTGCATAAAGAAGCCAATGAAAGATGGAAAAATCATCAAATTACAGATTAGACATTCTTATAATATGTCAACAAAAGTTAGATTTTACTTTTACCATCATTTACACTTTCAAAAAAATGGCATCTGCAAAAGTTTGGGCACCCTGCAGAATTTATAGCATGCACTGCCCCCTTGGCAAAGCTGAGACCTGCCAGTGTCATGGATTGTTCTCAATCATCATCTGGGAAGACCAGTTGATGTCAATCTCAAAGGTTTTAAATGCCCAGACTCATCTGACCTTGCCCCAACAATCAGCACCATGGGTTCTTCTAAGCAGTTGTCTGGAAATCTGAAACTGAACATAGTTGATGCTCACAAAGCTGGAGAAGGCTATAACAAGATAGCAAAACGTTTTCAGATGTCAATATCCTCTGTTCGGAATGTAATTAAGAAATGGCAGTCATCAGGAACAGTGGAAGTTAAAGCAAGATCTGGAAGACCAAGAAAAATATCAGACAGAACAGCTCGCAGGATTGTGAGAAAAACCATTCAAAACCCACGTTTGACTGCACAATCCCTCCAGAAAGATCTGGCAGACACTGGAGTTGTGGTACACTATTCCACTATAAAGAGATACTTGTACAAATATGGTCTTCATGGAAGAGTCATCAGAAGAAAACCTTTTCTATGTCCTCACCACAAAAATCTGCGTTTGAACCTTGCAAATGAACATATAGGCTAGCCTGATGCATTTTGGAAACAAATTCTGTGGATCGATGAGGTTAAAATTGAACTTTTTGGCCGGAATGAGCAAAGGTACGTTTGGAGAAGAAGGGGAACAGAATTTAATGAAAAGAACCTCTGTCCAACTGTTAAGCATGGAGGTGGATCAATCATGCTTTGGGGTTGTATTGCAGCCAGTGGCACAGGGAACACCTTACGAGTAGAAAGGAAAATGGATTCAATAAAATTTCAGCAAATTTTGGATGCTAACTTGATGCCATCTGTGAAAAAGTTAAAGAGAGGATGGCTTCTACAAATGGATAATGATCCTAAACACACCTCGAAATCCACGGGGGATTACATCAAGAGGCGTAACCTGAAGGTTTTGCCATGGCCTTCACAATCTCCTGACCTCAACATAATTGAAAATCTATGGATAGACCTTGAAAGATCAGTGCGTGACAGACAGCCCAGAGATCTCAAAGAATTGGAAGACTTTTGTAAGGAAGAATGGGCAAAGATACCTCAAACAAGAATTGAAAGACTTTTGGCTGGCTACAAAAAGCGTTTACAAGCTGTGATACTTGCCAAAGGGGGCAGTACAAGATATTAACTCTGCAGGGTGCCCAAACTTTTGCAGATGCCATTTTTTGTTTTGTTATTTTAAAAGTGTACATGATGGAAATAAAATCTAACTAATGTCTAATCTGTAATTTGATGCCTTTTGGAGATTTTTCCATCTTTCCTTGGCTTCTTTATGCACATTAATACAATTTTTTTTACCTGGGGTGCCCAAACTTTTGATCCCCACTGTAAAACTTTTAGATAATTTTATACATTTTTTGTTGGAATAAAATGTGACAAAAAAGCAGCATTTTTTTTTACACGTTTAAGCCGTTCGCCGTACGGGATCATTAATATAGTATTTTGATAGTTCGGACACTTACGCACGCGGCGATACCAAATATGTTTATAAAAAAAAAATTTATGCTTTTTGAAAAACGGCCAGTTTTCATTTTTATTGAGGGAGGGGATTTTTCACTTTTTTTAACTTTTTTTTGTAATTTTTCATTTTTTCCCCCGCTTTTTATGTAAAAACTATCTATAGCAACCATTTCATTGCTAATACTGTTCAGTGCTATGCATAGGGCATAGCACTGATCAGTATTATCGGTGATCTTCTGCTCTCATCTGCTCGATCTCAGACCAGAGCAGAAAACGGCGGGAGACGGATGATCGGATCCCTGCGGCAGCGCTGCAGGTGATCCGATCATCTATTTTAATATGCGCATTGCCGCAGATGCTGTGGCCTGTACTGATCACGGCATCTAAGGGGTTAATGGCGGACATCCATGCGATCGCGGATGTCGGCCATTACCGGCGGGTCCCCGGCTGCCGCTAGCAGCCGTAACCTGCCGTGTATGACACGAGCACCGCTTCGATGCTCGTGGTCATACACATGACGTAAATATATATCCTGGTGCGCTAAGTACCGCTGCACCAGGACGTACATTTACATCCATGGTCGTTAAGGGGTTAAAGGGGTACTCTGTCCCTAGACATCGTATCTCCTATCCAAAAGATAGGGGATAAGATGTCTAATCGCGATCTTGGCTGCGGCACCCCAGACATCCGGTACACGAACAAACTTTGCTCCGTGCCGTACGACTGGCGATGCGGGGCAGAGGCTCGTGATGTCACGGTGATGCCCTGCTCGTGACGTCACGGCCATGCCCCCTCAATGCAAGTCTATGGGGCTGTGGCCATGATGTCACGAACCTCTGGCGCTGCACTTGATGCTCTAAACGAACGCCGGGTGCAGCAGGGAGATTGCGAGGGTCCCATCGGCAGGACCCCTGCGATCAGACATCTTATCCCCTATCCTTTGGATAAGATGTCTAGGGGAGGAGTACCCCTTTAAAGTATATATTGCATGCCTTTTTATAGACATAATTTTTCTTACACCATAAACTTTAGATAAAAACGTCATAAATAAAGTTTTACCTATTTCCTTCCTGATTAAATGTCTACACAGAACTGTTTCTAGTGAGCTACATTGTCAGAGGTGTTTTCTTTATAACTGGCACTGTAAAGTAATCTGATAAAGACAAAAAAACTATGCTCATAAATTATAGGAGTTTGCTCAGTTGCTTGGGATGTCTGTAACTACAGTGTCATCTATTTCCAGTAGTACACAGCAGAATAATGGATACAGCTCTGGAGTATAATAAGTTAATTAATTCCGTGTATCTAAATCTCATCCAAGAAACATTACTGTTGTTTTTAAGGCTGATCTTACATTATATCTATGTTAATGGGGTTAATAAAAAAACTTTATTTATTTATTTTTTTATATCAACTGGCTCCAGAAAGTTAAACAGATTTGTAAATTACTTCTATAAAAAAAATCTTAATCCTTCCAATAATTATCAGCTGCTGAAGTTGAGTTGTTCTTTTCTGTCTGGCCACAGTGCTCTCTGCTGACACCTCTGCTTGTCTCAGGAACTGCACAGAGTAGAAGAGGTTTGCTATGGGGATTTGCTTCTACTCTGGACAGTTCCCGAGACAATTGTCATCAGAGAGCACTTAGACAGAAAAAGAACAACTCAACTTCAGCAGCTCATAAGTACTATTAAAAAATCGTAATCCTTTCAGAAGTCATTTACAAATCTGTTTAACTTTCAGGAGCCAGTTTTTTCCTGGATAACCCTTTTAACCATAGGTGGCAGATATCCTCATATATTGTTTACAGCTTTTTTATGTATTTATTTATTTTCATAAAATGTTAAATGCGTAAAACTATTAAGCACCTTATGTTTATATTCAAAACATATAAAATAAAGATTTAAAGAAAGACAGAAAAAAACTATACAGTATACAGAAGGGAAAATGGTGCTCATAATATACATGTATCTGAGTTTTCACAGTCACTATTATTTTTTCTTAATATTTGGTTAGAGATCAAATGTCTTTCCTCCTCTGGTCAAAGACTAGTTCATTGCTGGCTGTGGGGACATCGAAAGGAAACCTGCTGGTTTATAATCTGCAAACATCTAGGAAAGTGCCCGTCCTGGGTAAGCTGCTGTACATGTCTTGTATAAAAAAAATATATATATGTATATACATATATGTCATAAAAATATTTTAAAGGTTTTGTAGAAGAAGATTGCGTATAAGAACAATCAGAGTTTAGCCAATGTTTAGAAGTTCAGGTTCTGATAAGAAAGACTCCCATTCCAGTGACCACCATTGTATTTGTTGACATATGTATTTTGCAATCTCTCTCTAATTTGGCTGTTTAAAAGGGCTTCCCAATGGCGAGCTAGCTGAGCATATAGAAAGCAGTGTTCCTGATGGGACCAACTGCAAAACCAACTAAGGATATCATATAGATCAGTGTTTCCCAACCAGTGTGCCACCAGCTGTTGCAAAACTACAACTCCCAGCATGCCCGGACAGCCGAAGGCTGTCCGGGCATGCTGGGAGTTGTAGTTTTGCAACATCTGGAGGCACACCGGTTGGGAAACATTGATATAGATGGATTTGCAAAAAGATCTAGGAGATCATCTTGATAAATTATTTTGTGCACCAAATAATTGTATTTGTCTAAGTTTTCATGTGGTATCATAAACCAGTAATCCTTTTCTTCGTAGAGAAGACGGAAATGAAAGGATGCACTCACCCGGTGGTCTTGATAGCAGAAGACTTTATTTCATCATCGATACAGCACGCAGGCGGGTAGGAGCAGAGGAGCAACCTCGCAGCAACAGGCTGTTTCCTGCGCACATGGCGCATTTCTTCGGGCTGCTGATCGATCAGCAGCCCGAAGAAGTGTGCCTTGTGTGCAGGAAACAGCCTGTTGCTGTGAGGTTGCTCCTCTGCGCCTACCCGCCTGCGTGCTGTACCGATGATGAAATAAAGTCTTCTGCTATCAAGACCACCGGGTGAGTGCATCCTTTCATTTCCGTCTTCTTGATGAACATTTGTCTCTGCTACTTTGTGGATTGCACCCCCGATACCGCACGGATTGTGTGAATTGTCTACATGTTTTCTGCTGGGATCGGTTACTTTTGGGCAGCCGTGCCGTACTACAGTTCTTGTTACCTGTCCAGTAATTATTTTCTTTCTGCAGGTAAACATACCAGACGCATTACTTGTGGCTGCTGGAGCTCTCAGAACTTACTGGCTTTGGGAGGGGAAGATAAAATGATTACTATCAGTAATCAGGAAGGGGACACAGTCCGACAGGTATGTCATAAATGTCCAAATGCATTCCTAATAATAATTGAACTAAACCCTTTCATTTTTATATTGCCAAAATATTCCGCAGCGCAGTACATGGCTTATCATCTCTGAAATCGGTCTCTGTCTCAATTGGGGATTAAAGGGTACCTTTCACCCAAAAAACTTTTGATATATTATAGATTAATGTATGCAGTTGCATGTTATTAAAAAATATGCTTCTATTTAATTTTCCACTTTGAAAAAATGAACACTAGAGGTCTCCATACCAGTCCTGTCCGCAAGCCCTTTTTATAGATTTCAGACTCTTGCTGGAGTCCGAAATCTCAGACTGCAGCCGGAACACAGACAAGCTCAGCACTGCTCCCTGCCTGTGAATCAGACAGGCAGGAGCCAGCACTGTGCTCATAGCACAGCGGGGCATACTCCTGACTCTGCCTTACTGCATGCCCTCATTCATTTTACTATCTGAGCTCCGATCTTTCTTCTCTCTGCACATGCAGTTGTAAACAGATAGGAGAAGATTCAGAGCTGCTGGCTGCTGTGTTCATAGCCTCTATGCTGGGCCACTCCCCCTTCCTCCCTCACACTAGAACGGCTGAATGAGCAGCAAAGAAGACAATAAATCAGCTAGAAAGAGGGGGGTTTGAATGAAAAGAAACACAGGGATAGTGTCAGTGAGAGTCAGGGACGATGGGAGGGGGGATTAGGGAGAGTTTAGATCATGATAGGTATTCTTTAAAATCTCAATTTCAAATCCCTCCCCCCAATAGTATGTTTTTTGGAAGGAAACCCATGCAAACACGAGAAGAACATACAAACTCCTTGCAGATATTGTTTTTGGTGCTAGTTAAACTCAGAACCACATTGCTAATCATTGAGTCTCTCTGCTGCCACTATCACCCATATTCCAATTTATACTTCCAATTCAGACATTTGATACCTTTATTATATAGATCCTGTGTGTACAAATTAATAGAGACATATCAGAATATAGTACCAGTGGTACAATACAATGGTAGGAAGGTGTTCTCCCAAGCTGCTCTCTGCCAAACCTCAGTATCAGACTTTGAGCAAGTTGCTTGCTGTGCAAGTGTTTTTTATGTTAACTACATTCAATTTTTATTTTATTTAATTTTTGCCCTGCAGACCTCTGTGAGGATGGAACCGAGTGACATTCAGTTCTCAGTGATGAAGACAGATGAGCGGGCATCATCAGGAGAAAGCACTGTAATATCCATTTGTCCTCGTAAATGTGGCTGTTGTCTAATCACATTTTATTTTCTGTTGTACATTTAAGTGATGGATGAAGTGTAAAAAATCGGAAAAGAGGGGGGTTAGTTTGACGCACTGCTGGCTGCTTTCTCCTATTATCGCATAAAATATGGTTTGGAGCAACATATAACTCCTAGTTATGTTTCCCTTTGTCAGATGTATTTTCCGACTATAAAGTAGTTAAAGGAGTAGTCCAGTGGTGAACCCAGTGGTGAACAACTTATCCCCTATCCTAAGGATAGAGGATAAGTATGAGATCGCGGGGGGGGGGGGGGGTCCGACCGCTGGGGCCCCCCTGCGATCTCCTGTACGGAGCCCCGACAGCCCGCACGAAGCGGCGGCTGACACGCCCCCTCAATACAACTCTATGGCAGAGCCGAAGCGCTGCCTTCGGCAATCTCCGGCTCTGCCATAGAGATGTATTGAGGGGGCGTGTCGGCCGCCGCTTCGTGCGGAGGTCGACACCCGCTATCTGGCCGGAGAGCCTGGCCCCCGTACAGAGAGATCGCAGGGGCCCCAGCGGTCGGACCCCCCGCGATCTTAAACTTATCCCCTATCCTTAGGATAGGGGATAAGTTTTTAACCACTGGACTACCCCTTTAAGAAATAGAGAGGTAGGAACCAGCGCATAAAGATCTTCAGGTTTATTGGAGTAAAATCACAGAGGCAGATAAGAACACATACTGCCATGCGGAGTAACAGTGACTGCCAAACGCCTTAGGTTGTACACATAATTCTGTATACCACATATCAATTATCGTACATAGAAAGTACCAAGCGTCCTCTGAAACTTAGAATTCAGGAACACATTTGAGGCATCTGCAATCTGCACCATGTCTCAGGTGCGTCTAAACATTTTTGTGATATTCACAATAGCGATCTCTCCTCTTTTTCATTTCATGGCATTGAAAAAGTGTACAGGCCAAAACGAAGAGGAGACTGGGTGAAGCTTCTCCGTAATCGGGAAGTTTTTTGGATACATAATCTACAATGTTATCAATCACATGGCCTTAAACCTTAGATCGGACATAATTTTACACTATTAGGGTACGTTCACACGTGCGGATTTACAGCGTATTTTACGCTGCAGATCCGCCGCTGAAGGACCTCTGTATGGTGCCCTTAAATGTGCCTGTGATGTGCGAGTCACTGTGCATGCGCATGCGCGGTGTACTCATTGCGGCCACTTCCCCTGCTCAATGAGCTAGGGCCTAGGCCAAGAGCTGCCGCGATGTGCGAGTATAGTGCGCATGCGTGCGGCGACTCGCACATCGCAGTGTGTCTGCTCGTAGCGTCGTATTGCCGCTCCGAGCAGGCATGTATAAAGGCAGCATATAGGAGGTCCTTCAGCGGCGGATCCGCAGCGAAATATGCGAATCTGAACGTACCCTTAAACAGTCTCCTTTGGTGCCAGTCCCTTTTCTTTTGTTTTGTTTTTTCAGCTTAGGACTATATATTAAGATGTATTTTCTGTATTACGTTCCTATATATAGTTTTTGTTTGTGTTTGTGTTTTTGTACATGAGTTCAATGCTTAGTGTAAGGCAGTTTCACTGTGTGCGGCGCTTTGAGTTTATGGGTTTTCCACCCATTCTTCGCCCCACCTGTGAACCACCATATAAATGCTTGCCTACCAATCACTTTGCATCAGTCTGAAGAGTCACGTGACCTGAAACGGGTCACGGGACCTGAAACGCGTCACTGTTACTCTGTATGTCTGTATGTGTCCTTATCTGCCTCTGTGATAAATCTGAAGATCTTTATGCGCTTGTTCCTGCTTCTCTATTTCTTGTCTATTGCTTGGAGATTACCGTGCGCTAGGATAAGTGAAGCCTACTCCCATCTTCTATTGTTTATAAAGTAGTTAATCTACAAAGCACAAGCTGCAGGTATATTGTGTTTAACTGTACCTGTACTATCAATTAAAAAAAGAAACCTGTACTTATTCTTATCTCCTGTGCCATCACATATGCAATGGACTGAATACGCTGGCACTGTGCTGTGGATGACCTTCAGTACACAACTTTAGATGGCATGGGGGTTAGTAATTCATGGTACTATGTGAGCAGAGGAAAACACCAACAGAATCTAGGCAAGACAGGATTTACATCACAAAAGCAGCCATGTCTCAGTGGTAAATGATGATGATTATAAGCTACACAAGGGACATCTGCCCAGAACTTCAGTGGTTGCCAATAGGAAAAGCCTTGCATTTACACAGTCCAAGCTCTTTTCAGCACAAAAAAACTGCTAAGCCCCGCCCCCACTTCCTGTGTTCGGTCTTGTTGTCCTTTGAGACTGAGATAAGCTCAGCCTAACCACAGGCAGTAAGTAAGTAAATGTTTATGTTAACTTATCCTGAGAAGTCTGTTAAAAAAGACAATTTAGCTAAGTAGAGGAGCATTGATTCTAGTTATTTATAACATGTTATACATTAGCTTGAAGTCTATTTTTTTTTTTATCCGTAACTGTTTCTAATGTTGCTTCTTTCAGGTTAGTGTTGTTGTAGGCAAGAAAACCTTGTTCCTATTCAACCTGAATGATCCTGATAACCCAATAGAACTGGCTTTTCAGCAGCGTTATGGCTCCATTGTTTCCCATCGATGGTAAGCTATCTAAGGCAGTATGCATGCATGCTCCATTATTATAGAATTAAAGGAAACCTGTCACCTGCTTTATGCTGCCTAAACTGTGGGTAGCAAAAAAACGGTGCAGGTAGTGAGTCCCAGGACACTATGATTTACTCTAAAATGCTCGCACATTATATTATTATTATATTATTTTAAAAAAGCCGCCAGGACCCAGGTAGGCATGGGGGTGGAGGTGGGGGGGTCCCCACGGCTGCATCCTGCCTACCCTAAGTGACGCCTCTCTCCTTATCTGTGCTGGCCGGCTAGAGAGCAGCCGCCGGGACCTACACCAGTGACTAGTTACCTGGGTCCCAGCTGCTTTGTGATAAAATAAATAAGGGCTTATTTAAAGGTGTACTCCACTGCTCAGCGTTAAATATTACCCGTCACTATGGAGAACAAATGAGTTCTTGCTTGTATAAAAAACATACATTTATTGTAATCTTCTTGACATCATGGCAGACATAAAACAAGACCTCTTCATGTAAAAACTGTCCTTAGCATACAGTAGATACAATAGGAAGGTTATGTAGGCGTGTCCTTAGACTTGTCTCATCAGCTGGGCTTTCTGTGTGTTGGATCCATCTTGGGATATCATCCTTTATCAGGCTGGCTTGGTCTGGTCTGGCTTGGCCCCGCCTTCCTTCCTCCTTGGTTAGCTTAGCTCAGCTTCTTCCTTCATTGGCTTAGCTTCCTTCATTAGCTTTGAAGCCCCAACCTTATATACCACCTTATAAACCATAACTATGGGTGTGTTTACTATGATTGAAGGTGTGTCCTTTATATATGTGGGCGTATTTATCCTAACTAATCCTGTGTTTACTATCCATAAATATACCTATATAGTACATATCTCCTCAGGGATGTGGAAATCCTATCGCCCGACGCCTGGGACATGTAGTTCTGGGCGCCGGGCAGGTGAATTTTTCATAGATTTAGCCCTGTATCGGGCAAGCAGGGACAGACCGACTTCCCCCTTATTTTTCTTTAATGCCGGTGTAAGGCGCAGGAGCCGATGCAAGTCTGCACCTCACACCGGCGCTCAGGGTGTATGGAGGGGGCGGCGGCCCCCGACTGATTTCAGTAGCCAGGGGCCGCTGCTCAGAGCCCACCCAACCGGCTTTTCTGCCTGTCTACGTGATTGTGGCTGAGAGCAGATTTGCAAACGTGCGCTGCATAGGCACAAGTCTGCTCTTAGCCCCTGAGGTGTCGGTGGGAGGTGAAAAAAAATCAAACCCATGAAAAATTCGGACCGCTCCTCCCCTCCGCTCCCCAAAGTTTGCTGAAGCTAGAGCGGGGAGGAGCGAGGGCAGAGCCCGAGATCGCACGTCTGCAGGAGATAATTAAGCCACGCCCCATCATCCCCCCCCCCCCTCCCGGAGGATGGAGAGCGCAGCTCTGCATAATACAAGAAGACAGGGGGAGAATGAGGACATACACAGCTCCTCCCGTCCCCCGCACACAGCTCCTCCCCTCCCCCGTACACAGCTCCTCCCCCCCGTACACAGCTCCTCCCCTCACCTGCTCTGTCTACACAGGACCTCACTTATCACAGGGCGGTTTCAAGTTTTCACTGGGGAAAATATTGAGCAGGGGGAGGGGAGAGGACGTGTGTGTGAGGAGACATACTGCACTGCACAGGCTGGGGATTTCACCTCACACAGGCTCAGGTGAGGAGGCAGAGCATGCAGGCGGCAGGAAGGGTTGTTGTATATGTATGTAATGTATGATTAGGGGGGGGTGTATCAGCGGCAGGTGTATGTATAATGTGTGCATATGTATGGTGTATGTGTCATTTGTATATATGATGTGAATGTGTGTATGTGATGTATGATGTGGGGTGGGCAGCGGCAGGTGTATGTATAATGTGTGCATATGTAAGGTGTATATTTATGGTGTGAGTGTATGTGTATATATGATGTGTGTATGTGTGATGTGTATATATGATGATGTGTGTATGGTGTATGTGTGATGTGTGTATGTAATGGATGATGTGGGGGGGGGGGCAGCAGCAGGTGTATGTATGATGTCTATATGTATGGAATGTATAATATAGGGGACAGTGGCCGGTGTATATGTGTATGCATGTATGTTTTGTACAGGGGCGGATTGACAAGTGCTGCTGCCTGTTGTGCTATCTAATTTTTTTTATTTTTTTTTAGTGGCTTCTGGCTACCCGCACTAAATTGCACCCCCAGAATCCCACCGTTCATACTTGCCCAGCGACCAAGAGCCCCACGGATGCACGCAAACACGCCCGAACCAAAACTACAACTCCCAGCATGTTGCACCATAACCTAATCTGTAGAACTATAAAGTGCAACATGTTGAGAGTTGTAGTTTTGTTTCGGGTCAGCTGCAGAGCCATAGGCTGCATCAGGGCATGCTGGGTGTTGTAGTTTCTAACTGCAATTCCCAGTATTCCTTGACACAGCCTATGGCTCTGCAGCTGACACAAACCAAAACTACAACTCCCAGCATGTTACACAATAACCTTAACTGTACTACTATACAGTGCAACATGCTGCAACACCCACACAACCATAGGCTGTATCAGGGCATGCTGGGGGTTGTAGTTATCTAGTAACTAAATGCAACGTAATGTCACATAAATTAGAGTAAATAAAATGCACCACATAAACTGGAGAAGCAGAACACACTCCCAGTAACACAGCGCTGTTCAGTGTTTTCCAACCAAAAGACTCCATATATAAGTCCCTATGAAGACAAAAAAATAGTGATTAAAATATTTTAAGAAGTGCTTATATATGTGAATAAGCCCCTTTCCTAATAAAAGTTCCGATAATAAATGGTTCCGATAAAAACTACAGATCACGGCACATAAGATTACCCTCATACATCCCTGTATATGGAAAAATTGGAGTTATAGGGGTCAGATGGGGGGGGGGGGGGGCGAAATTTCCTGGGCTTGCCTCGGGTGTAAAAGGGTAAAAGGAGCTAGCTACAGCTCTCCCGCCGCTAATAGCCTGGCATGCTGTGATCGCCATGGCCAGCTGTTGACAGCAGTGTCTAAAGGGATCTTATAACCATCCCTGGTGGTCTAGTGGAGTGGATCATACTATTTTGTATTTTGGTTGAAATTATTTTATCTACCAGGACAAGTGGGTTTTCTTGAGGGTTCCGCTTTAGTCCCTTGGACAAGTAGTTTTTTTTTATTTCCACACCCCTGCTCCTCCTAGTGGGTTGGCTGAATGTATATATATATCTCATGGGTGTATACATTATGTCATGGCTACATTGTTATCTGATTGGATACTACTAACCTTGCATATATGGTACTTCAACGTGACTACGTGACTAATTCCCCTGAAATAGTATATAGTGTGTCATGAAATACTTCTTAGCTTAGCAATTCTATCTATAGGATTCAGCTAACTCAACATATATTTTAACTTGTTCCAAAGGTCATTTCAGCCATTTTCATTTGTACACCCTTGTACAATTACCTTGATCCACAGGATACAATGATATTGTATATTAAAAATACCTTACCACATTTTACACTCAGTGTTTAGAACAAACTGTTCGTAACGCTGGAGCCGACCCCGGGAGCGTGTGATGTCATAGCCCCGCCCCCATGACGTCATGCCCCGCCCCCTCAAAACAAGTCTACGGGAGGGGTGTAGCCGCGGGGCTATTACATCACGAGCTCCCGACAGTTTGTTCCAAACGCTGAGCAGTGGAGTACCCCTTTAACGCCCAGTAAATCCCAAGCAATGTCCAAAACAATATAATGCTTGAGGAATAAAATGTTCATGGCCAGGTTTGCGGCTTTTATTGTCCAGGACGTTGAGATGACTTTGATGATCCTACTACTCCTTCTGTCATTCCTCTTCATGTTGTGTACTTCTGCTCTGGACAGGTACGGTGATGGGTACATCATGATTGGCTTCTCTCTTGGATTCTTTGTGGTGATTTCCACACATATGAGTGAGATTGGTCAGGAGCTCTTCCAGGCAAGTAACCACAAGGATAACCTGACAAGCATTGCTATATCCCAGTCATTGAACAAGGCAGCATCCTGTGGAGACAACTGGTGAGATACTTGGTTTAATGATCTATTAGTTTGACTGAAAATATACATAGTGCAAAATGTACATTAACATATGTTAATAGTGTCATATACTGCCGACCACCCTATTAACCTCTTGGTATTCATACGCCCTGCATCCCTGATCCTTAAGGACTCGGGGTGTACCTGTATGCTCTGGTCCGGTATAACATGTTTAAACCATTCTCACCGGTGGAGAACAGATTAAACTCGGTGGGTCCCGGTTGCTACGGGCAGCCAGGACCCACGGCTAATGCCGGGCACGGCCAATTAGGCCGATGCCCGGCATTAACCGTTTAGAGGCCGTGATCAAAGTTGATCACGGCGTCTAAAACGAAAATAAAAGAATCCCGGCAGCTCAGCGGAGCTGATCGGGACTATTGCGACAAAATCGCGATGTCTCGATCAGCTTACCGGAACGACGGGAGGGTCCTCACTAGGAATCGACCGATTTTCGGTTTGGCCGATATTATCGACCGATAATCACGATTTTGGACATTATCGGTATCAGCAATTACCTTGCCGATATGCCAATAATGCCCCGCCCCCCAGCCAGAGACGACCGCAGCCGCTGCCCCATTGCCTCCCCATCCTCTGGCCACATACCGCCGCCGCTGCCCCATTGCCTCCCCCTTTCCTCTGCCCACATACCGCCGCTGCCCCATTGCCTCCCCATTCTCTGGCCACATACCGCCACCGCTGCCCCATTGCCTCCCCCCATCCTCTGCCCACATACCGCCACTGCCCCATCGCCTCCCCCCATCCTTTGCCCACATACTGCCGCCGCCCCATCGCCTCCCCCCATCCCCGGTGTTATAATTACCTGTTCCCGGGGTCCGTCATACTTCTGGCTCCTGCGCTGTTGCTGTGCGCTGCGCAATGACGAGTGACGTCCCCAACTCGTCGTCACCGTCAGTGCGCACAGTGACTGCGCAGGACGCCGAAGGAGCCAGAAGTATTGCGGACCCCAGGAACAGGTAATTATAACACTGGGCATGGGGGGAGGCGATGGGGCGGCGGCGGTATGTGGGCAGAGGATGGTGGGGGGGGGGCGGCGGCGGTATGTGGGCAGAGGATGGTGGGGGGGGCGGCGGCGGTATGTTGGCAGTGGATGGGGGGGGGGGAGGCGATGGGGCAACTGTGGCGGTTAGACTCAGGACCCCAGGACAAGAGCAAGAGCCGCTGCAGTTCATTGATTTAAAGCGCCCGCTGAAATAGCCGATAACTTAGACCGGAATATCGGTATAAGTTATCGGCTATCGGCCTGAAAGGTGACAGATTATCGTTATCGGCCCTAAAAAATCGATATCAGTCGATCCCTAGTTCTCACCTGCCTCTCCATTGTCTGATCGGCGATGTACTGCTCCATGCCTGAACAGCAGGCTAGAGCAGCAGATCGCCGGTTACATTGATCAGTGCTTTGCAATGGCATAGCTCTGATCAGTGTATGCAATCAGAAGATGGCATGGTTTAAAAAAAAATAATCATAAAAGTTCTTTAACCCCTTCCCTATTAAAAGTTTAAATCACCCCCCCCCCTTTTTCCCATTTTTTTTATATAAAATGATGTTATAAAGAATAAAAATAATCATAAGTGATACTGCCGCGTGCGTAAATGTCCGAACTATTAAAATATTAGGACCGGTTAGCTAAACCACGCAATCGATGGCACACACGTAAAAACATACCAAAGTCCAAAATTGTGCATTTTTGGTCACTTCATATATCATAAAATTATTAATAAAAAGCGATGAAAAAGTCCCATCAAAACAAAAATGGTACCGATAAAAACTACAGATGACGGCACAAAAAATGAGCCCCGTACAGGGAAAAATAAAAAAGTTATAGGGGCCATAAAATGCCAATTTTAAACTAATTAAAAGTTAATTAGTTTAAAATTGGCATTTTATGGCCCCTATAGCTTTTTAATTTTTCCGTGTACGGGGCAGTATGAGGGCTAATTTTTTTGGCGCTGTCATCTGTAGTTTTTATAGGTACCATTTTTGTTTTGATGGGACTTTTTGATCAAAGTGATGCATGTAGTTTATAATTTTTTTAAAGTTTTAAAATAAAAACTATAAATTGGGTATCCTTGTAACCGTATGGAACTACAGAATAAAGATTAGGTGTCATTTTTACCAAATATTGCACTGTGTAGAAACGGGAGCCCGCAAAAGTTACAAAATGGCGCGTTTTTTATTTTTTTTATTTCATCCAACAAATAATCTTTTTTTGATTTTGCGTCACCATTGCAAAGTACAATTGGTGACGCAAAAAAAAAGCCCTTATATGGGTCTGTATGTGCAAAATTGAAAGTGTTATGATTTTTAGCAGGGAAGGAGGAAAAAGCGAAAATGCAAAAACGAAAATTTGCTGAGTCCTTAAGGTGAAAATAGGCCCTAAGTGGTTAAATAGGGGGTAAATCCTGTGTGTGTGTGTATATATGTATATATATATATATATATAACACCATAGATTTTGCACACTGTAACAAAATAACTTTCATTTACTGCAAACTATAACTGCACCATCCCTTGGTACAGAACATAAATCCTAGTATTTTCACACCTTCTTTTTATGGCACTATTCATATTATATTACAGCATAAAAATCCATGACCTGACGGAATTGAAAGAGATGTACGCCATCATTACGCTGGATGATGAAACTAAAGGTAACTGGCCTATCTATATTATATATATCTATATATATAAAACTCAATGTGTGTGTGTATGTATGTTCCACAAAAACGTCCAAACGGCTAAAGATATTAACCTGAAACTCACATGTTACTTATATGTCAACAACAAACATAGGATAGGTGATTTAACCCTTACTCACCCCTATTTGCCAGGGGCGGGGTTTTTATTTAAAGTCCTATACAAGTCTATGGGAAAAGGAGATTTTTGTACTCGCCGTAAAATCTTTTTCTCGTGGTCTTCATTGGGGAACACCTAACTGATGGGTATATGCTCTTGCCACTAGGAGGCGTTGACACTAGGAAAAAGAAAAGTCGGCTCCTCCATGGCAGCATATATCCGTCCACCTGCAGTAAGGCAACCAGTTTTATCACAAAGCAGTAGGAGAAGCCCGAGAGGAAATACGTCCGAAGGACCCTAGAAGGAATCCCGGAAACAACCCAAGAACCGGAAAAAGAAGAAATGGGTGGGTGCGGTGTCCCACAGTGAAGACTACGAGAAAGAGATTTTACGGTGAGGACAAAAATCTCCTTTTCTCGGTCGCTCTTCATTGAGGGACACCTAACTGATGGGACGTACCAAAGCTGTTCCCTAGGGTGGGAAAAAACAACCACCAGCGAAAGGGAGACAGTCCAAGACTGAAGTCGCGTGCCCGCAAGGTCTATGGACGAGTCCCCAGGTCGGAGACATACTAGGCCCCGAACAATGATTTTCCGGAAGATATCCCATCCAAGGAGAAGGACCAGAACCCCAAGGAAAAGGTCCATCCTCTGTAGAGACCCAAGGCACCTGGGTCTTATAGAGAGACAAGGAATCACTGGAAAAAGGAAACAGGTGACCGCGAAGAAACTCTCCTGTGAAAAAAAACTTCCAGAAGGAAGAGAAGGAGAGCAGAAACAAAATACCCCTTCGATCAACGGATCGCCGAGGAGTCGGGGGCCGGCCGCTATAAACGTCCAAGAACTGAACCATCACCAAGGCTCAAGGAATCGGAGAGCCACCTGAAAAGAAGGCACACCGCAGCATCGCAGGACAGAGTCCAAATCAAGGGGACCCACAGTGATAGATCAGAGTGGTCTGAGTAGATCTGAGCAGCCCCAAGAAACATCCCGTCAGAATGGGAATGGAGGAGGACCAATGAGAGCCCAGCTTGGGCTCCCAGGGTCCGGCATAGAAAGAATTACTCCAGAAGACTGGAGTCAATGCAGTACGACTGACCCAGACAAAAGGGGCAGAAGGACATACAGAGCATGAAGCGGCGATAGCGGACAGAAAGCACACAAGCCTAGACTGTAAAATCCACTGTTGAATGCATCTTAGCAAAAACCAAATAGTCCCTCCAGAAGGGAAAAAACAAGGGTGGTTGAGACGACAACTCAAGTAGAGACCCACGACAAGCACCCTGATCCCCACATCCCAAGTGAAAAAGGGGAGCGGCAAGCGCGCTAGACGCAGACGGAGCAGGGAAATGCAAATACTGGGTGGACGAAGCCCCCAGGCCCCAGCGGCAACCCTCACCGCCCGAAGGAGCTACCATGCAATCCAAGAGAAATCGGAGACAAGTACCCCGAAGCTGGGCAAAAAATACAAGGCCTGGTGAGGATTAGTCCAGACAGTGACTGGGAGGTGCCAGAGTCACCCGGACAAAGACCCCGGAAAAGAACACCCGGAAGGACAGGGAGGGGCTGAAACCGACAGGTGCCCCAGCAGGCCCCATGTCAGAACAGGGGTGCTCAACCGCCACGGAACTGCAGGGACCGAAAGTCCCTGAGCGCACTCACCGAGCAAAAGGAAGATGGCTCTATTCCTACAAAGTGGTCCTAGGATATGGAGGAACACAGACATAGGTAGGAACACAGACATGAGGACCCCACAACAACAGTGGCGTACCAAGACTGCGGACACGGGAAAAATGCAGACAACCAAAGGACCAGCAGGAAAGGAGGTATGCCCACAGCAGACCAACAGAGCAACAGAAGAAAGAGGAACAGAGCAACGCTGTTGTTGCTGCAAAAGGCCCTGGAACCCACACCCCATCTCCTAATGGGCAAGGGAACCCCCCAGGCGTTAGTGAAAAGGGAACAGCCGGTCCGGAAATAACCGAGCACCTACGACAAAGGTGGAAGGGCAGGGAGGCCAATAAACCCCGCCCCCAGGAGAGAGATAGAGGGACCATGGAATGCATCCCTGACATCTCGTATAGTGTCCGTAGGACACGCTGCGTCCGGTCCACGTATACCACGCACAACAGTGGGGTACTGGAACACTAGCCGCCAAAAAACATCGCCTGTGGACACACGGCAGAAGAAAACATGCAGACAACTGTCTGGCCAACTGGTGTGAGTCGCCAAGGGACAGCGAGTCAATCCGGCGGAGACCCCACACCGTAGTGAGGTCGTGGAAGACCATTGCAGAAACACCGGAGACAGGAAACCAAGTAGACCACTACCTGGCCTACAGGTATATGATCATAGAAGACGAGTTATGTTATTGGCACCTCACTGAGTAGTGAGGTACCTGAACTCCAGCCTCAGATACATCAGGTGTGATGTATGACAGGCGGTGCAGTAAACCATACAGACCACTGCCTGGCTCACTGGTATGGGACCATAGCAGAGAAAGGAACACTCCGATGGGCGCCTCACACAATAGTGAGGAACCGAAAAAACAGAGACACCAGGTGGTTGATGCAGGACAGGCAGTGAAGACAACCAAGCCGACAAGTGTCTGGCATACTGGTATGGGTCCAAAGGATGTATCCCATCGGAACCCAAGCTGCAGATACATAAGATACATAAGGCGTCTGAGAATTCACAGACAGTGCAGCAACCATGCAGATCACGGTTTAACCAACCGGTATGGCGCCACAGAAGACAACCGTCATACCCTCGGCACTCCGCCGAGTAATGAGGAACCGGATCCCCAGGTGCAGAGACATCAGCCATCTGATGCATGACAGGCGGTGAATACAACCATGCAGACCACTGTCAGGCTTACTGGCATGGAGTCACCGAAGACAATCATGCATCCCATCGGTACCTTACCTGGTAGAGAGGGACTGGAACACCAGCCGGTGGAAATATGACATGCGGTGCAGTAAACTATGTAGACCATCGTCTGGCCTACTGGCATGGATCCACAGAAGACAACCATACCCACCATCGGTACCTTGCTCAGTAGTGAGGAACCGGAACTCCAGACGCAGATGCATCAGCCGTGAATCATGTGACCGGCGATGTAGGAAACCATCCAGACTACCGGCTGGCTTACAGGGATGGTCCATAGAAGACGTCGTAACGAGCTTTAAGGTCCTTAAGGCACATCGGGTCAGTTCTCCATGTACCGCACCCAGCGGTGGGTATCGGAGCTGCAGCCGCAGACACCTCAGCTGTGAAACGTGTGATAAACGGCAGAGGAAACCATGCAGACCACTGTCTGGCTTACTGGTATGGGTCCGGAAGACACATCGGGTCAGTTCTCCATACACCGCACTCAGCAGTGGGGCATCGGAACTGCAGTAACAGATACATCAACCGTGAAACAAGTGACAAACGGCAGAGGAAACCAAGCAGACCACTGTTTGACTCACTGGTATGGGTCCTGAAGACACATCGGGCAGACCTCCATATACCGCACCAGCAGTGGGGTATCAGAACTGCAACCACAGACACCTCAGCCGTGAGACGCGTGATAAATGGCAGAGGAAACCATGCAGACCACTGTCTGGCTTACTGGTATGGGTCCGGAAGAATCATCGGTCAGTTCTCCAGATACCGCACTCAGCAGTGGGGTATCGGAACTGCAGCCACAGACACCTCCACCGTGAGACCTGTGAGAAATGGCAGAGGAAACCATGCAGACCACCATCTGGCTTACTGGTATGGGTCCTGAAGATACATTGGTTAGCTCCTCATATACCGCAACCAGCAGTGGGGTATCGGAACTGCAGCAACAGAGACATCAGTCCTGAAGACATATCGGGACAGTCTTCCCTATACCACACCCAGCAGTTGTGCAGACCACCTTCCGGCCCACAGGTATGGGCGAAGCATTCCATCGGACACCTCACACAGTAGAGAGGTGCCGGTGGGCCAGCCGCAGGTACTTCAGCTGCTAGATGAGTGACTCTAGGAACCCAGGACCATAGGCCTGAAAATTTTAAATTAAACCAAATATAAGGCAATGCAAGGATTGGCCACAAGAGGGTGCCAGACTACACCTTAAATTGTCAGAAAAGCTGCAGGATTTTTTTCTTTTTAATAACAGTGCATCCATGCCATTGGTCCAATGGGGACCTAACTCCCGCAATCAGTTCTCAGATGAGGAAGAACAGATAGCGGGCAGCCTCAGGATCGGCCAGAGCAGCACGCTTAGAAGCATCTGCTAAGCCGCATAGCTCCGAGGCTAATAGAAGCAGAAGCAGCCGGACAGGAGAGGCTCCCGCCGGGCTGTAGCTATGGGAGGCAGGTGAGCAAAGCGGCGCTGCCTCCCGAAAAGATGGAGGGGGCGGAGCTAAACTCTGCTGCAAGGCACCGCGGAGGTGCTGGCACCGCCGAGCTAGAAGGGAGCATGGGGTGCAGAGCGCCCTGCGAAGTGCCACATATGTCAGGCGGCAGAAGAATCCCCAGGAGCAGCGACGGCTCACAGCAGCACTGCTGCTAAGCCGACGCTCGGCTCCAGTCGAGGGGATAACAACAAAGCTCCCTCCGGGCTAAAGCCCCGGGAGCTAAGGGAGCGATGGCAAGCTCTCAGTTGGTGGCGGTTAGAGGGCGGAGCTAGACACCGCGGCCGTGAGGTGAATACCCCATTAGAAACAGACGCAATCAGCGCGCGAAGTAGAGGAGGAGGAGGAGGATGACCTATCGGCTTGCGCGGGAATCAGGGGAAGACGAAGGGTGGAGGTATGTGCCGCCATGGTTCCCCAAACTCCCGCCAGCCAAGTGCCCCGGAACGTACCCCCGCCTGAAACGCATAGCGGACGGAGGGAGGACGGCTCCAGTCGGCAGGACGAGCCGTAAGTCAAAAGACAACCCCCTTTGAGCCCATAGATTCAGTCAAGGCTGCATGAATAAAATAGCGAGGGTTGACCCCTCACTGTCCAGGCTCCTCTAAACAGCCCAAGAAATAGTAAAATACAGCTGCTTGTACTGCTAGCGGAGAGGGAGGGAAGGGGGGGGGTATCTGTACATACTCACCTATCTTCACATACTCACCTGGAGATGTCTTCAGCCAGCATTTTAGTCATCTGCATCACATCATGCTGCTACAGCCCAAGACGAGCAGGGAAAATAGGGGGACCTGGACCCACGGTGCAACCCCAGGCGCTGGCCGTTGGCGGGAAGGGGTTAACGGTGCATTGGAATCTTCATCAGTGTCCCGTGCCCCTTAGCCGCATATGGGGGAACAGGTAGCACCATGTTCCTGAACCACCACCTGAAAAAGGGAAACAAAAAGGAATAAAGAACCTGACTAAGCAGCCCTTACTAGAAAATAATAAAAAGACCAGGTCTGGAGAGCTCCAGACCTGTGTGTCTACCTCCTAAGTGACACTAGCTAAAACTGGTTGCCTCACTGCAGGTGGGCGGGTATATCTTGCCAGGGAGGAGCCGACTTTTCTTTTTCCCAGTGTCAGCGCCTCCTAGTGGCAAGAGCATATACCCATCAGTTAGGTGTCCCCCAATGAAGAGCGACTGAGAAATATATGTTCCAGCATAACTTCCAAACGGCTGGAGATATTTCCACATGGTCACATATGTTTACTTAAAATATAGGATAGTTAATTTAACCCTTAACTAGCCCATTTGTGAGGGTCAGGGTTTTTGTTTAAAGTCCCATGCAAATCAATGGGAAATGTATGTTCCCACATAACTTCCATACGGCTGGAGATATAAGTAATATGTATACCAGGTATTATTGAAATATGTCAAATAAAAAGATATGATAGTTAAATTAGCCCTTATTTACACCCTTAAATAAAAAATGGGTTTTTGTTTCAAGTCCCATGCAAGTATATGGGACTTCCAGTACCTTACTCCACAAGCTCCGCTCTGCATCTCCTGTTGAATGTGTCACACCCCATCTCCCAAAGATACACCCACATTTTAAGGCCCACCCCTTTTATTCTCTACCCTTTTTGTGCATCGGTCTGGCTTGCAAATCACGCCCAGTCCCACAAAGCCACGTCCCCTTCTATTTCCAGCTTATAGTATCTTCATCACAGATCAGTCCCACTTGAGGACAGGATATGAGGATGGGACATAAGGACGGGATATTAGGTCGGGATATGAGGATGGGATATGAGGTCGGGATATGAGGTTGAGATATGAGGACGGAATAGGAGGTTGGGATATGAGGATGGGATAGGAGGTCGAGATAGGAGGACGGGATAGGTGGTCGGGATAGGAGGTCAAGATATGATTACAGGATATGAGGTCGGGATATGAGGACTGGATATGAAGTTGAGATATGAGGACAGGATATGGGGAATGGATATGGGGTTGGGATAAGACAACAATATATGAGGACGGAATATGAAGTCAAAAGCTTCCTCCTTTTGTTGATTTTCCTCCCCAACAAAGATTAGGAAGGAAAAACTCAGCTAGTATTAGAATATTTTAGGATATGTAACAATAAATTATTTCCTTAATGCTTTTAAATTATTTTATTTTTTAGGGTTAGATAAACTTTCCTGGACAGATGATGGTCAGTTATTGGCTGTATCCACACAGCGGGGTTCACTCAATGTCTTCTTAACCAAACTTCCTATCCTTGGAGATACGAGCAGCACAAAGATTGCCTATCTTACTTCCCTGCTGGAGGTCACAGTGTGCAATCCTGTGGAGGGGGTAATTCAGTAGTCTCTTTTTTTACCTTCTTTATATTGTCTATTATTAGAATGTGCGTAATAAAATCATAAATATTTCAATGGTTATTTTTAATGTATGTTTACATGTGGTGCTTGTAGTATGCTTTGGCTGCTATAGCTGCTTCCTTTTCATACAAGGTAACAAACTTTTTTTTTTCTTTTCCCCATTGAATAAAATAGTTTCTGTTTGAAGCTGCTTAAAGGGGTACTCCGCTGCTCAGCGTTTGGAACAAACTGTTCTGAACGCTGGAGCCGGCGGCGGGAGCTCGTGATGGGATAGCCCCACCTCCTCATGACATCACGCCCCGTCCCCTTAATGCAAGTCTATGGGAGGGGGCGTAGGCTTTCATTGAGGGGGTGGGGTGTGACGTCATGAGGGGGCAGGGCTATGACGTCTTGATCTCCCGACGCCGGCTCCAGCATTTGGAACAGTTTGTTCCAAACGCTGAGCAGTGGAGTACCCCTTTAACATTGATTCCTAATGTTATGTTTTTCTTTAGTCCTCACAGCAGAACAATGATGCAGTATTTCTGGCCCTGTAAACTTTCAGATATATAACACCAAGTAGCATTGCTTAGAACTCACTGCCACTAGAGGTACATGCCACAATACAGCAAAAAATAATATAGAAAAAACAAGATTGCAGAACCGACAAGAGGATGGGGAAAAAAAACACTACTTTGGGGGTGGGATCACCTTTTAAGGGGGAGGGGGGATTATTAGGCTAAATAACTTAATTATCTTTTTATTAGTATTTTTTTGTTAAAAATGTCATCTGTCCTGTCAGTAGCAGAAATTGTCTTTTCTGTTGATGCAGTAACTCATAACAATGATTTGTTTGCTGCGCAGGAGCTGCCAACCACAGTTTCCGTTGAGGTGGAGCCCAATTTTGTGGCTGTGGGTCCATATCATGTTGCTGTTGGAATGAACAATCGTGCCTGGTTCTATGCCTTGACTGAGAATGGTGAGAGTCAGATTGCAACTTACTGCAGATAATATGGTACATCCAGTCCATATGACCCAGTCATTTCAGTATATGTGAATTGGTAGCATTTGTGGCACACAGTACCAACATGACACTTTTGCGATTAGATTTTGACCTTTGTGGCTTGTACAGGTAAAAATATATGTATTTCTAGCTGCTTATGCTGTGCAAGCCACATGGTCAGAAATCACATCACAAAACTGATGTGAAATTTATGGTATGGCAACACATAGTGACACAAACTACTATGTGTACTGAAACCCTGACTTTTTTATGGTGTATTTTATGCAGGTGTGGAGAGGCTGAAGGATATGGAATACCTGGGTACAGTCGCCAGTATGTGCCTGAATTCTGATTATGCAGCTGCTCTGTTTGAGGGGAAAGTTCAGCTTCATATGGTAAGAATCCAGCATACCTACAGTATCTCAGTATGTCAGCAGCTGTGGACCTGACTGTACCGGGATGGCGGACCCGATTGCACTGATGTCCGCCATTAACCCATCAGATGTCATGCTGGATGCTGCTGTATGCTCCAAGGGAAGTTCTTTTCTTTTTGAATTTCTTTTCTGTCTGACCACAGTGCTCTCTGCTGACACCTCTGTCCATGTCAGGAACTGTCCGGAGCAGGAGAGGTTGCTATAGGGATTTGTTCCTGCTCTGGACAGTTCCTGACACGGAGCACGGAGAAATTCAAAAAGAAAAGAACTTCCTGTGTAGCATACAGCAGTTCATAAGTACTGTAAGGATTAAGATTTTTAAATAGAAGTGATTTACAAATCTGTTTAATTTGCATATCTGTTTTTCCACCGGAGTACCCCTTTAAAGAGTAATGTTCTTAACAGTAAGTAACCTGTATTACTGTTTGCAGATTGAAAGTGAACATGTAGACTCTCAAGAAGAGAGGGAGACCCGTCTATTTCCATCCGCAGATGAGAAGTATCGAATTCTGTGCCATGCATTGACTGGAGATTTCCTTATTTATGGCACCAATGTAAGTTCTTTTCATTATCACAGGACAAACATTTTCTGTAAACTAAACCACATATAACTTAACGTGCCCATACAGCTTAGACTAAAGCTGCCTCAACCCGCCTGACCCATATCTTCTGGAAAGGATAAGTGGGCGCCAGAGAAATCTGGCTGCAGCTTACTCTTCCCCTCCCATAGGCACCACATAAATGTTTGAATCTGCCAAATGTTTATGTGTATGGGGAAGTTGGGAGAGATATCTGTTGGCCAAGCGAACATTCAGCCAACAGTTATATTGAAAATTTACGGACTCCTTAACCCCTTAAGGACGCAGGACGTACTCAAACGTCCCCTTTTCCGAGTCCTTAAGGACTCAGGACGTTTGAGTACGTCCTGTCAAATCCCGGCCCCCCGCCGCTAGCCGGAGGGGAGCCGGTGCCCGATGCCTGCTGAAATCGTTCAGCAGGCATCGGGGCATATCGCCCAGGGGGGTCATTATGCCCCCCCATGTCGGCGATGGCCGCAGATCGCTGGACAATTCAGTCCAGCGATCTGCGGCAGATTCCAGGTCAATCGGGTCTCCAGTGACCCGGTGACCCGGAATTACAGGCTGTTCGGGGCCGTCTCCGACGGCCCCGAACAGCCAGAGCCTGCAGGGGTGAGGTGGCACTGGTGCCACCTCACGATCGCCCTGATTCGTCGGCCGGTAATCCGGCCGACCAATCAGGGCGCCTGCTGCGGGTGTCACTCCCGCAACCCGCTCCGCCCCTCTTCCGAAGGACGTGAGCGGGTGCGGGACGTGCACCCCGGGTGCTGGGGACCCCGATCCCCGGCGTCAATGTTGGGATCGGGGCCCCAGGAGCGACGGCCGCGGCGCAGACGACGAGGGACTGACCTGTGCGGCAAGGATCGTTGGAGGTGAGTGACAGCCTCCTGCTGTTGCTTAGCAACAGCTCCCAGCATGCAAAAAGGGCATGCTGGGAGCTGTAGTTATGCAACAGCAGGAGGCAGACCACCACAACTCCCAGCATGCCCTTATGGGCATGCTGGGACTTGTAGTTTTGCAACAGCTGGGGGCACATTTTTTCTATGGAAAAGTGTACCTTCAGCTGTTGTGTAACTACAACTCCCAGCTTGCACCAACAGCTAAAGTGCATGCTGGGAGTTGTAGTAGTGCATCTGCTGGTTGCATAACTACAACTCCCAGCATGCCCGTTGGCTGTCGGTGACTGCTGGGAGTTGTAGTTTTGCAACAGCTGAAGGCACACTGAGTTATGTAGCAAACCAGTGTGTCTCCAGCTGTTGCATAACTACAGTCCCCAGCATCCCCAGCCAAAGTAGTATGCCTCCAGCTGTTGCATAACTACAAGACCCAGCATGCCCTTCCGCTGTCCGTACATGCTGGGGGTTGTAGCTTTTGCAACAGCTGAAGGCACACTGGTTGCAAAACACTGAGTTTGTTACCAAACTCTGTGTTTCACAACCAGTGTGCCTCCAGCTGTTGCAAAACTACAACTCCCAGCATGCACTGATAGACCGTACATGCTGGGAGTTGTAGTTTTGCAACAGCTGGATGTCCCCCCCCCCAATGTGAACGTACAGGGTACACTCACATGGGCGGAGGATTACAGTAAGTATCCAGCTGCAAGTTTGATGTGCGGCAAAATTTCTGCCGCAGCTCAAACTGCCAGCGAGAAACTACTGTGAACCCCTGCCCGTGCGACTGTACCCTAAAAACACTACACTACCACACAATAAAAAGTAAAAAACACTACATATACACATACCCCTATACAACCCCCCTCCCCTCCCCAATAAAAATGAAAAACGTCTGGTACGCCACTGTTTCCAAAACGGAGCCTCCAGCGGTTGCAAAACAACTACTCCCAGTATTGCCAGATAGCCACTGACTGTCCAGGCATGCTGGGAGTTTTACAACAGCTGGAGGCACCCTGTTTGGGAATCACTGGCGTAGAATACCCCTATATCCTCCCCTATGCAAGTCCCTAATTTAGGCCTCAAATGCGCATGGCGCTCTCACTTTGGAGCCCTGTAGTATTTCAAGGCAACAGTTTAGGGTCACATATGGGGTATCGCCGTACTCGGGAGAAATTGTGTTACAAATTTTGGGGGGTATTTTCTGCTTTTACCCTTTTTAAAAATGTAAAATTTTTGGGAAAAGAGGCATTTTAGGTAAAAAAAAATTATTTTTTTTACATATGCAAAAGTCGTGAAACACCTGTGGGGTATTAAGGTTCACTTAACCCCTTGTTACGTTCCCCGAGGGGTCTAGTTTCCAAAATGGTATGCCATGTTTTTTTTTTTTTGCTGTCCTGGCACCATATGGGCTTCCTAAATGCGGCATGCCCCCAGAGCAAAATTTGCTTTCAAAAAGCCAAATGTGACTCCTTCTCCTCTGAGACCTGTAGTGCGCCAGCAGAGCACTTTTCACCCCCATATGGGGCGTTTTCTGAATCGGGAGAAATTGGGCTTCAAATTTTGGGCAGTATTTTCTGCTTTAACCCTTTGTAAAAATGTAAATTTTTTGGGAAACCAAGCATTTTAGGTAAAATTTTTTTTTTTTTTCACATATGCAAAAGTTGTGAAACCCCTGTGGGGTATTAAGGTTCACTTTACCCCTTGTTACGTTCCCCAAGGGGTCTCGTTTCCAAAATGGTATGCCATGTGGGGTTTTTTGCTGTCCTGGCACCATAGGGGCTTCCTAAATGCGGCATGCCCCCAGAGCAAAATTTCCTTCAAAAAAGCCAAATGTGACTCCTTCTCTTCTGAGACCTGTAGTGCGCCAGCAGAGCACTTTTCACCCCCATATGGGGTGTTTTCTGAATCGGGAGAAATTGGGCTTCAAATTTTGGGGGGTATTTTCTGCTTTAACCCTTTGTAAAAATGTAAATTTTTTTGGGAAACCAAGCATTTTAGGGAATTTTTTTTTTTTTTACGTATGCAAAAGTTGTGAATCACCTGTGGGGTATTAAGGTTTACTTTACCCCTTGTTATGTTCCCCGAGGGGTCTAGTTTCCAAAATGGTATGCCATGTGTTTTTTGTTGCTGTTCTGGCACCATAGGGGCTTCCTAAATGTGACATGCCCCCCAAAAACCATTTGTCGCTCCTTCCCTTCTGAGCCCTCTACTGCGCCCGCCGAACAATTAACATAGACATATGAGGTATGTGCTTACTCGAGAGAAATTGGGTTTCAAATACAAGTAAAAAATTTCTCCTTTTTACCCCTTGCAAAAATTCAAAAATTGGGTCTACAAAAACATGCGAGTGTAAAAAATGAAGATTGTGAATTTTCTCCTTCACTTTGCTGCTATTCCTGTGAAACACCTAAAGGGTTAAAACGCTGACTGAATGTCATTTTGAATACTTTGGGGGGTGCAGTTTTTATAATGGGGTCATTTATGGGGTATTTCTAATATGAAGGCCCTTCAAATCCACTTCAAACCTGAACTGGTCCCTGAAAAAAAGCGAGTTTCAAAATTTTGTGAAAAATTGGAAAATTGCTGCGGAACTTTGAAGCCCTCTGGTGTCTTCCAAAAGTAAAAACTCATCAATTTTATGATGCAAATATAAAGTAGACATATTGTATATGTGAATAAAAAAAAAAATTATTTTGAATATCCATTTTCCTTACAAGCAGAGAGCTTCAAAGTTAGAAAAATGCAAAATTTTCAAATTTTTCATCAAATTTTGGGATTTTTCACCAAGAAAGGATGCAAGTTACCACAAAATTTTACCACTAAGTTAAAGTAGAATATGTCACGAAAAACCATCTCGGAATCAGATTGATAACTAAAAGCATTCCAGAGTTATTAATGTTTAAAGTGACAGTGGTCAGAATTGCAAAAAATGGCTGAGTCCTTAAGGTGAAAAAGGGCTCAGTCCTTAAGGGGTTAAAGAGTACCTGTCATCAACAAAAACTTTTAATATGTTGTTCATAATCATTAATGAAGACATATTGTAATATATCTTCATTAAAAATATTAATATTTATACCAGTTTTTTCATTTTATACTTTTGGCCACTAGGGGTCTCTCTTCTATGCCTGGTCTGCTGGCAGCTTCCTATGCTTTTCATAGTAAGTGTACAGCTTTTAGGACTAATGCTGAAAGGGCTCTGGTCCTTCCACAGGAAATTAAGTGCTCTCAGCTCAGGACTTGCTCCCAGCCTGGATCAGCACTGTGAGCTACAAGCCTGCACATGCCTCTCATATAACAGAGGCCAGTCACCTCCCCCTCCCCCCTGCTCTGTGTTCTCCCTGCCCCTCACCACACGTTATCTTATACATTGTATTACCTCACTGCACTCCCTGCTCTGTGCCCCCCTGACATTCATCTTAATTACTGCCTCTGTAATTGCTCCCACCGCCCCTGGTTCTCAGCATTGACTTTTTAGTGCAGAGAGACACGGGGGAGAGAGAGAGAGACAGAGGCTGCCGTCCCTCCCCTGTACTTAGTCTGTATGCACACTGCAGAGCAGTGTTTTCCAACCATGGTGCCTCCAGCTGTTGCAAAACTACAACTCCCAGCATGCCCAGACAGCTGTTGGCTGTCTGGGCATGCTGGGAGTTGTAGTTTTGCAACAGCTGGAGGCACCCTGGTTGGGAAACACTGTTGCAGAGGGAGAGCAGCATACAGGAAGACTGGCAGAAGCAGAGTCCCGGCCAGGCTTCATGTGACATCATGCCTGCCGGGACCCGCCTCTTTCCACCCCTCAGAAAGACAGTGCTCCTGAGCTAATGAAGAGGGATAAAAAAAGGTATTTCCACAGCGTTTTAAACCTCAATAAACACAGAGATAGGCATAGTTAGAGTAAGGGACAGATGGGGAGGGGGATCAGGGAAAGTTTAGTTGATGACAGGTACTCTTTAAGTATCTGCCCACTAGATACAAGCAGACAACTTTATCAGAGACATTTTCATTTAGACAACAATTTAGAGAACATCCTTATATTAGAAAACAATTTATCAGAGACATTTTCATTTTTATGTATTTACGTTTTTAGGAATAGTGGTGTCTATAACACATTATAAAACTTCCAATTTCCAGAACCAGCCATTTCTCTATCGGCTCCATTAGGGGACACAGACCTTGGGTATATGCTGTTGTTGCTAGGAGACTTGACACTAAGGAAACCAAAAAAGTCGGCTCCTCCCAGCAGGATATACCCGCCTACAGAGCCTGAGATAATCAGTTTTAGCTTAGTGTCTGCAGGAGATGGACACTAGTCTGGGGTTTTCCCCAGACTTGGTCTAACATTTTTTATTTTTCCAGAATAGGGACGTTTAGTTATTCTTATTCCCTTTTATTTTCCTTTTTTCAGGTGGGGTCTCGGGAACATAGCATTCACTGTTTCCCCATTTGTGATTGAGGGGGCACAGACATCGTGGATGTACTGTCAACCCCCTCTTGCCAACGGCCAGCGCCTGGGGTTGTACCTTATGGGTCCGGGTCCCCCACCTTTCCCTGCTCATCTCGCTTTTCAAGCCCGGCATGATGCAGGTGACAAAAGCTGGCTGAAGACTTTATGACTGAAGACTTCATTAGGTGAGTTCTTCAGATTAAGGTGTTGCAGGCAGCGGTGGCCCAGCCTGCCCCTTGATTGTTTTCTGTGCCCACCCTAGGGACGGCTTTGGTACGTCCCAAGGTCTGTGTCCCCCAATGGAGCCGATAGAGAAAATCCCTTTTTTTATTACTATGATTGCTAGCAAAGGTAGATTGTAGTTACTATGTCTATGACCACCTGCAGAAACAACGCCTATATGTTTGTGCTTTTTGTTTAGAATGGACTAGTTAAGTACTTTTACCTGGAAGATTGGCAGTATGTAAATGAATATCGGCACCCAGTCAGTGTGAAGAAGGTATTTCCTGATGCATCTGGTACTCGATTGATTATAATTGATGAGAAGACTGAAGGCTTTGTCTACTGCCCGGTAAGCATTTGTATTCTTACTAACAGAATTCCTTTTGCAAAATAATTTAAAATGATTTCTAAAATAAATGTAAATAACATTTTACATATTAATTTAAATAGTTCTTTCTATTTCTGGCAAATAAATTGTCTTTGCAGTGTTTTATCATTTTGTTGCATCCTGTCTGCTCTATTGTCTTCATTGCCCCACTTCCTGTCTTGTGTAAATCCTGTAACAGATTTCCTGTTTCTGTGAACACTTTAGCTGGGAATTCGGCCAACTCTATCTCCCTCCCTTTACACCTTCTTTGATTATGAACCCTCCCACTATGTGATGAGATAGAGTTGGATGAATTCCTGGCTAGAGTGTACAAGAACAGAAAGCCCATTACATGATGCACAACAGACAGGAAGTTGGGCTAATAAAGACAGCAGAGCGGAATGGCAGTAAAATAACTTTATTTACCAATATACAGTAATTGATTAGACAGTTGGAAATAGGTTTCATTGTAGGAATACCATTTAAGAGTCTTTTACGTGGGGTACTTATCAGCCAAATAGGAAAATTTTTGCCTTATGTAAAAAATAGCGTGTATAAGGCTTATTTAACAAATGTAGATCGGCGCTCATATTGGCCTTCATTATGACAGTATAACAGGATTCTTAGTCAGTGAGTAAAACACAATGCATTTTCAGTGGAGTTTAAGTACAAGTAAAACACATTATTCCTTCTGTTAATATTATTGTTCTGTCCTCGCTACATGTTACCCCATAGTGTGTGTGTAGTCTGACATGCAGATAAACCACCCTGTTCTTCAATAGACAAGACTGTATGGTGAAGTCTGTAGATTTATTGAATCATTTATTAATATTAATTGAATCATATTTATCTGCATGTCAGGCAGCTGTGGCTGTGAAACTAGGAAACAATAGAGCAGAAAACATGAATAAACACATGTTCATATACAACTAACATACGGTATCAGCATAATACAAGATAGCTGAAACCTAACATGTAATAACATGGATGACATGTGGAGAGCTGGTCTGCTGGTCACAACTTAAAGGGGTACTCCGCTGCTCAGCGTTTGGAACAAACTGTTCCGAGCGCTGGAGCCGATGGCGGGAGCTCGTGACATCATAGCCCCGCCCCTTCATGATGTCATGCCCCGCCCCCTCAATGTAAGTCCATGGGATGGGGCTATGAGGTCACAAGCTTCCGGTGCTGGCTCCAGCATTCGGAACAGTTTGTTCCAAATGCTGAGCAGCGGAGTTCCTCTTTATGACAGTGAAGCTGCTGCTCCTGGACATAAGAGTCTGTGTAGCTGGTGGCAGCTGTGGCTGAGAAAACTGTGGGGCAAGTCCATAAGCTTACCAGCAATACTGCCACATGGGACAATGGAGGACGCAGTCTTCCCCTCCTTAGCACAGTCTGTAATGGGGTTCTCTTTCCCAGAATGCCTCACTTCACTGAGAAGGGATGACAGCAGCAGAGGGACAAAACACTGAAAGGCAAAGTCAGCCACTAGATGGAGTGTCTGTGTAATTAGGCTCACTTTACAGTATATAAGGATGCTTGAAGAAGGACAATTATAAAACAGGTTTTATTCTCTTATCTGGATGAGACTACTTGAAATCCTTTTTGTATATGTGTCCTTTTTTGTTATTATACCTAATAACTTATATTGTTGTTTTCTTCTATTTTTCCTTTTGTAGAAAAATGACAATTTATACGAGATTCCAAACTTCCCCCCAACGATTAAAGGCATATTATGGGAAAACTGGGCAATGGATAAAGGGGTCTTTTGTGCATTTGATGACGATAAAGTGTTTACGTATGTCTTTCATAAGGACACCATACAAGGTACACCTATACATTCATGTGCTGCAGCTATACCTATGGGAGCTAGTCTCCTCTAACTCCGGGAGGAATTACCATTGCTTTGCGTAATAAAGTAGGTAATTTCACTGTCACTATAAATCTTTACCTTCCTATCACATTCTCAGAATAGCAAGCAATCTGTGTGGGGCATGATGTAGTTTGTAGTCCTGGTTTCAAGCCCTGAACCTCAGAATTTGTGAACATTTTTGATTTTTATTTCAGAAAAAGATGGAAGCATTGCTGATAATCCGACCCCTTAATGTGATCTTGATAACTGGTTATTGCTCATGGTTGTTACAAAGACTTAGCAAAGAAGGGGAAGTCACCCATTAGTTTTCTTACATGTAAATCAATACCATTTGCCAACACTTTCTCCATATCTTATATAGGAGACATCGAGCTTCATCCACATCATGTAGTTTTCATCACTCGTTTCCTGTTTGTTGCAGGCTCCAAAGTTATCATGGCAGGTGGCACCAAACTACCTTATGGTCACAAACCAGTTCTCTTACATAACGGAGAATTAACTTGCCAGACTCAGAGTGGGATGCTAAATAATATATTCCTAGGCACTCATAACTTTCTTAGCAACATGAAAGATGCAGAACCCAAAGACCTAAAGAAAATGTTAACCCAGACTTTAATGCTACGAAGGTAGGTTTGTAACACCTTGACTTTTATCATTTAAAAAAATGATATTGTATGATTAATGTTTATTTGTTGATGATAAATTTCCCTTAAACCGCACTGTGTGATATCACATATAATATTTGACACTTTTACAGAAATATTATTGCAGATACAACCATTGATATACCCCCAACACCTTAAATCAGTTACCATATTTTTAGATTTTATTTTACCCTGGACTATTAGATGTACCCAAGGTCAGATAATACATTTTTTTACAGAAGATTTCATTAAGCAGCTCAAGATTATTCCCACATTATTCCTTCATAAGGGCAGCGTTACCCAATCCGTGGCTCTCCAGCTCTTGCAAAAATACAATTCTTGTGAGGGTATGATGGGAGTTGTAGTTTTCAAACAGCTGGAGATCCACAGATTGGGGACCACTGGTCTAGATTATTTCTCCCATCCTTCATAGTCTAAGATCAAATATTTTCTCGGTCGCTCTTCATTGGGGGACACAGAGACCATGGGTATATGCTTTTGTCACTAGGATGTGCTGACACTAGGAAAAAATGTCGGCTCCTCCCTGGCAGGATATACCCGCCTACTGGAAGTGAGGTAATCATTTTTAGCTAGTGTCAGTAAGAGGCAAGACACAGGTCTGGGAGCTCCCCAGACCTGCTCTTTTTTTATTATTTTCCCGTAAGGGCTGTTTAGTTAGCTTTTTTCTTCCTTTTGTTTCTCCTTTTCAGGTGGGGGTTCAGGAGCATGGCGCTACCTGTTCCCCCATATGTACTGTTAACCCCTTCTCACCAATGGCCAGTGCCTGGAGGTTGTACCATGAGTCCGGGTCCCCCACTGCCCCTGCTCGCTCCGCTATCTTGGCCTGGTATGATGCAGCGTGGCCATAAGCTGGTTGAAGCTGTCTGGGTGAGTATATCATCCCCTCCACCCGCCCGTGGACTCACACTTACGGCAGCCGTTTCTGTCTCTGGGCAGCCGATCCCTGTACTTTCTGCAGCTGCTGATTTTCTTTACTTCAGCTGCTCAGATCTCTTCCGGCGCTTGCTGGCCAGCGGGACCCATAATGGCGGCAGGTAGCTCAGCTCAGCCCGTGCTCAGCACGGGAATCTGAGGACTGACTGAGGGAGGACTCTCTCCCCCCTCTGTCGGCGCTTTCTTGGGAGCATCGGACAGGAAAAGGCCAGCGCCTTTCTGCGGCTCTCTTGAATGGAACTTAGCTCCACCCCTCCTCCCGCAGCGAGCCCTCCAGGCTTAAGGTGCTGCAGTAGTTGTTCACGTTACCAGGGATCTCAGAGGCTGTCTCCCTCCTCTGACTCGGGTTCAGGGCCATTTCTCCTCCAGCTCAGCGGAAGCCTGTCTAGCCGGGCACCGCTGTCACTCCCCTGGCCTCGGAGCGGCAAGCACTCCTACAGCACGCTGCATCACCACTCCTGTTTAGTTTGTGGCTCCCTGCGCTCACAGTCACTGCTGGCTGTACACAGCTGCTGGCTTAGTGCAGCTGTGTGGCGACTTGCCAGGGCACAATGTTTTTTGCCCTATGCCTCTGCCATACCTAATTCTGCAGAGTTCTCACCTAGGGCCTTTTCGTGGTTCTTCCTCTGATGGTTATCCATTAGGGTAGGGTTCTTGGCGTGTGCGTACACTATGATTCCCTCCTCTGCAGGTCACTGATCTCATATCTGCCACATCCGTGGTTGACATTCCGGTACCCCTTGGCCAGTGCAAGGTGTCCGACGGAGTGACTTGTTGCATACTATGGAGTTATACCAGTAAGCCAGACAGTGGTCTGCGTGGTTCCTCCGCCGCCTGTCATTTCTCACATGCCTGATGTCTCTGCGGCTGGAATTCCGGTACCCCACTACCAGTGTGTGGTGTCCGAAGAAGTGCGCTGACATGTCCTATGGACCCTATACAGGACGACAGGGATACCATCCATGGCTCTTCAGCCTCCCCTGATCTCCCAGGTTGGCGGGGATTCTATCCATGGCTCCTAG